>NC_134578.1:102100623-102705623 GCF_050947875.1 Dermacentor variabilis | reverse complement strand
ATATGCACAAAAACATAAACAAGGTTCTTGAATGACAAAGTTCCGTTGAAATATTTGTCCTCGATTTGTTCATTTGATGGCCCTTACATTTTTCACTGCACTGCTTTGCTGCGTTTCAAACTGATATAGTTCTAAAGTTCGTGTGATGTTTTCTTTACTTATTGAATACAGAGAAAACATGGAAGCACTGATATATCAGTTATTTCGGGCACAATTTTTGAGACCATATTAAGCATATTCTTTTATGAAAAAATACATATTTTACTTGTCTCCACATTGCCTAGCGTTCAAGAATTCCCTTGCAGGATCTTTGGCAATGGCAATATAGTTATTATTCATGTATCTGATGCTTCCACACATTCTATAAGAAGGAGGCAGAGCTAGAACGTAAGCCCCCCCTCCCCCCCCTCCCCGGAACAAAATTTCTGGCTACACCACTGGTTGCCACATCTGATTGTCTGAACAGCTGTGTCGCTAACTGCAGTGTGAAGTCAATGCAGTCAGCATCTTTTTCATTTTTGTTGTTCTGAGCATATGAATCTTTTTTCTTTATTTTTGTTAGTGGCACAAGGATCGAGTGACACTCTTGTTTCTTGCACAGCACTTCCGGTTCACCTACCGAGACAACCGGGGAAAAAATTCAAAATAAATAAGAAAATATAGTACAGTACAAAATTCATGGGTTTCATCATAGATGTGATATCAGATCATATATCCAGCGTCTGTTGTTGATTGTGCAAATGTAGATTCCTTTGTGAAATCTTTGTCATTGCACTTGATGTAACCCTCTCCTGCTAGGGCAGCATTGCTGCCTGCAGTATTTTGAAATAAATAAATAAGTTTAGTTACAATTAGGCTGTTTCTGAAGTGTCTTGAATACAATCAATTTGAAATTACTGATTACCGCGCATCAAAGCACTGAATCGCATAGAAACCCGCCACGTGAGCACGACTTTGGCGAAATTCATGGAAACCAGGAAGTGAAAGACGCCGCTAATGACGTCACACACAAGGTGGCATGACATTTAACCGGCTAATTAATGGAAAACAGTTGCCTGGCATAGATTGAACATCTGCCTCAGAGCGGATGTGTCGTCACTCCGTCCTTTCTCGTTTCTCTACCGGCGCTCACCTGCTCGCTCGCTCACTTGCTCGAAACAGCTGCGCGCGCTCCCTTATTACATGCTCTGACGTCAGCACCGGAAAGGGCGCATAAGGTGCGCTTCGTGCGCCGCTCGCTAGGGGGCTACGCCCCACCAGGTGGCGCGCTGCGCATCCTTCTAGCCCTCCTTCGCCCTCATATAGTGCCAGGGGAAAGACTCGCTCGCTTAACCTAAACAACACCAACGACCAAGTGCGAGTGCCACTAAGAGACACCGAAGTCAAAGATTAGGGTCGCCTACCACTTTTTTTTTTTTGGAGCGCCTGTCTTGGAGGTCGCAATTGAAATTCTGTGTAAGCTATCACTATTCATATGCCATTCTGCCATTCTCACTGCAAGAGGTATTGAATACTTTGGATGAAGCGATTCCTAGCTGTCATTGAATCTGACCTTGAAATAATGTGGGCAGGGTCAATTTGACTGCAGAGAGACAGTAATGACAGTAAACTTGAAACAAGAAGCAAGGCTAAAACAAGGTGCACTTTCTTTGCTCAATAGTGAGCTATCACACTTAAACTATTTCCTTGACATAAGCCAGTGGAGCTTAAGGCTGCTGATAGCCAATATAATATTATTTTGCAATTCTACTCTAAATAGTCTCTTCTGCTTCCTGCATCAGCTGATGAATGTTCTATGCATTTCAGAGGCTGCTAGGAACAAACCAATGTGAGCTGATATGCTGTCACACTCTATCAAAACAATGGCAGGGCGGCTGACAAACTGCTGCTTGAGCATCATCTGCGACTCAACGGTAAATGTGGTGCATTTTACAACCTTATTACATCAAATGCTTACCGTGTTTTCTTTCATGTGTGAAACTAATCCATACTTGCATTCATTGGTGGGGAACCTAAAGCTTTTTATTTAGATATAAACATTAGTCTGAACGCTAGCTTGCCAAATTTCGCTGTTTAAGTGCTGTCAGCTCCAGGAAAGGGGGTTTCATGTTTTACTATTTGTCAGTAAGGATATTGGGCTTTCCTTTAGAATTTTACCGTATTCAATGTGAATTTGATATCAAAACAATGACGATAACATTGTTTGTCATGTGTTTATGCTGACGAGAGAGTACTTAGTTTTTTTAGGTGTATACCACTAAATGTTTGTCTTTTTATACTTACTGTGGATAGCTGTCAACTCAGTAATTATGCTATAGAGCCTCAATTACTTGTCTAATAGTATAGAAATATTATTAAATAATATGTTACCTTTTAGTGTTAGAGCTCAAAGCATGCGCGAAGTGTAGTGTAGCTCCATATGTGAAACAGAAGTCTATTCATGTCACCAATACTTGATGTAGCGGTCTCATGGTACCAGACACAACTGACGCATACACAGACATTATGACCATGCTGCGAAGACAGATAACTCAACACTCGACAGGAGAACAAAGGAGAGAGTCCTCCTGCATTTCTAAAGGAAGCACGCAATCGGAAAGGTCAATTTTATGGCTTTTAGTGAGAACGTCATTATGTTACCGCCAACTACAGCACTTAACCAACTGTCTCGTGCTTGGGTTGTCCGTGACACAGCATGAATTTTTACTATAGTTTCGGTGATGTGATTAGTCTCCTGCTTCACGTATAAAAGAGCGCTTCACTTGGAGTACATCTTAAACTAGCTGCATAAAACATAATGTAATAATTATTTTTGCTAGCTGCTCAAGGAATTGAGGCTCCATGTCATAATTGTGGGGTTGGCAATTACCTAAGAATGCGCAGAAGTGGGCACACAATTTTTGTATTAGTACTTCACTAATGAATTTCTCCTAGCTGCATTAATTGATTTTAAAAGAGAGCAATAATTTTGATGCAAAATTTGTTTTACACTACTGATGTCTTATTTAACACGTGCAGAATACTAAAAACCATTGAGCCCGCTAAACCCTGCCTAGGCAACTGCACCTTTCCCTTTGGTGGCACAAAGAAAGAAGTTCCGTAGCTGTGATCTCATCGACCAACATTCCGCATGGGAGCCCCAGTTGTCCGTAGACGATTGCAACAATGTATTGCAGGGTAAAAATCAAGCCTCTCCGGTTAGCAGACATGGTGGACCTTATAATAAAAAAAATATGGCTCCAGGACCCACAATGAGCTCTTTGTGGTAGGCCAGCCACAGTTCAGTTAAAATTCAAATTGTTAACTTGTGAAAACACCACAAAGCAGTTGTGTGTGTGTTTGACAGTGGTATAGTTATTGCAGCCGTCATTTAGACAAAATAAGTCTTTTAGATCAGTTGTAGCTGAAAAGATATATTGAAGAGAGCATTGTGAATGCGCCTTTGCTGCCTTTTAAGCTTAAAATTCCGTTAAAGTCTAAGCATGTTCTTTCTCTGCATTGTTTGCTATATTTGAAAATAAAGTCTACTAAATTTAGTGATGCTATCATGAGAAGCTAATCGGTACCTGTACCGATTTTATAGACATTCGAATTAGAATTTTAACTAAGACAATTTTATTTTTTGTTGCATTGATAATTAAGGTCTCTAAGTTCTCTGTAAAGAAGTTGCATTTACTAAGGACCTGCTCAATTAGTCATATTCATAGCAACAATACTGCATCAAATTTGTATATATGAAGTGCATTTACTGCTCCCTTAAGCATCTGCAAGCCATTCTGCAAGGTTGTGTCTGTGTAGAGACAGGAAACAGCCTCACTGCATGCGGTTTTATCTTGCTTATTATGCACTCTCCGAACATTTTCACTCAGTTCTGCTACCATTAGTACTGCATGCAAACGTTTAGAGTGCAGTTAACTGAGGTGAGAGGGGTAATTATTGGCTGTATTCGGTCGTACAAATGGTATATGTGGTTTTTGCATATGGATCCATGCATTTTCATACCAGTGCAAGTCTACTGGCACATAAATTCAAATGCAGTGGAACTTGTTCCTGACCTGTTTGACAAGAGAAATAGAATCGTACTTTGTTGCACTATTTCAGACAGACATGCTTATTAAGTGCACCGCTAAACCTGCATGCATGGTATAGTATACTAATGCTGATCCATTAGTGTCACAAAACAGTGGTCCTTTCTGACTCTGAAAATGGACAACTATTTACAGGCATGGTGCTCGAACGTTGAGAATGGCTGAACAAAATGAGTGGACTGCAATGCATTATCGGCACTCAATGTGTACTGAGGCTGAACTGCTACACTTGTTTAAGCTGCATTTTCTTCTGCAAGTTCTTAAAAATAAAGGGGCATAATGAAAAGTCATTTTTTTTCTGCTGCAAATGTGTAGCAGATCTCATATTTTGCATGAAAACCTCCAATGATGTTTCATTGCCAACTATGGTACACATTAAAGTTCGGTGGCACTGACGCCATTTGATTACCAGAAATGCTTATATTTGCATGAGCTTAGGCAAAAACTGTTGTCTTGCGGTTTACAAGGAGTGGGAGAAGCATCGATTGCGATAGCAAATTAGTGGACAGCTATACGAAGTAATGATAGTAGTTTTATGGGCCGCATAAACTTGTAAACATAAGCACACCAACTAAATTATCAAGCATGGTGTCACGCACTCAAACCAAACTTGAACACATCTCACTCGATGACCGTGAAGCCTCGCTGTCAAAACGCTGGTGAGGAAACGCGGCAGCAGCAGCGAGCGAAGTGACATTCATGCTGTCTGTCGCTTCAACGAAAATTGAGCACCGAGGACACACTGCACGCACAAAGCTATGAGCTGCCGACACACCTAGACTCTGCCCCCACCGCAGATCGCTCTCACGATACGAACGCCGCTCCCCCTCTCCCTCTGATGCCTCGCAACATTGGCTGCCTCGCGCACGATGGAAGACGGCGTGCTTCTTCTCCTCTTTTGTCTCTTTCGCGCGGGCAAGATTGAGCCGTGATCGGCGGCTCCCCTTGCATGCCTTCACTCGCACAGTGTGCCACGATGGTGTTAGCACCCTTGCACTTTGTACGGAACCTCACGCCGACGACGGAAATGCACTCAATATGTCACGAAGTGAATAGGCGCACACTTTAATATGTGCGCACCATATACGCACAATAAATGACGAACTACACCGATAGCACACGAATGGTCGAAGCTGAATCTTTCATGACGGTCTACAAGAGTTAGTGAGTTACTAACGATAATACATCTTTTCTACAAACTATTACAATGTACAAAATGGCTATGTTTCAAGCCTTGCATGCACCAAGAACAGATCTATCAGAACTGAGTGCACCCGCGAGCAATTAGGCAGAAAAAAATCGGTGACCACACCAAAACAATTTACTGAGTCATAAATGTGACAAGCTGCTGCTTCGAGGTTTCTGCCAAATAAAGAATGAAGAGCAAAGCACTAATTCTGATTCAAAACATGAGCAGAAAGTTTGGATAGCTTGGAGTACATATTTAGCCTCACTGTTAAAATAAGCACCATATATGCTGCTCGTACCGTTTGGACATAGCTTAATCAGCTTGCAAAGTGCTTTTGCATGTTCTATGAAGCTGTGGCCAAAGCTTTGTGTCGTCCACCGAGTCACCTGTCTACAATATCTCCCTAAACAGAGGTTTGCTAAGCCGCACCGGCGTCATACACACCCATTGTAAATGCGGAGGTAACAGAGGCAGTTGAGGCAAGCAATGGACATGTCACCATAAGATCAAACATGGCAGTGCCCAGGGGATTGCCGCGAAACGGGTCAATGCTGGTCATATCAAGCACTTGGCTGCATGGATATGAGCAAGTGTCGCAATGCTTACGCATACTTGGGAGTTTCTCCATGATTTTATTTTGTACACTCATGACATACCTCCTCACCGTTGGCTGCACCGTCACGGGCCCAATTACGCACGCACTAGGCCACCAGTTTAGTCAGCCGGGTGGCTGCAACGTGATGTGTGCAAATACGCGTGCACTAGGCACACCTTTACTCAGCCAGAACCTTGGAGGAGTCATGGCGTCGGGAGGCCCGATTTTGATTCCCATCCTAAAACAAAAAAAAATGAGATGGGGCTAACGCCCATGGCCAGTTAAAAAGACAGAAGTCCGATCTCGGCCATCCAGCTGGGTCGGGCCGGGCTCGGTGCAAGTGGCCAGCTTGTTTGCCGACCACCGGCAAGCGGTCGACAGACAGTCAGCATACAGCACCGGGCTGACGTCATGACGGCCGGTTAGGTCATCCTGGCCGCGTTCAGCCCACACACAGGCCGACTTCCCCACGACGGCAACAGCGTGGTTTGACCAGTCCGTGGCCAGCGTTCTGCGGAAATGCACTTGGAGTGCCCATATAATTGCTATAGCAACAACACAGAGCAGAAATACATTTGTGAACATTGAGACCGGTACTGGTGCTGTCATTGACAAAATTTCGTTGCAGTTTTTATTACTTCTTTAAATGATTATCAATTTGGTATTTGTTCAATATTACAGTGGCACGAAATCAAGGACTTGACAGCAGCTCATCTGGTTTAGAATTGGAGCAAGAAAGACACTGACCACAGTCAAAGTAAAAATTTTACTGTGGTCGTTGCCTTTCTTGTGCTTTTATAGTGACACCTAAAAGAAGAATTCCAACTTTCAGGATCATAAGTTAACCTGGTAAGTAGAGCTAACTATACTACCTGCAAAGCTGAAACAAGCCTGGAAATGTTTACACCGCAGCTACAAGTGCTTCCCAGGAGGCTACTAGCCGTAAGTGAAGAGAGCATTAGCTGAGCTACCAGCTGGCTTGTAGAGGTCTAGCTCTAGAGTACAGCTTACAAAAGACAACTACTAGCTGTGGCTTTAGATAGCGATAGAAGGTAGACGTTTACTAGCTAGCTGCGTAACTCCTAGGCGTAAATAAAAGAAACAAAAAAAAAACTAAAAATGAATGCCCGCAGAACGCTGGCCACGGACTGGTCAAACCACGCCGTTGCCGTCGTGGGGAAGTCGGCCTGTGTGTGGGCTGAACGCGGCCAGGATGACCTAACCGGCCGTCATGACGTCAGCCCGGTGCTGTATGCTGACTGTCTGTCGACCGCTTGCCGGTGGTCGGCAAACAAGCTGGCCACTTGCACTGAGCCCGGCCCGACCCAGCTGGATGGCCGAGATCGGACTTCTGTCTTTTTAACTGGCCATGGGCGTTAGCCCCATCTCATTTTTTTTTGCTTTAGGATGGGAATCAAACTCGGGCCTCCCGACGCCATGACTTCTCCACGGTTCTGGCTGAGTAAAGGTGTGCCTAGTGCACGCGTCATTGCACACATCACGTTGCAGCCACACGGCTGACTAAACTGGTGGCCTAGTGCGTGCGTAATTGGACCCGTGACGGTGCAGTCAACGGTGAGGAGGTATGTCACGAGTGTACAAAATAAAATCATGGAGAAACTCCCAAGTATGCGTAAGCATTGCGACACTTGCTCGTATCCATGCAACGAAGTGCTTGATAGGACCAGTATTGACCCGTTTCGCGGCAATCCCCTGGGCGATGCCATGTTTGATCTTATGGTGATATGTCCATTGCTTGCCTCAACTGCCTCTGTTACCTCCGCATTTACTATGGGTGTGTACGACGCCGGTGCGGCTTAGCAAACCTCTGCTTAGGGAGATATTGTAGACGGTGACTCGGTGGACGACACAAAGCTTTGGCCACAGCTTCATAGAACATGCAAAAGCACTTTGCAAGCTGATTAAGCTATGTCCAAACGGTACGAGCAGCATACATGGTGCTTCTTTTAAAAGTGAGGCTAAATACGTACTCCAAGCTATCCACACTTTCTGCTCATGTTTTGAATCAGAATTAGTGCTTTGCTCTTCATTCTTTATCTGGCAGAAACCTCGAAGCAGCAGCTTGTCACATTTATGACTCAGTAAATTGTTTTGGTGTGGTCACCGATTTTTTCTGCCTAATTGCTCGCGGGTGCGCTCAGTTCTGATAGATCTGTTCTTGGTGCATGCAAGGCTTGAAACATAGCCATTTTGGACATTGTAATAGTTTGTAGAAAAGATGTATTATCGTTAGTAACTTACTTACTCTTGTGGACCGTCATGAAAGATTCAGCTTCGACCATTCGTGTGCTATCAGTGTAGTTCGTCATTTATTGTGCGTATATGGTGCGCACATATTAAAGTGTGCGCCTATTCACTTAGTGACACATTGACGTTAAAATGAGCATCAGATTTCACACCAGTTGGGTTGGATGTATGTGGATAGTGGGCGTAAAACGTACTATGACAGGAAGCGACGCTGCTCCCTTTGTCATTTTTTAATGAGCGGTACTCACTCTTGCCGATGTTCCGGAGCTGAAGCACTTTCTTTGAAGGTTAGTGATGCAATGCTGGCAGATGAGCAAATTTCTATATCCTCGAAGAAAGCCGTACATCTCCAAGTGCCGGTAACATGTACGGGCAGTTGCAGAAATGGTCTGTTAACTTGGCTACACAGATTCCTTCCATTCAATGTCAGTCACTATTTTTGCAGCCAACTACTGCACATGCTTTCAATCCACACGATTCAATCTGGCATGTTTAAAGCACATTGGCACAGGATTACACCAGTTTTGAGATATTATTTCTGAACTTTGAGGAGAAATGCAATGTCCTTCCAGTTAATTTTGTGGTTGAATACATAAAACGACATTTCATTAAGAAAGTAACTGGAATGCTGTTCAACCTACCAAAGCAAAACTGGGGCTATGATGCCATTGTGGTGGGCTACAGGCTAACTCTTGCTACTACCTGCCTTTTCTTTTACGTTTCAGCTAAATCTAAGTGCAAATGGACTTTTTCATTTTCACCATCCAAACGTGGCCTCAGTGATCAGGAATTGAACTCGCGACCTTGCGCTTAGCAACACACCATAACAGCCACTGAGCCATCACTGTGGGTGACTAGTTAAAGTTATTTAACCACATAGTCAACTTAAAGAAACCTCGATAAAATGAACACAGATATAACTAATTATTGGATATAATGAAGTAAATGTAAAATATTTTCCGCTCGTATCCCAGTATTTAGCAAATACATGCTTATAACAAATATTGGGTATAACAAGCCTATATTCGCGCCAAATCTGACTACGAGTTATGGTTCATGTTGCTGACAGAAAGGGTTTCACTGGTGTAGTCCTTCGGTAACTCAGGTGCTGAATGTCACGTATATTGCATTAAATACATTTTTTTTATTGTTTTGAGGGTCCGTTGTGTAGTGAGCATCCATTTCGTTTACACTTGTCGGAAACACACAATGCGATGCGCAGATCGATTTGTGCCCACACTTTATTGCGCTTGCATACTGGTCCCTGTATACTGGTCTATGAGTGGCTACAATGCACACTCTACTGCTTCAGTGGGTCTCAACACTGTGTCCACAACAAAGTGCGACGAAGGCACTTTGTCATTCAAGGCAGAATACTTTTCATTGTGGAAATAAATGGCAAGTTGCTCACTCCTCCAGGTTTGGTCTGCATGGTTGCACCCTTGGGTAGAGCTGTATGGAATAAAGAGAAATGGGAACATGAGGCTTAAGAACTTGACAAATGTAAGCTTTGGTGAACTGCCCCAAAGTTACATGCGGGAAATATTCAGTGGCGATTTAGCAGTACATGTGGGAGAAATGCATTACAGTCAACGACCGATTTTTCGGACCCTCTAGGGAACGTAAAAGCGTCCGAAAATTCAGGCAGTCCGAAAAAATGAATGCATGCAAAAAAACGCACCTTTTTTCTTTTTTTCTCGGATCTAGAGGTAAAGGGCAAAATACCAGGCTTCCGAAACCCTTCCAAAGCATCAATGAAGGTGCTATAAAAAGGGGCGTTCAAAAACTCTGTATGCAGCCGACTGCCGGTTTGTTATGTACATGCGCATCGTCGGGCAGCCAGTGTTATTGCTGCAGTGGCTTGAAGAACTTGTTGATTGTTGTTTGGATGGCGTTCCGGTTGCATGCGATCATGTTCGCCTCGATCTGAGCAAGGGTCATGTCAGCACTGTACAACGATGAAAGAGTCAACAGTGTGTGCGTCAACTCGGCGCTTGTAGGCGGCGCAAGCATTGATTCCTCATTTTTAACATCGGAGTCTTCTGAATCCCCCACAACCTGACGGACTATTCCCTCGTCAGTCAGTTCTGCGCAGAAGTTGAGCTCGTTGTCAGCGTCAACAAACTGTTCAAAAGTTATTTCCGTGGGTACGGTACTGCTTTCCGCGCTTCGATGCCATCGGCGAGGACGACAAAGACGGAGAGGGGGCCATCAAAGGAAAGCGAAATCCTCAAGTTGCGAACAGTGGAGTTCGCTGACAAACGTCGAAGCACCTAGGCCTAGCGTCGCAAAGCACACTTGACACAACAGCACAACCACACACCACGCTAGCCAAAACGTGGCCTGTGCAAACAAACGAAATAGCGCCGCTTCGGAAACTCCGGCGGCGGCGGAAGTGCGGCCATTTGCGGCGATGAACATAGCTAGCGTGGCCAGACCAAATCGGTGTGTGACGGCTAGATTCGGCTAGTTGTGGTTCAAAGCAGTGATATGCTTCAGCTGCAAGTCGATTTCCTTCGCAAGGGCGCTGTGCGAGGAGCCAAAGGACCTTCCGTCGTGTCATAAAGTCAGGAAAATTGGACGGAGGGGGGCTCGAGCGTCCGAAACTTCAGATGTCCTTATACATTGATTCTATGGGGCTTGTGGCAGTGCCACGAAGACGACCGAAATATCAGGCATGTCCGAAAATTTGGGCATCCGAAAATTCAGTCGTTGACTGTAGTATTATGTTGCACTTCTCTGAGGTGCCGGATCTTTAACTTAAACCACGTTCACCACACTGCAAAGTGTTGCTAAGGGGCTCAGTCGACACACACCTTGCCTCTTCGAGAAGCGAAGCACAACTGACAGTGGTCTAGAGCAGACCACCATCGGTTGTGCTATATATATATATATGCGCGCGCACACACACGCACACGCACGCGCACACACACACACACACGCACCTGAATGGCTTCCCACACTTCCTCACAAAGTGTCTTTTTCGCTTTGACGTTTTTAATGTGAAGGTATTAAAAAAATGCAATCTTTCACTTCGTCTCACTAGGTCCATGCAGTGCAATGAAATATATGGTCACTTGATTAGCGTTCACCACGTGAACTAAGGTAACTACTAACAAGAATACAGAGCGAACTTTAACCAATGACCACAGATCCCCTTGTGTAGGACATGAGCGGAATTGAAAAAGGTTGCAGGTGAAATACCATGTTTACTCATGTAAGACCTGCTTTCCTTATTTTGGAACCTTGGCAGTGTGCAGCTCCTACGTGAAACAGGCATATGACTGCCTACTAAATCTGGAGATGACATTGCAAATGAGGCACAGAATAATGCAAACATTGCATTCAAGATTTAACACCACTGATCATGTTCTGCTTCATTCTTCATTGCTCCTGTTCTCAATGTCACTCTTGTCGTCGCCTGAGATTACTACCTCAATGACGCACTCTAAAAGATGATTGTCTCTGGTGCTGTATGCGCCGTTGGGACTGTTATATATTCCAGCAAGTTTAAAGATTTTAGCAAAAGTATCAACCGATACCAAACGTCATGCATTTCAGATTAAATGTTAGGTGAAGCTTTTTCTTTTTGACCTTGGAAGCGGAACCTCGGTGCAGGTGCTAGATGAGGGCAGGTCTTCAATGAGTAAGTATGGTATTGGCTCATAACAAGTAGGCTCCCCTCCTTTCGCCAAGGCTGCAGCTTATCATGCCCAGCACCTTACTTAGGGCCATTCATTTATGCAGAGAAGTGTTCTTGCCACGCATGGCCAGTGCCAAAGACGCACGTAAATGCACTGGCCTTCTGCGAGGTTTTCTAAATGAGGCATTCGTAGTAAATACGAGCATCAAAGGTTATTGCAGGGTCCCATTTAAGTGTGCATGACCATACAGCAATGCAATAAACCCACAACAAAAAAAGTTTGCCCTATAAGTACATCAAGCACACACCCCGAGCAGGTTCCGCGGTAGGTATCCCTCGCGGCCATCACAAAGCCGTGCCCACCACCATCCGCATGGCTGCTCCGTATCACCCTCTGCTCCTCCGCGACGGAGGATCTGCACCATGTCACCCTGTGCAAAGCTCAGCTCATCCGGCTGCCGGGCCTCGTAGTCAAACACAGCGTACGCCACACCTCCGTTGATCACACCAAGTTTCTCCTGAACACCTGAGCAACAGATGCAAGAGGCGAATTATCGATACAATGCATACAACAGTTGCACAGCTACAGTCACGAGCAAAATGCTTTGGACCACCGCATCAGTGAAAAATTTTAGTTTCTTCTAGCGCAACTGTGCAAACTAATTGTTTCAATGCACTGCATTGCTTGAACAGCTGCATATAAGCTGTGCAACTTGGTATAGTCCGAGTGATAGGCTGCAAAGGAAAATAATTTATAATTTTTCACAGCATCCTTGACCTCTAAAGTTTTGCTCGTGAATGTACTAGTTAGGCAAGGTGCTCTATAGAAATTCAAGGTGTCCCTGGACCCTCTATAAAATTTGACAATACCTTTCTTTTTTTTTATAATAAAGGGGAAAGGCAAACAAATCAATGTTAAGTGTACAAGAAATATTCACCGACTATTTCGATACTCACTAATGCAAAATTTGAGTGCAGCTACATATGTGTTTTCATTTGGCGATATATTGAGGCAAATAATTTGACACAGACATGTAGCAGAATTGGCAATCGTCGAAAATTTGATCTGCAGGTCAAGTGCATTGACTTTTATACATGACTTATCGAAGGTTCCAGTGTAATCGCTGGTGCAGGTTGGCTTCCAGAAAGTACTACACAATTTGCGCCATACACACAATCAGATTACAAAACAATTGCAAGCCATGACAGTCAAAACAAGCACGAACTAGACCAAACCCAGCAAAACAAACAAGCAAGAGTGAGAGCGGATGCACGCAGACGATAGCACGAAACGAGCGGTCCAGCTTAGACCAGATGCGATTATGCATTGAGCGGTCGGGCGGGTGGGTGCGCATAAAACCAGTTTCCTGCGCGCATGTCACTCAAGGGGCCGCTCTCATTGGTCTCCGCCATTTGTGGCTCATGTCTTTCATCTGTCGCTGTTTTGCTACTTTGCTCTGTTATCCACAGGAACGAGCCATTAAACGCTGCACTCTAAAATGTAAACAAAGGAGGTAAGTAAGTTGTACGCATAAAATCAATCTTCTAAACCTGAAGTGGACTACGTCCATTCTATACTCAAGGCAAGCATTTACACATGCCCTAAAAAAAGTACAGAGATCTGTTTAGTGTACACAATGAAATATGTGATAACATAAGAAAAAGTTTATTCGATTTATGTAAATTTACATTTTTAGCATTTAAAGTAACATCATTCCTCATGTAGGCACTGTCAGAGTGATACCATTCTGGTATACAAATCAGAGGAACCAGGAATGATGGTCAAGTTAGTAGCTGTTTCGAAAATTAAAAAACAAAACATTCAGTGAATCAAACTTTGTGAGGCAGTCTTTCGCAAAGCGCGACAACTGTGTTAGGTTGACTGGCATAGCGTAGCAATAAAACCAAATGTGCCACCTCTCGAAGCATGTAAAGTGGAGGAATACCAGCAGCTAGGAGTTTTTACCTAACCTAACCAAACATTGGAACAATCTAGTAAAATAATTGGTGCCACTGAAACTACAACCGATTTGGGATATAGTGAAACCTCAATTTTACGGAAGCATTGATTTACAGAAGTGCTTCTGATTCCTTTACACACATTTGTGGTGCAGACTGGCATTGACTAAGGTAACGCTACATTTCCTTCCACTCAACTTCACCTCATGTTAATCCTTTCTGTGCCAGGGACTTCTTTTCAACTACTGAAAGCCACAGTGGCAGTCACTTCATCTAAATGTCATTGTCCATTTCCCTATCGTGTTCCTGCCTGCACATGTAATTTTTTTCTAACATGAGCAGTTTTGTATTTTGGTGCGAATACTGTGTTTTAAATGGTACCGGATTCCGCAGAAAACTGATTTTTTTAGGACACAGTTGGAGAAAACAAAGCGAAAGTCTGGCTCCCTTGAACGTTAAATATGGCACCGCAGAGTGGGGCAGCTGCAATGTTGATGGTCACCTTTTTCAATGCCAAAATCATGCTGTAGTTGGATGTTTGTTCATTTCAAGCAAAAAATTTGACCTGGAAAGCTCAAGTGAGCCGTGTTCACAGCTTCAACTTAGTAGTCACGATTGTGAGAAAGATTTAGAGCTTCAGGTGGCCTTTGTTGCAAGGATGCTGCTTGACAAGTATGCTTAGCTCCTGGCACTATTGCAATTTTCTTTCCCAGCCATGCCAGCAATACGGCGTTGCCTAGAGTATAACAAAAGCATGCTTGACTCTCGCTCCAAGAAATTTGCATGTCGCATAGACTGCTTCAATGGCCTTGCCTAATGCAACTCAATATCAATAAAAGTTAATAGTAAATGACAACCGAAAATAACAAATGAACAGCTGATATACAGCCAAATCTTGTTACTATGAACCCCACATGAACGAACTTTTCAAATTTACAAATATTTTAGAAATCCCCGCCAGACTGGCTACATTTTCAATGTAAAAATATTTCAGAACTATGAATTTCAATACAGCACATATTTTAGAATAATGCATGTAATTTATTTTCCTCTTTATAACAGAGGAACATCAGTACAGTCAAACCTTGCTACAACGAACGACGCTTCAACGAAGTATTTCCAATTCCCTGTCAGCTAGCCATAGAAGTCTACGCAAAAAACTTCTCGCCACAACGAACAATTTTTCAGGCTTGTTTTCGCTTCAACGAAATTTTCGCTCGGTAGAGCTGAGCTTTAACATTTGTTTTTCGATAAAGTAAACATAACCTCGATTGTCTGCAATTTTTCATTCACTTAGGTTTTCATTCACTTAGATTCACTTAGGTTCACCGAAAATGTGTGCCCACTGCACCATCGCCGATAAGCAAACTCATGGAGAGGCACCACTGTTTGGTGGTGATGACAAGCTGGCTAGCCGCCTTGCGACAAGGCGCAGGCCCACTTTGCCAAGCGGGAGCCACAGCCAATCCGTATCCACCCTAGGTCACATGATTGCTGGCGCAACACGGCGACGCAGATTTTCATTTGTGCTTGTGCGCTTGGCCAGCATGGCGACAAAGCGGGAGTTTCTTTCTTTGGAGGTGAAGGCACGAATCATCAGCGACGCTTCAAGTGGCAGAAAGAAAGGAGACGTTGCAGCAGAGTTTGGCATCTCCAACAGCACGCTGTCGACAATTTTGAAGTAATCACCAGTGCTCTTTCTGCGGGGGCATTCGCCAAACGGAAGAAGTTGACTCAAGCTGCACACGAGGATCTCGAGAAGGTGTTGTTTACATGGTTGCTGACATGGGTGCCAAGAAAATGCCAATTAGCAGAAGCATGCTGCAGCAAAAGGCACTGCACTATGCTTGCATGCTCGGCATCGACGATTTTAAGGCAAGCACAGGTTGGCTGACCCACTTCAAGGCCCGACACGACATCGTAGTGAAAGTGTTGTGTGGCGAATCTGCTGCTTCAGACACCAATGGTGCAGTGACTTGGGCGTCATCTGCTTTGCCAGACATAATGAAAGAGTATGCCCCGTCCGACATCTACAACGCAGATGAGACGGGACTCTTTTATGAACTGCTGCCCACAAAGACGCTGGATATGAAGGGCCAACCATGCAGCAGAGGAAAGCACAGCAAGAAGCCTGTGACCCTGCTTCTCTGCACTAACATGGATGGCACCGACAAGCACTACTTGCTCGTTATCGGCAAGAGCGGGAGGCCTCGCTGCTTCAAAGGTGGTAAGAGCTTGCCGGCAAGTTATTTAGCAAACAAGAAATCCTGGATGATGTGGGCCATCTTCCGTGATTGGATGACAGCTTTCCACCGTGATATGAAGGTCCAAAACTGCAAGGTGTGCTTGCTTATTGACAATTGCTCAGCGCATAATGTTGAGGACGCTGAGTTGCAAAATGTGGAAGTTTGCTTCTTCTCCCCAAACTGCACTGCTTTGATTCAGCCATCAGACCAAAGCACCATTCACAGTGTGAAAAGGGCATATCAGCAGCGGTTGATTCAGCAACTGTTGCTAAATGTTGACATCGGGCGGGAGACCAAAGTGGACTTGTTCATGGCCTTACAAATGATTGCCGGGGCGTGGATGGCAACCCGGCGCAGCATAATAGAAAATTGCTTTTCACATGCCGGGTTTAAGCCTGAGGCTGAAGTGACGGCCAACTCGACAACGGACAAGGAAGACTACCATTTCGGAGTGAAGCCACCCTCTATAGAAGCGTGGGCAGCCCTTTGAGACTCTGGAAATGTGCCAACGGACTTCAGCATAGTTGAGTACATTGCCGTTTACGTGGATGTAATTGTTCATGAGGAGTTGAACAAGAGTCTATCATTGAAGAGGTTCGCCATAACAACGCGTCATCAGACGATGAAAGTGATGCACAAGACGCATCGGCCCGCCTCATGCACTGGATGTAATAGACACTTTTGACGTCATTCATAATTTCATTGGCGCCCACGATGATGACGTCGCAATGCAGCTGCTGACCGAGTGCGAACATCGCACCACGGCGATGATGACCAAAGGATGGAGGCAAACAGAAATGACCGACTTTTTTCAGAAATGAATGACGCTTTTGAGTGTGTAGTGAAATCTGACAGTGTTTTGGGTCAGATTTTGTCGCAACGAAAGGAAACCGACTTTTTTCAGAAATAAATGATGTTTGTGAGTGTGTAGTCAAATTTGACAGTTTTTTGGGGCAAATTTCCCCACAATGAAATGTTCACTTCAACGAAATTTTTTGCACATCCCGTGAGTTTCGTTGTAGCGAGGTTTGACTGCGTTACGAATTCGGCTAAACATAACAGCGCCAAAACTCTCGCGTGAAACAGAAACTGCGAGTGCAGTAGCTATTATCGTCACCATGTCGAGTGCCAACAGCTTCACCACAAAGCTTTGGCGAAGTTCGCACGAGATCCAACAATGAATGCATCTGGCGACAGCGCCAAGAAGAAGCACGAGCAGTTTTCGCTGCAGGACAAATTGGGAAGTATCAAAGGGAATCGACGCAGGGAAAAAGCAAACTGATGGGTGCAGACAGCGTGGCATTGCCCCATCAACCGTCGCGACCATTTTGAAAGACCGAGACAAGATTGTCAAGCTTCCCCGGGAGTCGCAACTCGCTCCTACCAGGAAACAGCTGTGACTGGGGAACTTTCAAAATGGGGACCAAGCTGTTCTCACGTGGTTCAAAGATGCCAGATTGCAAAACATTTCTGCGTCTGGCCCAATGCTCTAAGAAAGAGCCCTCGAATTTGCGGATGCACTTGGAATAATTGGTTTAGACGCCAGTGCGGATTGACTTTTTCGTTTCTGCCAAAGGAACGGAATATTTTGGCAGGCAGTCTCGAGCAAGGAAAAGGCTGCCGACAGAGAAGGCGCAGATTCCTTACGCAATGATAGTTTTCTAGAGGTGACTAAATCATACTCTGAAGATGATATCTTCAACGCGAATGAGACCCCATGTTTTTATCAGCTTCTGCCAGACTGGACAATGAAGTTCAAAAAATAGCAGTGCAAAGGAGGGAAGAAGCCGCATCTTCGCGTGACAGTCCTGCTCTGCTGCAATGCAACAGTCATGAAGAACATCAAACCACTCGTCATTGACAAGTACGAGAAGCCTCGCTGCATGAGAAGCGTCATGTCGGTACCGTATCACTATCGCAACAAGCCAACAAACCTGGATGACCAGGGAACTCTTTTCCGAGTGGCTCATCAAACTCGATAACCAAATGAGGGATGACCGAAGAATTCTATTGGTTGTCGACAACTGCTCTGCTCACATTGTGAATGTTTGCTTGACGCACGTTCGCTTGGAGTTTCTGCTGCCAAACAACACACCCTTGCTGCAACTCCTAGACCAGGGCATTATAGAGAGTGTGAAGGCAGAATTTCGTAACCGCCTTGTGCAGCGGTTGATTATCAACCTCTGTCTAAAGCAGCTGACTGCAATCAATATTCGTCAGGCAGTGGAAATGCTCCCAGGAGCTTGGTAGAACTTGAAGGCGTCCACCATTAGCAACTGCTGGCGAAAAGCAGGGCTTGTCAAAGCACCTGTGCAGCTTGAAGATGACCTGGAGGTGACTGACAACAGCCCCGGAGACCTGTGGACCAAGGTTGCAGACCTGCTGCCCGCCATCTCTTCCTTCGACGACTACGTGGAGAGCGACAGCGCAGCACTAGCGGTGGCAAACTTGACAATCGAGGAGATTGTTAACTGTGTTTGCGACGTTTCCAGTGATGATGACGACCAAGAGAAAGACAACTATGGGTCACCAAACAAAGAATATGAGATCGTGTCGAACACTGATGTTTTAATGCATTCGAACAAAGTCTACCTTCATCGTTCGGTGCAATGACGTACCCGACGAGGCATTGCACAAAGTGGAAGATGTAAACACATCCCTAACCAGTTGTGTATGCTGCACGCACCAGAAGAAAATTACTGATTTCTTCAAATGAAGCAGCTTTGAAGTGAGTGAAACATTTCTATCTGAGAGTATGCTTGCCTGCACATGGGTCTACTGCCAAGGTACGTCATTTTCATTCCTAGGTTTGACCACTGGCTTATAGCCACAAGCTTTTCATTACAACGATATTTCAAAACAGCAAACGAATTTCGGCGGTCCCGCGTGATTCGTTATACCGAGGTTTGACTCTATCAATAATGAAAGCTGTTCACAATGAACCATACATAAAAAATTAAGGAAATTTTGGTGGTTTTTCTAAACAAGAACGCTGGCGTGGAAAGGGTCAACCACTAAGATCAACACCTCGAGTATCACACGTTCACAGAGCCTAAGGCATTTAAAACCTCAAGGCAAAAAGTCAGCACAACATCCTGCTTAATTTCCCTAAGTTTTGGAGAAAAATATGGGTCATAAGACTGGTCACAGTAAACTTGTGTTGAACATAGCTTGAAATTTATTTGCATACAGCTACAGTAAATACATTACCATGCCAGTTTGAGGTGGCCCATTTTCCTTGGACCATGCAACCGCCCACTGAAGGGTCTTAGTATTGGCAGTTCCATGTTGGCTTTACCAGAAGATGCCCCTGAATGGGTTCACCATCTACAGGTGCATACATCCACTGCTATGCAAAAACCTGATCTTTTTATTTTTGCTCTTGAGTAAATATTAGGTTATATATCAACATGAGTGTTCTAAGTATCTTAAATTGAACGAAGTGCACAGTTTAATGAAATTGATCTTGGGACCTACCAAATGCCTTAAATTGAGATTGAACAGTTATTGTCTGTCTTTGAACAAAGCAGTAAACGTGTAGTGGCTGGAATGTCATGCTTGTAACTACAAGACTGTTGCTTCAATCCAGGTACAGCTGTCTGGATATATAGTGGAACCCCACTGATACGCTCCTTGCTGTTGCGTTTTCCCGGCTGCTACATTGCGTTTTCATGGTCCTGACCAAGATCGCATTGACTCCCATGGATTATGGAAGTTCCCATTTGATGCAGTGCCATTCTGTAATGCTTCCGCATCTTATGTTGCATTTGAATGCGGCAGTCACATAAATTTAGTGCTGGAGAGGCAAATTTGCTCTCGCACGTTCAAATAAATTACTGGTATGTTGCAACAACCAAAACATTCCAACAGGTGACCAGAGCATTGCAACAAGCGACCAATGCATTGCAACTAGTGTCCCAGTATATGCTCCCAAATGGAGAAGAGTCACGCCCACTTTTTTCTTTAGTTGCTACTCTATGAGCGTCTTCACGTAGTCTAAAATGACGTCAAATGCTCTGCTCCACTGCAGGGAAGCCAATTTCGTGGACACGATGCTGTATTTTTGTTACTTTCAATGCCAACATCACCATCTGCCGGCTCCGTAACACACATGACACGAATGACATCTAATGTCATTAATGACAAGCACACGCAACATGACATAACAATAATGACTGACATGCATGCAGATATGTGTGACTACAACGCATGACCTGTCATACATAACATGAATGACACAGCATACATGGCATGTCATTCATGTCATGATGTGAATGACATGAGTCCATGACATGATGAATGACATGATATGCATGAAAAAACTTACACAGGCTCAGTAAATCATTAATATCGCATATGGCCGGAGCATTTAACTTTGACAGTGCTTTTTCTTTCTAAAAGTGCACTAAGCAATGTTACAATGATACCAAAGGCTGTTAGAAGTGAGATACAAATTTCTTTTGGTATGCACCATAAACTTAAATGGCGTGTGCGTAGATTGTCCAACTTTCTGTCTCTGGCTGCAGCATTCACCTTGCGGTAGGCCTGCTGGAAAATTACTGGCACTAATGACAAAGACACATGATTCATAGCTGTCTCATTGCAAATGAAGTGGACGCTACAAATTTTCGGGTATGTTTGACTTCTGTTTGGTTTTGTTAGGACTGTAATGCAGTTAACCAAGTTGTGAGCACACTGAAGAGGCGCCATGATATCAACAAACACTCACTTCAAGCAGCACACAATGCTTATCCACCACTCTCACCAGTCACAGAGGCACGGTCGTGTTGAGAAACGAAAAAATTCGTTTCTTGTGGACAGTTAAAATACCTATTCGAGCATACAACAATGTGCGAGACATTAAAAAAACTGCGTGTTAAGCGTACACTCCTTTGCTATGCTTTGATTGCAACAACATTCACAAGAGATGCTGTCGTGCCACCACACGCACCACCGTCGTCGTCTCGTTGCACTCTTCAATGCTGTTCCAGGTTTGGCTCCTGTGCGCCCAATGAGTGGCTTTACCACATAGCATTGGAACAAAATGGTGGAACTATGCACAGGCATGCACAGGGACATTAGTTGCAACGAGCGACCGAAGCTTGCAATGAGCGCCAAAGTTGCATAAGCCAGATGCTGCACAGATCAGCTGGCGAAGCACCCGAAAAGTATGCATTGGGAGAAAACCTACTGGGAACCACACATATTGGGCCAAATCCACAGAGCACAGGGCTACAGTTATTTTGGGGCTTCATGGGTCTTCTTTGCATTGCATGATATGTGGTTCTCTTTAGTCAGCTTCGTGGCAATAAAACTGTGTTAAGCAGTGAAGCATATCAAAAGAGGACATTGTACTACATGTCCTCTAATTATACACGCAAGCATGCGCCATTCCTGGTCACAGTACAAGCACGAGGATGTCTAATAACTGTACTGGCAACCATTCAGAGTTGCTTCTGACATTGCTAAGGCAATTTGTACCCTTCCTCACTGTTAAGTCTTCCCAGCTGTTAAATCTTTTCCTGATGGTCCCTTGAAACACGTATGAGTGGGGTTCTACTATATCTCGTCTACACGTAAAATTCAGACTAAAGCATGACAAATGGAAAAAAAAAAATCATAGACAATTATGTACTCCCTAATGCAAATTTGAGTGCAGCTCTATACACGTTTTCATTTCACAATATATTGAGGCATCGCACCGATCACAACACCGACTGGCAGATGTGCAACACTAGCAGATCTGCAGTTGCCACTTCCCGGCAACTGCAGCTTGTGCAAAAGCAAGCTTTCTGGTTCTTTTTTTCTTTTCCCTGGATGGCTGGTGCTACAGCGAATGTGCAGATGTGAGTGCCATCTGGTGGTGCTTCAAAATGGCTTCCTCGACTTTCCTCGTGGAATTATTTTTGCTATCGCCATCTTTCATTCCCCGCTGCACTTCGTGATCGCTCTGTTACGCCGGGGAAAGACAAGGCACATCGACGCTCAACGCAGGAACAGGTGCCTAAGAGCTGCATTCTAAAAAATTAATGCTTCCAGGTGCTGCACCTTCCCAGTGAGCATTTATGATATCCTACACCAAACCTGCATGATAATTTCACAATAAAGTGAGATAAAGGACTGGCGTGTACTCACCGTAGAGGTACTCGGAGCAGCTGTCAAATCCTTCCTCGTCTTCCTCGCACTTGTCAGCAGCTGTCTCGTGGTCGCTCAGCGTGGCTGCAAACACGCATGCACCATGCTCCACCAGGAAGCGCACCATGGCCAGGTTGTTGCACGAAGCCGCACAGTGCAGCGGCGTCCTGTGTGTACAGAAACAATCGCCATTATTTTATATGTTCATTCAAAAAATATTGCAGGCCCTACTGCGGGCCCTAGCAGTAGTGGCAATACAGTTAGACCTCAATAAAGTGAAGTCAGTAAAATCGATACTTTGATTCGTTACATTAAAATTCAACCTTTCATGCTTATAATAAGTACAGTCAACAATGTGATTTTTTTACATGGAACGGGCCGTAAAATTATCTGAATTATCTGGCAATTTCGTTTTGCTGAACTTGAGTTGGCGACCAAAGATAAGGTTTTATGACGTGTCGACTATATCATTTAAGCTTGTGCGATTTCTCAAATTCTTTAAAATATTCAATCAAGTACTGTGCTATCTGACATCCACTTCGGCTGCTCGAAGCGAATATTCAAAGTATTCAAAACGAATGAAGATATTTACTCTGTGGCATATAAGCCACATTCCTAATTACAACACCCCGGAAAGAAAATAAAAAACTTGCATGTATAACCAGCGGAAATAAATGTACACAATGCACGAATCTTTGCAAAAACAGTGTCCATCCACGGATGCACAACGTCCATGTCAGATCTTCGGTATGTATTTTTTTATTATACACGGGTGCACCCATCGTCTCCTGTCACAATATGAGCACCAATACACCCAAGTGTACTGGCAGGCCTTCAGAGCTATTTCGGGCGTGCCTGCGGCGACTTGGGTGCTTGGGGGCATTAAAAGGCATGCATTAATTCTTTTGGACTGCCCGATTTTTCGTAAATCGTTGCGGCCCCTAGGCAGACTGAAAAAATCCGACGTTCACTGTAGTCATACTGTCACCGTTGCAAGAGATCAGTTCATGCTGCAGCTCAAGCTGCTGCTTCTATTACTATTACTAGTATTACTATTTCATAGCCAACTGCTACATCTTGTTCCAGTAATCATGCTTGTGAACTAAATGTTTTAAAAACATGACACCATGCAGTATACACTGTAAACCAAGTGCTTTGGTGTTAAAGGGACCCTGAAATGATTTCGACGATTTCCTACAAACGTACCGAGTCGTTAGAGTAGGTCCTTCTGATCATTAATTGACACATCTAAGTGCTCCGCGCAAAGTGTGTAATTTATTATAGTGGTTTCAAAATGCACATCGCTGCCAATCGCAGCACACTGCTCGTCAAAATTTTAAGCCGCCCTTACCCATATGACGGAAATCGCCCATATGACGTCAGTGGGGCGAGCTATACGATTGGCTGACCAGGGCGTGTGATCGATAATGTTTCCAACTTTATGGTAAACAAATAATGTTTGTAATAGTTGGAATGTTAGTTAATTTGGTTTTATAAAAAGAAAGTAACACAAAAAGAATGCACAAGAAAAATTTTTCAGTACACTTAAGCACTTCCGGCACACAGCAAGTGTGGTCTGCTTCTGTTACAATGTGCTCAGTCTTTGATGAGAGCTCCGCCATCAGTGTCGGTCTGTTTTTTCGCGGGTGCTATGATTCGACTTTGTTGCATTGTGAATTGCAAATGTAGCGACTGGCAATATGTCAAGCTGCGACATCGTGTCCCTCTGCAGTAGACGAGCGGACTGGCTGCAGCGCATTGTACTGCTGCCATCCGATCGGCGCCAGGATTTGCACGACTGCGGCTGTCACTTTACGCCGGAAGATTACTAACGCAATAGCATTTCGAGAGTCTGGTATTAGGGTAAATGCAAGCGCAAGGGGATAGGGCCTGGCCGTGTCCCCTTGCGTGTGTCGTTTCAGGGGATGAATAGAAGCGCAAATGTGAATGGTTTGCGTGGTGCAGCCACTTGGTGGCATAGAGCTCAACCACACACAGTAGCAGAACAAAATGTATTCTTCTTTGCTGCTGGTGTAAATTTTTCGCAGGAGTGTAATCGTTAACATATTGTTTTCGTAAATGTTTAAAATGTTTTACACTTGGTTAGAGCAATATTAGCTTTTTCTTTGGCTGTTTAAGCTCTGTGCCAACGGGTGGCTGGACCGTGGAGCCCGAGCAGGCAGCTCACGTACGTCTACGCTAAAGTTTCTTCAGCAGCTTGAGTTTATGCCTCCACCGTTCCGTCAAAATGTTCAGCTAGTGTGTGATTACTGGAATACCAGGTACGTTCGGTGCTATGACAGAATGCTCACAACGCATGCTGCTTTGATAGCTCTCGCTTGGGGTCGAAGGCCAAGCAGCTAGCGGAAAGGTTTCGCACGGGCGGGGGCAGGCTCCAAAACAACTGGAAGCAGACGATGTGACGTCGCATTGTGACGCAGAACCAGTGAAGGCGGAGCTTAGCCCCGATCGCTTGGCGAACGAGTTGAGGAGGAAAAGCATGGCTAGGGAGGAGGGTAACTTGTAATCACTTGTAGTAGCTCCATTAATACATAATGCTTCGTTTAAATTGTGGTGCAAATGTTCTACTTAAGCTGTACCCTACACGTCTACAAAATTTGTCCGAACTGTTTCAGGGGCTCTTTAACTTTATTTCAGCGTGATAGTAAAAAGACACAGCTAAAGCCTCTTATGGGCCTTAAGGGGGGAGGCTACACTTGAAATATGTACTACCTTTTTATTTGTGGACAGATCTGAACGAAATTTTCACACTTGGTGTATTTAAATATGCAGATTCTAAAATATAATTAATTTTGCCATAGGATAAGTCGTTTTTGATATACTCTAAAAGCATTGTATGAGCTAGGTCCTTTGTTTGGAGGAAAATTAGCATCTAAACAGAAAACCCTAACACAGTGTTTTGAGTATAAAGACTATCAGAGTGTTCAGCGAGTGTCATAAGGTATTAATCAATGTTCTAGGCTAATCTGACCAAGAGTTAGAGCTCATCAAAGTTGTCAGAAAGAAAATGCACTCTTGACATGTCAAACATGTGACCCATTCCAAAACTTTTTGAGAAGAGTACTGCTTTGAACAGGTGCATATTGCTAACTGCATACATTTCTCTTTCCCGCCAAAAAAAAAAAAAATTATGCCGATAGCTGAAATAGGACAGAAGCTATTTTACCTCCAAATTGGAAGTCTGTCAGAATTGTTGTTTTGAGAAATCAAGGAAAAACATTCTGCAACATCTTTATTGAGAACATACCAATAAAATCTCAAGGAAATTCACCAGGGGCATAAACTGAGTGGATCCTATCTTCATGCCGCTTTTTGGCCAGCTTCCTCGCGCTCAAAGAGGCTTCTTGTTGGAGTTAGCACTTCAATGGCCGTCTTTCTCCTTTGCTCACTGAGATGTAGTGCCAGGAATATTCATGTGTAGCTGCTGTAGAATTGCAGTGGACGCAAGCAGGTTCCCAGTGTTGAAGCGTAGGACAGGTTCCCCAACAGCAGCTTGCACGGCAAGAGACACTCCAAATCACTGAGTGAAGGCTTTCATTCGAATTCTGTGTCTTGCCTCGCTGGCATCTCTGGAGCAGGGTTTTTTCACATAGCCGCGTATATACAGGCAGCATTGCTTCTGCCACATGTTCTGGCAAGTTGTAGTGGTGCCTAGGTTCACGCTCTCCCTTTGCTCTCGCAGCATTGTGACAACAGAACATTATCAGAACATTGCTGAGAGCCCGTACTCCTTGGCAGGGTCCTTGAAAGCATCGCCACTTTCTAGCCGCACCCGGGACACAGCACGTGTCCAAGGAACTCTTGTACGATGGATAAATCCACGATTGCAAATTCACTTCTGCTGTCGTTGACGTCCTCTCTCGTGTCAACACCCAGCAGCTTGAACTTTCGTTCCATTGCAGACTGCGACGCCAAGCATGTTTTCCGGCGATCGCTGCGCGTTCGCTACTTTCTTCAGTCGTGAAGGAAACGGTGCCTGCACGATCTGTTCCAACACGCGTGGCGTGGGTGGATGAAGTGTTGACGCTAGACGTGCCGGTTTGCAGCTCGGAACTCGATCCGGTAGAATGTCCTGGCAGACCAGCATCCGGCAACTCTGTGAGTATGACAGGCTTAGCCGCCTTCCGTTGCGCATTCCACAGCCGCTTGACGCGTAGTAGCCTTGAGACGACAATCTTTTCCAGCTATCCAGGCAGCGAAATGAACACCTTATCAAACGTCGTCGCGAAGCAAGCGGCTGAACAAACGTAGACAACATAGACAGCGGCGCGATAAAACCAAAGATAAACAAATGTAGCGAAATGCGAGAGCGGTCGAGCGCACGCCAAAGAGCGCCAGACCAATAGGAGCGAGGTGCACGGGGGGTGTGCGTGCTTTCGCCAATCGGCGGCACGGACGCATCCTTCAGAAATGATGCGATAGCATCGGTTTCACTTCACCGATGCCATTTTGAACTGCCGCAAAATGCGCACAAAGAAAACAGTTTCAAAACAAGCGCAAGATGGCAGCCACCGGCCGCTGCGTTCGCAAATGGCAACTGCGTGAAGTTTGAACATTTTTAACCAAATTTTGCTGATTTTGCGTTCACCCTGGCCCCTTTAAGCATGATTTTTTATTATTTTCCGATTAAATTTAGCTTCTAGATTTCGTGGAGGGATTCTTGAATGTATAAACGTAGCGAAAATGCACTTTTCCGAAAATTGACTTATTTGTATTTTTTGCTGTTTCAAGACCTGCGTCCCCCCCCCCCCCCCCTTAAATG
The DNA here is from genome assembly GCF_050947875.1 of Dermacentor variabilis. Lineage (NCBI taxonomy): Eukaryota > Metazoa > Arthropoda > Arachnida > Ixodida > Ixodidae > Dermacentor > Dermacentor variabilis. Next base: position 102,678,717 of record NC_134578.1, on the reverse strand, counting down.
CAACACGCTGTGTACACAGAGCATGTAAGTCGGTGGCAGCAGAATACAGAAGTGCGTCATCTATTGCGTGGTCTCCACAATAGGCATCACACTCAGTACACCACTAGATCTCGGAGACCATGGCTGCTGTCTGAGCAGCAAGGACACTTTGGTATGTTGCCAGGTGGTGGAAACCTCATGGGAGTACTAAACTGTTGCGTTAAATGAGTTATTAGCAGCATTGCGCATGGGTAGATTACGGCTTGATCCACTTAAAACAGATCAGTAAATCTTCATTTGAATGGAAACTGGTTCGTTACATCCCATTGTAAGAAATCTTTGCTTAATTAAAACAATATTTCAAATCCATGCATTTATTGGCCTTTTGAAGGAGTGTTGCAACTACAGTAAAACCTTGTTGATAAGATCCGCTTCGTATGATTTCCTGGTGCCTGAGTTTGTGATTGAGAATAGAAAAAGTGACCTGATACAGTTACGCTTCTCACCGTTTAATACATCGCCAGAAAGCAAAATCTTTCCACGCCAGCGTTCAGCACAGTGCCGAACTGTGATAGCACGATACGGTTTTCGGCTCCAGCAGCTAGATCCCATATGAACAAGAAAAGTTGCGATGCATGCACAAATGAGAACAGTAATCACCATCCACGGCAGCTTTTGCAGCACTCGTCCACCCACATTCCTTTAAAATGTCGGCATGCACTCTATTTTCTCTCGAGATACCAGCAAATATTCCTGTGGGTAGTTGCACGTCGCACTCATGGCTATTGCCACCAACCTTAGTGCGATACGCATCTTCGGCGATCTGTCAAACAATGTGGGTGGCGTAGTGCCACTAAAAGCACACTGCTGATTGTAATAGGCGATAACCAAAATGTGCTATCGGTCGCTGCTGCAGGCTGTGCGAAGACAGTGTCATGCTTCGGTCTGGCAGCATCATATTTCGGCGTTGCCCACCAGCTCCATCTTGTTTCGGCTTCCTGTCGCCGTCTTAAAATGCTGCACAATAGCAAAGCGACAATGCGAGTCTTGGGCCACTCGGGCCTCACCCGCTTGGCGTGCGTTGGAGTCTCGTGCTGAAATGCTTTGCATTACGTAGACATCAACTAGCCACTCTGGTGGCACCATGTTGTGGTGCAGAGTCTAACCCAATAGGACACGAGAGTTATTATTGCAATGACCAACTATATTCTACTTAGCTGCTGCAGTGAAAAGTTGGCAGCAACATAGTCATTAACACACAGCCTGTCCACTTTCCGTTGATGAGAACACCTATGTATCAAAAACACCTCTAACATGTCGTGGTTCAACGAAGTGTCACAAGATGTCGCTACCAGTACCGCCACTGCCACCCATGACTCCGGTAACCCGGTATTTCGTAAATGGTAATGACCTCACGACGAGCTAAAACAGTGAATTGTGCAAGAATGGGCATGTTCGTTATGCTGCATACCAAACACAGGCATTCCTTCCTTTGCAGCAGCTGATGACAGCCTAAAACCGCTTCTCCACTGTCACCCTCTCCCCTGTTGAACTGCCAACCACAGCATACAGCCTGTCCAACTCTCCAACGAAAGGTTCACATTAAAAGAAGACCCACCAGCCGTCGCTGTCCTGTGCATTGACGTCACAGCCAAACTCGACCAGGAACTTGACAATGTCCAAGTGGCCTGCGCAGATGGCATTGTGCAGTGCCGTGATTCCCTCGTCGTTGGCAGCACTCGGGTTGGGCACCTGCACACATATGCGATACTTTTAGCCACCACACTTTGCACTGAAACTGTGGTCTGAGTGCTTCATTATATGGAAACATACACCACTCATATCATACACCCCAACACTTGAAAAGGAAGCAAACTTTAAGACTTATTACTATTAGCCTATCAATTACTTTCACAGTGCCAGTTCATAATACAGTACTAGATCTTGTACCTTCACACGGTGTTGTCCTCATTCTTAGGTACCTTAGGTACTGGTCCAGGCATAGTAGAAAAGACAGCTTATTCTGAAGGTTATGTTGCAAGTGCTTACATGTCCACACAGGCAAGCACACAGCTACATCTAACTAATGTCTTTTATATGTTCAGAACCACCTGGCTACTGCCTACATGTGTCCCAATATCCACCAAAGCTTACTGGCACACAACGTAAAGAGCGTTCCTACAGGGGGCGCTAGCGATTTGCCAACAATTGCCTCTTAGCTAGGGGTGTGCAAATATTTGAAAATTTATATTGTCAAATACATACTGCATTTCCAATATTTGTATTTGATTCAAAAACTAGGTATTCAAAGTTCATCGACGATTATGATACTCCCTAATGCAAAATTTGAGCGCAGCTCTATACGTGTTTTCATTTTGCGATATATGTATTGGCTTGTGCAGCATGTTGCAAACGGAGCGAAGTGTTCCACAAATGCTACGCTAATCTAGAAATCGCGAGAGGCAGCGCGTGGGTGATGCGTGGGTGCGATTCACAGCAGCCGTCGCCCACAGACCTCCCAGACGATGCGTGCTACTCTGGCACCACCTCGTCGCCATTGTCGCCACACTACGCTTTCTTCTCACCCTTTCACCATTCCCTCCTCCTCCGCTTTCCACCTCATGGTTCCACTGCACCCTCCTCCTCAGATTTTCCTCCTCGCTTCTTTCGTCCCTCGCTGAGCTTCGTGTTCATTTTCATCTTTAGCTGTGCTCGTTTGACTGGTTACGCCGACGCCGGTGTTTGCCACAGCAACGGCTGTCTAAGAGTCGTGCTCTAAAAATTTTCAAAATATTCTGTTGGATATAAATATTTGAAACAAATCGAACATATTGCTGGCTGTGTGGGAGCAAACACGGTTCTTAGTGTTTGTTTCTACCTAATCTAAAAAAAAGAAGTCACAAAGGGAAAATCAGACATCCACCCGTTCGTAGCAATTGCTACAAAGGAAACCCATACGGGTTCCTCGAAAGAAAAGCCTCATGGTTGAAGATGGTAGAGTGGCTGCCCCGGAAAGGCGGTGGTCCCGGGTTTGAGTCCCGGACCAGGACGAATTTTTCTTCAACCATGAGGCTTTTCTTTCGAGGAACCCGTATGGGTTTCCTTTGTAGCAATTGCTACGAACGGGTGGATGTCTGATTTTCCCTTTACTCATTACTTCTCTCCACCTTGCAGGTTTCCGCAGAACTACTACGTCAAAAGAAGTCACAGTTTTGCTCGACAAACGCTGCACCGATTTCAACAGCAAGTTATTAGAGAGGTATACAAAGTAAGCTTGGTCGTTTTATCATCTGCATAAACTGTTGTAAACATTCACTTACTAACTAAATTAGCACACATGTTGTCATGCACGCACATGAAAACCCGAGCACATCTCACTAGATGACTGCGGACACTCGCTGTCAGAATGCTGGCGTGATGAAGAGCAGCAGCAGCATTGAGTGAATTCCCTGTCGTGCTGCCTTTAGCTTTAATGCGAACCAGGCATGCGAGAAAACAGTGCCCATGAAGCCATCAGCTATATCCGGCCGGTTAGCCTTTGAAACCACCGCAGATTACCTCTAAGACAGGATGTGCATGGCCACGTTCAGCCGCCGTAGCTGGAGTGGAAGAGGAGGTATGCACAAACATGCCCCCTCCCTCCCTTCCTAGCGTGCACTCATTTACCCGCTCGCCCTCTTGCATGCGAGAAGACGGTGCACACGTGAGCACGAGAAGACACCACCGCATCAAGCCACCATACTTCTCAGCTCATCCGTGGAAGCTTTCGCTCACACCTACAGCTTACGTTGTTATCGCACTTAGACTTTATACGGAACACTGGCACTGACGCCGCAAATTCGCCTGGAGAAGCAAGGGGTATGGGTGTGCAGACAGCGAGGGTGCATGCAGTCTATTGCGGGTGCCACCCCAAATCCTGAGGTTATCGCTTGACAGCAAATGCAACGAGTGGTAGCTGGCACAAGGTTAAATGCCTTCGAGTCAAATGCTTCTAAGGACAGACAGCAAGTGGGAATGACTAAATTTTACAAATTAACATGAGCCAAATGTAGTCTTTTAGTATAATGGCTTACTATTCTAATTTTTTTATCATTGACAACGTAAGTATGATGTTCTAACAAGTTAAAGTAACTCAACTTGCTAGTAAGTGCATGTGCATATCATTATTCATTATTCAAAGCTAATTTTTAGTTAAATGGGGGTTTAATGGTGCAAAAGCAGCTAAGGCTACGCTGCGCCAAACACGAGGTGTCTTAAAATCCCATTTATGAATGAAAAAGCTGTGTTAATAATCTATATTTTATGCAAAAATCCAGTGTCTAGAAATTTACGGACGTCACATAATGGGACTAGCGGATCATCACCTAAAATTAGAGCAGGGTGTAAACGTATGGTAGTTGATATAATTTGTGCAAAAGTGTTCGTCTGTGTGTTTCAATCTGCGTACATGTGAGTAATATGTGCATAACTGTTAGTGGCTGTTGACATTTCTCGCATGTTGGTGTGTCTTCTTTCGTAAGTAAGTAATTGTGTGTGAGGTGTGTGCGCGCAATGCGCAGTCGCCATAAAACTACTTCGATTAATCGCTCCTGATGATAGCATGACTTCCACTCGCCACCTATGGGTTTCGTGAGACGTAGCTTGTTGTTGGCACGAGGGTCTCATTCGCGTTGCCATTTTACCGTTAAGGCTTTTCTAATTGCACGGATGTTATCTTTATATGGGAGTGTTGTGTTTGTAATGTCTTTGTGCGCTGCCATCAATGCATATCTATCAGCTGCTTCGTTACCCGGTATCCTAACATGGCTTGGGACCCAGCAGAAACAAATTGATTTCCCGTATTCATTAAAAGCCACCATATTTAAAATGTCTCCAATCAGGGGTTCACACTCAGATTTCAGATGAAGAGCCTTCAGTGTGCTTAAAGAATCTGTGTATATAACTGCATTTTTGTGTTTATCAGCGATGATTTTTTTAACAACAACCCATATAGCGAAAACTTCGGCCGTGAAAACAGAGGTGTGTTGTGGCAATCGAATACTTTTTTCCCAATTTTCCGTTACGACCCCCACACCCACGTGTTCTTTCATTTTGGAGCCATCATTGTAGAATTCCATGTGATTTTGATATTTGTCCTGAAGAGCACGAAATTTCTGTATAATGTGTTCATGTGTACTGTCTCTTTTCTTTGAATGTGTTAATGTCCAGTAGCACAACTGTGTCAAATCGTACCACGGGGCCAACCGTTGTGGTTTCTATGCAACCTGGAGGACTTCGTGGGGAATGTCATAACCCTGACAGTATTGCTCATACCGCAGGACAAGTGGCCTAATCATGTTCGGTTTATTTGTGTAGTGTAAGCGTGAGTTGCACTGTGTGACGATGTTGTAACATATGTGTTGTGGTGATGACTGGATTCTTAGTATGTAGGAAAAAGTGAGTAATGCTCTGCGCTGATATAATGAAGGTTCATTACACTCAACATATAAACTTTGAATAGGTGACGTTCTGTAGGCACCACTTGCCAGTCGCAATCCAAAGTTATGTATTGGATCAAGTCGTTGGATATAGGACTGTCTGGCTGAGCCGTAAACCACGGAGCCGTAGTCTAAAAGGCTACGCACAAGAGACCAGTAAATACATAAAAGAGAGGTTCGGTCAGAACCCCAGTGCTTGTGAGATAAAACTTTGAGGATATTCAATGCTTTATTTGCCTTAATCTTTAGTGTTTTAATGTGGGACAGGAAGTTTAGTTTCCTGTCAAAGGTTACTCTCAAGAATTTATATTCTTGTTTTACCGGCAGCGCGACATCATTCAATTTTAAATCCGGGTCTAAGTACAACCCTCGTTTTTGCAAGTTTTTTGAGTAGAGAAGCGAAAGCCATTTTTCTCAGCCCACTCTATTAGTTTATTAATTGTTATCTGGAGCTGCCTTTATCATGCTCGTAAGTTTGAAGTGCGGCACGCTATTTGCAGATCATCAACGTATATGGAGTGCATAACAGAGGGGGGAATGACTTTGTTAACAGAGTTCATTTTTACTATAAAGAGTGTTGTGCTTAGTACGCAACCTTGTGGCACGCCATTTTCCTGGATAAATGTGTGTGAGAGCACATTGCCTAGACGAATTTTGGATTAGAGCATTTTGCCGCGGATTCCTAATGCAGCGAGGTCACGTAAGATTCCGAATCTCCACGTGGTGTCATACGCTTTTTCTAAATTGAAGAACACTGCCAGGCAGTGCTGTTTGTGTACGAATGCCTCACGTATTTCGTGTTCAAGTCGGACAAGGTGGTCTGTCGTTGAACACCCTTTTTTATAGCCGCACTGATGAGAATCAATGGAGTTCCGTATATGAAGCGTGAAAGTTAATCTGGCATTTACGATACTTTCATATGCTTTCGCCAAACAGCTTGTCAGGGCAATGGGCTGAAAGCTACTTGGGGATGTGGGGGATTTACCTGTTTTTAAAAAAGGCACAACTATTGCATTTTTTCAACTTTTTGGCATGCTTCCGGATTCAACTATTTTGTTAAAAAATTTAAGGAGAGCATCTACGGATGCTTGGGACAGGTGTGCGAGCATGGAATAATGAATCCGGTCAGGACCTACTGCAGTTTTCTTGCCAGCACAGAGAACCTTGTTAAGTTCTTGTACCGTGAATGGAGCGTTGTATTCATCCCTTGACATACAAGCAGTTGGTAGCTTCTCTTTTTCTGCTGACAGTTTGTATTTTAAAAACGTGTTTGAATAATAAGCCGAGCTAGAGATGTTATAAAAATGTTCCCCAAGCATATTCGCTTGTTCTTGTAGTGTTGTCTGAGTGCCTGAAGGTGTAAGTATGGGTATCGTGTATGATGAGTAGTCCCCCTTAAACTTCCTGACCTGTTCCCACATATTATTGGATGTGACGGTGCTATTAAGTGTAGATATATATTTCTGTCAAGACAACTTTTCCGCCTGTCTCCGAATATATCGAGCTTTCGCTTTGGCTTGTTTGAAATTGAGAAAGTTGTTATGTGTTGGGTACCTGCGTAAGATTCCCCAGGCCTTGTTTTGCTGCTTTTTTGCTACGGTGCATTCACGTGTCCACCAAGGATTCAGATTTTTCCGAACAACGCCAGAAGATTGCGGAATGGCCTTTTCGGTTGCAGAAATAATACAGTTAGTAAATTTTTCATTAATTTCGTCAATGCTTAAATCTGTTAAAGTAAGCTCCTCCAGCCTGGCACTTTCTGTAACAACAGCCCAGTCTGCCATTTGTAACTTCCATTGGCGTGGTTTGTGGTATATAATGGGTAGCGTTGAGGTGAGGTTGATTATGGCAGGTAGATGATCACTGCCATATGAAGTCTCGAGTACATCCCATTTAAAATCGGTAAAAATGTCCGGAGAGCAAAATGCTAAATTAAGGCAGCTAAAATTGCGTGAATTCGGTGAAAAATGAGTTGGCGCACCTGAATTCAAAAGACAGATGTTATTTGTCAAAATAAAATCTTCGATGAGTTGTCCTCTTTGGTCATTTTTATCGCTGCCCCAAAGAGTGCAATGAGCATTAAAATTTCCAACTAAAACAAAAGGTTTCGGCAGATGGCTAATTAAATTTTCCAGGTCTCGAGTTGTGAAATGGCTATGGGGAGGGATGTACAATGAACAAATGGTGACAGTCTTAAAGGATAGAATGGTGACAGCTACTACCTCGTATGGAGTATATAATGAAACGTTCCGTGTGGGGATGCCACCTTGGACGATAATAGCGACACCTCCTGATAGACGGCTGGAGTGCTCGCGGTCCTTTCTTATGACAGTAAAACCTTTAAGAAAATGTGTATGTTTGGGTCCCAGGTTCGTTTCTTGAAGGCACAATGCTACTGGTGATAAGTTATTTATGATGTCTTTGATGTCACCTAGATTGTGAATTAGGCCTCTGCAGTTCCAATGAATGTATTCAAAGCTAAGTATGTGCAATTGATTTGTATTTGAATGTTTCGATATTCATACACTCCTACTCTTATCCTTTTGGGTACAGGGAGTTTTGCATCTTTCTGCGTGCTGTCTGATGGAGGTTTTTCTAAAGTGCAACAAACTAAGTTTCCAAGTAACATATTCATCATCATCATCATCTTCATCAGCTTAGTTATGCCCACTGCAGGGCAAAGACCTCTCCCATACTTCTCCAACTACCCTGATCATGTACTAAATAATTGTGGCCACGTTGTCCTTGCAAACTTCTTAATCTCATCCGCCCACCTATCTTGCTGCAGCCCCCTGCTACGCTTCCCTTGCCTTGGAATCCAGTCCGTAACCCTTAATGACCGTCGGTTATCTTCCCTCCTCATTACATGTCCTGCCCATGCCCCATTTCTTTTTCTTGATTTCAACTAAGATGTCATTAACTCGTGTTTGTTCCCTCGCCCAATCTGCTCTTTTCTTATCCCTTAACGTTACACCCGTCATTCTTCTTTCCATAGCTTGTTGCGTCATCCTCAATTTAAGCAGAACCCTTTTCGTAAGCCTCCAGGTTTCTGCCCCGTACGTGAGTACTGGTAAGACACAGCTGTTATACACTCTTCTCTTGAGGGATAATGGCGACCTGCTGTTCATGATCTGAGAATGCCTGCCAAATGCACCCCAGCCCATTCTTATTCTTCTTATTATTTCAGACTCATGATTCGGATCCGCGGTCACTACCTGCTCTAAGTAGATGTATTCTTTTACCACTTCCAGTGCCTCGCTACCTATCGTAAACTGCTGTTCTCTTCCAAGACTGTTAAGCATTACTTTATTTTTCTGCAAATTAATTTTTAGACCCACCCTTCTGCTTTGCCTCTCCAGGTCAGTGAGCATGCATTGCAATTGGTCCCCTGAGTTACTAAGCAAGGCAATACAGTCAAACCCGGCTATATCGAACTCGCAAAAAAACGCCTATCAGTTCGATATAGAGCATAATTCGATATAAGCCTGCTAAATAATTGGATGTCATAAAAGCACATACCATTTATAAAATCACTTTATTGACGAAACTAGCTTAGTTTCACATAAATTAGTCCTGCATTTTCTTCTGCTTGGGCAATTTCGCTGCCTGCGACGCACGCACTTCCCCACATTGTCTAAGGAGTCCGAGCAGCTGAGGCCGGACCGGACTAATGCGAGTGCACCATTCACTTCGGAGGATGTAGGCAAACGACCGTAGTTGCTTTCCTCAACGTGCCTACTTTCATTTGTGCTCGGTACGATGTCGGCGATGTAGTCTTCATTTCGGGATCTACCGTCGTCGCAACACCATTATCTGCTCTCACAAACTCGGCCACCGTTGATTCGAATGTCCCGGAAATTTTGACAGCTCGCTCCAAAGTTCGGCAACACCGGCAACGGCTTCGTCGCATTCATCAGAATTTACAGTCATCACCGAGCACGCGGAAACCGGCACGTATGAAGAACGCCTCGTACACGGCCGTGCGTACGCGTCGGGCGCCATGGGCACCGGGGTGCGAGTCTGGCCACTTTAGCCCTAATCGTGCTGAGAGTGCTCCTCGGAATCTTGCACGCTGCGAGGATATCGCGTTCGACGCGATTTATGATTTCGATCTTCACGACGAAAGGCGAATTCTGCCGCTTCATCACGGCAACACTGCGGGAGAAGGTCCACAAGGCGCAAACACGATAAACCAGAGAAGCAGCCAGACAATTCGCACTTTCGCCATCTTGCACGAAGAGCGCACAAGAGCCTCTGATTGGCTGTCTGAGCAAGCGCTGTAGGCGGGCCAGGATCATTTTTTGCTGGGGAGTGTCGATAGATAGTGATCTAAAGAAAGGAAGTACGCTTGATTCTGCAACCCGTGAGGGAGCACGGCGAAGCGTCGTCAGGGGAGAGGGAGTGGGAAGTGAAAGATGATAGAGAAAGAGGGAGGATAATAGACTTCACTATGTGCGACAGGGGGAGTGTCGACGGCTCGCCCGAACAGCCCGAGGTACCCGAGGCAGCGCGGTCACGGTAGGGAGAGCGGTTGGATGGAGCCGCGCTGCCGGGTTTCCCCGCTACCGCGAGGGAAAGCCAACTTCTGGGGCACTTTTCCGCCGCTTGACGTTCGATATATTGGGAGTCACTGCAATATTTGTTCGATGTAAGCGTAATTTTTGCTATGTATACTCATTGTAACTATACCGTGACCAGAAATTGTTCGATATATAGAATAATTCGATGTAAAGGGTTCGATATAGTTGGGTTCGACTGTATCATCAGCGAATTTCAAGTTACTAAAGTATTCTCCATTAACTCTTATCCCCAATTCTTCCCACTCCAGGTCTCCGAATAGCTCCTGTAAACACGCTGTGAATAGCATTGGAGAGATCGTATCTCCCTGCCTGACGCCTTTCTTTATTGGGATTTTGCTGCTTTCTTTACGGAGGACTACGGTGGCTGTGGAGCCGCTATAGATATCCTTCAGTATTTTTACATACGGCTCGTCTACACCCCGATTCCATAGTGCCTCCACGACTGCTGAGGTTTCGACCGAATCAAATGCTTTTTCGTAATCAATGAAAGCTATATATAAGGGTTGGTTATATTCCGCACATTTCTCTATCACCTGATTGATAGTGTGAATATGGTCTATTGTTGAGTAGCCTTTACGGAATCCTGCCTGGTCCTTTGGTTGACAGAAGTCTAAGGTGTTCCTGATTCTATTTGCGATTACCTTAGTACCGTAAAAACCAGTGTATAGTACGAGGTTTATTCCCTGTTATTAGCGTCCCAAATTTCCGCCTCGTACTATATGCGGATCCGGACAAAAATTTCAAAGTTCGGCTCGAAGTTTTGGTTTCGTTATTGCTCTGTGGCTACGGCTTGGCTTCGTGATATCTGCATGGCTACGACTTGGCTTTGTTATTGCTGCCTGGCTACGGCTTGCCTTCACTATTGCAGCGTGGCTACGGCATCGTTTCTTTCTTTGTTGAGTGCGGACCTTCGCAGTTCATGTGTTAACCGCGCTTCGCGAAGTGCATCATTTTTAGTGAAGGAGCACGATGTCGGGGGCACGGAAGCAGTACTCGGCAGCTTTCAAGCGAAATGTGATTTTAGCGGCAGAGGAAATCGGCAACAGTGCGGCCGGGAGGCAGTTTGGCATCACCGAGGGAAGCATCCGCGGATGGCGACGGCAAAAAGAAGCACTTTTCGAGTGCAGCGGAACGCGAAGAAGCTTTCGCGGCCCGAAGAATGGGACATTCCCGGAAATTGAACTCAAACTGACGGAATTCGTCCGAGAACAGCGAGCCGCGCATCTTGCTGTGAGCGTGGAGCTCATGCAGGCAAAAGCTAGGGAGCTTGCGAGAGAAAAAGGCCTAACGAGCTCCACCTTCAAAGCAAGCAAGCATTGGATTTATTGGTATATGTGCCGTGCAGGATTTTCATTGCGCCGGAGAACTTCAATTTCGCAAAAGCTGCCGGAATCGTTTGAAGAGTTACTGGTGGCTTTCCAGCGCCACGCTATTTCGTTGCGCAAGTTGAAGAACTTTCAGCTAGGGCAAATCGGCAATGCTGACCAAACACCAGTTTATCTGGACATGCCATCGCCCCTCACCGTGTACGAAAAGGGCTCGAAACAAGTTTGTGTCCGGTCCACTGGGAACGAGAAGACGCGTGTTACCGTCATGTTGTCATGCACGGCAGACGGCCGCAAGCTCCCGCCCTATGTCGTCTTCAAGCGTAAGACAATGCCGAAAGGTGAGCTGCCGAAAAATGTCATCGTTAAATGCCATGAGAAAGGGTGGATGAATGAGAGTCTTGTGCTCGACTGGATAAAGTCCGTTTGGTGTAGGCGGCCCGGTGCACTGTTGTCGTTCCCGTCCATCCTCGTGCTGGACGCATTTCGTGGCCATTTGGCCGACTCGGTGAAGAAGCTGTTGCGTGATTGTAATACTGAACTCGTCGTTATCCCGGGTGGGATGACGTCTCAGCTGCAGCCTCTAGATGTTTACGTCAACAAGCCTTTCAAGGACGCGGTGAAGCGGTGCTACACAGAGTGGATGCGGTCAGGTGAACCTGCAGTGACGCCGACTGGGCGGTTGAAGCGCTGTGCAAGTGGATCGTGGACGCATGGGCGAGCATCCCAGAAGACCTTGTGCGTCGCGCTTTCAAGAAGTGCGGGATCTTGAACGAGCTCGATGACACCGAGGACGAGTACCTCTGGGAGGATATGTCAGACAAGGAATTGTTTGATGAAAGCGCAGCGGAGGACGACAGTGAATGAAGTGCTGAGTCCGATTTAAATAAATGTTTTCCCCGAGTTTCTCTCACTCGTATTATACGCAGGTAAAGCTTTTTTTTTCCATTTCTCGTCCCAGAAATTTCACCTCGTATTATATTCGGGTTCGTATTATACGCGGGTTTTTACGGTAAATGCTTTGTAGGCAACGGACAGTAAGCTGATCGGTCTATAATTTTTCAAGTGTTTGGCGTCCCCTTTCTGATGGATTAGGATTATGCTAGCGTTCTTCCAAGATTCAGGTACGCTTGAGGTCATCAGGCACTGCGTATACAGGGTGGCCAGTTTCTCTAGAACAATCTGCCCACCATCCTTCAACAAATCTGCTGTTACCTGATCCTCCCCAGCTGCCTTCTCCCTTTGCATAGCCCCCAAGGCGTTCTTTACTTCTTCCAGCATTACTTGTGGGATCTCAAATTCCTCTCTTCCATTATCGTCGTGGGTGCCACTGGTACTGTATGAATCTCTATAGAACTCCTCAGCCATTTGAACTATCTCATCCATATTAGCAATGATATTGCCGGCTTTATCTCTTAACGCATACATCTCCATTCTTGCCTATTCCTAGTTTCTTCTTCACTGCTTTCAGGCTTCCTCCCTTCCTGAGAGCATGTTCAATTCTATCCATATTACACTTCCTTATGTCAGTTGTCTTATGCTTGTTGATTAACTTTTATGTTATGTAGGATTGATTGACGGATACTGTTTTTCTGGTGCAAGGGCCAGAAATGACCAAAGAGTGCCATGACACTTGGTGATGAATGGCAGCGAGAATAGGTGAGTATGGTGGAAATCGAGTGGCTGTATATTGGCCTAAAATATTCGCTGTAAATGGTGTAAAATATGTATCTATTAAAATAATGTCAATAAAATGTCAGTGCTATGGTTATAAAGGTATGTTGTGAAGTTATGTGGTATGTATCGTGCAAGAAGAAGCTGTATGAGGAGCTTTTCATATTGCTCTATAATTTTCTCTTTGACACTTTTAATAGAATTAGAATATTTGAGAAGTCGATCGATTATTTACACTAATTATCTAATTAGGCATAACAAAATAGATAATCTGAGTATCTCCAAGCGACGGCAAAATGTCATTATCTTGGTTCTGTCAAGCTACGTCGCATTTGCATATTTTTAATGTTTGCCTCAAGTTATGAGGGACACCCTGTATACCATATGTGATACTCTCAGAAGACGAGCCAAGTGCATCGAGAATCTCAGTGTCTTCTTGACTCAAAGAACAGTACACTTCATCTTCAGGATGACTCAAATCATCAGTAAAGTTACGTTTTCTTTTTTGCGAAGAAGCCAATGAAACTCAAGCTGTCAGCGGTCCCACATTTAATGACTCCAGTTGCCAACTTGTTTTACTGCCACCAAAATAATCTCGCTCCTGCTTCTGTGGCCATCGTACGCTGCCGTCTAATTACTGAGGTGAAACCAGCTCGTCAGTGGGTTTACTAGAAAATGAAAAGTACCGTCAACGAGCATAGCTCCGCCTTGGCCATTTAAAAAAAAAAAAATGCTTACACGAACTCAGCTCGTCCAAGGCTTGGAAGGGGTCAATGTTGACAGTCGTTATGAGATGGGTTCTGCCAGAATTTTTTCATGAGGCAGCTAGCAGTGGTAAACAGACGCACCTGAGCTGCTGTGGTGCGCACCAGGTCGAGCTCCCCCTCGAGGGCAGCGTCCAGCAGCAGGGCCAAGGGGTCAAAGCTCACTCGCTGGGGACCCTTCTTGCGGCGACCCCCACTGCCACCCGTACTGCCCCCGGAGCGTAGGTTGCCCCTGGCTGCACGCACCACACGGTCAAGTTGATACAATGAGACAGAGACGACACAGCAACATCATGTCAACCTTCCCGTACTTTTTAAATGCAACAGCAATTGTCCAGATCAACTAGTGTTTCTCATTAGATACCACATCAATTTTAATGCAAAGAATTTCTCGCAGAGTGCAGCCAGATTTTTGCAGACGAACCGATGCCGGCGATCGTGCAGTCTACAATTCTGTGCCACAGGGACGTTAGGGTATGCGCACTGGGTATGTGCACTGGGGCCATTAGGCATGTGCCACTGAGCTTTAGTTTGGCTTTTATCTAATATTTTGCCATTAGAAACAGTGTCATTACAAGTATAAACACTGCAGCGTATAATCTCTACGTAATCGTTTCCTACACAACAGCTAAGTTATTCATACAATTGCTCTCTACAAATCATTATTGCTTTGCATTACAAAGACCACAGCATTTCCAACAATAATTACTAGAAAGAAATCTGGCGCTGCCATCGTTCAACACCTTGGGAATGACGATTAGTGCATGGATTGCCTCATCTTTGTGCTTGTGGACTAGTTTATTACGTTTTACTTGGTTTTAATGGCCTAAATTTTAAAGCGATCTACACTTTCTTTAAATGCACAAGGTAGTACGACTGTGCGAACATGCATCATCATCATCATCATCATAATCATCATCCCATTTTTATGTCCACTCTTAGGATGGAGACCTCACCCAGCAATTTCCAAATACACCTGTCTTGCACTAGCTCATTCTAATTTGCGCCTGCAAATTTTCTAATTTCTTCACCCCACCTAGTCTTCTGCCGTCCTCAACTGCACTTCCCTTGGCACCCATTCTGTAGCTCTAATGGTCCACCGGTAGCCTACACTACGCATTAAATGGCCTGCCAAGCTTCATTTTTTTTCTCTTAATGTCAACTAGAATATTGGCTATTACCGTTCGCTTTCTGATCCACGCCGCAATCTTCCCGTCTGTTTAAGTTAAGCCTAGCATTTTTCATTCCGTCGCTCTGAGTGCAGTCCTTCACTTGTTCTCGAGCTTCGTTGTTAACCTCCAAGTTTCTGCCCCATATGTTAGCACCGGCAGAATGCAATAATTGTACTTTTCTTTTCAAGGACGGTGGTAAGCACCCAGTCAGGATTAGGTGATGCCTGCCATAAGCACTCCCAACTAATTTTTATTCTTCTGTAAATATTCTTCTCATGATCAAGGTCACTGATCAAGCATTCAGTGAGGCATTTTCTTCTTTTGCTAGAATTGACCTGAATGAAGGCTCTGAGTGTCAGCAGCCAAGTCATCTTCACTTGATAATGGCTGTGGAACTTGGGATCAGAGAGCCAGTGATAGATATACAGCTGCTAGGTGCTTTCCAGAATTGTACTTTTGTATGATGCCTCAATCACTTCTGCAGCTGGGTGTATGTGTCAGCCCAAGGGGCCTAGTGAACAGAGTTCATAATGAGGTTCTCGTTATGAAGGGGTGGTATGGCGGATATATTTACGAGCTATCGTGACAATATGATAATAGAGTGAATGCGCCATATGCTTGGTTGTGGGTCCGGGTTACAGATGTGTGAAATGCCTACCTGCAGATACAAGGAGTCGACGCTCGATGTGCTTAATCACACAGTTCAAGGAGCCAATGCGCGAAATACCTAACCGCGCAATCTGAGGTGCCAACGCGTGAAATGCCTAGTCGCAGGCTCGAGGAGTCGAAGCTCAATGTGCTTAGTCGCACAGTCGGAGGTGCTGATGCACAAAATGCTTAGGCGAGGGCCTGAGAAGTCCACGCACAATGTGCTTGATCGCCGAGTCGGAGGCTCCTATGCGTGAAATGCTTAGCTGCGGGTCAGAGGATTGCGTGCACGATGTGCTTGGTCACGTATTCCGAAATACCGAGTGCCGAAAGGCTTAGCCACGTGTCCGAGGATTCTGCGCACCGAATCTTGGTCGCGAAGTCTGCTTCGCCGATGCTCAGAATGCTTAGCCATGGGTCTGAGACGTCCACAAACGTAGGGATTGGCCACGCTACTGCGACGTTCGTGTAGTGCCCGTTTTGACACATCGAGATTATGGTGAGTGGAGACGCCCAGACTCGTGAGGTGCAAAGAGCCGAGCAGAAGACGCGAGTGCCGGACCAATGGCGAACTGCGCTGGAGCCATGTGGCAGGCGTGGACAATCGCAGACTCTGGCATGACCTTCAATCATTTGCTCTTTGTGCGCTTGTTTCTGTATGGAGGAGATCACTGAAGCGGCAAATATGAAGACGGAGAAATGTGCTTTCCAACGAGACCAAGATGGCAGTGCTCGGTTGCACCATTCCGGAGAGAATGTTGCTTGAAAAACACTGTTCTTTCTTGATTTCCGCGAAATTTGTCGCAACGTTGGCTGACAGAACAAATTTTTTAGAGCACTTCTACGTGGTTTACAGTGATGATATTTCGGATACAGATAGAAAAAGAGTTATAGAAGCTCAAATTGTGATCTTCAAAAAATAATTTTTTTTTTCCCACTTTTCATGATGCGAAAGCCACCTCTCCCCTTGAGGGGAGCGCAAATTTCACTATTATTATGCTTGGAAAACGCCGCCCAAAAGGCAGAATTTCGATCATTATATCCTATATGCGGTCAATAACATATTTTTATATGAGTTTTCTTCTCACAGCCCTAAAGCATAAGTTGATACTCCGAAGTCAACTGATTGTTATAACCGATATATCATTTTATGTGGTACCGTTATAAGTGGACTGCACTGTATACAAACCGAGTTGTATTTCGTGCTAACACACCAAACTGTTTTTACCTTTATAAAAGTTATGGTGCATCAAGATTCCTATGTGCCAAAGTTACTGATAGCTAACAACAGTCTTGTCAACAATGAGAGTGTACTTCCAATTATGTGCAGCACCTGGTTTTCATGTACAAAATGCGTAAATATTAACCATTGTGGTACATTTTCTAATGATCAATATTTGACACTAAATGTACAATAAAACAGAGTATTGACACTAACCTGGACGCTGCTGTGGTTCTGGCTGTGGCTGAGTCTGCGGCCCATCCGTCTCACTTGCAGATCCTTCTCCAGATGCCTGCAGAGAAGAGGAGCAGTCATTTGTCTGTCCTTGCTGGCACACTGGCTGACAAAAGTTTGATTGATTGATTGACTGATTGATTGATTGATTGATTGATTGATTGATTGATTCATTCATTCATGGGGCTTAACCTCTCAAAGCAACAATGGGCTATGAGATGCCGTAATGGAGGACTTGGGATCAAATCTGACCCCGCTGGGTTCTTTAATAAGAGTTCCTAAAGGAACATTTTGAGCCAAGTCAGTTCAACAGATTATTCATGAATAAATCTATCACATATACCTATACCAATAAATATATCGTGTTTTCTGTGCAACAACACATGACACTGTTGTGTGGAAAATTGCCACCGAAGCTCCCATTACTGCTCCTCAATTTGAATCGCCCGAGCCAACAAGTGGTGAGTTGACATAATCCCCATGTGACCTCTTTCTCTGCTGGTCTCTGCGAATCAGCCAGTGCTGACATCACAGAGAGGTACCACAACCCAAAGCAGGTGGCGACATTATGAGTTTTCATTTTCAGAATTTCTCTGTTCTCTCTACAGGAAGCTCTGGTCTTGCTATGAGTGACAAATTCCTTAAATATTGTCTGTAGCCGAGAGGTTGTGTTTTTCGACGCGACCCGGCTCATTGCGCACTGCTTACTTATCTAAAAGAAACTGCCTTGGCTTTCCGTTTGTGAGAGACGTTGCAAGGGAAGAAATACCTTTTTGTTAACTTTGTTTTCGTAACTTTAAAATTTTTTTGTAATTAGTGCGACCTGCATGTTTATTTTTTTTGTTTTTTATTTCTGTTTCTGCGTGTATGCTCTGTTCCTTACTTGCTCACTATATGCCTTGCTTTACTTTTGGCTTTGTGGCCTGTCATCTTGCTGTTTCTTTCTTCTTTACTTCCCTTTGCCTTATCTTCAAGCACCTTTTCTATCCCGTCCTTTCTAAAGAGTAGGCAGGCTTTGTGCCCCTCTCGGTGGCAGTTGCCAGCTTGCTCCTTCCCTATTTCTCTCTGTGTGTATGTGTTTTTATATGAAATAATAATAATAACCACTTCAATCGGTCTCAACCTAATATTCTTTTTATTGTCCTTTTAATAAGTGGCCAAATCTAAGTACGCAAGTGTTCTTGCACTTTGCCTTCACCGAAATGCGGCCACTGACGCTGGCCATCAAACCTATAGCTGCATGTTCAACAGCAGAATGTCATATTCGCTGAGTCACTGCAATGGGTGGCCAAAGTCTTTACTACTAGTAGTTGCTGGGCTATTGGTTCATACTTATTACGGCTTAATATGAGAAACAAATTGTAGACGAGGTCAGGAACAGGAGAGAAAAGAGCATTTTTTTACACGACGCTTTTTCATGATGCACTTACGACATTCTTTCCTGTCTCGTTTCTGACCCAGCCAAAGTTTTGGAGGCCAGGAGTTTCAACCACATAACACATCGCATACATCAAGCTTAACAAAGCGGGGTGCAATCACCCAATAGTGATGCCACAGAAAACATTTATACAGCTGTCTAACCACATGAACACAACCTAGTGCCACCTTTGCACGCTGAGGGTGATTCAATACTGGAGACGCATTCTCATAGGATCGCTTTTGGAGATAGCTTCACTTTAGTGAGATTTTGCGGGAATCGGCGCATGTACAAGGGTCGGGCAAACATAAGAAACTCTCGCTGTCTCTCCTGGGCAGTGTATTCTGGCGTCGTCCTCTGGCTCGATTTCATTTTGCTTTCCCATCGCCATCTTAAAACACTACACAATACGAAAACAAAAGATAGTCTCAGGCTGCTTAGAGCCCACCAGCTTAAAGCCCACTACAGCATCTCATGCTGTAACGATTCTCTCCGAGTGGGCATTCCCCACACAGAGAAGCTGCTGACCCAGACTGAATTTAAGGAGAGCAAACATGGGATTACTGAAGCCTCAAGAAGGACAACACATGTTTCGGACACCTTGGTCCCTAACAGAGCCGCTGGCCGAAGGTACGATGTAGACAATTTGGTTTTTGCGAGGGGAGACTCCTTTTACACAGATTTGGTTGTTGTTTGGAGTTCTTTTCATGGGCTACATAAGCATTTTTTTATCTTTTCGGGGAGCTGTAATTGGGGGTGTGGCTTATAGACAAAAAATATGTACATTCTTTCGTTTTGAGTACTTCGAAAACTTCAAATACTAAAATTTAAGTGAATGTTGACTAGCGCAATATTCTAATGAATATTCGAAAATATCGAGTATTTGCATAAACATAGTCAGTAGTGCTGCTGTAAGCATTGTTGGATATGATGTTTTCCTGTATTTTATGTTATCTTTATGTGGTTCCACCCCAAAAGATTAACGGGGTTCTACTGCATTTACCAGGGTGTGCCCACGGCGGGTTCCGAGCCCTCCACCTTCCATTCAAAAGTGATATGCTATTTACTAGCCTACAACATTTGCTAACTTTGCCCAACCCTACAAACACTTTATGATGCTTTATGAGCAAGGCAAACTTCTTTTACAGCAGTGCTTTCTTCAGAGGAGTGGCGATGCCGAAATTTTAGCTCCTGCACTAATCTTGCCGGAAAGAATATAATCCCACTGGACTTGCATTGGATGCTACAGCTATTGATGCGTCTGGAAGTTCACAGGTCAAGCCACAAAGCTCTATTAGGTGACGACCTCAGACTTCAGTAGAAGCTACGCCCGGAAACGCGGTTCTCGAGAGATGTCAGTATTGAAAGGAGTATATCTCTACTGCGACATACCAGAAACCAGAAACTGTAATCTCCCTGCTACACCTGTAGAAATTCTCCGAGCTTGACAGTGGTGTACTTGCCACTGCAATGTTAGGTTGGTACCGACTACTGCTGCATTATCCAACTTCTGTGGTACCTTCAGGCACCTGTTGCACAAGTTTGGAGCTACGTTCCCCGATCTCGGACAACTGGGACACACACCGTCTGCTGCTGCTGCTCTTCGTTTGTCTGCTCTCGGTCCTTGTCGGGTGCATCCCTCTCCTCGTCTTCCTCCTCGCCCTCACTGCTCTCGGGAGGACTGGGGGGAGCACCATCCATGGCAATGGCTCGTGGCTCCGAGCGGCTGCAAAGAAAATGGCAGCGTGACAAACATGCTGTGTCGCCATGCTCACAACACTACATGTCATCTTGTTCATGCTGGCAGAGCTTTTTCTTGGTATACTTACAGCTTTCCCACACGAGATCAGAGCAACCAAATTTAACACACTCTTGCACGATTTTAACACAGCTTCAAGTTTAACGTGCAGGCAAGTTTCTTGGACAGATCAAATAGGAATTAAGCGTTCTCTCATAGTAATGATACCAAGCCATTATCGATTTCATACAATGCAGGCAACATTGTTGGAGGCTGGAGACTTTTAACACCATCCTTATTCTCGACCAAAAATAGTGCATGCTAAATTACAGCAAGAAATTGGATTCCACTATGTAATTTAGTACAAGGTTTATTTCATGTGTTACAATAACAATATACAAGGAAATTGCCACACAGAAAACGCATCAGGCATAAACCATAGAATGATGAACAAAGCGACACATTCGCAACTGAGACTTAGTGCATTACATGGTGAAAGTTCAAAGATTACAAACAATGTGTGGTTTGATGCCACATTAACAGCTAACTTTGTTCGTTATAGTAGCAATGTATTAAAGTTATTCTGTGTAAGATGTTGCAGGACACAGGAGGGTCCGTTCACCAAGAAACGTTCGGAGTTATACATTTATTTGGCTGCAGTACTTGAGTAGCTTTTGCATCATTGCCTGCTATATATGAAATAGAGTACACTGAACGTCAGATTTTTATGACCTCCTAGGTAGTACCGTGAAAACGTTCGAAAAAACAAATGCATGCCTTTAACGGCCCCTAAGGGCTCAAATTGTTACAGCCATGTTTGAAACGGCTTTAAAGGTCTGCCAGTACAATTATTAGGCATCTTTGTGCTTCTACTGCAACAGGAAATGGTAAGTGCGCATTTGTACAATTAACCCTTTGAGGGTCAAAGATGTAGATATATGGCGCCATAAACAAGTACCAATCCAAAATGGTCGATGCCGCATACTTATGCCGCCATTTGTATGTCTGAAAACACGCCAATCTTTCGACGTTGGCCAGCAAGAGCTGCTACCCTGTGTTGATACAAGGAACTGCTTTTTCACAATGCAGTCTCTTGGTTTTAATTCCACGGCTTGTTTATGGCAGCGCGTTGGTGACCGCTCATGCATCCTTTGCGGCGGTTAGTTTTGGTTTCGTCTCGTGGGCTGTTTCCATTTGTAATGCTCACAAAAACCGATGTCTATCCGGTTTCTAATCTCTCAAAGAGTCACCACTAGATGCTCTCTCGTTTATTGCTCACAGGGGCACAATTAAATATGTTCATAGGCAGGCGCATGTGTATACAAAGAATGCTGCCATATACAAATGATGCTGCCATTCCTGCGTTTCTTTTCTTGAGACTCATGAAAACTGATTGCCCCTTGCTGGCAATGGGACAAAAGACAACTGCAAGTTTCTGACTTGTTTGGTTTTTCTGACAGGCACACATCCATAGAGTTTTCTTGCATGCACTCAAATGCACAATTCGATTATACTTTGTACAGGCATGCCAGTTTTTCTGCAAGTGAGCAGGGTGGTGATTCTTTCGATGAAGACTACTGCTCATGTGCCAAGTCAGAATGTATCTATGACAGCGTATTTACTTTTTTTATTCTTATTATAAATACTTATGCAAGCCGACCTGTATTCATGAAAAAACAATGCATGTTTACCTACGAAATATATTCTTTTTTATCACTTTGTGGTCACACTGAAACATTGTCGTAAATAGGTCGCCGAAGATTTTAAATCTGCAAGAAAGAAAATCGAGCCTGGGGGCTCCCTTTGGCACAAAAAAATAACCCTCAAAGGGCTAATGGTCACATTTTATGTCCCGTGACAGTGGCCCGTCTGCAATACACTGCATAGGCTTTACTGCGTAACGTAACAGTATTGCGGCAAAGGTGACTTTCGGAAACCGGCATTATGCAACGCTTTAGACGCTTGCTGTACTTTCTGCACTTCGACGCCATCAGCGAGAACGGTGAAGATGGAGTCGGCGCCACTCCCGACAATAGTGAATCCTTTAAATTAAAAACATGGCCCCTAACAGCAGGAGGCTTGATAGCAAACATCGAAGCCAGCTAGGCCTAATAACAGCACAAAACTACAACGGCTGCCAGAGCAGGGGCATGCGAGAGTGCTGCTTCGAAGTTACGTGATAATTCAAAATGGTGATGGTGGTGGCTTCAATTAATGCTGTTTCGGGCCTACATTTATTGTTAAAAGTATGAAAAATCAGACGGTGATAAGTTTCTGCGTTCGAAACTTCAGACCTCCTTATACACTGGCTCTACAAGAGCCATGGAATTGCCACGGATGCACACGAATTATGAGGTATGTCCAAAAAATCAGCCGACCAAATGTGAATGAGGAGATTCTTCAGCGAAGCTGAGCAGAGGAGTTTCACATTTTTTTCTTTCTGTGGTAGCGGCAATGTGTGGTTGTGTGGCTGGTGTTGAATAGGCACAAGTGCAGTGTACAGGATCGGATGTCGGATATGGAGGAGCATACGGTAGAAGTACTGAGTTCAGATATAGTAAACCATATTGAAAGATTCAGTTTAGTGAAGTGGTTGCAAAGCCCAGGGTATAACTTTTTGACTGTGGCAAACCAGACCCCTAGTACTTACAAAGAGTCTGAGAACTACCTTATACAGCTTTGCTGTCTTTGATTTCTGCATTGCTCAGATTTGCATACATCTGAAAGGTTTTTTTTTTATTTACTGCGAAAGAACAGTGCAACTTTGTTTATAAACTTGAGACAAAATGAGTGTATGTCAGTTAAACTTAGCTGCTAGGTGTGGTGGATACCAAGTTATTACAGGAAGCTTGCCACTGTATATTAGTACAGTACACTTCCGTTAATTCGACTCCAGTTATTTCGATCCCGATCAAATGTCCTGACTGGCACCCGTGCACATTTATGGGTCCTGACTTTCATCATTTCGATCCTAATATTGACATTTCCCAGGTAATTCGAACTTCACGAGTCAGGGTGTATGCGCCTGACTCCTATGGTGACCCCAATAGTGACCTCTTTACTGGCAGCATCATTCTTGCCAGAGCTTAAGGCACATCATCCTCTGTCCAAAATGGCTTTTTCTGTTTTTGCCTGCTTGAGAAGATTTTCACTCAATAATGGTAGCTCATAATGTCTGATTGTAGCATTTACTTGATCCTGATGCATCCCTTTTTTTTGGTTTCCAAGAAAATTGAACCAAACACCACGTTCACGTTGGTATGCTTTGCCTCATAACTTGAGTGTATTGCGGCAAAGCTAGCTTCAAAAAGCCATGCAGGCAAAGCTGACTTTAGGAAACCATCCGCCACTGTACAACAGGTATTAGACCCTTGCACATTTTTCTTACTAAAAAACCAAGTGCGCATTAGATTAACATTACCATTACCATTCGTTAACAAAACGTCTACATTGTTAACGAATGGTAATATCATCTCTACGTCACTTTTCTACTTTGGACAAATAGGAAGCGGGCCTGTGTTTGATATGGGGGCGAGTTAGAATCGGCAAATATTGGCAAATGAATCAGCGGTTTGTTTTGAAATCTTTTCTGTATCTTGGTTAATATGGCCCACCAGATAATCCGATCAATTTCGTCGGTCCAGTTGGGGTTTAATTAACGGAAGTCAACTGTACCAGTATACCACATTGGTGACTGTTTATTTGGTGTGCACGGCCTGCACTGTAGGCCATGCGAGTGAACTGGAGTTCTGGTCCACCACCGGCTATCAGTCGACAATGATCGTGAATGCTTACCAAGTCTGTATAAACTTCTACATGCTGTTACTATACAAAGCACGACAAGCTCATGCGTGTACAAGAAAGCTCCAAGGCGAATTTGTGCAACACAAACTAAACTGATAGCATCACACAGTCAAGGCCAAATGCGTGACATCTGCCGTTGGTAACGGCACACAATGTGCAACAGGTTAATGTAAAACACACGTGCAGCCTTGACCACCATAAATTTCAAGTAAATATAGCTTCAAATAAGTGCAACATAGAGCCAAATTCTGCAAACAATTGAAAAAGAAAAAATATTTTGAGATTAGTTGTTTTTTTCGGACTGCCTGATTGTCAGAACATTTGTGTGACCTTAACTGTATTCAAGAGTTTGGCTGGTGGCTATATGGAGCACACAAAAGCATGCAGACCAAGTTTACAGAGCCTCTAGTGACCAAAGCCTGTGCTTTCACCAAAGT
The DNA here is from genome assembly GCF_050947875.1 of Dermacentor variabilis. NCBI lineage: Eukaryota > Metazoa > Arthropoda > Arachnida > Ixodida > Ixodidae > Dermacentor > Dermacentor variabilis. The sequence goes on along the minus strand of NC_134578.1, from coordinate 102,654,246 downwards.
CAACTTACCAAATGAGTGGTGGCGGGTCGTCAGACACTGCTTCCACCATGGCTTCTGGAGCCTGCACAGATCACACCTTGTTGTAGGGAGATTTCACAAAACTTCTTGGTTCTTATTGCACTGTTGGCGTGTGAATGCACCAATAGAGTGAAGTCTCAATAGGAGTGAAGTGAACATGCCAAAAATGCCAACAGTTGCCCCAATCCAAACTCCTCCAAGTGTATTGCTAGATGTTTTTAGGCGAAGGTTTCATTGGCTCCCCCCCCCCCCTCCAACTTTGCATGGGCAGCTGCTTGGCCAAGTAATCTAGGCCAATCCCGGAGACAGTGTGTAATTAAAGGTGTTGACTCGGTAGGCCAATCCTGATACCAATGCAGGATGTGTTTGTAACGAAGGCTGATGTTGCAGGCCAAGAAATTTTGCACTGTTGGAGGCATTGCGACGTCGTAGCACTCACACGTCTTAGAGCTTTTACCCCTTCTGGCCTGAATTTTAGCAATAAAGTGAGAAATTTATAGTCAAACCTCGATATGACAAAGTCATACCTGCAGCGAAAGGCTTTATTAAATCGTAAATTTCGTTACGTCGAAGTTTTAATGTTTCAGCAGTAAAAATAATTTCATGGCTTGCCAGAACATCAGGTGAATAGTACCTTGCGAGTAAGCTCATAAATAAACAAATTATTGCAAGAAGGTCGGGTCATAATTGCGCAATTACGAATGCTGGTGAGTGCTGTGTAGATTGTACCAAGAGCAATGCATTGGCGTGGCTCATAACATCTGAGATTTGCGCGTGGGGTGTTGCGGGGTGCCGTAAATCTTGTACCCTATGGTCGACTGTGCTCAGTGACCGCAGCTCTGGTCAGATGACGTTGACAGACGCTGTTGTTACCAGTGCTATAGCACTGATAACGATAGCATAGGGCACTTTATAAGGTTTGTAGTTTTACTGGCCGTATAAATTGCAGTAAATATTGGCTTACTAATTAACAAGCATGGCATCACGAGGTACCTAGGCAAACATGACCAGATCTCACTCTATGACCACAAACACTCACTACCACAACATCGGTATGATGAAGAGCACCGGCGATGGGGAGCAAACACTTTGTGACTGCCTGTCATTTCACTGCATTTTGAAAACTCGAGATTATGCAACCTCCAACACTAGGCGCACGAGGAAACAATGCACATCAAAGTACCAGCCATCTCAGTTCACCTTTAGGCTTTGCACCTGCCACAGATTACCTCCAAAATATTGTGCATAGACAGCCATACGCTGGGGTAGAGGAGGAGAGGCGTGCTTCCCTGCCTGCCACTCGCCCAACCCAACTACCATCTGCAGCGCACCCCACGGCCTCCGCAATTTCATTACCAAGAAGACTGATGCAGCATCTGTGCGTTTTGCATACCGCGCTCCTGCGCGCACGCTTAGAGAAACTAGATTATTCTGTTGGCACGATGGTGATTTTATCGCTCAAGCTTTTCATGTGGAAGGACACATGCAAAGAATGAGTTCTCACTCGGTCGATATTCTTAATTTTTCTTTGCCAGATTTACAAGCCAGAAAGGTTCCAAGAATAGCAGAACCTCATTAGCACGATTCCATTACATACCATTTCACACACCAATGTTCATGACGGAAAACAAAAAATTTCCCAATTGAGTTACAGTTCTTTTTCCTGTTCATACATTTCCGGAAAACATAACCTTAAGGTGCAAACGTTTAGTACATCGCAAACTGCGAACGTATGATATGTTTTCAAGCCATTAGATCCCATCTGAACAAGAAAATTCGTGAGGCATGCACGATCGAGAACAGTAGCCACCTAGTGTGGCAGCTTCACCGCAATACTCGCCCGCCCATCTCTTGTGAAAACGTCGGTGCGAACTAACTTTTTTATTCCGGCACCAGCAAATCTTCTCCCAGGTTATTGCACATCGCATTCACAGCTATCGCTACCAACCCCACTGCAATAAGCATCTTCATCTATCTGTATTACAGCATGTGGGGCGTGGTGCCATGGGAAGGTTACTGCATCCATTCGGTAGTAGATAACTGAAACGCGCCACCATCCCTCGTGCGATGCGAGCATCACGTTTCACTGTGGCAGCTTCGATTTCATTTGGTTTCCCATCACTGTCTTAATGAAACTACACAATAGGAAAGCCAGAAAATGCATCTCGGGCCACCAGCACCCCACCAGATCGACGTGCGTCAACATCTTGTGTCTCAAGCCACAATGATTCGCACAGCACCTTGCATTAAACAGATGTGAACTACAGTTGAGTCTGTCAAATTATTTTGTTGCTCTTCATCGAACATTTACCAGTTATTACATTTCTTCCTCGCATTTTAAAAAAAATTTTATGAATGAGGTTTTACTGCGCATGCTTGAAATGGCCGTGAACTTTGTTAATCGAAACATGTCCCGAAATTATTTGTTAAATCACGAAAGAAAAAAAAACACTCACGGTTATTAGTGGAACTGAGATTGAGAAATGAAAATAGTTGGTTACCTCGTGCGTTTCATTAAATGTAGGTTCAATATACAGGGACGTGCATACTTCGCTTAAAATTTTCGAAAAAGAATTTTGCACTTACCACTGCACTAGTCTTGCTCAATCTTTCCAGAAAGATTGCAATTTGTAGTCTGCATTGTTCAATGTAAAGCTTGGCACAGTTAATTTCCCAATTTCGAAGAAAAAAATGCAGAATTACCTTCATTTATGAGGATCCAAGCTGCTTCCGAGGTGGCGGTAGCATAAACTGGTGTCACCACCTGCCAGCAGCTGGAGAAAGTAGCCGTTCAGCGAGGGTTGCTGCGTGCTGCCCGCTCCTCTGGAACACGCAGCAACCCTCGGCAATGTGTGGCAACAGCTGCTGGCAGGCAGTGAGAAAAGCTTATGCTAGTGCCACCTCGGCAGCAATTTACATCCCCATAAACGAAGGCAATTTTGCACTTCTTTCCTGAAAACCAGGAAATTAACTGCACCAAGTTTAACACTGGTGCAGTTAATATCTTTTACGAACTAATCACATTCTTACAGTCACACAACTCGTTAAATATAATCTAGGTACCTTTTTGTTCCGTCAAATCAATTACACACGATGCAATAGCTTGTTACCACAATCTTCTCTATTAAATACTAATATTACCAGGTTTGCAATAAATAGGAACTTCCTTTTACCTAAAATACATACTAATTATGGCAAACAGAGCGTCCATTTTTCATCTGTCGCATTCTGGAACACACTACCATTATACATAAAAACACTTAAAATTCACGAATTCAAGAAACAACTAAAAGATTACATTCTGTCGAATACTGATGCCTAGTCCATACTCACAACCATTCTTTCAGGGTGCCTTCATTTCATTTTCAATGCCATACAGTTACGTTTCTGTTTCTGCCTCACATATACATTCGAGTTAACTAATTCTACTGTGTTCTTAACGTCATCTACGCAGTTACTTCATCAGTTGTCTACGAGATTGTGTTACAGTGCTCTTTTTCATGACATTTATGCATATGTAATTCTTCAATCATGGTATTCATACTAAAACTTGTAATTTTTCTATGTTAACAATTCGTTGAAAACTGCTGTACTTTTGTTTTATTACGTTTACTTTGTAAAGGAGGTCCCATTGCAGTCTTTGACTCCGGGACCTCCTCCTGAATATTAACAACTTGTAATCATTCTAATGATATCAATAAAAACCGATTCTGATTCTCATTCTGATTCTGAGCAATGTACACTGAAAAATGCAATCTTTCTGTGAAGTTGGAGCAGTGGTAAGTGCAAAATCTTTTTTCAAAAATTTTAAGCGAGATACGCACGTCTCTGCATCGACGTTTGACTGCATTTTGTGCATCTGAATGACGAAGGAGGGGGAAAAAATACACGAAGAATTCTCAGTGCCGTTTTTGGCAACATATCAAAAGCTTTGCTCATGAAGTGCCAACCAGTCAAGGCATTGGAGGCAGCGTATGGTTCTTTGGTCTGCTTATCTCACAGTGACAATGACGTGAAGTATGCCCACAAAAACTTTGAAGTCCATTTCTGTGCCATCCAAGGCAAGTAATATGCCTTAGGCAACATGCTCCAAAAGTACCGCCCAGGGGCCTGAAATTAATGAGATGTGATGCCTCGACATTTGCAAAATACAGCGAAATCTCGATAAGTCGAAATTTCTTGGTTCGAATTGAAGGATTATTTAAACTGCTTTGTTGGTCCCGGCAAAGTATGTCTCTGAATAGAGAAAAAAAATTAAAAATAAAAAGAAAGAAATAACGCCCGCAAATTCACACTCCAATAACCATGAAAAGGTTATTTAAATTTCTCACTCCCACAGACCACTTTTCGGACAAACCAAAGCCAAACGCAAAGGTTCGATGCATCGCTGGCGCCCTCCTTTCCCATCCATCTTAAAAGGAGCAGGAAGGAGCCTACAGCGCACACTTCATCACATTACTCCTCACACCATCTCCAACAGTGGGCATGCGGGAGGATGACATGCGTCAAGCCACCATCCTACTTGGTTTGCCCTTGCACTTTTTCTCTTGCACCCACAGTAAATTGCATGCAAGGTGACATCTCATCGCACTTCGACTTTATACATTTTTTTTTTTTTTCTTTATTGCCTGTTTGCAGCACAAACAAAGAACACATTCAAATGCTAAAACATGTCAACCACACTTTGGCTAACATTATATATTAAAATCGCTTCAGCTTGATCAGTTCATCAAGAATAGCCACCCACTCGGGAGGCTCACTCTGGGCACGATATATTTCCCGAATATACGCGACACTTTCGATGAAGTTTATTCTCGCCGGACGGGTATCGACATCCGAGTGTCGCACTGCCATTCTCGTTTTCCACAGACTGTGGAGGCCAAGGAGCATAAACATATCGTACGGAACTCCTCCTTCGTTATCGGTTGGCAAATATCGAATACCAAGAGGTGTAATCGGTAGTTCTTTTTTAAGTGTACGTTGTAAGATATCCCAATGAAATGTTGGGTCCCAGCAATCGATGAAAACGTGTTCAATGGTCTCTGGCTTTTTACAAAGTAAGCAGTTTACTGTCCATGGCACATATATTCCTTTTTCGTCTAACCATGTTTTTACGGGTAGCGTGTTTGTGTGTAGCTTAAAGAAAAACGTTTTTTGAGAGGGTCTAACTGGCATTTTTTTCACCCGTTTAAGTACATCATCTCCTTGGCCTCCCCAGTTTACAGACCTGTACAATGGTATTGGCAACATGGTATCAACTAAGTCTTTATACAGTGTTTTTCTTGTCACAGAGCACAGATATTCCATGGAAAACCGCACACGCAACATACGAAGTGAATCAACCACTTCGCGCAGATATCCCCTAATACTTCCTCCCTTCACATCACTGGTCGTTACAACATATTGCGGCAGTGCTTTTCCCAAACGAACTTGAATTACTGTGCGTAGAAAATCATTTCTCTGATCCCGAAAAAAAAGAAAACGCGACACAATTTGTCTGATAAACAAATGCGACAGACCTAGCCCACCACTTCGAGCTGAACGAAACAAATTGGTTCTGCTTATCCTCTCCCAACTGGAAGCCCATATGAATACGGCAAATACACGATGCATTTTTTGCACACTTGAGCGACACATTGATAACACTTGCATAATATACCACACTTTCGCTACTAAAAAGAGATTGCACACAGATGCACGTCCAAACATTGACAAATCTTGGCCAAGCCAACCCTTTGATTTTTCACTCATTCTATCAGCTTCATCGGACCAGTACTGTGCGGTATCATTATAGTGCTCGAGCGGCACACCCAAGTACTTAGTTGGCGTTGTTGCAGAACCTAGGCTTTGTTCAGCCATGCGCGCTGATGGTGGAAAGCGAAGACTTTTCAATGTGAGCCAAGTAACAGTTTTGCTTTTGCATGCTCTCCCGGATGATTGATCGGGCGCTGTATTTAAATGGGCTTTCTTTAGTTTGAACTCCATTCTATCCAGATAAATTCCTGGTCCCCTTTGGAGTCCGAACTAATGAGACTATACTGTAATAGGAAGAAACAAGTTTGTCGGCTGCACCAAAATAATTTATGTAATTACTAGGGGTGTGCAAATACAGAATAATAGATTTAGAATAGAATATTGAATCGAATCAAGAAAGCCGAATGTTGAATCGAATATTGAATATCAGGAAGCTTAACACAAACTTTTGTGTTTCCAAGTTTTGTGCAAAATACACAATGCTTCACATGCTCAGGAGGCAAATCACATTACTTATCGTATTTACTCAATTCTAATGTGCTCTAGATTGTAACGCGCACCTGTTTGCCGTAACCTCAAAAAAAGAAAAGTCCTTTACAGTATCGTGCAACTCATTCTTTCCCACAGAAACACAAGTTTCTATCATTTGGAAAAAGAAACATTTACTCCAAATGCACTAAAGCTGCGATAAATAATAAAAAAAACTTTGCCGTTTCGCCCAAAAGGCGAAGCATCGATTTCGACAGCAATAGACAGCTATACGAAAAGTAAGGTCGGCTGCAAAAAAAAGTAAGTTTTATCGGCTGCATAAACTCTTAAACATTCGCTTACTGACTAAATTAATAAACATGGTGTCACATGCGCACAAGCAAACATCAACGTGTCTCACTCAATAACTATGGAAACTTTTTATCAAAACGATGGGGTGGTGAAGTGTGGCCACAGGAGCGAGCGAATTGACCTTTGTGCTGCATCTCGCTTCAACGCAAACTAAGCGACGAGAACACAGCACAGTGCGCCAAGATGCGTAGACTTGTCTCCATCGCAGATTGCTTTCAAGATAGGGGCCCCGCAGCCGCTGAAGTAGAACACCTTTCCTGTTTGCACCAGTCCCGCACGCAGGTTTCGGGAACTCCAAATGCCCGCGATGGGGGGGGGGCGGCGGCTCGATTTTCATACGTCCCCGCGCACGTGATCACTTTCCTTTTAATTGCGGCATCGTGATGAACTCGGCGTGTCTTCACAGTCAGCCCTTCCATGCTGACAGAACAAACACAGAAAACAGGGAAGATGGACCTCCTTTTTTTATCCAGCGGCCGTTCTTAAGCACGCATATTACAGCACATGTAGGAAGCTATGGCAGCTAGGCTCGAAGCATGTTCCAGGTGGCCATTTTGAAATGCCGATGGTGATATGGTAATGCGATTTAGGGTAGTACTCAATACTAACGCGCACACAATTTTTGGAACCGTCTTATCGGGGAAAAAGAAAGTGCGCGTTAGATTCGAGTAAATACAGTAAGAAGATTTTTGCTAGCTATCAGTAACTTAGGTACCTAATAAGCGAGATGCATTGTGTGGCTTACTCTTACTAAAGGGAACACCAAATTGGTATGCCAGCGCTGGCAACTCAGTTCGTATACGAAGCTGGAAGATATTTTTTATCGACAGGATGCCTGCCAAATAGAATTAAGTGCTTTTCCCCAATGAAGCTGAAGAAATAGCAAAGTTCTCCTAAACAGCAATGGGGATTTAAGTTTAGTAGTGGGCCATACTGTGCTTAATGGCAACATTCCATTGTTTAGAAAGTATTCCCTTCCAATTTTCTTCCAAAAAACAGCAGGGTTTTTTCATCTGTATGGAAGGCGGTTTTGGTGGGCTATCGTCACTTCGCTAAGGCCAATGTGTGCCACACACGTTGACTGTAATCAGTGCCAATTGGTAAAGAGTTCTCAAATTGGGAGGCCCATGGCAAGCTACGATGCCTCCCCCCCTTTTCCATCTGCATCCATTTGCCACCTATGTAAATGCATCTGCAGCAGGGGGTCACATAATACTTTCGTGCCCACCATGTAAATCGAAAGCTAGCCTTGTGACGGCCACTCACGGCTACAAAAAAGAGACTGTTGTGTGCCTACGTGAAATGAGGGGCCACCGTTTGGTAGTTTGCAAATATGGAGGCTGTGGACATGCAACGGTCATCCTGTGCACCCGCTTTCATTGTCATGGTGGTTTGTCAGTATTCTGAGGGTCGTGCAACCACTGTGAATAGATGTGTTGATTCGGTAACCATAGCTTTAGTAATTGGCACCCGATGACGCAGTTGCAGTTAGGCCTAGGCGGCTAGAAAGTATGGCCATGATGAAAATTCGCTATCGACCCATGTGATAACAGGCCACAAACTGTCGCGGAAACCTTGTTGCTAAATCACGCGTGCGAGTTAGATTGACGGATGTTGATGCGGTGTTCGGGTTCTTGGTCGACCAGCTGGCAACTACCGCAAGCACGAATGCAAAATTCCTCTGTGTGCTCGCATGTGGGTGGAGAGGTCCGAACTGCACAAATTTGCATGAACACTGAACTCGCGTATACGATGTGATCAGCCTGCCTTCCGGAGGCTAGCCAGCCCAATGTTCACACATGCTCTGGTGGTATCGAAATGCATTGATGTAGTTCCCTTGAAGTAGTTCCCTCTGTTGGCGTCATGTTAATCATTTCGATTAGTATCGTCGACCTGGATGACACTTGTACCGATAGAGATCGTGCACTGTGGGATCACTGCCCATGTCAACGCATCGACCACGGCTGGGTCATTGACTGAAGATACTCATATTCAAAAAATTGTATATTTGAGATATAGAATATTAGATATTTGATTTGCGAATCAAATTATTTGAATGGTCCCTATTGGGGTCAAAATCTAATATTCGAGAACTTGCACACCCCTAGTAATCAGAAATGCTGATGCTCAGATTTATAGGATTAGTGTTGGTGCTTATTTTTGTCCAAGTCGGATATTTGTTGTAAAGTGTTACGATTCCTGCAGGAACCATTGGCCGGGAAAGGGTTAACCAGCAGAGCAAATGTCTACTGTGAGGCTAACGCTTGACTTTCACAATCCTTGTCCCACGATTTCTGCCCAATTTTTCTGTATCTTGTGCCACCAGAAGTCAATTTTCTAAGTAATTTGTGGCTGTGTTACGTTTGTGCAAATGTGGCACTTCTAGGGACAGAGAAGCAGACAACCTTATCACTCACACAAATGCATGCTGTACAGAAGCACGTTGTATGTCTTTACAGATCAGCATGCCCTCCAAACTGCTTAACGCACAAGACTCACATAAGAATCCTTACAAGTGTTATATGGCACTACCATAGCATCAGACATAATTATGGAATAGACACCAAATTGGTGAACAAACGGAGAACACTAACCAAGTCAGCTTCTTTGGCCTTCTTCTGGTCTGGAGGGCTGTTTTCCTCGTTAGTGGCTGGCGAACCCTGTTGAAGAAATGCATTGCATGGACGTGAGCAACATACACTCACGACAGGCATTACAGCAGGAATATCCAAAGTGCCACACAAACGAAAAAACAAAAAAAGAACTATAAGAAACTCGGAGGGACATAGGTACTATCAAGTTGTACAGTGGGCAGTGTGTTTGTCGGGAGGTGAGATACAGCCTCAGAAAGCGTTGTCATGTATGCACACATGTTTCGGAAGCAACAGAAAATCGCATCCCTAAGCTGGCACAGTCAGAGCTGTCCAAAACTTTTAGAATCTCAGTGGCTGGTGTTCACATTTGCAAAAAATCGTAAAGGAGGTTTTGGTCCAGATTTTGGCATGTCAAATTTGTTATTTGTACAGTAAAACCTCGTTAAACCGTACCCGCTTAAACAATAGTTTCGTTTTAAAAGTAGTAAAGTCAAATCCCCGACTCGGCGGCCATTGAACATAATGTGGTTTGTATCCGCATAAAACGTACCAGCTTATTGCGTACGCATCGGTTAAAACGTAGCGTTTCAACTTTCGTCGTGCAAACATGGCGGTGTGTCATTTCCATTGGGCGGCCCGGCAGAACACCAAAGCCTCAGAGATCGGAACAACGGCCTCCAAGCGCCCTGTGCGTTTGCGCGTGAAGCCACATCAACATCAACATCAATTCGGCGCCATGCCAGAGAGCGTTTTGGTGTCGTGCGAGCGAGGACTCGCATCAGTCCGAAGCTCGGATAAAAAAGACGCCGGGTGCTCACCATAGAAGAATAATTGGACATTGTCCGTGCTATCGAATGTGACACGAAGAAATTCGTGCTGGCACGCGACAGGGATCTGCTGTTGACTACGGTGTGTGGCATTTGGAATGCGAAGAAGTTGCTCGGCAGCGCTGCTGTGACCGCAAAGACATGTCGGCTACGAGGTCCGACTTTTCACCATCGTTGCCTCTGTTGTTGCTGAAGTGTTGACTAGCGACAGTGATGAGGACGACACGGAAAGCGACAGCACGGGCGATTGAGGCCCGACAGTGGCATAAGCTGCATGTTACGTCAGCCTCATGAATGCAATCATCGCGACGGGAACAGGGGCGTGATAACGTAACTCTATTCCAAACGAAAGGTATTCCAAACTCCGGCACCTGGCAATGAAAAAGGCGCCCCCAGGACTTCTGCAGCACTACTGCGCACGTGCTCGGAGAATACGTAACGCCAACGGGGAATCTGCTATGCAAGTGTTTGCCGAGATGAGGGGGCTGGTTGAAAAGCTGGCACGCAGCTTCAGCAAGTTTGAGGCCGCTGTCGTCGTGCTATTCCGCCACGGCATCAAACGAAAATAACACTTTTGTCGCGCGAAGTGAATAAATACGTTTTTTTCCCCTTTCATCGCACTCTCTCTGAGTTCCGTTTTCGACAGGTAGGTGGGCGATCTCATGCTATTTCGGTTAAACAGTACTACCGTTTAGTACGTACTTTTTCCAAGCTCTGGCCAACTACAGTTTAACGAGGATTCACTGTATTTAATTAGTGTAGGAAAGTTTCTTTGCTCTTGCGTACGTTACGGAAATATTGCCTCTATGCTTCAATAACTAGTAGTTTTCTCAGCATTCTTCGGCAATACAGATTTAAAAGAAAATCTGCATGATTTCTTATAATGTTATATTGGAAATGTATGGAACTATTGTAATGCATACGGAACTGACCCAATAGTGATATGGCTTGGTTTCTTCCGTACTATACTATACAGGGCTATTTCGTGATCACCGAAATTGCCCCTCATATCAAGCAGGGCTTTAACAGCTGTTATCCATAGGTTCACTGCTCATAGCTTACAACAATTCATGGTACCGTTCAATTGGCTCTACAACGTTCCAACTTGGATTGCAACAATGCGGAGCCCACTCTAGATCGGAGCCAGAGAAAGCGTGCCAGAGTCGAATGTGTAGCCACTTGCCAAAGCAGTCGAAGGATGGTAGAGAAAACACGTCCGCGCTTTCGTTGTAAACAATCAAGGCATGCAGGCGCCAAAGCATTAGCCCGCTATTGAGTCATGGCAGACACCATGCCGACAACAGCTGCAAGAGTCACGGGACCGTAGCGCCACCAGACCTCGGTTGCTCTCCCAGGTTGATTGCGAGAGCACTTCAACGTACTGTATTTACTTGATTGTAAGGCGTTTTTCTTTCATTATTTTTGTTGCTTGATCTTGACCCTCCCGTTACATTCGAATAACGGCAAAATTGACCATTCTAAAAGAAATATTCTAAGTTCCGCAGTTTTCAGCATTAAGTTGACTGTACCTTTAAGTCTTGATCCAATTCATACACAAGTCGACCAAAGTCAAAACTTCTTTTTTGTTAAAAGCATTAAAAGCATCGCCGTTGTCAATGTGCTTGTGACTTGTGTTATGGTTACTGTCTGCGGTAACCCGTGGCCTTTCACACTTCCACTCTGTTCATTCACGATGTTATGGCAATGCAGCACGTTCGGTATGACACCCTCCTCAAGAGATGAGCAATTCTGATGCCCAAGAAGCTGCAAAACTCCACCGCGGCTCAATGGCTTGACGTCAATAAGGAAACGATTCATGAATGCTGGGACCTCCTTAAATACGTGGTTGGTTGGATGGGCTCTGCGGACCTTGTAGTGGCCTGGTACTGCCCCAAATTAAATGGTTGTGCACTCTTTTAAGAAGTGCTTAATCTCAAACATGCTCGATGGGCCGAAAGGTGACCTGATTCTCAGGCGATTGCTTTCACCAATAGTTTCACTTTCGCGAGACTCTGCTCGTCTCGGCACCAAACCCCTTGAAGTATATGGCCAAAAACACGTTTGGCACTATGTAAAGGTAATGAGCTTGGCACCGTGCTAGAAACTAGGGGTGAGCAAATATTGAATGCGAATCGAATCAAACAGTGAACAAAATTTGCAAACTGGCACCGCATTGGCCGGGACCGCCTCTGTTGGTACAACGTTCATCCAGGTCAACAGGGCCAATAGAAATGATAAGGCAATGCGGACAGAGGGAATGTCAACAAAAGCAGCGCGTATGTCGTAAAGTGCGAAAGCACGCGTGGAGATCAGGCAGACTAGCTGCTTTTGTTGGATATGCATGTGTTGGATACGTGCACCGACGAATTTCATGCCACTTTGAGAGCTGTCATTCTAGACCGTATGCATTATCTTGGGGCCGATCATTTGTACAAATAGATCAGCACCAAGCATTCCGTGATGGCTTGCGGCCTGTTAGCACACCAGCCAGTGGCGAATTTTCATCACAGCTACGTTGCCTCGGCCATTAGGGCTTAATCGGCAGTGCTTCATAAGGCGTTCGCGACTATAGTAATCGTTTGGTGCCAAATTGATGCACATCTATTTGCAACACCCACACAACACTTGGAAAGCCAACGAAAACCACCTCGGAAATGAAAGCAAGACATGGTGGATGAATGAGGAGGAGGAGGGGAAGAGAAAATAGCGAGCGTCACGCAAACTTGCCGTGACCCTCCAGATTTCAGATTTTTCGACATATGTCAACTTGACACACCGGTGATGCCTGCTCTTCAACGTCGGTGCCAAGTAAACGCGAGGTGGTGATCGAGTCATGTGGTGCGCAGCTATTTTGTCCATCATACAGATTGGCCTTAGAATCACCCGCCTGCCGTAAAGTGGAATAGCCCTTCCGCGTTTTGGTGAAAAACAGGAAAGCAAAACTTTCTATGCAACAAATGAATGATTGCTGCAAAACACAGGTCCACTATTAAATTGAGAACCTTATTGGTATTCAGTACAACAAAACATCACTCATTCCTTATCTCAGAGGAGGAAAAAGCATGCAATAAAAATTCGATTGATAAAAAAAAATATTTCCCAGACCTTCATACACTAGAGCTGAGCTGTAATCAATGCTGACATACTAATTTGGTGTTCCTATTAATAAGAGTAGACTGTACTGTGTACCTTCATTTTTATGTAGTCGAATCTTGTTAGTTTGAACTTTTGGTTTATTCGAACTGACGCTGTGGTCCCGTGAAAGTCATGCGTATTCCAATGGGTGCAAACACCCAGTAATTCGAATGCACAACTCGCTGAAAAGATGCTGGCCACACGAGTTTCCTGGTGGCTTGAACGCCACGATAAATATCATCCTGCTCAAATTGGATTCCGTTCTTACTTGGGAACTGAAGACGGACTTTCTATGTTATCAGACGATGTTTTACAGGTTTCTCCACACAGTCACGCTGTACGCACGGTAGTAGCAACAGACATAACGAAAGCTTATGACAATATAGACCATGAAATCATTATATCCAACCTCATCGACCTGGGACTTCCACCGCGGGTGATAAGATTCATCTACTCATTCCTTCAGAATCGCACATTTGCGATTAGAGTAGATGGAAGGCAAGAAGGATACTTCACATCGAACAGAGGAGTCCCACAAGGTTCGGTTCTGGCTCCTCTTCTCTTCAACGTTGCTCTAATACCTCTAGCCTGGCAACTACATCGGATTCCAGATGTGAGGTTCTTAATCTATGCGGATGACGTCACTTTGTGGTCCGTGCATAAAGATATCTCTAGACAAGCTCAACAGCTTCAAGAAGCCCTTGATGTGCTGAACAACTACGCTCGGAAAGCAGGATTGGACATTTCCGCCCAAAAATCAAGCTATGTTGTGGTGACCAACAAGAAAGGACGCACAAGAATCACGCAGCACCCCTTTACATTTAGACTCGGCACAGTGACAATCCCTGAGGCTTCTGAGGTCCGCATACTGGGTCTCGATATTCACCAATCCGGCAGTGGTGCACACTGGCTCCGTAAAACCAGACAGAGTTCGTCAAAAACACTTCACCTTATTCGTCGCATTGCAGCAAAAGCAGCTGGAGCTCGTACTGACGTAGCTCGACGGTTGGTGCGTGCAGTCTCGCAGCCACGGATTTTGTATCAAGCTCAATTTAACGGCTGACTTTGGCACAGCTGGCACAGTTGGAGACGATTAATCGTGATGCTATGCGCACAATCACAGCACTGCCCCGCATCACTCCGATACCAACCTTACAGGAACATGCCCAGCTCAACACAATTGCAGAGCTCATTTTGCAACGTGAAAAAGCACGTGAAATAAAAAAGCAACTTATTCCGGCTGTCGCTGCGTTGCACGCTCATTTTCACCGCGGCTCTCGGATTGACAATTAGCCCTATCCAATGCCTCCCTGGGAATTCACCAGCATCACAACTAATAAGCCAACGAGGTTACGACGCCGCGATACAACAGGTATTATTGACGAACACAACATCGTCGATGCATCATGCGTTAACACCTGCCAAGTCTATACGGATGCTGCCATTCTCCCAGACGGCGGAAGGACATCATTCCTGAGTACTACGCATAATTTCATCAGCGGCCACCAGCGCTATTTATCTACAGAAGCCAGCGCTCTAGTAATGGAACTTCAAGCCATCCACGACGCTGTGCAAGATGCGACATCTAAGCTGCCTACCATCAAGCAACTAGATATCTTCACTGATTCTTTAGCGGCTATCCAGGAACTCAAGAAGGTTGATAAGGCGATGGAAATCTGTGAGACAATATACACTATGAATAGTAAGACATCTACTTGCGTCAAGGTACACTGGATTCAAGGCCATTCAGCGAACCCTCACAACATTGCTGCTGACCAGCAGGCACACTGCCCTCCTAATCCTGATCCTCCACCTATTCCCCTCCCACCCCAACCCCGTAACTCGCTGCGAGCCCGTAAAAATGTTCTCCGGCAGGACACACGCGCTCTTATCCCACCGTGTGTCTGCTCCCTCCCCCTTCACCTTACTAGGGCGGAGGAAGTTGTGCTTAGGCGGCTTCGGGCCGGGGTGGCCCTTACACCGGCTGTTGTCTCAAGGTGGAACTGGTCGCATTTACCACTGGGTGCTACGTGTCCATACTGCTCCGTTCCTGTGGTGGAATCAGATGCATACCACCTAATATGGACATGTACGGGTTTACAATCAGAACGCTCGCGTCTCCTACTGGAAGCCGGCCTCCGCTACAGTGTGACAACCAGCTATGACCGCTGGATACATGACAACAGATTCCACAAAACAATGCTCCAATTCGTACACAACACAGGCCTCACAGCACACATATAATACACATATACAGTCCAAGAATTATGCCTTAAGGGCAAGCCTTATCACAATTTAAAAAAAAAAAAAAAGCATTTGTGACGGTTAATTTGACCATACTGCGCTCCGACAATGTTCTTATCAGCGAGCCAAATCACGCGGCTGCACCTCCGACCAGCCACACCGCAGCAACGTTCGTTACCAAGCTTCTTGCTGTTTGGTGCCATGCTTCTCATTGAAACAAGTTGCCGCTGTCAACCATGGCGCCAACTCCATCTTTGTAATTTTCACCAATGGCTTCAGAGACCAGAAAGTATTGTGCATTGCATAATCCCAGTACCTAAAAGTAAGCTTCGCCCAAATACAGCAGTGTTATGCGGTGAAGCATACCAAGAGTTAGACTGGCGATTGTCACGGGAAATGGCATGTTTATTTTAATCAAACACATGTGCACCTGCGGTCTCCTATCACAGTACGAGCATCGATACACCTACAAAAGTGTACTGGCAGGCCCTCACAGCTATTTCGAACATGCCTGTGGCAATTTGAGCCCTTGGGGTAAAAGGCATGCATTCATTTTTTTCGGACCGCCCGACGCTTTCGCGGCCTCTATGGAGTCCGAAAAATAGGACGTTGACTGTAATTTGTAAATAAATGTGAATAAATCTTCTGGAACTTCCCACTCATGTGTTAGCTGAGTGCGCATGTGCCGCTGCAGGTAAGTCCTCCATCCAATTAGCTTCCTTTAATTCGAACAAATTTTTGGGCCTCTTCGAGTTCGAATCATTGAGATTTGACTGTACCTATGTTACATTGTTTGCTACATTCTTGTTATACAATGTTAGGAGACTCCCAAGCGTGTGCAGTTCTGTATTTTCTTGCCCAAAGTTTGTAAGCATTAGGTTTCGCAAAAATTTTCTGATATTCGGGTCAGCCGACAACCATGGCTTAATACCGTATTTACTCGCACAATGATCGCACTTTTTTTGTCAGAAAAATTTACGCAAAATCAGGGGTGTGATCATTACGCGGGTTAAATTTCCCGCGAAAAGAAAGAAAATTTTTTTTCGTCCCGCATTTGTTGCGGGACACCAAAACAAAAATGGCGGCCGGCGGAGCAAGCCGAACGCGCCAAACGCGATATTTTTTTCTTCTCATGAGTACATTACGTGCATTGAAACAGTTTCTCCCGTATCAGTAATGAATAATATCGTTAATATCGGCAAGTTTGTGGCAATAACGTAGCCATGTCCACTTTGAGGGGACAGAAACAGATGGGCGCGCTTAGCTGCCAGTGACATAGAAACACAGGGCCGGCATGCTGCGGAAACTGCGGCATCTGTCTTCACTACTATCCTAATACGGCACGTTTCTGCTAAGGGTGGGTGAATATCTTAGCTGTGTTACAAGCGTCGGCATATGAATAGGGTACACTTCTAACTAGGCATGTGCGAATAGTGCTTTTTCACTTCGAAGCGAATACGAAGCGAATAGGCATCGAATTCGAATAATTTCGAAGCGAAGCGAATATTTTCGAATCGAAGCGAATATTTGGGACTCCTAGTACAAAACAGAAAAATTGATGGAGTGACAATGATCTCTGCAGGCTGTTTTATCAGTTATATTTTCTGAACCATTATAAATGTGAGGCAATGAGAAACAGACATGAGGCATGAGACCTTTTCATTTTTCAATTTATTCAGACCACTGTGCACTGCTTGCCCAGCCTTTCATCCTAGTGCATGTTGCTATGTATAAACACTAACTGCTCAACATGCTCGGGGAGAAGGTGTTCTCTTCTAGTGGTGACAATATTTCCTGTGGACGAGAACAACCTCTCACTTGACACTTGGGTTGCTGGCACCGACAAGTATAGCCGAGCTAGCTTGGACAGTGACGGGTACTTGTCTTCGCCGAAATTTTTCCACCACAGGAAAGGATTTTCCAAGCGGGGCCGAACAGGTGCATGGAGGTACTCCTCGACCTCTTCCATAAGTCGCTGGGAACCAGTGCTTGAAGTGGTGGTAGAGGCCAAAGCTCCAAAAACATCCCACACATCACTAGAGACAGCTTGCGCAGGTGCACTGGGCTCTTCGCTGTCTCTCCCCTGAGGCAGGCTCTTCTCCACAGCTGAGCAGAGTAGATTTTTCAGCCACCGTTTCTCACTTGTGGTGTCGTAACAAACGGCTTTAAATCGGGGGTCCAATGCTGTGCTCAAGGCATATGTCACCTGCAATTTTATATCAACAAACCTGGACTTCATGCTGTGAAGGAGGTTTCCTGCAAATGCAGACTCCTCCCCACAACGCTGCTGTTGCTGAGTGAGCAGAAGTTGCATGCAATGCACTAGTGGCACCACTTACGAGAGAGTTGGGTGCTTTTCGGAGCAAGACGCTCTTGTTGCATCATCAACACATTTTAGCACTGATGTGATGGATGCCATCAGATGCCATTCACTTGAAGTCAGGTTTTCTAATGTGTCCTGTTCCGACAGATTCAAGGAAATTGGTACACGGAGCTTTAAAAGGCGTGACATCATTTCATATTCACTGTTCCATCTCGTCGCAACATCCTGAATCACTTCAAGGGGCTCTAAGCCCATGCTAACCTGAACCTCTTTGAGGCGACTTCTGGCTTGGGAACTCCTCTTGTAGTGCCCTACGATTGCTCGGGCCTTGACACACAGCTGCTCAAAATTCTGAGTGTCCTTCTTTGCACAGTGGATGCACAATTGTAACGTATGCGCGAAGCACTGTATACTTGTCCATCCCATTCGCGATGCGGCACCCAGGAAGTTTCTAGCATTGTCAGTGACAATGAAAACTGGAACATCTTGAGGCAGTCCCCACTCCTTTGCCAAGTCAAGGAGGATGCGCTTCAGGTTGTCAGATGTATGGCCTTCCGGCATGTGCCGGCATGCAAGGTGATAATTGTGAAGCCGGAACTCTTTATCAACGAGATGGCATGTAAATGAGACGTAGCTATCCCCCGGCCTAGACGTCCACCCGTCGGTCGTCACCGAGTAGCATGGGGTCCCGTCAGTGAAGTGATTGCGCAGCTCACTTTTGATCCGTTCTTTTTCTTTGGCGTAAAGTTCTGGCACGACACTCCGAGAAAACGTAGTCCTCGATGGGACCTTGTACTCCGGCACTGCTGTGTGCATCAAAGACAAAAAGCCTGGCTCCTCAACGATCGAATAAGAGTGCAAGCCAGTGGCCAGGAACTGTGCAACCTTCGTTGTTAACGTTTTTGCGCGCTGACTGTCACCTTTCAACGTCGGCTTGAAGTAGCTACAGCTAGCAGCACTTGCGTCCGCCTTGTTGGTGCCCGTCGTCCTTTTCGGGCCTGCAGGCTTTTTTGAGCTTTCGGCAGCACGGAGCTTCTCGAACTGCTTGAATGGATCAGGGTGACGCTTTAGGTGATTGACGAGGGTGGTTGTAGTGCCCGTGGGCGTCTTCAGGCGCATCTTGCACGTGCGGCACGTCGCGTCACTGGCTCCGCGATCGAAGAACTCCCAGATGGCACTCCGGAACACCCGCTGCACCGATTCGTTCATGGTTTGGCTACTTCGGCTGTGCGCGCAATCGAGCAAAATGAACAAATAACGCGTGACTGAACTTGATAACTCGAAGCGACGTACACATCCGGCAACCACGTTGGCACGAGCAAGCATAGAATAAAGAACGCAAGCCTACAAAAAAGAAGCTATAGAAAGCACATGGTTGCTTCACCAAATACCTGCTACCGCTAAGACACTTTTTTTTTTATTTGTCGGTGTTAAGGCGATTTATATCTTACAATCACAAGGTATAATATGTACTTTTAGGTAGATAAATACCTACGGATATTATGATGACGTTACAGTTACGTTACATTTAGTTCCAAAAAATGCAATAGTAAACGCTTTTTTTAAAACTTCCGAAGAGCCATCGCTATCGTTATCAATATTGTTTACGTTCGTAAATTTGTATGCTAGGTTCAAAGCTCGGTCACGGCCTTGTTTCTTTCAAGCGGTCGTGGCTCCGTCAGCAAAGTGGCATGAAAATGCTCTACCCAGGGTAGATATAGAAAGACAAACTTGCAAAAAATGTACGCGTACCGGTATTATTAAACTTCGAAAGACTTCGAAAATATTCGAAGTTTTCGAATAGCCCTATTCGAATCGAAGGTCGAATCGAATATGACATTATTCGCTTCGTTATTCGTAAGTTTCGAATATTCGCACAGCCCTACTTCTAACGTATCACTGTAAACGTGGCTACTATCATTGCCGCTCGCGATTTGTTGCGTGCCCACGAGTCCAGATGAGAAGAATCGAAAGGCACCTTTTTTGTTGTTGACCACAACCATTATAAAGCTTACACATAATAAAGGCAAGTTTGGTTGCAGCTTTTTTTTTTGGTCATGAAAGTGTGGAAAGTGATGAAAGTAATGAAATGAGGCATCCACTTAAGAATGTTTGGTGCGTGCAGACCACTTGGTTTGTCTTGAAGAGTTGTTCGCGTAGCATTCGACAGATGGTAACCGCGATCAATATTAGCCAGACCTGGCACACAACATATCGCTGTGGCAAGTTCGGGGTGCGATCATTACATGGGAAATAAAATTAACCAAATTTTGTCGACAAAATTCAGGGGTGCGATCATTACACGAGTGCGATCATTATGCGAGTAAATACGGTATTGTGTGCGCGAGGGAGCGGGGGAAAGTGGGGCAGAAGTGCGTCGTCTTTCGCACGCATGACATGGGGGGAGGCGAGGGAGAGGGGGGTTCTACTCCTGTGGCTGCAGTTAACGGTGCAGCTGCGCTGGTGCTATATCTTGAAAACAATCTGTGATGTGGACAAAGTGCGGCCAGTGCCGGTAGCTTCGTATGCACTGTGTTTTATACGTTTAATTGAAGTTGAAGCAACAGACCGAACGAAGGTCAATTCGCTCGCTGTTGCTGCTACGCTTACTCACTCCAACGTTTTGACAGCAACTTTCCGTGGTCATCGAGCGAGATGCGTTCATGCTTACCTGTGCACGTGTGACACGATGCGTGTTAATTTAGTTAGTAATCTAATGTATACAACTTTATACGGCTGACAAAACTACTGTCCTTACTTCACATAGCTGTCTACTAATTTGCTATCACAATTGATGCTTCGCCTTTCAGGTGAAACTGGAACTTTTTTTGCTTGTTTGTTTTTTTACTTGAGAGATTCATTACTCACTCCTTGCAATAACATTGTTACACATCGCAACTAATGTTTTGGAAGTGAGGTGTTTTTGATATTACAGACTTGGATAAAACAAAGAATTTTTGTCGGATTATCAGAGCCCGTTGTAATGAGAGTCGACTGTAACTCCTTATTAAGATATGCCCCCGAAAGCAGGGTGTTGAACTGAACCAGAACTAAACTGAACATCAGAGCTGAACTGCTATTTCTAGTTGAACAATAACTGAACTGAAGTAGAGTAAATGTGGTATGTTGTCAAACTCACCTCCGGCTGCCTGTTTGGTGGAGGAAGAGGAGGCGGAGGAGGTGGAGGTTGCAGTGGCGGAGCTGTGCGGAACTTGGTGTTGTACGGCAACGTCTGGTACTTGGGGTCCGAGCGTGGCCTGGGCTCCACCGCAGCAACATTGGCGGCGAGCAGGAGTGGAGGCGGTGGACCTGCTCCACCTCCGCCACCGGGCCGGACATTACTGGTCACGACTGTCAGCTGCTGTGGCTGCTGCTGCAGCTGCTGCTGTTGTGCCATCTGCTGCTGCTGCTGGCTGTTGTGCAAGCGCTTCTTGTGCAGCCTTTGACGCAGCTCCGCGATGCGACGGTCCAGGGCTTGCACCTCTGCCTGACGCTGCGCAAGCTGTTCCCGCTGCTGCCCCGCACGCTGGGCTCGTGCCTGGAGTGGGACAGACACTCTTGCTAGTGAGCATCTTACTTAATTCCAGTTCAACAAGATATGAGCATTGTTAACAAGCACACAGATCAGCTCACATGTAAGCTGATACAGGTCTTACATGTAAGGTGTTGTAAGAAAAAAAAAAAAATGGGCACCTATTGCATCAGCACCCTTAGGTGCCACTTAAATAAAAGAAAGCCTGTAAGTGAGTGGTTAGTTCTAAGTTGAAGCTCGATATAACAACACGAATATGATGAATGATTGGACATAAGGAACCAAAGCTAAAATGCTTCCTTCCTACATCCGTGCCTAGTGAATCTATGCTTATACTGAATACTGACTATAGCAAAGGGAATTATCATGTATGATGCAACTTACATTTAAAGAAATTTGACAGTATTTACTTTTGAGTGCTTACATGGGCAATGTAGTAAGCAGAGAATGTGGGAACACATGAGCAAGGTAGCGTCAGGAAGGAATGTTCATTCAGCCCATCATTGCAGTCGGTGTGGCTGTGTTCTGTTGTTTGCTTTGGTCATAATTCTTGGTCAAGAAAAGATGGGAATGGTCAGATAAACATCTGAAGCCTTTGAGATAATGGAGCATGACAACACTTGCATTGGCATTATGTCACTTAATAAAAAACGTGTGTTGCCACAATGTACTGATGGTGTAGAACCAAACCCTACGAGAAGTGCGTTTTAACTTTTTAATTCTAATTTTATTTATCAGAACGGAAGGTTGTGCCCTGAAAGGCAAAGCGACACTCAACTCTCAAGGACAGTGGCAAGCACTATAGTCCGTGAAATCTAAAACCCAAAGGTTAAATCAGCTCGCTATCTACACATGTCTCAAAAAAGACTCCAAAGCAATTAGGCAGTTTTAGCTGGGCATCCGCAACCACCCACTATGCAGCGCGTGAGGTTGTGCATGCGTAGCGAACTGCACGCACATGATATGGCAATAGTCGACTGGCCGCAAAAGTTGAGAAGGGGATTGCCGACTTGCATCCACAGGAACCAGTAGTGTACTACTTAGCGCCGCCATATGCCACCTTCTGAAACTGTGTAGCCAATATCAGCCACCACGAAGTTGAGCCAAAAGCTGGATTCATATCTTCGGCAAAAGCGATATTGAAGAATGCGCTCTCGTGGACATGCGAGAACACGCGAGAAC
Organism: Dermacentor variabilis; assembly: GCF_050947875.1. Classification (NCBI taxonomy): domain Eukaryota; kingdom Metazoa; phylum Arthropoda; class Arachnida; order Ixodida; family Ixodidae; genus Dermacentor; species Dermacentor variabilis. Next base: position 102,631,797 of record NC_134578.1, on the reverse strand, counting down.
ATCCCGCAAAGCCCGCTGAGCTCGCAGCGGACACTACGCAGCTTTTGAAAAGCTGCGGGTGCACGCAAGATACCGGGCGTGCTCCTGCATACCGCGCATGCACACTGACACCTCCGTGGGTTTGTTGCGTACGCAGAGCTGTTGCGGACACCCAACTAAAACTGTCTATTGTTGGCGCTCACATACATTCTCGAATGTACAGCCTGTTTGCATCGCATATGCAGTCCGATCAGGCAAGTCTCTTTCACGATGAAATTAGCAACATTCAAGAAATTCTGGTCACATAATGCGGGAATGTGCGGCCACTGCTAGGCTAAGGTGCAATTTAATTTGTATTTGCAATGCCGACATGATGGCCTCCACTAGTCGTGTCATCCCAAGCAATCACAGGTCAAGGCCAAGATTGTCCTGGGCACCATCCGGGCCTTTATTGACCTGGCTAATATCTGGGACATCACCTGAAAGAGTAGCCCCTTTTTAAAGCGAATAGCTTTCTTTGGCTCTTTTGCCTGTCTTCATGGTCGATGGTAGGCAGTTGGAGGTTGCTGGTTAGAACGAACGCCCTGATGCAAGGCACATGTACAGTTGCTTTGTGAGGTGCACTCGTTGCTGAACGCCAACTGTCATACCTCTTTGAGAGGCGCATGCTGTCGACATATATTACCGCTACAAATGTGCCAGTTAATGACTCAGTTGTTTACAGAATTACGCAATGAAACGACAAATGCTACCTAAATAATCCCTACTGTAACAAATGTATGTCCTCTAGCACACCGTTTCTTTAATAAAGTGAATAGCTTTATTGCTATTTGCAAATATTGACAAGCGACAGTTTTTGCACCAATTATTTATAAACCCAGCTCCCCCTACCTTCTGTGCACAAATGACTTCAGTCAGGAGTGCACACTGTAGCCACTAAGAATACAATAAATACGTCTCTCTCTTTCTTGGATACAGAAGGCGTGTCTTGTAATTAGCGATAATCTGGTGAAAAGCGATCACCAGCAAAAAGTAAAACAGTTTGTGCGAGAGAATACTTAGAATCATAGTTGTGATAACAAGCTTGAGTAGTGAACCGAGTATGGTACATGTAGTTGTGGCAATGCTGCTGTGCTAGACATACGCTTTATGTGAAATTACACGCTCATGTTAATAATGAAGTTCAGTCGTAAGTTCAGCGATTGTCTTGGATACTTCTTGTATGTTGTGTATGTGTATTTTTCGTTGGTTTTCATCTTAGTTTATCATGTACAGACTTGCCCAACACTTGGCTTTCTTAGACATAATTATGACATGGCATGCCCATATTGGTAAGATAATGTAAAATAATTTTCATAGCATGCACATTTGAATTAGGGTATGCATTTAGAGTAAGCACCATAAGCAGCAAACCGCATAGCATAGCTTTACTGACATGCATGACCTGACAATGCCTGCAGATGCACAAAAGTCGCACAGAAAACTAAAATGGTATTTAAGTGTAATCGAATGCTAGAGTCCCAGACAGGGTTTAGCTACAATACAAAAAGACGTTAGTGCAAACAAGGAAGTTAGCATACAACATTGTTCACATGTTCCTAAAAAAGAGAGGATACTGATAGCACAGGCTAAGAGCGATTCTAATCTGCAAACACACTCAAAAAAGAAGTTTGCACCCTTGAAAGCCTATCTTCTCACCAAAACATAATTGTCATCTGTCTTGCCTACATATCCATTCTTTAGAACTCTGTGCTCGCTACTTTCCTGTCAAAAACGCAATGTCATGCCAGTAACACACACACTGTTCATGCACAGCCTTAAAGAAAAGAAAGGCATGCGAGATAGACAACAATCACTGTTGTGTGACAAGCCCCCAAAGGTTTCAAACACTTTTTAAAATTACATGTTACACAGAGAAGAAAAAAATATGAAGTTTTGCCCGATAGGCGAAGCACTGGCAGTGCTAGCAGAGTTCCACGTGCTCTAGCTTTGCAAGCACTGTTCCAATAATATGCGCTGCAACACATTGCTGCAATGCAGCACACGAGGCAACTGCTGCCGTACAGCACGGGCAGCTACGATGCACCTCACAATGCTGGCACGAAAAGGTGAGCTGGCAGGGGCGTTACAGAATTCACACCTTGATGCTCAATGACATTAGAAAGACACAAAAGTGTTGGCCATCTGTGAGCACCTAGTGAATGGATCAGATAGCTTTAGCTTGATGTTTAGTGTCCATTCCATTCAGACCAGTGCATGCGCCATAGCATGGTACATGCACAGCTGTTCAGCCGTCACTCATGTAGTTCTGCAGACCTTCTAACCCTGTGCACATGACTGCTCATACGCCATCGATACTGGGACAACATGGCAATGGCACTGATGGTATGAATGTGCTTCGAGTGTCCGTATAATTGCTATTGCAACAAAAGATGATCCCAACTGTTCGCGCATTGCAGAAATAATAGATTTAGCTATAGAATGCATCTTACAAAACGTGAAGTGTAACTAATCCACACTGAAGCAATGTGCAAATGTTTCTTTGTTGTATTTGATATGGTGCTAAGCACTGAACCAGTCCCTAGAGAAATGGGTCATCTTGTGTTGCAGCAAACGCGTGATTGAGCAGCCTAGTCAGGCCTAAAACATTCCTGCTTGTCTCAAAAGCGTTGCTCACCATAAGCATCTCGTGCCGTGCCCTGTCTGTTCCAGCTGTGGCAGAAGTGATGCCGGCGTTGCCATTCGAGCCAGAGTTGCGGCGCAGTTCCTCCAGCTGCCGGGTCAGTTCCTCTACCTTGGCAGCTGCCACTGATAGCTCTTTCTCTTTGGCCGAGAAGAGGGCCCGCACTGCCTCCAGCTCAGCCGCTGAGTTAGTAGTAATAACTGTTATCATTATTTAAAATGAAAACATACAGACAACAAAGAGAGAGGGAAATAATGGAGCGAACAGGCCGGCAACTTCCGCCGAGAGGGACACAACACCTGCCTGTTCTTCCAGGAGGAGGGGATTAGAAACAGAAGTTGAAGGTGGGCAGAAAGAAAGTGTAAGAGATAGAAATCACCAAGACTGAAGTAAAGCAACAACAAAGAAAACACTGCCGCAATAGAAATAATAAAAAAGACCTTGCAGGTCACACTAGTTAGAAAAGAATATAAAAAATTTAGCAAGGTCCCATTCCTCGCAAATAAAAAAAGCACTACAAACAGGAAGGCAACTCACTTTCTTGTAGAAAAGTATGCAGACCGTGACGGAGCCACTTCATCAGTAAACAAGGGACTAAATCAAAATCAAATTACCAGTTGTTTTAATGTCCCAATCAAGCAACACAGTCTCTGAGAAACATTATATTGGATCTATTGATTTAATTTTCAGACACCTGGGGTTCTTTAACGTGCATTTAAATGTATGTAGATAAGCATACCTGCATAAAAATGCAGTTACCATCGCGGTCGTGAATAAAACCACAACCTTCTTTTTGGCAGCTGAATGTCACAGCTGTTGAGTCACCACAGTGGGTTAAGCAAGACAACATGAAGCTCTACTGCCATTTCAATATATTCCTTTCCCCCTTCTTGTTTCTGTCCACCAGCTCAAGCGACAGCCGTTTGTAGTCCTCTTTCCCTCTCAGCCCTCTTCCCACCTTAAGCTATACATTTTGGCCTGCACTCCCAAAATAAACGTTCATTCCCTGCCAGCCGTGCCTGCATCTGCTTGCCCATGACTGAGTAGCTGGTGATGAAACAGTGGCAACGGGTTTGGTTTTTAACCACGGCTTTAAGGCAGAGCTGAAAAGTCCTGCCTTCAAGTGACCCCATAACGACAGCAATGGCCTGCTTGCAGTAGCCGGACTTTGACGAAGCAAAAGATAAGTTGAAGTCTTATGTCGTCAGAGCAAAAGCATATTTCGAAGAGAACAGTGTGATGGACCAGTTTAAGAAGAGAGCATTACTGGCTTCAGCATTGTATAGCAAGACAATCAAGGTGCTAACTGGCAGAGTAGCCCCACGCGCACCAACTGCATTAACTTACAACTAAGTCATTCAGGTTTTGGATGGGTACTACAACACAAAGAAGCATGAGATAACCAAGAGATACAAGTTCTTCAAATGCTCCCAACTTCCCGGCAAAACCGTTAGCATGTTTCTTGTTGCTATTCGCTGAATAGTAGACAACTGCAATTTCGGCACGTCACTTGATCGCATGCTTAGGGATTGCATTGTCTGCGGCATACGCTCCATTGTGCTGCAGAAGCAAATGTTAGCAAAAAGGATTTCAAGCTAAAAGAGGCCGAAGCGTTGGCACTTTCTGCCAAAGCCCCTGAAAACGATGCTGAAAGAATGACATCTGAATCGGCGCCCTTGCTTAAGCTACCAGCTTCCAAGGTCAAGTCTGTTCAAGCTTCATGAGTTCGTTTTGTGCCGCAGCAGCATGGTAGATGTAGAAGCGGCAAACATGACGACAACAGCAGTAGTTGAATCAGAACAAAGTGTTATCGCTGCAGGCACCATGGTCATCTCGAAAAGATGTGCTACATCCACGCGAATAAAGGCCACGTCGCACCACAGCTAATTCAGGAAGAAGCTTTGGCCCTCGAAGAAGCCGTACCTAAATATGATGATAGTGAAGGAGCACATATATAGACCTTACTTTCTACACAAAAAACCCCTTCGAGCCGCTGGTATGGCGTACGTTCACAGGGGGTGGTGTGCAACATCCCATGGAAGGGGATACTGCCTTGCCTGTCTGCATTATTTCTCAGGACGTTTTTGACAAGCATCACGAACAATGGCCGGCGCTTACACCTTCACATGTGAAGTTATCATGCAGTGTTGGACCACTGCCAGTGCTGGGAAAATTGCAGCTCTGTCTGCCACATAGACTGTCTCCGTAAAGTGCCCGCTTATTGTGCTCAACTGCTCGGGACCAAATATTTGTGGCCGTAGCCTAATTTCCTTGCTTGACACAGCAGGGGTTCGAATTATCCGGTCGGCGGCACAAGACATGCCAGACACAACGCAAGAATCCACAGGAGCAATAAAAAACACTGTCGGTGACTATTACAATGTGTTTTCCAAGGATCTTGGCCTGATCAAGGGGCCTCCGGCAAGCTTGCAGCTGGAGGGACCCGTGCTGAAATTTTGTAAGACAAGATCCACTCCTTACGCTCTAAGGGACAGGGTGTCACAAGAGCTGGACCAGTTGGTCTCTATCGGGGTACTTTCACCCATCCAACATACGGATCAGGCGCCTCCCATCGTGCCAGTAATTAAGAAAGACGGAACAATGAAAAGTTGTGGCCACTTCAAAGCCACCCTGAACACAGCCTGTACAGTTGAGCAGTGCCCTCTCCCAGTCAGTGAGGGTATGTTCATATTGTTAAACAGAGAGTAGTTTCAGTACTCTTGATTTACGAGATGCATACAATCAAGTACCCTTGGATGAAGCCTCTAGGAAGCTTTGCGTCATTAACACACACACAGAGGGTTGTTTAGTTATACAGTCGACTCTTGTTACAACGGACCCTGATCATTTGACAAAGAATGTCTCTTTTCTTTGAAGTCAATTATATTCGAAACGCCTCACTTCTGAAACTTTGTCCGCAATGCCTAACAACATTATTGCAAAGAGTGAGTGACGAACGTCCAAAGTAAAAAAAACGTACAAAAAGACTCGCTGCCCTTCCCCTCAGTGAAGAAGGATGACCAGCAAAGCTGTGTATGTGGGACTCTTAATGGGGAACTGCACCTGCACCATGGGTCGGATTGGCATTTCACTATCTTGGGGATTGGCCCCCGTATTGGGAGTGGTTAACGCCTGCTTCACTTCCACCGCGGGTCGGCTCGGTAATGTACTATCTTCGGAATCAGCCCACGTGTGGGGAGAGTGTAAGGCCGGCTTCACTTCTACCGCGGGTAGGCCCGGTATTGTACTATCTTTGGGATCGGCCCACATATGGAGAGTGCATAACACCTCTGCCGCGGGTTGGCCCACCATTGTACTATCTTCTGGATATTTTTCTACATGTGAACACGATAGTGGGGAAAGTAACCCTTAACAGCTTCGCAGTAATATTTTTCAGTCTCGCCCAAGAGGCGAAGCATCGTTTGCGATTACCAATTAGTAGACAGCTATATGAAGTAAGGATAAGTACTTTTATCGGCTGTACAAACTTGCAAAGTTCGCTTACTAACTAAATTAACAAGCATGGTGCCAGGCCCGCACAGGTAAACATGGCCACATCTTGCTCGATGACCGTGGAAAGTCGATGTCTAAACATGGGAGTGAGGAAGTGCTGCAGCAGCAGCGAGCGAATTGACCTTTGTGCTGTCTCTTGCTTCAACGTGAAGTAAACATCGAAAGCACAGCACATACGAAGCTATGGGCACTGGGCACACTTTGTCCACATCGCAGAATGCTTTCAAGGTATGGCGGCCACGCCATAAGCAGCAGCTGCCGGACTAAAACTCCCTCTCCCTCGCCTCCTCCGCGTGCCTCACGTGCGAAAGAATATATCATTTCCACTCCATGTTCCTACCTCGCGCACACGATATTGAGCTACTATTGTCAGCTGACCCTCGCAAGTAAGTTGTCAGCCTGCACAGACATGGCAAAAGTATGTTTTATACACACAACCTTGAAAAAAAATTGCTGCTCATTTCATCCACGCTAACCAATAGTCCATTGTAGTGTGGTCAGATAAAAGTGAACTTCATTGCATTAATAAATAGGTAGAACAAACTAAGGTTGAAATATGGTCCGCTAGATCTGAAAGTCAGTTGTACACGGGTCCGCTGTAACGAGCGCAGACTGTAATAGGCTTCCCTTTGGAATATCCACTGCTCCGGCTATTTTTCAAAGAAAAATGGATGCAGTACTGTCAGGATGATCAGGCATCCAAGCTTAACTCAATGATCTACTGATTTCGGAGACTCACGGAGATGGAAGTGAACAGCTGAAAAATGTGCTAGAATGTTTCTGAGAACACAGAGTTAAGCTAAGGTATGACAAATGAAATTTTCAGCAGCGAGCCATCACTCATCTCGACCATAGGACCCACAGAGGGTGTCTTCACCCGAGCGAGAAGAATTTAGATGCTAGTGCTTAAGCACCTCGCCCACGTAATGTTAGTGAGCTGGGCTACTTTGCAGAAATGTTGACATTTTATGCTAGATTTTTGCCAAACATGTCTTCCCTACTTTGCCCCTTAACAAACTCCTAGAGAAGGCACAAAATTGGAGTTGGGATGGCAACAGGAAGCTGCCTTCTACAAACCAAGGAAGCTTAAAGCAAGCTCAGGTTCGTGTACACTTTGATCGGTTGAAAGAGTTGAAGCTCGAATGTGATGGCTCCCCATACTGTGTAGGAGCAGCAATTTTCCACACAATTAACGGCATGCCCAAGCCTGTAGATTTCCAGTCCTGTACTCTGTCAGTTGCTGAAAAGAATTATTTCCAGCTGGAGAGAGGCCCTTGTTCTGGTGTTTGGCATCACAAAGTCCGTGATTACCTTCTAGGTCACAAATTTACCCCCGTGATAAACCACCAGCCCCTCTTGAGTTTGCTGCAGTCTGACCACCTGACACCTACTCTGGTGGCAGCACATATCCAACGCTCGGCACTGTACTTGGGAGGCTACCACTACAAGCTACAATACGTGCCAAGAAAACTGCTGAACTCGGATGCCCTTAGCAGACTGCCACTGCGGTCTACGGAGATGGATGAAGTGGGTGAGCCACCGGAATATGTACTTGCTCTTGATAACTTCGACAACAGTGCGGCCACAACACGGGAACTGCAGGAGCTATTGCCACAGACCCCACAGTAACTGCGGTCAAGCATTACATACTGCATGGTTGGGCCAAAAGCGTGAAACACCTGGAGGGAACTGTGCGGCTGTTTTTTGACCGTAAGCTAGAGGTGTCAGTATCTCACTGTCTTGCTTACTTGGGCAATCACACCTGAAAAAGTGCAGAACCGACTTCTGAAACCGTTGCACGATACCCACCATGGCTCGTCGGGAATGAAGTCAGTGACAAGGTCGAAATTTCTGTGGGCTTAACTAGACCGCAATATGAAGAGCTGTCAGCCCGCTGCCCGAACGGTCTTCAAAACATGCCAATGTCGACTGCAGCGCCACCAGCCAACTGGCCGCAAATGCACAAAAAATGGTCACGGATTCATGTCAATTTTGCCGGACCGATAGCAGGCAAGATTATTTTAGTAGCAGTGGACACACAGACAAACTGGATTGAACCCGTGCCAGTCAAACATGCCACAACGGCTCGCACAATCAGCTGCCTGTGCGTCATGTTCAGCAGATTTGACGTTCCGCGAACCATTCCCTCGGATAACGGTACGCAATTCTCTAGTCAAGAGTTCACTTACTTTCGTGGCTAAGAACGACATAACCATTAGCACAAGCCCACACGACAGTAGGGTGACTGCAGTGCCACAGGCTTACCCAGCAGAGGTGGCAACCACGGACACGTAACAAGTGCTTAAGTGTTTTATCAGGTAATGCGAGCCAGTGCAATTGTTCCATTTTTAAGAAGAGAGCAGTGTTGCAAACAGAACTCTGCCACTTCAATGTCTATTTTGTTTTTATCGGTGGCTCAAGCTGCAGCCGTTTCTGATCATCTTTCCCTCTCAACCTTCTTCCCACCTTAAGCTATATATTTTGGCCTGCGTTGCCAGAATAAACATTCGTTCACTGCCAGCCGGGTCTGCGTCTGCTTGCCCACAGCTGAGTAGCTGGTGATGTAACAAGGGAGTTTCATACTTATGCTGAATTGGATTCTCCTTTACCCAAGAATATTGCAAGTTACCTTGACCAATCGATAAGGTTTACTAAAAGAAATGTAGCGGCTACGAAAGATGCTGCTGTGAAGGGCTACAGATTAGTTTTGACTAAGTGGGGTCTTTCTGGTCTCAATCAAAGTACTAGCACACAAGAATTCTGCTGCAGGAAAACAATAAAATTATGTCAGCTCATCATGCTTTGTTTCAACAAAGCGTGATAATGGCATGATAGTGATGACAAGGCAATGACGGCACGGCACTAATCATGACTGCAGTAAGAAAATTAAGGCATTACGATGACATGGCATGGCAGTAATAATTAAACAGCGACAACAGCATGGCACCATGACTGTGGTATGACAACTGCAAGACTGCAGCACAATAATGGAAATGACAAAGAGGGCGGCCTTATGATGACAACTGCATGGCAGCAACGATGACAACAAAAATTACGCTGGAATGGCAATGGTGCAATTACCATAATCATGATGGCATGACGATGATCATTAGTTGATTGATATTAAAGACGGCAGTCACGTAAGGTTGTCATGATCCCAGTAGTATCAAAACGTATCAAGGAGTTGGAGCTCAGAACTGCTGCTCGCTATAGCTAAGCAAAGGAATAAAAAAAGACAATAGATTTCACACGCATTTTTGCATTCTGCTCTCTTTCAAATACTCCTTCCATTGTTGGAAAGCAAGCATGCATCACACAAAAGCAAAATGCTGCCTTTTTCTGTGCAGTGGAAGAACATATCAGTTACTGCGGTAGGTATCATGAAGAGAAGGTATTAGAGGTAAGGATGAATTAATGAAATCTGGTGGAATATAACTTTCAAGACCTATGATGAAGTTGCACTGAGCTGAAGCTGTTGCAACCAGAAAAGACAAGCACACAATAAGCCTCTGATGCTCAGATGATTTGCAACAGTACCTGACCATGTCAAAGTGAAGACCTCCTATTGTGTGGAGGCATTGGGTACCTTTGCCCGGCTCTCTGGAACATTACGCTAACCTCAAGCAAGAAGAGAGGAAGGTCAGAATTGTACTGCCCATGAATGAATGGGAGTCTGTGAGAGTTGACTGCTGGGTAATGCCCAGAGCAGATGCGACTGGGATTGGATTCCTTTAGAACAGTAAAAAAAAGAGACACTGGACAGAATAGCAGGAAACCAAGGTGAATATTCAAGCTTCTCTCACATACTTTGCACCCCCATTGCAACATGACACATGTTCAAAGCCCAGTGCATTCTATAGGCAAAATTCAAGAACTGTTGCATTTGTTTTGTTTCACTGTGTTTGTGCATGTTATTATTTATGCCCCCGCACTTGCACACTACTACTGAGGTCTATGTCTGCGCTTGGAAGTTATGGCACCTAAAGTCTCAAATAGGAGCTAGTATGCGCAGAAGTGTTACGCAGCATAAATTTGCTCAATGTTGTTGAATGATGGTTGACACATGCATTGTGCTGAACTGGCTTTCTGCTTTCATGCACTGTGCCAGTGCATCCTCTATATTTTTCCAATGTCAGCCAGATGCGGCCAATCCGACCATTCACCACCCTTTCCTATCGTGCTTTCCTGCTATGCCCCGTCGGCTAGTGTTTGTGCCTGCTTTACGATCACAGGGGAGAGTACCATATGGGTGGCGCCTCACAAAAGAAGTCAGAGGAAGACTGACAGATGTGTGATAACTTGACAGACGCAGGGAGAGAGTCTCTAGAGCTTCTCCTGCAGAACGGCAATGGCCCGAGCTCAGACACACGCATGACACGAGCAGTCGTACTATCTGGGTAGTGTCACATCACGGCAACTCACTGAACTAAAGCGCACCAACGGCTCCCACATTGGAGCGAGCGATTGCACTGGCATTGGAAAAATAGAGGAGGCGTTGACTGTGCAGTAAGCGTCAAAAGTTTAGAGTTTGGGGTCTCAGTAAACAAATTTCTGAGCAGTTAGTTTGCGACTATAGTTTGTAAAGCTTTCGTATACTGCATAGATTCCATATACACTAGTCATCACCATTATCATCATCAGCCTATCACGTGTCCATGTATGACGATAGCCTCTCCCAGAAATCTTGAATTGGCTGTCTAGGGTTAGCTGATTTGAAGTTATGCTTAAAGACTTCTTAATTTAATCACACCACCCTAAATGTCTGCCACCCTCAACAATGCTACCCTTTCCTTGGCACTTATTCTGTGATTTTCAGAGATCACTCGTTATCCGCTCGACACATCACACGGCCTGCCCCACTCTATTTATAATATAGTACTGTATGCCAGAACTAGCGTATATTAGTACAGGCAAGAAATCCAAATACCACGCTGTGTACCCAGGCTGCAGAAATAGATTTTTGTCAGAATCTATGGTCTATAAGCTTTTGATGCCAACTGCACATGCTTTCCAAGTTGTTCATTTAACAAGAACGGACCAAGACCCTCTTAAAGGTAACCCTGCCCAGTGCGTACACGTACCGAGACTGGCATTGCCGGCCTGCTGCTGGTCGAGCTGGGCACGCAGGCGACGCAGCTTGAGTTCTTGCGGCTCGTGTGGTGCCTGTCGCAGGAACCGCAACCGCTGCTCACGGGCCACCAGCTGCTGTTGTTGCCATGCCAACTGTTGTTGTTGCCTCAGAGCTACTGCACGCAGCTCCGCCACGCTCAGGCCCCCGGCGGCTGGCCCGTCACCAGCCGTGGGAGGTGGAAGCTGTATCAGGGGACACCAGATGGCGCGTTGAGAGGTGGACAAGTATCATTAAGATACACAATGCTGAAACCAGCATGATGAAGGTGTGGCACTCAGAATCAACTTGTATAGCTATTTTTCTTTTTATTGTCATTCCTGTTTGCTCCTTTTGTTTGCATGTTTGCCTCTCTTCTGTATTTATGCCGCTGCTCTGATTATGCACGTTGTCTATGCCACTGACTGCTAGTATTTAGTATTAAGAATTGTAGAGTGGTGTTTCCTGTTCACGTCACCTTTGCTCCTGGAATGGTTACTCGTTCGTGTGATTGAGTTCTTTGTACTCTTATTTCACTTTGTAACCTACCCTTACTCAGTGCCTCACCTAGAGGCCTGCAAGGTATATTAACTTAATACACCGCCTATAGTGAAGCTTCTGAGTATGATATCACAATGATGTGGTGGCAGCATTTGGACAAATGAAATTGGGCACATCCCAAGCCTGGTTAATGTGACATCATATGAACATGAAACTATAGTGAAAAGCAATTGATTCTAAGAATATGGTCCTAATGACGTAAGCAAAGGTATCAAAGAAACACTGAGATTCACGGCTCATCAGCATTGGCAAACAGCAGAGGTCATACAACTGAGTTCGCTGCCAGAAGCAAAGGGTTGCATTGGTTGAGAACCTACTGAATCAATCAGCGACACAGAAGCAGGAGATCTGTATACGTTGACGCTTATTGGAGCGTGGCTCTTGGGTGCCTGTTCCTGCGGCGAGCGTCGGCATATTCGAGCAAATGCGGAGCACAGCACGGCATCAAAGATGCAAGGCGGAAGGCGGAGGAGGAGGGTATGACAAAAGGTTGAGAAGAGAAGTGTAGTGTGGCGAAGATGGCTATGAGATGGCGCCAGAGTAGCGCCGGTGATCTCGGAGGTCTGTCGGCAGTGGCTCCTGTGAATCGCGCTCACGCGTCATCCACATGCTGGCTCTAGCGATTAGCGAGGCAGTCGCGCCACACTTCGCTCCATTTGCAATGTGCTGCACGAGACAACATACCGCATGTGACAGTGTGCACCAGCCAATATATCGTGAAATGAAAACACTATAGAGCTATGCTCAAATTTCGCATTAGCAAGTATAGTAATCAGTGGTGAATTTTTTTATGCAGTGAGGGTGCAGTGAGCAGATATGAGCAGGCATTTCGAGATGACTTGGGGTCCAGAGAGGCAAAGTGGGACAATAAGCTGACAATGACAGCAGGACTGCGGCGGTAAAAGCACGATGTGTCCCGCCTAAATTGGAATGTCTGGTCATCTTAGGCAACCATTCAAGGTTGGCAACTGACAAAGGTGCCTGAAAGTGACAGAGGAGAGGTGTCATGACAGGCAGGGTGCATCAACTGCCACTTACCAATGTGTAGGGGTGTGCGAATATAGTATCTTTTGAGACAAAATCGAATACAAATTTAATTGCGCCAGAGGTCAATCGAATAATTGTCACCAAACAGTTTGCGCATAATTAACAATTTAATTGCGCCAGAGGTCAATCGAATAATTGTCACCAAACAGTTTGCGCATAATTAACAGCAGTTTTTGGATTTAGCATAAGATGTTCACATCCTAGAATTCCGAACGTTAGTAAGTTCCTGTAATTACATCACATGTTATGAAGCATGTTTTATTGAAAAGCGCCAAATGTAGTATAAGAAACAAACTAGTAGTTTCCTTGCATGCATGGAAGTTTTCCGACAGTGCGAATGATCACTTTATAACTGGTAAAGTATGGCTCCCTGGGTGACGCAGCCTGCTCTATTCCTAATTTCTCATGTTTGATGTTTGTGCTATGACCTCTGGGATATTTAGCATACTTTTACTTCAATTTTATATTCAATTGGGCACAGTTAATGTTTCCAAATATACATGAAAGATGTTTAAAGCATGTTCCTATTTACAGATAGTGACTATCTGATGTGAAGACCGACTGAAATAGGACTTCATTTTTCTTGTTATTCAACAGTTTCGAATATCCATGCACACCTACCCATTTGAAAGAAGATTGGATAGGTAGATGAAGCTTTTCTAATTGTTAATTGTGGGATTGCGTGATGAGCAGTGCTAAAAAATGAATAAGAGAAATGAGTTTTGCTGGGTTAGGAACAGTTATAAAGATAAACTGTTTCCAATCATTTGACCAAGCATTCTCGATTCCCTCAATCAAGAAGAAGGCTTCAGAATTTCCAGGACAGTCCTTTTAATCTTTGAAGCAGAGATAACAGTTTTACCAAAGCTTGCTGCTAACTAGGTACCACGAATCACTACATCCAGTTAAGCTAACATCAACTGAGAGTCTACTCTAAGAGGAAGTGGTTGCTAAAATTCTGTGACATTTTAGTGAGGGTGAAAAAAAAAGGACCGCCACAAGTGCAAGTTAAAAATGTAACTACCTGTTGGCAGAACTTTCACAATGCATGAGGAATTACATAGCACATTCACTGGTTTATATCAAGTGAGGGTAGTCAACATCAAGCTTGACCAGAGGGTTTTGTACGTGTGACACTTTGTCAAATTTAGCTGGCGTCAAAGTCAAGACCAACTCTGACTACGGAGGAGCCATGTTTGTTAGGCATTTAAAAAGTTCGCTTTTTATAAAGCATTCATAGTGAGCTTCCTGCGATAATTAACTGTCACCATAGCCAAGGCAGAACACTACTGCAAATTTCCACACAGGCGCAAGCCCGCTCATTTACAGCGCTCACCAACAATGAATGATAAGCGAACAGCTCGTTATGTTGCCAAGTCTGGTCAGTTCCGAGTTTCAGCAACTGAGTCAACACTGAAAAATGGATCCGACTGCAAGCAGATGGCGTGTGCCCGTTGCCTGCAACAATTAATTATGCTTTTTTATCAAATCCTATGATTATTGAGTTTAGAATGTGTGCTAGCTGCAAGCAAATCATTAATTTGTAAATGTCATAACAGCAGAACTATTTTCTTTACCTGCACCTGCGTGGAACAATATGCGAGTTCCACCTGCGAATTATGTAAAGGCATATTCGATGCGACAGCCACCGAACTATATAACTGAAGGTCCCACAGTGACAATGATTCGTGTTTCAACGTTGCTTATCTTCCTGCTGGTTTAGAGGGAAACACCGATGTATGATATATTTGACTCTGGTTCGAACTGAGGCTCCGTCCCAAGCTCGAGGCAAGCCCAAAACGTGAGCGCATTTTCGCGTGTTGGTTGAAGTCAGCTGTCGCGTACACCCGTTTGGCGCATTACCAAAGCGACGACGGTCGAAGGCCGACCGCTGCGGAGCCCCACTTTGACACCACTCCAAGCGCGCCTTCGTGCACCTACGACAGAGCGCACGGTCCCGAAACCGACGCGTTGAATCGGCTTCTCCTATGCCACACCGGGTAGGTTCGAACCTCACACAGCACTCACCGAGGCCAAAATTTCGACTGGTTCGACATCACGAACGTGGAACTCGCGTGCGTGGAGTGGAGCAAGTTTGAATGTAAGTTTTCCATTCCCCGGACCGCCCGCTGGAATTCGCCATCACTCAAACTGCTCGCGGCACTGAGACGGCCGCTCGTAGCGAGCGGTCGAGGCCACAAGCTCCACGTTCGCCCGGTTCGTCGGAACACGCGTGAAAACAGTCACAAAGCGCACACGAGAGACAGCTCGCGCTCGTAACCGCCACTTGTCCTCGGCACGGGGCGCGCGGAAGCAACACCGCAGCGATTTCACGCAGAGCCGCGAGGCTAGCGCGTCAAAGTGGAGCAGTACGGCCGACGAAAGGTTTCAGGGCCAGAGTGCGTCAACAGGTTGTCGCGCGATCATGCCGCATTCAACACTCACCAGAACCATGGCTGGCTGGCTTTTCTCACGCCAGGCGCTGGCACGGCGACAACGCGACGGCGGGTAATAGCCGCCGCATTCCCGAGCGCCGAGCGAGATCGTGCACCGCCTTGGACGGCAGGAAAACGGCGCGCTACGCTCCTTCTCCGGCCGTGGGCTTCGCCCTTTGCTCCTTCTCGCTCGCTCTATTTACGTTTTTGTTTCTTCACGTCGATGCTTGAGGGGGGGAAGTCCTCCTTCATTATTTTTGTTTGTCACACTCTCACTCCTTCGTTCTTTCTTGCTGCTTGACGGCCCGGACAGAAAAATAATTTTCTTGGCCGAAGTTGAGCAGGTTCAGTAGCTGAAATAATTCGCGTACCCGCGTTGCTTAGTTTGCAGTTCTTGGGATGCTACCTTCGCTGCACTCAACCTGCACCTGCACCCCTGCACCACCGTCTCGCTGCATCCTTACAGTTACGCCGCCACTTGCGCCATCTTGCGCTAACTTTTTTTGCGGTTTGAGGCGCCCCCATAAAAATACCTGTTGTGGTGTCGGTGGTTGGCGCCACAAAGCAGGTATTCTGAAAGATAGCAGCAATGACGTTAAGCACTCAAAAGCATGGCATTCGAGATTGGCTGTTGTTACTGCAAAATATTTGTTTTTTTGGTAACAAGATCAAGTTGTATGCAATGAAGACAATACTGAAAAAAATTTATTTATGTTAGATATTTTTTTCCTTCAAGATCTTAGTTAAAAATATCTATAGCCTCAGAGATCTTAAATTGCGTTCACCACCGAAAGCACTATGCAGCGCGATTTTCAAATGCACTTTTCGTCACAACAGTCTTCTGAGTTTCTCCGTTTTGCCAGAGACTGAACAACGTCCCATGAATGTAAGAGTGAACAATGCGTGAGCGCCAACACTTTTAAGCGAGACCTGAAACTCATTCAATGATGGGTTTTAGGTCTCGCTTAAAAGAGTTGGCGCCCACGAGAAGGTGTACAATCGGTGCATTTTACCAGTGCTGACATATGGGGCAGCAACTTGGAGACTGACCAAGAAGCTTGAGAACAAGTCAAGGACCGCGCAAATAACGATGGAACGAACAGTGGCGTAACTAGGTCGTCTGGCACCCGGGGCCCATACGTCTTCTGTCACGCCCCCCCCCCCCCCCCTCCGGGTATAGCCCGCGGAAGGAGGGGTGTCTTCAGACGTATATGACACCCCCCCCCCCCCTACTGGCCCCTTGCACCCTGGGCCCATGGCGCCGCGGCCCCCCTCGTCGCTACGCCACTGGGAACGAAGATTGCTAGGCATAACGTTAAGAGAAAGAAAGAGAGCGGTTCGGATCAGAGAGCAAACGGGTATAGCCGATATTCTAACGGACATTAAGAGAAAAAATGGAGCTGGACAGGTCATGCAATGCGCAGGTAAGATAACCGTTGGGCCATTAGGGTTACAGAATGGGTACCAAGAGAAGGGAAATGCAGTCGAGGACAGCAGAAGACTAGGTGGAGCGATGAAATGAGGAAACTCGCGGGCACTAGTTGGAATCGGTTGGTGCAGGACAGGGGTAATTGGAGATCGCAGGGAGAGGCCTTCGTCCTGCAGTGGACATAAGACAGGCTGATGATGATGACGGTAACGTCATCCTATGGTAGTCATGCAGTCATTGTCATACCGCCTTCTTCGTTCCGTCGACGTAAGTCTTTCTTCGTCCTAATATTGCAATTACACAGTTGTCATTCAGTCGTGATTATGCCGCCCTTGTCATGTTGATTTGAAGGGAGATCGCCTTGGAGAGCCGGCCCAGGTTCCGTCACCTGCAGCTGGAGCGATTCCGGCTCCTCCGAGAGTTCGGTTAGATCGATGGGTCGGGTGAATTTTGATGGGCGGTTCGCGTCTTTGAGGGGTCCCGTTCGGCGGAAAATCCGGGGACTCTAGCCACGTCTTAATGTTGGCCGTCACGGCGGCCGTAACCGTAGCTGTGACCACCTTGAGAAGGCTGTCTTGAATTTGGCCAAAATTTGATATCTGAGCCGTTAATTCGGCAAGGGCGTTTTCGAGGGCGGTGAAACGCACGTCAGAGCTAGAGGATGTCAGGTGCGCCTGCAACACTTGCATCGGTTCCGGAGCTACATGGGCAGGGGGCGGGGAGGACCGAGCCGTTTCTAGCGCGTGAATTTTCGCGTTAAGTTGAGCATTTTGTGCCCGGAGAGTCTCGAGCTCGCGGCGGAGGTCCGCGACGTCAGAATTAAGGGGGGGATGAGGAGGAATCTTTGGTGCGGGAGAAGGTAGGGGAGTGCGGGGAGGCGGAGGAGGCCCGTCCCGGCTGCCTACCTTGGGCTGAGACGTATTCTTTGGTGTGCCAGACGGAGGGCCTTCGAGAGCCGGAAAGTCCCCGTCTTGGAATGTAGGGGCGCCTGTATCCCGTGATGCTTTCGGGTTAGTTGACGGAGGTGACTTGGGGGCACGTCCAGGCAAGGTGCCCGCCGGTGGCACTGGTCCGGTTGTACCTTTCGTCCTCTTGTTGCTAGTCGTGGGAGCTTTTGAAGTGGTGTCAGAACCCGAGGGCACTGCAGTCCGAGGTTGGGTTCGTTGACCGGTCGGCTTGCCCGGTTGTTGCAGCCGTCGAAATTTGGCTTTGCAGTTTTGCGAGCCCGTAAGATGAGCCCCAACGCACACGATGCAGGAAGGGGTGCACTCGTGGGGCGCCATGTTGCCGTCTTCGAGGAGTGCGACCATTTCGCCGCAGTGTCCACAGCGATTGTCTTGAGGATTCGGGCACAAGTCCGGACGGTGACCGATGGTGCCGCATCGGAAACACGCGGGAATAGTCCGCGTATATTCGCGCACCACAGTCACCACACTGTTATAGTGCACGTAACGCGGTACTCTGTGTCCCACGAAGGTGAGCAGGGCAATCGTCGACTTCCCCAGCTTGCGGATGAAGGCTATCTCTCCTCCGCGCCACTGGACTTTAGATTTCAGGGTGGTAGAAGCTTCCTGCTCATGGACCGTAATAATCCCCCTGCAGACTTCACCGTTGACTTTGGCGTGTCCGACCACCGGGATGGGGCCTTTCGAAGCATTGAGTGTAAATTCACGAGCGAGCGCGTTCGCCACATTGACGTCTTGAGTGGTGGCAATGACAATATTCTGGTCCCAGATGGGCCAGACACTAAGAATGTCCACCGAAGATGGATTTACATAGGCAGAGAGCAAAGCACCAAGCTCACCGTTCTGCAGGGCTGTCTTCAGGGAGATCGTCACTCTGGGCTTGATGACAATCGTGAAATCTTCTTTGCGGAGTCGAGACATAGCGGTGGGCCGCCATTTCTTCGATCCCGCTGCTTGCGAGAGCTGAGGGTTGGACTTTTCAGGATTCGTAGGCACAGAAACGCCGGAACTCATGGAGCGTCCGTTGACCGCCGAAGTGTTCGAGCGTTGCTGGCGTTTACGAAGTGCTACCAACGAGAAAAGACCTTCATCCACTATCTCCTCCGTCGGAGTGGAAGTTTCAAGCGAAGTCGGCACAAGACATCCTTTTACAGCTTCATCACGAGATCCTCAAACCCACAGAACACTCACATAACGACAAGATAGTCGTGGCACTCGATCTCAAGGGTGCCTTTGATAATGTTAAGCACGCCGTCATACTAAAGCACCTTAGCGAGACCAACTGCGGCGCTCGTACACTCAACTATATCAAACATTTCTTAACGGACCGCTTGGCCTATATACGCCTACAACAGACCGAGTACGGCCCATTTGTGATGGGAACACGGGGCTCACCACAAAACGCTGTGTTGTCCCCGCTTCTTTTTAACATTGCCATGGCACACCTCCCGGCACAGCTGGCGGGTGTCGATGGTGTTCAGCATGCGCTGTACGCCGACGACATCACCATCTGGGCTACTACGGGAAACATAGGAGAGATGGAGGAATGCCTGCAAGCAGCGGCGGGCATAGTAGACAACTATGCCACGTACTGCGGCCTACAATGCTCCCCGTCCAAGTCTCAATTTGTGCATATTCGAACTTCCTGAAATGCAAAATCTCAGTTCAGCTTTCTCTCGCCAGTGGCCCCATCCGAGAAGTGGAGGAGATTCGAATACTCGGTCTCTTCATTAATCAACACCGCAAGGCAGGCACAACTCTTGCCAAACTCCGCAAGGTCGGCGACCACGTGGACAGGATGGTTCGCCGCGTTTCCAACAAGCGAGGAGGGTTGCGAAGTAAGGATGCGTTGCGGCCCACACATGCCTTCGTAACTAGTAGAGTACTGTACTCGACCCCATACCTACGCTTACGGAAACATGACGAAGATTGCTTGGAGGTAGTACTCCGCAAAATGTTCAAGAGAGCCCTCGAGCTCCCGATCTCCACTTCCAACGCGCGTCTTCTCGCGTTGGGGGTGGTAAACACCTATCGGGAATTTCGCGAGGCGCATCTCGTTAACCAATACACGCGTCTCGCCCAGACAGTGTCCGGTCGCCGCCTCTTAGACCGGTTACATATTAAACATGACCACCATATGATGGAAAGGGTTCGAGTGCCCGAACTGTGGAGAAGCGCCCTCTACGTTCCACCCCTTCCAAAAGATGAACAAGGAGGACCATAATGGCCGGCGCCAGGCGCGGGCGGATGCCCTGCACCGCCACTATGGCGCTAAGAAACGCGTCTTCTACGTCGATATTGCAGGCCCCAACCACTCCAGGGGGGGGGGATGGTACACGGCTGCAATCATACACGAGGAAAGACAAGTGGACGGCCTCTCGTTCAAAGCACCCAGCTCAACGCATGCGGAGGAGGTGGCGATCGCCCTCGCAGCCTCCCATCCCGACTCTAAATTCATCCTCACAGATTCCCGTGGAGCCTGTCGTAACTTTCAATTGGGATGGGTCACTCCACTCGCCGACAAAATTCTTCGCCGCTGTGTTCGCGACTGCGGTCCAACTCATCGCTCAATAATATGGGTCCCCGGCCACCAAGGCATGCCAGGTAACGAAGCCGCCCATGAGGCAGCCCGCGCACTCACTTACCGGGCACCAGGCATCACTTGGGAGGACCTTGACCCAGATCACAGCCCTCTTCTTTCTTTTAAAGAGATTACTGAGCACTATCGTGCCGAACACCGCCGTTACCCGGTTCCTATGAAGGGACTGGGTAAAGCTGGCGAACGAACTCTCCTTAGGCTCTTTACAAACACCCTGCTGTGCCCGGCGGTTCTCAAGCACTTTGACCCTTCTTTTGACGGCCGCTGCTCTTTCTGTGGGGAGGTGGCCGACACCTTCCACATGGTTTGGGCATGCAGGCAAAATCCTTCTCTCCCCCCCATCACCCCTTCCCCTTCCCGAGAGGACTGGGAGGCGGCCCTACTCGGCTGCCAGGAACTATCGGCCCAACAAGCCCTAGTTCGGCGGACCTGCGTAGCGGCCAAGACCAACGGGGTCCCGGAATGAGAGACTCCGCCCAGTATTGCAAGGGGCGCGACCAACTAGAGGTCTCTCCCCGAGCACCTCTCTGTATATATAGCCCAATAAATGCTTTTCACCACCGCTACCCTTGTCATGCCTTTATCTCCCAACAGTCACTAGCATGCCTCCATCGTCAGACCGTCATCATTGTCACTGCACCTTTGTCAATCTATACACACCATCGTCATCACACAGCTTTCTTGACACAATCATCGTCATCTCATTGGCATCATACACTTATCATTTCATTGCCCTCATGCCGTTGTCATTCCATAGTCGTCACTCCATCGTTGCCACACAGTCGTCGTCACGCAGTCATTGTCACACCGACGTCGGGGTGCCGTCGCGGTCACTTTCATCGTCATCACTGCAACTTCGGCGTCCGACTCTCTCTCACGCACTGTCCTTGTCGAACCGTTGTCACCATGCAATCGTCATCGTGTTGTCGTTTCACCAATACCATCAGTTCAGTGTCGTCATCCCATTGTCGCCACGCCGTCGCCGTCAAAACGTTCGTCGATTTATCGACGTCATTCTTTGTTCGTACCAGTTCATGCCCGGTTGTCAGTTGGGGGGCGGGGGTGTCACATATGTCTGAAGACCCTCCTCCTTCCGCCGGCTTGACTGGGCTCAAATGGTCAAGAATGCCAGCAGCCCCAGTTCATGTACCCGATGTACAGTGAACTAGAAGGAATTACCCGATGTACCAGATGTGTAGTGCCGCAGAATAGCAGGCTGCAGCTTTAGCAACATCCTACGTAATAATTGCACGAATGTGCGTGCTAAAAAGATTAATTTGCTAAATAGTTTCATAGTCATCAGTATGTATGCCGTGCTCTATTTATCAGTTTTGTATCATTTGGATTATTTTTGTAGCAGTTCCGCGTTGCAGAATAAAAACGCTGTCTCCTAGTCCTAGCTAACCGTCTCTTTATCATTTTGTTGTGCCACTTCAGGTTCCAAATACAATGTGTTGTTTCACCGGCACGGAACTTTATAAACAGGTGAATTTTGTGAGGCTATTTTCCGATATTCTAAAAGGTTATGTGTCCGTGTGACCACTAGGATTTCGGTATCGTGCAAAATATGGCAGATAAGTAATAAACATATCTAAAATTACCGCTTAATTAGCAATTATAGAAGAAACGTTGCAATTCGTGATTTGAGGGCCCAAAGTCATATTATTACCTCAACAAAAGCTTCGTCTCTAAACAAAATCGTATTGAGCGCTACAGCCTGCAGTATTTCGGCACTGTGGGTGGCCTAGTACGGCAGTACCAATAGAAATATGAAATAGTGCACCAGTGACCTCGACAGATCCATCCCCTCTATTGCGAGGGCAGACGAACAGTAGCGGAAGCTTCCGCTGGCGCGGGCTTCATCGCGGCCTTCTTTCTTTTTTTTTCATCGTGAAGCCAGGAATCGACGTGAAGCGTGCTCTATTCCGTTCCAAATCTTATGGCAGTACCGCAGCTTGGATAATCACGTTTGCCAATGGCAGCAAATAATAAAGAAAGCTCTATGGATCAGAATGAAGAGAACTCGTAATTGTCATAGCATTGGCGCGCGCGCAGCAGGGAAGCGGGTGGCGTTTTCTAATAGGGTGGTGTTACGTTTCGCCTCCGACGTGCGGTATAGCCGGCGCGGATGCAACGGACGCCGGGGCTTCGTTCACAGCGGCGGACATTTTGGCCAGTTCAGCGCTGCCGCAACGCTTCCTGCCAACCCTACTAGAAAATCCTATTTGTTTTCAAACGGGTTTCATCAAATAGGGTTATGGAACGGGACCCCGTTTGATCCTGTTCAGTCCTGACCTGTTTAAATCCTGTTTATTCCTGTTTAAACCTGACCCGTTTAAATCCTATTTAAACCTGACCCGTTTAAATCCTGTTTAATCCTGACCCGTTTAAATCCTGTTCAATCCTGACCCGTTTAATCCCGTCCTATCTAACCCAGACCTGTTTGCCCCTGTTCAGACCTATATTTTACTACATTCATACCAGGTCCTTTCAGAATGGATTGATGTTGCTTAACATAATTTACTCTTTAAACCTATTTTGTACACTTGTGTATTTGCGATCAGCATTGAAGAGAAGTAGATCTGCATTATGTTTGCAACAAGAATGCCACTTTCACATGTAGGTTTGCCTGGTACATTGCTTGATACGAAGATGAACACAATTTTCGGCATAAATTGATTAGCACTACCAACACTGATGTGATACATCATGAACAAGTTTTGTATGACCCACGAGTACGTTCTCTATGTATGACCTACAAGAAAATGCACCCTGAAGAAGACTGTACCTCATTTTCCTATTTACTACAAGTATGCAAATGTAATTCTTGCAAGTTTAGTATATGTTCGATCACTTGTACTCGTCCTTTTTGCTGTAATGGTTTGTTGACAAATCCACAGTAAAGCGTAATTTTGGGGTGAAAAATGTCAGGCAAAGTATTGGCATGTACTTGTAAGTGAAAAAGACAAGTATATTTTACGTAGGTATTTCTGTACACCCACTTGAGCTTTCATTAAGCCTGAAGTCCTCCGGCTTAAGTAAAAGCATGTCATAAATGTCCCAAGCACTGTTTATTGGACCTTCTAACGGTATTTCGATGCATCCAGTCTGCCGAGAGAAGACCGCTGGAGTGGGTTGCTTGGGTGAGAGCGAGCAGGGCACCTGAAAAAGTAAAGCCAATAATTTATCTTGACTCATGCAACAGGTTGGCACATAGGCAAATTTGCCTATGTTCCCACAGATAAGAAAGGTTCAGCATTCCGGTCATAGGAGATAATGAATAAATCTTATTGAAAAATATGTGGTTTCATGCAATGCCTATGTTTCAAGGGAACATGGATTACTGTGGGAGAATAAGCTGTCATAATTAGCAGGCGATTGAAGCAAGTGTTATAGGAAAAAGATGGACACATCGTTTGATTTACAATAATTACTAGTATTGAAGCAACAGAATACAAACAAGAAATACCTTTAAAAACAACACCGACAGGTTGAGATAATAAATTATTCAGAAACTAAACCCTTCTGCCAGCAAAATACCGTAGTGTACTGGCTTTGACATTGCGCTGCTCAGGCAGAGGGCATGGGATTGAATCCCGGCCACAATGGCTGCATTTAGATGGCAGAGAAATGCCAAAACCCCTATGTTAGGTCTATTGGGTACATGTTAAAGGAGACTAGGGATCCCGCCAACTTGAAGTTATAAAAACCGGAGTATATTTCGAGATAAGCAAACTCACAAAAGTAGAAGGCCCTGGCCATGCGAAGACCATATAAAGCCTTTTAAGGTAGGTGCCAGCAGCCGCAAAATTTCTTGTAAAAGCGAAATATAGCAGAAGCGTTATTTTTCCGTAGATCACTTTTGCAAGGTATTTTACAATTTGACACCCGACATGTTGGGCATCTACGGGCAACAGCAATTCTTGCACAGATCATAGCAAACACTGTTGCACCTAGGTATACATAGACACATAGGTATAGGTACAGTCACCGACTGATTTTCCGGACTCCGAAAATTCGAACATGATTACTCGGTCTGCTTCACGGCACCGCCATTCTCCCCATGGACCATAATGTATAACAACTTCCGAAAGTTCGGACGCCTTGCAACCTCTCGTCTGATTTTTCGGACACTCCTTGAGCCAACTTGATCGAGAGCACCATGCACCGACTCTGACCGTTGCATGGTTCTACTTGCTGAACGCCATTTTTGTTTTGAACGGAGCCACCTTGCTACCCCACGAAGTGGCGCTACTGCAAATCCCTGCTCATCATCATCGTTTCTGCCTGGTTTGTAGCTACAGCAGTTCCGGTCTCAGCTTCGTATGCCATGTTAAGACAATCCAGCAGCTGATTTGTTTGTTTCTTCGTGTACGACGCTGCGAGTAGGCCAGGTTTTTTGTTTGTGCAACTGATGTCGGCGTGACGATGTTTGACGAAGCAAGATGGGCCAATTCATTTCACTAATATCTAGAATAGCTACCTGTAAGCACCACCTACCTTTCAACAAGATTTGCAAAGCAAAAAACCTCATCCTGAAAAGTCTGCACATGAAGACATCGGTAGCATCATCAGCGTGGGGCCCCAAGATAATTCGGCAAGCCAGGAAATTACTGACAGCATGAGTGCAAGCATGCCAACAGGAAATCAGTGGCTGAATAATGCACCTTCTACCAATTGGTAGACAGTGCATTTTCGCAAAGCCCTAACTACAGCAGATCATTGTTCAGGAGTTCCCGAATGCACAACTCCATGCCATTTTCACGCCGACTCTAGGGAAGCACCTCTGCACAGTTGCAAGAAAAAAAGCTAGATGCCCCAAGAGAAATGAGCCCACTCAAGCCATCGAAGTTATGTTTACCTTGTCTTCCTACAACTACTCGAAACCTAGGACTGCTGTTTTGCACAAGGGAACAAACGTCAACATTGGTGCCTCGCCCAACACAAGTGGTCTGCGCTGTAGAAGGTGCCATCAGTCAGCCCACAGATGAGGCCCACATCAGTGCTGTCAGTGTGCTGTACAAATTGCAGAAGCACAGCCTACAAGCTTGTCTGCCTTAGTGTGATCGCACCAATGAACGAAAACCAACGAATCAAGTTTGTTTCGTGCCGAGAACAGTTGCCTCATGCTGGATTTTCCTACAATTCTTTCTAAGCACAGATAATGCTTGGTTTGTTGTGTAGGCATGTAAATAATGAAAAGGCCTGCATCACTATCTCTGAAAAAAATCATGTAACAAAGCTTGTACAGTACACAGGTGCAGTGTCTATCACATACCATTTCGTACAGTAGAGGCTACATCGGATAAACCGACCAATGTATAAATGACTGGCAGCGTGACGAAGCAAACTTGATGCGCGGGTCAGTTAGCAGTGGTAGTGCACTGCTCTCGGCGCACATGCACCTATGTTTGAAAGCTGCTTGATCGTGACAAAATATAAAGACAAAAGCGCTGGAGAGATATCTGATGCTTTTCTTATATGTATGACGAGGAACCTAGCACTAGCTCCCCATGCAGAGAATTACTAGACAGTGAGACTGCTTCTTATCATTGTAAAACAAGTGTCACGCTCACCATGTGATGCGTCCTTTTCGTTTCCGTGCGAACAGCATGTATTCAGATCTATTCTCCCCCTTTCACCTTTTGCACAATATCACTGTGCGAGCAATAATACTGAACTGTTAGTAGCAGTCTGTCAGGTTGCCTCCTTTCTTTCCTTGTGAATTGTGTGCTAAATAAGGCTTTTTTTGGTGAAAGAGTGCTAGTTTAACGCATAAACTAGCGCCATGGCACTTTGCAATAAAGGAGTTATAATTCTCTAAAAATATGTCCATGCAGAACAGTGCCAAAAGAACACCTTAAAGAAAGAACATGAGTGTATCTATCATAAAGACCAATCCTTGTCTTTTTTCCTTAACATAATTTTCAATACCGATATTGAAGTACAAGCTCACCATATTATATCACCTTGTCAAGGAAGCAAGGCACAATGGTGCCCAACTGTCGCGGGACCAACTTGGATGTGGAGATCAGCGCAGATCAGCAACATAGCATGGTCTGCTTACACTTCTTCTCCAGGTCCAGCCATACCTATAGCAGCTATAAAACAAGTGAGCTTAGAATCACAAGCGAAACAATATAAAAAGTGACACTGAACAAAGCAACTTTCGTTAAGCATAAATAGGATCGAAATGCTGATATTATGCCCATAAGTAACTTCACTTTGAGCAACAAAGCATCCAATTTAAGAAAGATTATATGTATGAGCTATCTATGTGAGAAAGATTAATCGAACGCCCTCTATTTGCCATACTCCTCC
This sequence comes from Dermacentor variabilis, assembly GCF_050947875.1. Classification (NCBI taxonomy): domain Eukaryota; kingdom Metazoa; phylum Arthropoda; class Arachnida; order Ixodida; family Ixodidae; genus Dermacentor; species Dermacentor variabilis. The sequence goes on along the minus strand of NC_134578.1, from coordinate 102,605,158 downwards.
CCTAATGCATGGATGTCTCACTGACTGAGTGAGCTGGGCTGATCCCAGGTATAGTGTAATTAAAGGTTGTCACTCGGTGGGCCAATCCCGACACCATTGCATGACTTGTACAATAATTTTAATGTGTATTGTAATGCTGGCCATCCTGCAGGCACTGCAACATTATAGCACCCATAAGTCTAATGGTATTACCTGATAAGGTTAACTAATAAGTGTCCCCAGAAGCATAACTCGGCATGTATACTCGGAGGCCATTATTATTTTTAGAGAAGCAACAGCAGAGGTGAAGCTTTATCCTGTGCCATACGCAAAATGGCCGAGCACGCCCAGCTTTTTGGTTACATTCTCACTTGTGACCACTGCAGCAGGCTGACTGACATGCGTAACCAGCAGTTTGTAGGACCACATTTTCATAACCTGCAATTTTTTTTACATCTGAAGAGATCAGCCTTAAGCTCCATGATGCGCTGCACTCGAGAAGCATTATAAACTGGCAACATTTAAATGCTATGCTGCATGGTTTGTTGCATGCTTTAGGAATTTACTTATTTATTATACACATAGCTCATAGGCTCCAGTTGGAGTATTGCATGAGGTGGCAAGAAAACATCATCATCAGCCTGGTTACGCCCACTGCAGGGCAAAGGCCTCTACCATACTTCTCCAACAAGCCCGGTCATGTACTAATTGTCACCATGCCGTCCCTGCAAACTTTTTAAGCTCATCCGCCCACCTAACTTTCTGCCGCCCCCTGCTACGCTTCCCTTCCCTTGGAATCCAGTCCGTAACCCTTAATGACCATCGGTTATCTTCCCTCCTCATTACATGTCCTGCCCATGCCCATTTCTTTTTCTTGATTTCAACTAAGATGTCATTAACTCGCGTTTGTTCCCTCACCCAATCTGCTCTTTTCTTATCCCTTAATGTTACACCTATCATTCTTCTCTCCATAGCTCGTTGCGTCGTCCTCAATTTGAGTAGAACCCTTTTCGTAAGCCTCCAGGTTTCTGCCCCGTAGAAACGTGGAGGCTTACAAATTCTGAACTAACAAGGAGAACATTCAACAAAACAAGTCAGACCAAAGAAGAAAAAATAACATACTCTCATAATGGGACTACGTATCTGGCAGCTAGCTTATAAAAAAGACAATTAGGAATGTTTTACTACTGGTAGCGCTTTAGGGGCAGGAATGTAGAATTCCAAGCTTCATACACTTTTAAGCCACCTTTCGTGGCTTTTTGTTTTGAAGTTCTATTCTCTGTACTATTATAGAAATGAATACCCCCCTCCAAAATAAAACGAAGAAAAACATGTAATGCACAGTAATGTAACACAATAATGTAATGCACAACAGTGAATACTTAGAAAAATGTAATTAAGAACATGGAGTCTATGTGGGCACAGATGTTAGAACTCTACATGAAAGCATAATAATAAAGGTGGGCGAAGCATTTATGCTTTTGTCGGGCAACCTGCAGCAAGACACACAGGTAAAAGGATATGCATGCCTCACAACACAGTCCCTAAAAATATCTGTCACAATACAGTGAGTAGGTATATCATGCATATCTACAATAGCCCCTAATTATATTTAACTCAGAGGGGGCTACCTATGTAACTTGATCAAACTGCAGGTGGGCCAAATTCTAAATATACGATTCAAGTAGACAGAAAATGGACGTTATGAAAATGTATCTACAGCAAAAGTGTTGTACATTATTGTTGTACATTATGTCATACCTGCCAACCTGTGAACATAATATTTTGTAAAAATGCTGCAGACACTAAATTCTTTGTTGGGGACATAGCACACATTATTTTAAAGCTTGCTCTCAGCACCCCCATTGTTGCATACACACACACATTATTAATAAAGGGAAAATCACACATCTACCCGCTCGTAGCAATTGCTACAAAAGAAACCCGTACGGATTCCTCGAAAGGAAAGCCTCACATATGAAAAAAAGAAATCGTCCAGGTCTGGGAGTCAAACCCGGGACCACCGCCTTTCCGGGACAGCCGCTTTACAATCTAAGATAACCAGGCGGCTAGCAGATGGCCGGGCGAAGTCGAATTTGTCGACAACATGAAGCAAAGGCAAGGGTCTGACGTAATAGTTCTGCGGAAACGCGCAAGGTGTAGAGAAGTAATTAATAAAGGGGAAAAAAATATTACGTCAAACCCTTGCCTTTGCTTCGTGTTGTCAACTAATTCGACTTCGCCCTGGCATCTGCTAGCCACCTGGTTATCTCAGATGGTAGAGTGGCTGCCTCGGAAAGGCGGTAGTCCCGGGTTCGAGTCCCGGACCAGGACGAATTTTTCTTCAACTGTGCGGCTTTCCTTTTGAGGAACACATACGGGTTTCCTTTGTAGCAAATGGTGCGAGCGGGTGGACGTCTGATTTTCCCTTTATTAATTACTTCTCTCCACCTCGTGTGTTTGCGCAGAACTATTACGTCACACACACATTATCAACCATTATTTAACTTGTCGTGCAGCACAAAAAGCAGCAGCGAGCTTGAAACCAGTAACTGACAACATTGTTTTTTTTAGATTACAGAGCTTTACGCTGCTTCAGGAATTTATCTGACCAAACTTCCCAAAAGCAAGTGCCCCTCTGATGTTCTCGTTAGAGATATTGCATTGCTAATAATAAAGCAGTACAAGTACCATTGCAATTAATTTTTTACATGCATTTTAACAATGTCATGCCGTCAATCTCTCAACAGCTTTAAAACATCTTAACCAACACAACTTCGTTGTCTTTCTAAAGTGACATTCATAAAATTGTAAAATGAGCCCACATTTGTAAACCCACGAAAAATTCAGGAGAGTTTCCAAACATGGATGATACCAACAAAATCTGCAGCTCGTGTAAGTGGCAGCAACTGCTTTGCACACACCTTGTCACAGCATGCACATCAGGTACTTTTCCGTGCTGTTGAGGCTGCAGAAGTGCCGCAGGTGCATATGTGGAGGTGCCTCTGGTTCACAAAATCTTGCCATCCCTAAACAATAATAAATGCTCAATTTATTGTAATCCCTGCTGAAACTGTAAACTTGTGATATAAAAAGATCACGTCATATTTTGATAAAAGTCTCATACAACCAGTTACATGAAGCTGCAACTGGTTGTGCAAATATCTGATTGTAACATCACAGGCGGTTAAATAACACGTATATCGAACTGTAGCAAACATGAATCTACTATGAAAAGGTTCACACAAACGTACAGCTGTATAACGTGAAATGTGAATTGTACTATCAAAAAATTCCGTAGGACATGAAAAGCGTTCCAAAACCTAATTTGTTTATGCGGCGCAACAAAGCACTGCTCCCAAAGGACGATGCGCTCAAAATTACAACAGACCACCTCTATTTCTGGAGAGACAATACAGAAAAGAGAAAGATTTTTCCATTAAAAAGAAGCATTGCATATGTAATTTCGGCTTCTCTGCAAGATCGGAACCCTTTACAAGTACACGAAAACACACAGGGCACTAATACACGTCATCTGACGACGCTCTATAAACAGAAGAATTTCCATACAAGCTAAAAATCTGGCCATGCGTCAACGAAGGAATCGGGTGCTATCTCGCGCAGCTGTTAGCTGTGAAGACCGACACATCGACGTACTACTTCTAGAAATGCCTATACCATTTCTCAATGAAAAATTATGTACACAAACAGTAACTTTCTTTCCTTGAATTTTTGTGCCCATTTAGATCAAAGAACCACCCGCGCTAGCGTGCTTCATAGGTGAAAGTAAATAAACCACAGATAGAGCTGTTGGTAACATGAATACGTTTTAGGGCAATTTCCATGGAACTTTTTGCTAAATGTGCACTGCGACATGAAGAACAACCATTTGAAAAGCACATTTATAATTCTTGCTACTTTACAAATCCGGATTCGGTTGTTGTACGGATCTTGCGATACGTACAACAACGCACACTTCACGAACCATAGACAGGAAGAATGCGCGCAAGCGCCGGACTTACCTTTCTCGGCGTACTCGGAAAACGCTCCTTTTAGTGTCACAGGTGCCGCGGAATCGACTGCACCAACGGTCCTTCCGGCGCACACACTGTTGAATTGCGGATCAACTACAGGACGTAAGAGCACAACTTTCACCAAATTCTTCCGTACAGTGCGATACGATGCGACAGTGCCAGAGGATGAGATCCTTTTCATGAGCCCGGAACAAAGGAAGCGCGAAGGGTCATATCTTCGGCATCGGCGCACCACACGAAGGATACTGCTGGCTACATTACGCGGTCCCAGGGGTTTTGTGATTCTCAATGCATACAAGATGCACCACAATTTTTCTCGGCACAGCGTACACACGATTAAACAACTACATCGGACGGCGTCAATACACAGCAAGCACTCACATGTAGCGACAAACTGAAGACGGCAAAATAATATCACCTGTAACTTTACCGGCGCTACCTGTGGTGCCATCTGTAGGCCGCCACCGAAAGCGACCGTGCTTTCGGTGATCTCATGGATGGTGACGGCGTTGTATTTCGATGTTATGCGAGTCGTACAGCGTCTTGTACGACGTGTTTCAGCAACGTTGCTTTTAATAGAGAGGACAGCAATCTGCGTATACGCCCTATAGACGTCTCACCCACTTGAAAAACACAACAGGAAATTTTCAGTCTGTCGTATTTTGGGACGTCGTGACTGTCGTTCTGTTCTCTGTAGTGTGACGTCCTGTAGTCGAAAATTCTGTAGTTCCTGATAAATATTTGATTAAAAATTGACAGAGACCAATTTAAGGATATGTAAAATTATTAATACAAAAAAAAATAAAAAAAAATAAAAGTAGACAAAAAAACGCATCCGCTGGGAATCGAACTTCGGATCTACCGGTCCCGAGACAAGCATCTTACCACTGCACCACGCCGAACATACTTGCTAATGAATTGTTTAAGCTATGTCAAGAGTGTAAATCGCTGTCTGGGTTGCTGTTTACATTTACATTTTAAAAGCCAAGATGCGCTTTCACTTCACCGCGTCAACTGCCGCATCTCTAGATGAGCAAAAGTGTTGTTACCATCGACAGGTACATCGTGGAGTGCTAGACCATCGATTTTGCTGTAACGATATCCATATTTGATAAGAAATTCAGAAGTAGACAACGGTGACCGGGGACACTGAGGGTTGTTACTGCTAATTCCGACAGTTGTCTCTTGCTCTTTACACTTTTGAGCTCGCATATAATTCGTGTTCAATGCTATATAGCTACATAAACACTCGTGGGTGAGTCTTCATCCCGACAGAATACTGGCTTCTCACGGCAGCGCTGTACCAGATTAATGAGACCCGAGCGAGACAGCTTTTCACGCAACTTTGTGGAACAATCCAAAACTTCTTTTCCGCTTCGCATAAGCTTGTGCAATATTTCTGGGAATTAACTAATGTCTCAGTGTAACCGCACATGTAAGTCCACAGGCTTGTGGGCCCCATCTTACCAAATAAAACAAAGCGGATACGCAGCCATTCCCGCAGATGGTATGATTTTGATCAGCGGCCGATTTTGATGGAGGCCGGTAGGGCGTTGCGGGGGGGGGGGGGGGGGGCTGGTGCCGCGTCGTCACGGCACAATTATAACAATTGGCCACGTCGACTTTAATACTGGTGTCGGTGCTATCAGTATTGCCGGCTTCAGAGAAGCACGATTGAATACCGCGCAAGAGAAAAGTACAGTGTACACCACCGATGCGAAGCTGACATGTTAATATAAAGGGCCGCGACCGAAGGTGCTTCTGTTGCGACTTCAGAACTCTTGGCCGTCGCGACCGAATGTTTCTGTTGCGACGTCATAATTGCTGTCGTAACGTCAGTAATGTCTGTCGCAACTACAGAAATGTTAGGAACATCTGTCGTACAACAGAAATTTCTGTGTTTGCAGCAGGAATTCCTGTTGTCTTTTTCAACTGGGCAGGACCGGGAATCGGATTGAAATTCGCAGCTAGCATATCGCAGTTTGGTCTGTGAATGTTCCGAGGTGGTCACGCAATTTCAGTAGAGCTTGATAATGGCCCCAATTCAGCACTAGGGGCTAAATTGTCAGGATGTCGAACAATAAAAAAGTTCCTCCCCAGTTCTATTCAAGCATTAAACTGGTATGCATGATGCCATCCAGTATGGTTGCCACAAAGCTCCAGATTAAACCAGCTTTTGTGACAAACAGGCGACCCTATATGGTGCCACTGCGTCCAGTATAAGCCAGTTTAGTTGCAAACAGGGCCCCTGTTAAGACCCATTTCTGCGTGAACTGGTCATGCCTATACCTGCTTGCATGCCAAACGGGACCCCGCTCAGACCTGTTCGTGTGTGAACTGGTCCTGTTTATACCTCTTTCCATGCCAAACGGGACCCCGTTCAGACCGGTTCGTGTGTAAACTGGTCCAGTTTATACCTGTTTGCATGCCAAACGGGACCCCGTTCAGACCGGTTCGTGTGTAAACTGGTCCTGTTTATACCTGTTTGCATGCCAAACGGGACCCCGTTCAAACCTGTTCAAGTGTAAACTGGTCCTGTTTATACCTGTTTGTTGCTAAACAGGTCCCTGTTAGAACCAGTTTAAACCTGTATAACCCAGTTTGAATTTAAATAGGATTTTCCAATAGGGAAGCGCGTCCAGGCATGTTTCAATGCCATGTGTCTTCGTGTGTGTGTGTGCATGTTGGTGCCCACGCTTGTCAAAGCGCGGCAGCCGGGGAGAGGAGCTCCCCAACTGTGAAGCGAGGATGTCTGACCGGCGCCGGCCCGGCGGGTGCGTCACTTCTTGTCACAACGTGTCCGTGCGCCGCCGTCATGTGCGCCTCTATCGAGGCGTTCCTTCTTGCCCTCGACTCCGAGAGTATAAAAGCAGCTGCCCCCAGACGCCAAGAGAGAGGCTTCGAATTCTTCCGTCGAGTAACGTGCTCTCCCGTCTCTCCACTTACGTCGACCTGACCGGCCGCTCTTTTGCGATGCTATAATAAACAAGTTGTTCTGTTTGCAGTCGACTCATCCTTTGCCGGGACCTTCGGATGCTTCCAGCTGTGCCCCAGGCCGCCAGGCCAACGCTACCCTTGGGGTTTGCGACCCAGATGCAACAGTGGGGAGATCAGCGTCACTGACACGCTGTTCAATTTTCATTTGGGTTCAGGGCTGCCCACAGCCAAAATACTGCACGCTTACCTACGGCGATTTTTAAGTTAATGACCGCGCAAAGATCGATGGAATGAAGAATGTTAGGCATAACATTAAGAGACAGGAAGAGAGCGGTATGGGTCAGAGAGTAAACAGGGATAGCCTATATCAGAATTGACATTAAGAGAAAAAAAATGGAGCTGGGCAGGTCACGTAATGCGCCGGTCAGACAACCGTTGGACCACTAGGGTTACAGAATGGGTTACAAGAGAAGAGAAACGCAGTCGAGGACGGCAGAAGGCTAGGTGGAGCGATGAAATTAGGAAATTCGCGGGCGCTAGTTGGAATCGGTAGGCGCAGGACAGGCGTAATTGGAGTTCGCAGGGAGAGGCCTTCGTCCTGCAGTGTACATAGAACAGGCTGGTGATGATGATGATGACCCTGTGTTATTTGGTGCAGAATATAAAAAAGCATGTACACCTGGTACATTCGCGATCTCTGGGAACGAAAGTGAAAGGGGGGGGGGGGGTGACATGCGCGGTATCCAAGGTGGCTGTGCTGGAGCTGAAACATCACCCCCGACCGCTCCGCCGAAATTTTCGACGTCCTCGCCTCCCTGACTACACCCAGGCCGGGGGGGGGGGGGGGGCGGCGACTTCTGCCGGGGATAGCGAGATTTCGCTACAACATGGCAGCAACCCAGTCCGCCCGCTTCGATCTGAATTCGCTCTTGCAACTTGCTGTGTGCTTTAACAGCAAATAATAATAATAATAATAATAATAATAACAATAATAAATAAGATAAATAAATGATAGTCAAATCACCCATCGCTTCGTCTCATCTCAAGCCAAGTTCAAAGTATCAGAGTTGTCGTTATTATTGACATCAATTGTTTGTTTTTACGCTGTTAGGCCTCGAACACCACCGAAAGCCGCGAACATTCTCTTGAGTTTTGCTCAGCAGATGGCACTTCGACACTTGACACTGGCGGTTAGCGGCATGGAATGCATTTCTACTGGGGATGGCGGCATATTAAAGGCCACTTTAATACAGCTTGGTTAAAACCTGTCATCCTGGTATGTTGACCATTTCCTCAACGTGTGCACGAATGCATTTATTAGGACTACAACGTAAACTTGCCGCTACCTTTCTCTCGACGTCGCGTTCGTGCGATTGCTGTAGTCCGTGACGCGACAGCGCGACTGGGTCTGCCTGTGGCGTCGCTTGTCGCTGTCATTTGAATATCGCGTGCATGTGGTTGCCGCTTTAAAGGAGTGCTGATATGATATGTTTTTCATTGACATGATACGTTTTAGCTTATTTTTTCGTTAAAGGGACTGACAACCAATTTTCGTGTTACACATTTTTTTTCTTTAGTGCAACGTAAATCTTATCGGCCACAGCTGTCTAATTGTGAAGTTGTAACGCGGAAAACATCGTGGAACATTTTTTATCCACTTTTTCGGACCTGGAGGGAGGATGCAGTCGTTCACTGGAAGCATGCTGGGAACAGTAATCGGTGAGCACGACAGCGATTATACGCCGGCATTGGTGGGAGGCAGACGACAAGGCGCGGTCGTAGGTGTGAGAAAGTATCATTTGGTTTATCAAGCCGACGTTCCTGCGAATCGTCTTTTCCGAGCGTTAAATTATTTCTACAACAATAGCTACGTGTTTTCTTGGTTTCCTGTCCCGCTGCTTTGGTCATTAACCAGTCGAGAGTATTTTCCAGCCAGGCCAAGTTGAGTTCTCGAAAGCGAAATAATGTTTCTTTTTTACACGGGATGCGCAGTTCCGCGTGTTGCCGTAGCCACGCGTGGGCTATTTAGTACTTTAGTGCTGGCACCAATTTACGGAACAACTAGTCGTTGACATTTTTATATCTAATAGGGAGACCACACAACTCTGGGTGCTAATCCGCAAACTCGGCGCGTACAACAGCATGTGCACCGCGGTGCATTGTGGGACGTGTGGGCCGCTTGCTAGCGCCGGACGTTGTTTTACTTCGCAATACGCATAGAATAAAGCGCAGGAGTCTAATAGCATATGAACTGCAATTTTAAGCAGCACGTGGGCTGCACTTAATGACAGCCGACTTACGTACAGTAACTCCATACAACACGTCTGGAGCACCAAGATTTCACCGCAATGTCTCGGCACTTACTGGTTATTGAGACTCTTCGCCAATTTAAAATTATAATTCCTACCTAAATCGTGATCAGCGTGCTGGATGGTATCGCTATAAATCGTTGTCATTTAATTTCCACGAACACCTCACAACACATTCTGGCCAGTTGTCAGTTCCTTTAAGTAAACGTCCTATAGCTTTAAACACCAGAAAAAAGTACTGGTATGCAAGCCTCAGATCGCCCTAATTTTATATAATACCTTTCCTTCACGCGCAATGCAGTGTCAAAAAAGTTGAGCTAAAGGGAGACGATGAATAGTACACTGTGTGCACTTGGCTACAGGGGCGGAGCCAGCAAGTGAAGGGGGGGGGGGGGGGTAGTGCTCACCTCCTGGATCTCCAGGAGACGTATTCTCGGACGATCACTTTCGGCGATGCTATCGCCTTCGTGTGACGTAGTGCTCAACCAGCCAATCAGGTCCTCACGGTGTTTCTCAACCAGCCAATAAGCGCACGCTGAAATCGATATCGCTGAAAACGATCGTCCGATAATACGTACCCAGTGCTTGGTCAGGCCGCATTTGAGGCCTCCGAAATTTTGGTTCCTATACAGGCACAGACGACTGCATACGTAGTATAAATATCATCATCATCACCAAGAAGAAGAAGGAACAGCAGCAGGAGGAGGAGGTGTGCTAAAGTTAATAAATAAAACAAGGTTGCTTATTTGAAATTTATTGATAAGGTAATATAGCATTGCGATTTGTCGTGCAAATATGAACATGCCCCTTTTCGGATATAATCGGGCTGAACAGGCCGAGTTGCGCTATATGCTCCAGGTGAGTTTCTAAATAATCTGTTCGAACTTAAAAAAAGACTGTAACTAAAGAAACAAGATATAGTGCATCTTTATGACCGTAGCGTAAACGCCTTTCGCAGAAATACAGCTTAAGGTACTACCTCTACTGGCAGAGGAATAGTGCATTCATTAGGTCGATGAAAGTCTTCTGGGCGCGTATCACGTTATCATAGCACAAATGCTTCTGGTCGCTCAATAATGTAAACCTAAGTTTCAGAATGCGCACGGGTTCCTTGTTCACAATGCAGTAGGCACTAGGCAATGGTCAGTTCAAGTGAGCAGCAGTTGACTTGTTTATTGTTACCTTTTAGTTATTCCATGTTCGTCGATGTGCCACCAGCATAAATTAAAACACGACCAAGACAAATAATTAAAGCAACTAATCCGAACACCTGTTACGCGTAGTTACATGAGAATGTGACGTGTAAGGACTCCGTAACTGCTTTATAAGCATGGTGCAGCGCCGGACGTACAATTTCGAGCCTTAGCTAATGGCACAAAGTCAGGTGAACTACTAGTGAAACAATGTACTCGTTCTCGACTTGTTCGCGCACCGCTATGGCCGAGAAAGTTCATTCCAATCCAGCAGCACAGTTCGGATTTTTGGTAGGACCAGTCAGAGCTTAACGAAGTGGAAATGAAGTACACTACATGTATATAGCCCCCCCCCCCTACACACGCACGCACGCACGCACGCACGCACACACACACACACGCGCGCGCGTACACACACACCTTATTCCATCAGCACGTTCACCTACCTCAGTCTCCACTGCCTGCGCTGCTCGATGACTTTCCATCATGGAGACAGTGGAGCTATTGCTTCCGGTTTAAGATGGAGTGCCCTGGCAAATAATTTTGATTAAAAGACTACGAATATGCTAGATTTAAAGAAACACGGCGCAAGTCCTTCCATGGCGCAAGCTTGGGACGAAAAGAGAGACCCCGTGATGGGTCGTCCAGGAGCAGGTGCGAGATGTGCAATGCGAGACGCTGCCACGGCTCCTTGCATCAATGAAACGGGAGCTGCGGGAACACGGATGCTCTATGCTTCACGGACCGGACGGTGCTCTGTCTGAGCACGTGAATCGTCATGGAGCGACGTTCGCGTGATTTTCGCATGCCAACGAAACATTGTATAGGAACTGGTTAATAAGACAAAATATTTTTCTATTAGAGCAACGGAGAAATACTGTGAGTTCCCCATTAGGATTCTATTGGTAGTGCTATTTGTGCATTGCAAGATGCATAGTGAAGCACTTTGCACCCGTAGGCGCCACGTCCCCGAGCTTACATCTCCTCACCAACTCTACATCATTCGGTACATTGACCCCGACTGTGGGGGGATGAGTGGGAGCGGTTCTTTGCAGGGAGGTCCGTACGGTGAGAGAAATCTGAGCCCATTTTGCTGGGGAACCTTGCTTCAATATGGGTCGTTGCCCAGACACTATGATTACGTGCTTTGCTCTGTTTAACCGCCGCTTAAACATCCGTATACAACCGGGATAACATCGGCCGTTACAGAGTTCGTAATAGCGAAGCGTAAGTTTTGTTGTCGTCAGTGGTTGGTGCGTGTCACTGGAACGCTCGTAACGGAAGGCTTTGCCGCTTCGATGTGCCAGGGCTGTCGGCAACGGTAGGAGCCCAAGCGCCACATAGCCACGCTCCGCGTATGCGCCACTCAGTCATGAACAAGCAGTGCATAACCTTCCAATGAATATTTAAGAATAAAACAAATTCCCAGTAACAACGTGTCGTAATTCATTGGTCTGCTGTCCATGTGGCAGCTTTTTCTGCATGCCCCTCGCGTCATGTACTGATGTACTCATGAAAATAAACATCATTGTCAATGTCATTGCACGTCGCTAAGGCGGCATCTATACCTAAGCGCCATCGCCCACGCTTCGCTCCTCTTGACAGAAACCCTCCGTGTCAGGCCTGGAGGTGAAGGACAGGAAATAAATAAAAAAAAAACATATACTGCAGAAGACAAAAGCGAAAATTGTATGATAATGCAGAAGTACTAAAAAAAAACCTTCAAAGAAAGGGGCATGTGGAACGCACGAATCGAACTTCGGACCTTTCAATCACGTGCACAGCGATGTGACACACATGCCATGGCATATTTTTTTTCTTTATTACACGGGCGCCGAACTTTCAGAAAGAAGAATAGCGTTACAGAAATTTAAGACAAGCACGATGCAAGCGTTCAATAATGACATACACTATGGCGGTGCTTCTTGTGCAGTGTACACACTGCGAGCGTAAGCATCAGATTCCCGAAAAAAAAAAAACGACCGAGTGCTTCGCAGTGGTTCAGCGTGCCTGTCGCACATTCTGCTGCGCCGAAGGCTACGTAGGCCAAATAACATCAACACGTCATACGGTGGATCACAGGGGATACTTAAAAGGCAGGAAACGAATTGTGTATACTGAAGCAGGGTTTGGGGTACGGGCTAGTTGGTATTCCATTGCAACCATCACTAACAGCGCTTGTCTTCGTCGTTCTTTTGGTCCGTGTCTCTGTGCGCACTGTTAGTGATGTTTGCAGTGGAGTTGTGTATGACGCAATCTTTCGGCAACACTTCGTGTCAAAACCCGGCTGGATAAAAAGGGTTGTTTCGTCCCGCGGTCGACAAGCTACCGTCTGCGTCCACGTGCCGAAACGATTGATCACTCTTTTGTAGACTGTACGGATGCCGTGTTCTTCTGGGACATTCTCCAGAGAACACTTAAGAAAATCTGGATATTACGTGACGGCAGAATTTTTTAAATGCATAGAAATAAGATATTGAGGTCTGCAAAGGTCTAGGCTAACCCGCACTTAATATTCAGGCAAACAAACTCGTGCATTAAATAAAATATTCACAGGCGATTACGTTGCTCCCTAAGGCGAATTCTGGGTACAGCTGTTTAGGTGTTTTGAATTCGCGATATACTGAGGCAAAGAGTTTGATTCTGAACCACAGGGCCCTCTTTTTCTTAACGAGAACAACCGGTGACGCCCAGGGACTGTTTGAAGCCTGCACAACGCCACGCTTGAGCATGTCAGCAACGTGGTTGTCAATGACACGGAACTCCGAGGCGGATACTCGGTAAGGGCGTTGCCTAAGAGGTGCATGACTGCCGGTACCTATTTGGTGAAAAACGGTCGACGTGGGGCCCAAACAGGAAGCATGGCTGTCGCAAGAAGCAGGCAACTTCTGCAGGAGAGCGATAAGCTGGCTTCGTTGTGAAGATGGCGTTTCATTTTCGATGGAGCCGCGGAAAGTGCCGAGGAGTGACTGATCAACCGCAGGGTCACAAGTAAGTGCGCTAAGGGTCTGTAGAAGTAGAAGCGGCAGGAGGGCCAAAGATGCAAAAGGCGCCGACCGGTTGAACGAGGCCTAGGCATTCACCATGAAATAAAGGTAAAGGGCACGCCGTAGGATTGTCGACGACTATTTTCGTGACGCCACTACGAAGAGTAAGCAGAGCAAATGGCAGCGGAAAACATTTGCGGCGATTGAACACTTCAGAGGGCATAAAGAGAACAGTGCCATCAGAAATAGCGGCGTATGACACAAGCACAATCAGGGAAGAGCACTGAGACACGGCATTGTCTTCGGACACAAACAGTTTATCGCTAGAAGTGCTGTTTTCGATAGTTTCAAGATCGGAAAGCGCAGAAAGTTCGAGTTCGGTGTGATAACAGTCAATAACGGCGTTATTATTTGTAAGGAAGCCCCAGCCTAATATAATGTCATGGGAACACGAGGGCAGCACGACGACTTCGATGGTATACAGTAGTCCTTGAATGAAGACTCGAACAGTACAGGCAGCGAGAGGAGTAATATTTTGAGCGCTGGCGGTTCGATAGGCGAAGTCGGAGAGAGACGTCAAAACCTTTCGTAGTGTGAGACAGAGTTCGGCGGAAATTACGGATCCATAAGAATCCATAAGAATGTTTGCTGATGATTGTGCTGTTTTTAAGAAAATATCATCCACAAATGATCATTTCTTGTTGCAAAACACTCTTCCTGCAATCGTTGATTGGTGTATGCGTTGGGGTATGGCGCTGAATTCGGAGAAAACTGTACTTCTGCTTGTCACAAAGAAAAAAAATGTCCTAGTTCTTTTTATTATCAGCTCCAAAACCAGCCTGTATTAGAAGTTTCCCGATATAAGTACTTAGGCGTGACTAACTAGTAAGCTTGCTTGGTCGGAGCATATATTGGACATTTCTTCATCAGCCCTGCGGAAGCTGTGGTTCCTTAAAAGAAAACTTAAACATGCTCCAGTTAGTACCAAGATGTTAGCTTACAATACATGTATTCGGTCAAAACTAGATTATGCTGCTGAAGTTTGGGATCCCCATTATAAATAGGATGTTATGCAACTCGAAAGAGTCAAAAGAAAGGCAATAAGATTTATTTTTGATAGATACAGAAAGCACGATTCGCCATCCTTATTGATGCAGAAGTGCAATGTACCGACTCTCGAGGTTCGCCGGAAAATTAGTCGTCTTGGCTTTCTTCACAATTGTCTTGCAGGGAAAACTAAATTAATACTCCCCAATTGCATAAAACCTTTAACTACAAGGACAAGTAGACACAGCCATGAATACACTTTATCGCCAATTTTCGCTAGAACCAATGCAAACAAGTACACTTTTTTCCCTCGAACAGTGTCCGAATGGAATTCCTTGCCCCGACAGATTATTGAATTCGCGGACTTTAAGAAGGCACTCGAGTCACATATTGTAAACTCCGATGGATGAACATTGCTACGGTCTTCGTGTTCTGTTGATTTTTGTTGTTGTTGATCTTCGTTACATTGAATGTATCCTTTGTAGCCCTTCCTGCTAGGGCCAAATTACTGGCCTGCAGTATTGTGTAAATAAAAAAAAAACGGCGGCTCCTGTATCTACAAGTGCAAGGACGGCGATTCCTTCGATAGACAATTCAATTACCTTGGCTGGAGAGGTACGAGGACTTGGGCATTGCGACGTGGACGCAGTTCGTGCCTCGGCAACTGCGGCAATCAGTTTTCCTGCTCGGTGGACACGGGATGGCGCCGCATCGGAGAAAGCGAGCGACGACGTGGAGACGGTGAGCGGCGGGCAGACGACGGTGAGTGATCAGGGGAAAAAGAAGAGGTAAGAAGGCTGGAAGTCGAAGAGGCAAACTGAGGGGGGAAGGTGGCGCTCGTCGGATGTTCGGAAAAGGAAGCATGGAACAACGACAATGGCGCGCCACGTGACCAGCGCCCCCACAAGCAAAACATGTCGTCGGACGGTCATCGAAGGTGTGCCAATGGGGGGGGGGGGGGTTAGGGGCGTTAAGGTCCTAGTCGTGGTTGAGGAGTGGGAAAATGCTGTCAGTCTGCAAACGGCACAGATGACTGCAAAAATGTCGGCGGTCGATGAATAGAGGGCGGCAGGAGCGTTTGTGGACAATTTCGGGAAACCGCTTCAGCGTACGCGAGAGATGCAGTGACTGGTGTCTGCTCATGGGCTGGAGGAACTGCTTGAGAAACATGCTCTTCAGTGAAGTCTCAGATCGTAGGCGGCAAAGCGGGTGGTAGTTCCGGGACAGAAGACATCAAAGATAGCCGGCGAGCGACCTGTGCCCGAATAAACTCCTGAATTTTTAGGAACAGAGTAGCATGGTTGTCGACGACTCCAAGGCTTGGCAGAGAGTCGCCGGGCGTAGTGGGGCGTCGGATGTGAAGCCTTTGCCTGCGCAACTCGTCGTAACTCTGACACAATTCTATCACTTCGACAAGTGGGAGGACTCTTCGATAATAACATTTGAAACGCGTCGTCCTCAATACCATTCATTATATGTTTGGTCTTATCCTCCACTGACAACGACGCGTTCACAAATGTAAACAATGTCCTCAATATAGCTCGTGAAATTCTCTCCGACCTCTTGCGATCGTGTACGCAAACGTTGCTCTGCACGAAGCCTTCGTACTGCTGGCCGACCGAAAACTTCGGCAAAGTTGGTCTTGAAGACCAACCACGATGTGAGGTCGGCTTCGTGGTATACAAACCATAGTTTTGCAACGTCCGAGAGATAGAATGCGATAATTACGATAGTAGCGGAAGTGGTGGATTTCGACCACGCTGGAACTTCGGAGTCGCACTCTGCCCCCCATCATGCCCGACGACGCATGCACTCCTCCAACGGTGCCGCCCACCCTGGTTTGCGCCGATGCCGTGCGTCAGCGACATCCCCCTATCTTCCTCGGCACCTCTACCACTTGCTAAGAGAATTATTAGAGAGAGAGAGAGAGAAATTTATTTACAGAGAGGCAGAGAGGTCGGCCTGAGCTATAACTTGCTCTGGCCTGCTACTCTACACTGGGGAAAAGGGACGGGGAGGGAAAGGGCTAATGAATGATGATGGTATAAGAAGAGACTTATTAGGAACGGACGCAGGCGAACGGGTAGCAATCACAAGTGTTCAGCTAAGGACAGCAACCACGAGCTCATAGCGGTGGCGATGCTGCTGAGGCGCAGGCTACTCTCCTCCCTTACAGTGATTACAATAATGAATTAAATAAATGAATAAAAATAAACTTGCGGCCATTAGGAGCAATACTTTCACACTCGCACACGTAAGCAGCCATAAGTGTCAATGCGAACCTTTTATTTCTCTTCAGTTAGTGTTGTAATCGTTGGCCTCCCATTGTACAGATAAGATAGCCAAGTCAGAGCATTTACGAAAAGAAGCCTACTTTATGAATTTGTTTTTATGCCTACGTGACAGAGAAACGAAAACGCAGCAGTAAAAGGCCAAAGGAAAAAAAAAAAACTCCAGTTTTTTTTGTCCGAACTTGCTTGGGCCCATTTGAACACGTTCTAAGTGGTTCGAACCGGACTTGAATGAACCTCAGGAACCGAACCCGAAAACAAACCCGATAAGCTTGAACCCGAACCTGAATCAAACCCCAAAATATTCCGGTTCGACCCACTGCCTGGGCCAGAGACACGCACAGAGGAAGGTGAGATAATCTTCCAAGGAGACTAAATGATCGTTATCAGAGGTGGTGCAGTAGGTTTGAACTTCGCCCTTTATTACGAGCATAAAGAAGTATTCATTCACTGGGGCATGCGCGATATATTTAGCTGCAGCTTGTCTAGATTTGTGGCTGAAATGAAACTTGTAGCTTGACATTTAGTTTCATGCCAGGAGGTATACGCAGCAAGGACGCCCGAAACTGTGTGGTCATGGTCTGCTTATGCAGACGACGCGATGTCTGCTTCGGTTTGGGACAGCCCAGTTAGCCAAGTGTAGCATAGAACATCACCTATGCTTTGCACCACACTCGCCTGTACAAGCCAGCACGAAGTGTAGGTGAAAATATAAACGCAATGTCTATTTAAATATATATTCCTTAGTACCTTCTGGAAAATGGCGAGTTTACTGAGTCGCGAAGTCATTTTAAGCCAGATAGACGACGTTTACGCAAGTCCACGTACAAACGATCATTCCCGTGCTGGCTGAACCGCGCGCTCGCAATTCACGTTGTCACGGATCTCCTCCGGAGAACACTCTGGCCGAAAGAATGGACTAGGCGACAGTCGTACCCACACAGACGCGCATTTAATACAACCCACGTGAAACGAACAGCAGCACACAAACCTAACAAAACTAACACACACGGTACAAAAACTATCAGTACACACGAACCGGTAACACTGCCACTAGCGTTCTATTGAGAGTGGTTGGCGTTCGTGCTCACGTCTGGTTCGGTGCGTATGTGGCGTGGTGTGGGTCCCGTAGCCGGCGTCGGAGTGGCGTTCGACGTTCGAGGACTGGCGTCGCTGGAGGCGTCGTTGGTTGCGTCGTACCCGCTCCCGGTCCAAGCGCCCGTGGAGGTGTGGCCGATGATGTTGGCGTTGGGGCACCACCCGGAAGAGTGGTGACAGCGGTAGAGACACCCCTGGCCGTAGCAGGTGGTGGCGTCCTCCGTGGACTCCCCGGAACGGGCTCAGGAACGGCAGGAAGTCTGCGGAGCAAAGCCGTAGAACGCGAGCTCACCGGAGCACTAGCCGGCGTCGCTCTCTTCCGGTCGAACCGTCCCTCACCCGCCGAGTCTCCGCTGCTTTCTTCTCCCCCCGTGTCTCGTCCTTCCTCGCCCTTTTATAGCCTTCTCGTTAGTCCACGTAATCCTTCTCTTCGTCTTCTTCTCTTCTCCACCAATCGTCGCTTTCCATCTCACCGGATACTTCTCCACCAATCATCTCTTGTCACCTCACTGGAAACTTCTTCTTAATCTTCTTTCGTCTTCGGTTAATCCACGTCATTCTTAACGCCATCCTCGTCGTCTTCTTGAAACCTTTCTTCGTCTACCATTTCATTTCATCTTCCCTCTTATATGTGACAAGGGCCCCCTCTCTCAAGAGTTTTTCGCTGAAAAACTGCTCAAGTCGTCCTCCTCTTCAGGCCATCCAGCCAGCAGACTATCTTCTGTGGCGATTCTGGCCCCAGCACACCACACAGCACAACGCAGATGACCAGCACACACCAAAAGCACATCACTAACACATCACTGCCGTTGTCCATACGGTGTTCTAAACATGTTAATGTCCACAACCTAACTGCGTTTTCAGAACAATGCAATTGTCCACACGGTGTCCTTAATAAACATGTTAATGTCCAAAACACACTCCTTTGTATAATCACATAACAACCACAACAACACCGACAACACGATACATCCCTGAGATGCATAGCACAGCAGCAACAACAAGATAGATACCTAGAGCTGTTCAGTTGGCTCTACTGATGATGTCCGCTGCATCGTTATCTCTGCCTTTAATATATTCCACCTAAAATGCGTATTCTTGTAAGGCCAAACTGGACTTACTGGGCTCCTTACTCTGCTTGTCCTTGCTATGCTTTCCTTTGTTTACGTGCTTATCCTTGTTGTGTTTCTCCTTGCTTTGTTGCTTTTCTTTACTTTGCATATCCTTGTTGTCGTTCTCCTTGCTGCCTTTGTCCGCCTTCTCCTTGCTTCCTTTGCCCACCTTCTCCTTGCTGGACTTAGCTTTGCCAGCCTTCTCCTTGCTTCTGGATCTCGAGCTGCGTTCCTTAGAGGAGCTTTCTTGGCCTTCTTGGACTTGCGCTTGCCTCCCCCTTTCTCTTTGGTTCTCTTGCTGCTCTTGCTGCTTTTGCTGCTTAGCCAAGTATAGAAACCCTTCTTTTTCTTCTTCTCTTTACTATCCTTGCCTTTGCTTTTCTTGTCTTTGCTCTTACTCTTCTTGTCTTTCGACTTGTCTTTGCTCTTGTTCTTCTTGTCTTTTGACTTGTCTTTGCTCGGGCGCTTCTTGTCTGGACTTCTTCTCCTTACCCTCTTTCTTTCTTTCCAAACGCTGCATTGCTCTGCTTGTCGCTTGAGCTCTTGTCTCCACTGCCGACGAGAAACTGACTGCTCCCTCACCCGCTGGAGCTGTCGTGGGCCTCTCCTCCTTTGGGAGTTCTACAACGTCGAGCATCCTCCACTCGGGATCGGGGTCCTCGACACTTCTTCCACCCGTTATGTTTCCCAAGATAAGGTCATAGATGGGTTGCTCTACGCATTTTGCCACTACCTGTCTAGTATAATATGGTGTGGACACTAGAATTCTGGCTTCAGGAAGGTACCCTACTGTGCCGTCTGCGAGAGTGAGGGTCGATGTTTCCCCTGTAAGCTCCTCGTCCTTCACCAGGCTTCTCCTAACCAAAGCTGTGTTGTCTCCGCTGTCTCTAAGCACCAATGCAGGATCGTCTCCTATTTGCCCAACCACTACCGGCATTGCTGCTTTTGACTTGGGTGCTCCATTCACAACCTCATTTCCCAGCGGGGTTTGTTCTCCTTTTCGCGGTGGAACTTCAGGTGGTGTGAAAAGTTCTGCCCGAGAGCCGACAACGCTTGCAGCCTGGACTTGCCCCAGAGCTATCCGCTCGAATTGTTGCGGATACGCGTCCAAATCATCTCTTTTGTCATCAAAAGGAGCCATCAACTTTCTTGGACAAACCCTGGCTGCCCTAGGAGATTCGGTACCCGCAAAGCAACGCTGATTATCGTCCATGACCCCCTCATATCCTCCTGCGATATGCGCCTGTTTCCACAAAAGGAACTGCTTCTCACGTTCTATCCTTCTTTTCTCCTGCTCTTCTGACTCGCGAGCTCTTCTAGCCTCTCGCTCTTCTGCCTCGCGAGCACTTCTAGCCTCTCGCTCTTCTGCTTCGCGAGCGTCTGCGCGTGCTTGCGCCCTTTCCTCTCTCTGCCTCTTTGCTTCTTCTTTCTTCTCGTCCCAGAGACGCATCGCCTCTTCCTTGCTTAGCCCTAGCTTGAGCGCAAGTTCTAGCGTTTTTGCCAAATCCATACTTTCAGCCGTCGAGAGATCGGAAAGATCTGAGACAAAGGTAAAAGAAACAAGAAAATGAATCCTGGCAGGCTCGCCACTTGTCTTTGTCACGGATCTCCTCCGGAGAACACTCTGGCCGAAAGAATGGACTAGGCGACAGTCGTACCCACACAGACGCGCATTTAATACAACCCACGTGAAACGAACAGCAGCACACAAACCTAACAAAACTAACACACACGGTACAAAAACTATCAGTACACACGAACCGGTAACACTGCCACTAGCGTTCTATTGAGAGTGGTTGGCGTTCGTGCTCACGTCTGGTTCGGTGCGTATGTGGCGTGGTGTGGGTCCCGTAGCCGGCGTCGGAGTGGCGTTCGACGTTCGAGGACTGGCGTCGCTGGAGGCGTCGTTGGTTGCGTCGTACCCGCTCCCGGTCCAAGCGCCCGTGGAGGTGTGGCCGATGATGTTGGCGTTGGGGCACCACCCGGAAGAGTGGTGACAGCGGTAGAGACACCCCTGGCCGTAGCAGGTGGTGGCGTCCTCCGTGGACTCCCCGGAACGGGCTCAGGAACGGCAGGAAGTCTGCGGAGCAAAGCCGTAGAACGCGAGCTCACCGGAGCACTAGCCGGCGTCGCTCTCTTCCGGTCGAACCGTCCCTCACCCGCCGAGTCTCCGCTGCTTTCTTCTCCCCCCGTGTCTCGTCCTTCCTCGCCCTTTTATAGCCTTCTCGTTAGTCCACGTAATCCTTCTCTTCGTCTTCTTCTCTTCTCCACCAATCGTCGCTTTCCATCTCACCGGATACTTCTCCACCAATCATCTCTTGTCACCTCACTGGAAACTTCTTCTTAATCTTCTTTCGTCTTCGGTTAATCCACGTCATTCTTAACGCCATCCTCGTCGTCTTCTTAAAACCTTTCTTCGTCTACCATTTCATTTCATCTTCCCTCTTATATGTGACACACGTAGACAATTGCGCCAGAGTTCCCTGAAGTAATTATTCTTTGAAACTCATTGCGTTGGAACGCTTCGTGATTTTCTTGTTTCACACGGTCGGCCACCAAGCGTCGCTGTTGCGCTTCTCGCTCGCAAGTGTAATGCTGTCCTCACTTCTCGCTGCTTATAGCCGCCAAGCATTCTTCACAAACTAGCAAATACTCGCTTTCGAGGGTATGACATTTGGTGCCTAAAGAAGGTGTTTCTCTGCTCGGCGCTTTCATTAGGACCCCTTTTTTTGCACACTCACTGCGCGCCTTCCTCGTACATCGTTCACTTCGATACAATGGTCGGCTGACTCTTTAGGCGACGTGTACTGTATAACCATTTAACCGGTTCCTTCATTATTCTTGTCTACTTGTAAAAGAAAATTGCTATAAAACGTTAAAAAGCCGGAAAAAAGTATTTCCCCCACCCCCGGAAGCTTAAAAACACATCAAACTTAACAAGGTAACAAGCCCTGCTGTGGAGGACTACAGGGCGTGCCAAACAAAGGCGTTTTCGTACGCACCCTCCACATGCATACAGCCTCCGGGGCTGGGTGTGAACCCGCCACACTGTAGTGCAGCCGCACAACGCCTCAAGCCACTGCACTGCACCGTAGGGTGCTGCTCAAGGGTTTTTGACCCTTATATGACTGCTGTTAGAGCGAAGCAGGGTTCGTTGGCCATACCATACAGGCGCTGCAGGAAGAAAGCAGAACCCTACAGTTGCCACAATAAGCGAGTGTACCATACACTTAGTGCAGATAGAAAACAGGTCACTACAGTTGCCCCAACAAGTATACCATACTCTGGGCCATGCCATACAGCCGGTGTAGGAAGAAAGAAGGCCGCTGCAGGAGCCACAACTAGT
This sequence comes from Dermacentor variabilis, assembly GCF_050947875.1. Taxonomy (NCBI): domain Eukaryota; kingdom Metazoa; phylum Arthropoda; class Arachnida; order Ixodida; family Ixodidae; genus Dermacentor; species Dermacentor variabilis. The sequence goes on along the minus strand of NC_134578.1, from coordinate 102,582,825 downwards.
AAGTATACCATGCAATTAAGGTAGAAATAGACTACAGTTGCCACAACAAGCATATCATACACATTGCCTTACTATACAGTTGATGTAGAAAGAAAGCCGGGCACTACAGTTGCCAGAACAAGTAACTGTTAGCGGAGTTAGCGTAGAAAGTTGGTCACTACAGCTGCGGCAACAAGTACAGTACAGTGCAATAAGTACAATACAGTAGGCCCTACCATACAGTCCGTGCAGAAAGAATGCTGGCCACTACAGTTGCTGCGATCAGTATTATTTACCACGGGTGACACCATACAGCCGGCTTTACAATACTGTCGGTAAACGAACAATGCAAGGCACTGCAGTCGCCACAAGTAAACATGTGCTACGCCCTCAGCCTAATGAAATGGACATGAAAATAAATAAGAATCATGAGGCTAAATTGGTAAATTTTTGTTAGATAATTAGCCTAAGAGAGGTGGTGACTAGAGTTGCCACTACAAGTATCTACAATACACGGTGTAGAAGTAGCTCACTACAGTTTTCACAAGAATTATACAATACAATTGTATATACCACATACTCGCTGAAGAGAGAGCAGGCGAGAACCGATGCCGTTGGAAGGAAATATAAAGTTAGTGTAGAAGGAAAGTAGGTCAGTACAGTTCGCCATCCAAAAGTCCATATTTAGCCCACAAAGAAAGTAGGTGACTACACTTGCCACAAGCATCCCATACATATGGCCATGCCATACAGTCGGTGTCGGAAGAAAGAATGCCACTACAGGTGCTACAACAAGGAATTATACTATACAGTTAGCATAGAACTAGTGTAAGTCACAATAGTTGCCAAAAAAGTATTCGATACAGTGAGCCATAGCATAAAGTTGATGGTTGAAGATAGCAGGCCACTACAGTTGGCAGAACAAGCAAGTGGCACAATGGAGTTAGTGTAGAAAAATTGGAGGACGCTTAAGCTTCGCCTTCAAGAGTGGAACGCGATAGCGTTATCGCACCCCGTTCGCACCGTCTACTCAAACTATCTACGCGAGCCAAGCGTCGCGATCGGAATGGACAACCGGGCCGCGACACGCCGTGAAGGCGGACGCGATCATGGGGCGATTTGCGCGCCACGTGTCGGGGCGGCGCTGTACATTGCGAGGAGGCGGTCTTCTGTGTTTGCCGCAAGATGGCTCTGCGTCTGCGCAGAGCGCAGAAGAACTGAAGCGGAAACGTACTTCGCTAGTCGTCAAACTGCGACTTCTGTAATTTACATGATCATAATTACCGATATACACCACAGTATAGCTCTACGGCACGTTTCTAAGGCAACACCGCATTCACTAGTGGCGCTTTTGTCCCACTTTGAACGATCGAACTCGTGGCTGAGTGGCAGCGTCTCCGTCTCACACTCCGGAGACCCTGGTTCGATTCCCACCAGCCCATCTTGCAAGTTGTTTTTTATGTATGAAGTGCCTTGCGGGATTTATCGCTCACGGCCAACGCCGCCGACGCCGACGACAGCAGCTTTTCTGCGACACGAGCTCCTTAACGCTGTCGCGTTAAAATATGTCACTGCAGTTGCCGCAACAAGTATACCGAGCAGTTGGCCATAACCAACAGTCGGTGTAGCAAGAAGGCCACTGTAGGTGCCATATCCAGCAACTATAACATACATTAAGCGTAGAAGGAAACTAGGTCAATACAGAGGCAGCAATAACTATATGCTACAGTTAGCCTTAACATAGAATAAGTGCAGGAAGAAAGCAGCCCGTACTACGTACACCATACAGTCAGCGTAAAAAAATCTCGATACATATCGGAACAAGGGTACCATACAGCTGGCCTTATTATACCGCGGGTAAGAAAGCAGGTCGCTAATGTTGCCAGAAGAAGTAATCATGCCATACGGTTAGTGAAGATAAAAAAAAAGGGCGCTTGAGTCGCCGCAATAAGTATAAGATGCATTTTCTCATTACTTTCAGTCGGTGTGTAAAGAAAGTTGTCCACTACAGTTGTCACAAAAAAGTAGGAAATGCTACCGCCAATGTACAAAGAAAGAATTCCACTACAGTTGCCGCAACAAGTATGGGATACATTTGATAATACCTTATAGCCGGTGCATAAAGAAATTATTCAACTAGAGTTGCCACAAGAAGACAGGAAATGATACCACCGATGTATAAAGAAATTTTGTCACTACCGTTGCCGCAACAAGTATACAATACATTTGATCATACTTTACAGTTGGTGGATAAAGAAAGTAGGTCCCCAACAGTTGCCACAAGAAGGCAGGAGATGATACCGCCAATAGGTAAAGTATGTCACTGCAGTTGCCGCAACAATGATATACTGTTGAACATATGATACAGTCGGCGTAGAAGGAAAGTAGTGCACCATGCTGGCCACAAGAAGGCAAGAAATGACACGAATAATGTGTAACGAAAGTGTGTCAATACAGTTGCCTAATCAATTGTATCATACAGCTGAACGTACCATACAGTCTGTGTAGAAGGAAAGCTGGTCACTACAGTTGCCACAAAAAATATATATATATCACAGATTGCAGAGGAAAAGTAGCTCACAAAAGCTTGCACCACAAGTGTACACTGCAGTTGACAAAAGAAACGACAATTAATTGACCTAGAGATATTGCTACGGAACAGCCGCCACAGTGTGGCTGCACTGAGGAGAAGGAAGACGACGTGGCCACCGCTTGATATAGCGTCGCCATCATTGCCACCGCTTGTCTACGTGTAAATATATTGTAGACTCGTACGTCAGCTACACGTAACATTAATTTGGTGGAGGTGGACGTTCCCCGTACCCGTCATGGAGCTTCGCAGCGGTCGCAACGGCGACAGTGCAACTTCGGCTCCTGCTGGCGGCCCTTCCTCTACGCAACCGTCTCCGCCTGCAGCCCCGACCTACGTCGCCATTTCCCCACCTCGAGATCCTGGTGTTTTCAACGGAGTCGGCAGTCCTGATGTTGACGACTGGCTCCGCTTATACGAACGTGTCAGCACCAGTCACAGGTGGGATTCGACTATTATGCTCGCGAACGTTGTTTTCTACCTCGACGGAGCTCCACTTGCATGGTTCCAGACTCACGAAGAGGAGATCTCGAGCTGGGATCTCTTCAAAGAGAAGCTCCGCGACCTTTTTGGCAATCCCTTCGGTCGTCAAGTCAATGCCAAGAAAGCCCTAGCCACACGTGTACAGACGTCGACCGAGTCCTACGTGTCCTACATTCTCGACGTCTTGGCCCTTTGTGCCAAGGCTGACCCGACCATGTCTGAGGACGATAAGGTAAATCACGTCCTCAAAGGGATTGCTGACGACGCCTTCAATTTACTGGTGTTTACCAACGTCACCAGCATCGATACGATCCTCAAGGAGTGCCGCCGTCTTGAGCATGCTAAAAGCCGCCGGTTATCCCAGCACATCACGCGACTTCCCAACACAGCTGCTACGTCATCCTGTGACGACCTCTTCCACCAGCCGTCGCGATGTGACCACTTGACCCGCATTGTTCGTCGTGAGGTCGAAGCGGCACAACCGGCGGCCCCTTCATTTCCGTCACCTGATCATTCTCCGGTGGCAATCTCCTTGATCCAGGCCATCGTCCGTCAAGAGTTATCCAACGTCGGCCTGCACTCCATTCGTTCCGCATGCTCGGAACCTCTCTCTCCACGCACGGCCCCACCGCGCCCTTCTTACTCTTATGGACAGCGCAACCCCTCCGAATGGCGAACCGTGGACGACAAGCCGATCTGTTTTAACTGCCGACGCATTGGACATGTCGCTCGCCATTGCCGCAGCCGCTGGACTTCCCCCACACGCTATTCTCCTAATTACCACCCTCGCCCCTCTAGTGCGTCCTTTTCCTTCGCCCCTTCTATGCCCACCCCATCATCTGACCCTGCGACGCCTTTGCCACGACCCCGCTACTCCCGCTCGCCTTCTCCCTCCCGTCGTCAATCTCGCTCGCCCCCGTCTCGCCGTGCTCCTTCTCCGACCTACTCGCCGCACCCCCGCCCGGAAAACTAGACAGCGCAGCTTCTGGAGGTGAAGCTGCAAAGACGACATTGGCTCAAAATCCTCGCTTCACATTACCGACGAACAAGAATCTTTTGGACGTTCTCGTCGACAATGTTCCTGTGTGCGCGTTGATTGACACCGGGGCGCATGTGTCCATTATGAGTGCTGCTCTTCGCCGTCGGCTCAAGAAAGTTCTGACGCCTGCCCCGAACCGATTTGTACAAGTCGCCGACGGAGGGACTGTCGCTATTGTTGGCATGTGCTCTGCCCGACTCACCATTGCTGAGAGACACACCGTCGTTCTCTTCACCGTCATCGAGCATTGCCCTCACGAACTCATTCTCGGTCTGGATTTTCTTGCCCATCATTCTGCCCTCATTGACTGTTCGGCCGGCTCACTTCGCCTTGACTTGCCTCTTCTTGCCGACCCTGTGGACCCGCCTCCCAGCCATCTGCGCTGCATCGATTTTATTCGCCTACCACCTCACTCTATGACACACGTAGACTTGTTGTCCTCACCAGCTGTACCTGACGGCAATTACGTGGCCGCACCAATTCCGGCCGTTATGCTTACACATGGTGTTATCGTGCCGCACACTGTGCTGAAAATTACTGGTAACCGCACCTGCCTTCCACTCGTCAATTTTGCGCTAACCGCGCAAGTTCTGCCTCAGGGGATCTCCTTGGCTATAATTCGCGCTTTGCAGGATGATGAGGTCGAGCCATTCACAGTGGAAGATCGTTACAGCTCAGCCCATACCGTGACGTCATCGCACAGTACTGACGTCGACATGAAGAAGATGGTCTCCTCTGACCTTACACCTGCTCAAGCTGCAGCCCTTTGCCGCGTTCTTGAAGGCTATCGCGACATTTTTGACTTTGACAACCGACCCTTAGGTCAAACGTCCGTCGTGAGCCATCGCATAAACACTGGCGATGCGAACCCTATTCACCGTCGTCCATATCGTGTTTCTGCGTCAGAACGAGCTGTTATCCAACAGGAAGTCAAAAACATGCTTGCAAAGGACATTATCGAGCCTTCCTGTAGTCCCTGGGCTTCTCCCGTCGTACTTGTCAAAAAGAAGGATGGAACGTGGCGTTTTTGTGTAGATTATCGCCACCTGAACAAAATCACAAAAAAGGACGTGTACCCTTTGCCACGTATTGATGACGCTCTAGACTGCCTGTACGGTGCCACTTATTTTTCTTCTATCGACTTACGGTCCGGATACTGGCAGATATCCGTCGACGACATGGACAGAGAGAAGACTGCATTTGTTACCCCTGACGGCCTTTATCAGTTCAAGGTGATGCCTTTCGGTCTCTGTAACGCGCCCGCCACCTTCGAACGAATGATGGACTCTTTGCTTCAGGGGTTCAAGTGGTCCACCTGTTTGTGCTATCTGGACGACGTCATCGTTTACTCACCCACATTTGACACGCATCTAGACCGCCTTTCAGCGATTCTTGACGTGTTCCGCCGCGCCGGTCTCCAGTTGAACTCGTCAAAATGTCACTTCGCTCGCCGCCAAATCACCGTCCTTGGACACCTCGTGGACGCCAGAGGCGTGCGACCTGACCCGGACAAGATTCGCGCCGTTACGAACTTTCCTGTTCCGAAGTCTACCAAGGACGTTCGTAGTTTCGTAGGGCTGTGCTCATATTTCCGACGCTTTGTGAAGGATTTTGCGACCATCGCCCGTCCCCTTACCGACCTCTTGAAGAAAGACGCCCTATTTTCTTGGGGACCTGACCATGCCGCATCTTTTTCGCAGCTCACTACTCTCCTTACCACGCCTCCAATTCTGGCCCATTTTGACCCGTCTGCTTCAACGGAAGTTAGAACTGATGCCAGTGGTCACGGCATAGGAGCAGTATTAGCACAACACCAGCGTGGACATGATCGCGTTATAGCCTATGCCAGCCGACTTCTCTCACCCGCCGAGCGCAATTATTCAATCACAGAGCGCGAGTGCCTCGCTCTTGTGTGGGCTGTTGCCAAGTTTCGCCCATACTTGTACGGACGCCCCTTCTGTGTCATCACTGATCACCACGCGCTCTGCTGGCTATCCTCGCTCAAGGACCCCACGGGACGACTCGCTCGCTGGGCGTTACGCCTGCAAGAATATACCTTCTCCGTGGTATACAAGACGGGACGCTTGCACCAGGATGCGGATTGTTTGTCCCGCTACCCCGTCGACGACCCGGCTGATGCGGACACCATCACTTGCGTTTTCTCTGTGTCCAAGTTGCTCGAAATCGGCAATGAGCAACGCCGCGATCCTTCCTTACGCACCCTCATCGACCATCTGGAGTCAACGCCTGGCGACGCCTCTCTCCGGATGTTTCTCCTTAAGGAAGGGACACTATACCGCCGCAATCTCGATCCACACGGCCGTGACCTTCTGCTCGTAATTCCATCCCACTTGCGGTCGACTGTCCTCAAACAACTTCACGACGCTCCCGTGGCTGGACACTTGGGCGTCTCGCGCACATACGACCGTGTACGCCGTCGCTTCTTTTGGCCGGGTCTCGCTCGCTCCGTGCGGCGCTACGTTGCCGCTTGTGAGCCCTGTCAGCGCCGGAAGAAGCCCTCCACACCTCCAGCTGGATGTCTTCAGCCGATCGACATCCCACCGGAACCCTTTTTCCGTGTTGGTCTAGACCTTCTTGGACCGTTCCCTCTCTCGGGCTCCGGAAATAAATGGGTCGCCGTCGCTACTGATTATGCTACGCGGTACGCAATCACCAGAGCCCTCCCGACAAGTTGTGCTACTGACGTTGCCGACTTTCTTCTGTATGACATCATTTTAGTGCACGGTGCCCCGCGCCAATTACTCACTGACCGTGGCCGCAGCTTTCTGTCGGCAGTCGTCGAGGACATCCTCCGCTCCTGCTCGACTAAGCACAAGTTCAGCACGTCCTACCACCCACAGACCAACGGCCTCACGGAGCGCCTCAACCGGACCATCACCGACATGCTATCCAAGTACGTCGCGACCGACCACCACGACTGGGATCTTCACTTACCATATGTGACGTTCGCGTATAATTCATCGCGTCACGACACCGCCGGCTATTCACCATTCTACCTCCTATATGGCCGAGAACCCGCGTTGCCCTTGGACACATTGTTGCCCTCGGCCACACGTTCAGCCACTGAATACGCCCGTGACGCGATCGCACACGCCGACCACGCGCGCCAGCTCGCCCGCACCCGTCTCGAGGCCTCGCAGGAGCATCAGAGACGCCTCTACGATTGCCACCATCGCGACGTACAATTTACTCCGGGTTCTCTGGTGCTTCTCTGGTCCCCCATTCGACGTGTGGGCCTTTCCGAAAAGCTGCTGTCCCGCTACACTGGCCCATACCGTGTGGTGCGACAAGTGACCGATGTCACGTATGAAGTCATCCCCGCCAGCCTCTCAGCGTCATCGTCGGCTGCAAGTGACATCGTTCACGTGGCGAGACTAAAGCCATATCACGCACCTTTCGCCGCGGATGTGTAGATTAAGCACCGGGACGGCGCTTCTACTGCCGGGGGTGATGCTACGGAACAGCCGCCACAGTGTGGCTGCACTGAGGAGAAGGAAGACGACGTGGCCACCGCTTGATATAGCGTCGCCATCATTGCCACCGCTTGTCTACGTGTAAATATATTGTAGACTCGTACGTCAGCTACACGTAACAATATATCGGCGTGATAGAGCCAAATCACCTCAAATGCTAGTTTATATAATGACGATGTCATTAAGAAAGAAGATAAAGGTGAAAGTATGGTTATTTAACAAGCTGACAAGTACAAGCAAGATGTTTATAGAGAGGTAGACAACCCTGAGGACAAGTGCAAGCTGAACAAAGATAAAATATAACATTCAATCTGACAATTACGAAAAGAAGGAAATCGATTCTGGCTGAAGAATTGATAGCACCACAAAAGTGCACATTTCCTAAACCGAGAAGTGGGCTTGTAGCTGCTTCCGACAATTTATGAAATTCCACATCGCTAAGGTAACAGGGTGTCCAATAGTATCAAATAACAACGCCCCGAAACCGATCATTTCTCGTTTCCTTATCACATTTTTGTTGATTTATCGAAAAAGCTCCTTGATTTGTTTAAGTTAGCTCCACCCACTGAGAATTAGGTAAGATTTGAATACTAAAGGCAGGCTACCGCAACAGTAATTCTCACAACACTAGACATCACGCTCTAATGTACGCACATTCCAATTCCTAATGTTTTGTTCTCGATAAAGAAATCTCTTTCTAAACAAACTGCACAATATTCCATCAATCTGTATATGTCCTCTTGAGATATTTATTTTATTAAAGTACTTTGAATATGACGAGAAAAGTGCGTACAAGTATGCATGGTACAAATACGGGTACACATCCATTCCGCTGTTCACTTAGACAAAGCCATTTTAATAGCAGTAGCGCTGAAATAAAGCTACTCTTCCTACACTGCAGTTTCGATGAGTGTAGATAGCAAACGACCAACAAAGAGGCAGGCGTTGCGAACGCGTGGCGCCATTTTGTCGGTTAGTGGCGGCGACGATATGGCGGCGATAGTGAACCTTCATCGCAGGGAGGGGCAGCGAAATAATGGCGCGAATGTGTCACACACGCTTAAAGAGTAAGGGTAACTATTCCTCCAAGAAGGCAAAATGATCTTAATCAGAGGAGCTGGGTTTGTTTGAACTCCGCGCTTTGTTACGAGAATAGAGAAGTATCTTCATTCAGTGGGCATTCGCGATGTATTTAGCTGCAGTTTGTCTAGATTTGTTGCAGTAATGAAACTCGTACTTTAACGTTTTGTTTCATGCTAGGGGGTATGTGCCGGCATGACGTGCGAAATTGTGGGGTCACGGGGCCCTATAACGTAAAAATATTCCAATATGTTTTTATTCCAATCTCCTGACGTCAAATTTGCGTAACAGCCGACGCAAGCATCTAGCGGTCACTCGCAGGGTGTTCTCAACATACCAATCAAACGCTCTCCTCGTTCATAGGAAGTCACTTTTGCTTGTTTGAAAAACGAATAACATTGCCTACGCTGAGCGGCTTGCCTTATCTAATTGGCTCACAAGGGGCGAGGAGCACGCTCAAGTGGAGAAGGATTCGATGTGGCCGAGCCACTGCACTGAAAATCAACAACCGGATGAAGACGGTGGTGCCGGCGTCTTTGACTGGTCCGCTTTCCCTTACTTAGCTTGCGGTGGCTGGTCGAAAATCGCGGCGGCATGCAACGGAAGCTTAAGAATGACGCTAAAACGGATCCTCAGCTAAGAATAGTTGGCACAACGAGATTGTAAACGTTCCGAAAGCACTCGAAAATGTTACACGGCCAGACAAAAAGATTTATTATACGCAAATAAGCTCATGCTCTTCGGCACGTGCGAGTAGCCAGTGCCTGAGTGATCGGCGGCAGCCATATTTTATTCCTTTCGGAACGGGGCAGCCTGTGGCTATTCCGAAGAAAATTCAGTTTTGTTCGGCATATTAATGCATCTTTAACGCGTACACGTCACTTTGACGCGATGAGTTTTTGCGGTTTCGTGACGTCGCGTGACAGGCAGTGGAAGTGTGTGCAGCCCGAATACTCTTGACCAATAACCGAGGGCTAACGGCGTAATTAAAGGCGTTGAATCAGAAAGAACTATTTTTTTTGTTCAGTCAAATCGTGCATAGTCAGTGTGTACCCGTCATATCAGATGGGAAGCTATCGCGGTTTTCGTGACGTCGCGTGACAGACAGGTGAACTGGGGATAATCCCAAAACATTTTTCACCAATCGTGGAGGGCTGATTGCAGAATTGGAATCGAAAAGTTTGGAATAGTTTTACGTTATAGCGCCCATGGTCTGCGTATGCACACGACATGTCGACCGTGATTTGGGACAGCCCAGTTAGCCAAGGGCAGCATACAACGTCGTCACATATATGCCTGTCACCGCACTCGCCTCTTCGAGTCAGCATGAAGTGCAGGTGAAAAAATAGGTTTAATGTCTACTTATATATATATTGCATATTAGACTGTTCAAAATGAGGAGTTTACTACGAAGTCACAAAGCCGTTTTTAGCCAGAAGGACAACATTTAGTCTAGTTCATGCGCAAACGTTAATTCCCGTGCTGGCTGAACCGCCCGCTCACAGCTCACATAGAAAATAGCGCCACAGTTCCCTCAGGTAATTATTCTTTGAAAAAATTATTTGAAAAAAATTTCAAACTAATTATTCTTTGAAACGCATTGCGTTGGAACACTTTGTGATTGTCTTGTTCCACATGGTCGGCCGCAAGCATAGCTGTTCTGCTTCTCGCTCGGAAGGGTAATGCTGGCCTCACTCTTCGCTGCTGTAACCACGAAGCGTTCTTCACAAACCAGCCAATTCTCGCCTTCTGCGACATGACATTCATGGCTTAAGGAAGGTGGTGTTTTTCTGTTCGGCGCTTTTATTAGGACCCATTTTTTTCCACACTCAATGCGCGCTTTCGTCGTACGTCTTCACATAGATACAATGGTCGGCCGATTTTGGAGGCGACGTCGACTCTAGAGCTCTTGAACCGGCTTCTTCATTGTCTGTTCAGATTTCTTTGTTACTTGCCCTTTGTTCTGCTGGCACATCCCGGCGCCGTTCCACACATAAATGAGGGGAACTGGCCCAGAGTGCCCAAGTTATCTATTCCAGCCAACAACTATGGCGGGATATACACATTGGCCCAAGTTGTCTACTTGTAAAGGGACGAGCAATAACTGCGTTAAAATGCAAGAAAACCCGGCCGGCAAAAATATTTCCCCCACCCCCACAAACTTAACAAGACATCAAACTTAACAAGGAAACAAGCCCTGCGGTGGAGGGCTACAGAGCGTGCCAAACAAAGGCGTTTTCGTACGCACCCTCCACATGCATACAGCCTCCGGGGCCGGGTGTGAACCCGCCACATTGTAGCGCAGCAGCACAACGCCTCAAGCCACTGGGCTACCCCGAAGTGTGCTGGTCAAGGGTTTTTGACCCTTATATGCCTGCTGTTAGAGCGAAGCAGGGCTCGTTGGCCATACCATAGAGGCAGTGCAGGAAGAAACAAGCGCGCTACAGTTCCCACACAGAGGGAGTGCACCATACAGTTAGCGTAGAAAGAAAGTAGGTCAGTACAGTTCACCGTCGAAACAGTCGGTGCAGGAAGAAAGCAGGCCACTGCAGTTTGCACACGTGGGTATACCACATGTTTATGGTAGAAATAAAGTACGTGGCTACACTTGGGTCATGACAAGTATACGGTACAGGTTGCCTCACTTTACACTCAGTGCAGCAAGAAAGCTGACCACTACAGTTGCCAGAACAACTAATTGCATGACAGAGTTAGCGTAGAAAGTTGCTCATTACAGTTGCCGGAACAAGTATGCAATACAGTAGTCCCTACCCTACGGTCCGTGCAGAAAGAAAGCTGGCCCGTACAGTTGCTGCGATCAGTATTCTTTATGACAAGCGATACCGTACATTCGGGGGGGGGGGGGGGGCGGCTTCACAATATAGTGATAAAAGAAACAAAGAAACAAATAAGGGCACTGTAGTTGCCAGAAGTAAAGATGTGCTATGGTCTCAGCGTTGTGAGGAATGCATAAACATACATAAGCCTCATGAGGCTAAATGACTCATTTTTTTTAGATAATTAGCCTAAGAGAGGTGCTGACTAGTCCTTGTAGATATACGTCAAACTGGCTATCCGGTTTAACCGGGGCGCTCAAGTTAATCCGAGCGCCAGCTATATTAGTCCAAGCGCCAGTGAATTTAATTCCGCTTTCATACATTTATACTGAGCGCCAAATAATTTAATCCATACATGCATTTGCGAAGGCATTCTACGATGTTCAAAATATTGACGAAATGTTATAATTTTGCGCCGACGAAACATAACTGAAGAACTTTCTCGTACAGCCTTTTCATGGGACTGCAGAAGTGCCTTTCCCACGTTTAATATCATCAAAATATTGCACTGATATGGACATTACTGCCGTTAACAGGTCACGCAAAACGTAGCTATTTGATGGCTTTGCTGACATGAATTGAAACAAAAGGGCATCCAGCAACACACTGTTGATTCGTAAGCTGATAAAAACAGGCCGAAAGAGCGTCACGTGACCTCTCATAATTTTGTTTTTTACAAGGCCCGTCGACACGGATATCAAATGAACGAGCTTCGAACAATCTCTTTGATTAAAACCACGTAACGCATCGGAGATACCGTGGAAGAGGGTGTTAGGGGATCTAACTTATTATTCGCCAGCATCTTCCTGATTGTCATCCATATTTGCATGGATATCAAATGATCGGGCTTTGAGGCAGTTCTGTGATAGCACCCGCGAAGGGCACGATAGACCACGCGTTGCAGGATATAACAAGATCTTGCGTAACTTTCGGAAGCCCACATTTGATTCACAAACACAGTGAGATGAGTGTGAAACGAATGAGAATCGGCAAGAGCTACGTGATTCTACGCACGTAGCGAACGTCAAATCACGAGAGACCCCCGCTGTCCTGTGACCTCAAATATATTTCGCTGGCGCATACGTGATTCCCAATCACACTGTCGTGGATATAAAAGGATCGGGCTTCGAACAAGGTCTGCGATGGCACGCTCTTCACGTACGTAACACCATGTGACAAAGAGTCACGTGACATGACGTAACTTTAGCCACGGTTGGTAGACAAGGTTGGTACCTTGTCGACACGGATATCAGACGAATGGGGCAATCAAAAGCTATGCGATGGTGTACACGTAGTTAACGTCAAATCACGTGGTAAAGCGTGTCACGCGACCTTACATACTTTTCGCTAGCTCATGCATGATCCCCAACCATGCTGACATGGATATCAAACGATCGGACTTCGAACAAGTTTTCCGATGGTGCGCACCTCGCGCACTTCAGGCCACGTGGAAAAGAGTCCCGTGACACCACGTAACTTTAGCAAGACCATGGGTAATTAGCAGCCATACAGACATGGATATCAAACGAACGGGACATTCAAAAGCTATGCGATGGTGCGCATGTAGTTAAAGTCAAATCATGTGGCAAAGGGTGTCACGCTACCACACGTACCTTTCGCTAGCCCATGCATGATCCCCAACCATGCTGACGTAGATATCAAACGATGGGGCTTCGAACAAGGTCTCCGATAGTATGCTCTTCGCGTACGTAATACCATGTCAAAAAGAGTGAAGGGAAATTACATAACTTTAGCCAGGCCATGGGTAATATCCATGTCGGCATGGCTGGTAATTACCAGCCATGTCGACATGGATATCAAATGAACGGGAATATCAAAAGCTATGCGGTGTTGTACACGTAGTTAACTTGAAAGCACGTGGCAAAGGGTGTCACGTGACCTCACGTACCTTTCGCTAGCCCATGCATGATCCCCAACCATGCTGCCATGGATATCAAACGATTGGGCTTTGAACAAGGTTTCCGATAGTGCGCACTTCGCATACTTCAGATCAGGTGTAAAAGAGTCACGTATCATGACTTATCTTTAGCCAGACCGTTGGTAATGTGTTAAAAGTGGCCTGGCCAAATGATTTTCAGGGTGTCGGTTTTGGCTAAAAAATCTAAGACTATTTGCAGCTCAAAAATTGGTTCGTCATTAAGAAAAAATGCAGGGTGAAGAAGTATACTTTTCCGATATGCAGAAGGGAAATACTTTTTCCTCTCTGTTTATATTGCAGGGCACTGGATAAGAACATAGAGGACTGTTAGGCTATTGGCGCCCCTAATACAAGTAGGAGGATCCCCGCAAGTCAAGAGGTAGGAGTGAGTACTGTAAGTGTGTCCTATTCTTAATCGGCATAGAAGTACTTCCTTGTACCGTGCTGTTTTGTCACTTATCCAATTCCGCAATTTTGGTTTTATAATGTGTAACTTATTCAATGTTTGTGTGTGCCACTCTGCTTGCCAATGATTCCTCAATTTACGGCGCAGAAAGGGCTTTCGGTCTATGGCAGGAATGGGGATATTTCCATCTGTGTCGCTAAAACTCACGGACGTAGCGCTTTCGTCAGCAGCTACGTTGCCTTTCATACTTATATGGCCAGGTACCCAGCATAGGGTAATCACTTGGTTGCACATATATGCGGAGCACAACAAGCTATACAGTTCACTAAAAACGGAATTGTTATGCTTTCGTAAGCTAATTAGGGCTCTCACTACACTTAATGAGTCTGTGAAGACAATAGCCTTAGCGATATTTGCGAGCCGTATGTGTCGAACAGCCTTAAGCATGGCGTATGCTTCCGCTGTAAAGATACTGGCGTGTGGGTTTAGTGGTCCAGATGTTCAAAGTGAGGGTCCCAGAGCTGCGTAAGCAACATTAGCTGGAGACTTCGAAGCATCTGTGTAAAATTCATCACATGAGTACTTCTCCTTGAGTTCCAGAAAATGCAGATATATGTGTGCCTCCTGGGCTTGTTTTGATATTTTTAAGAAAGGGATGTCACATTGGATAGTCTGCCGCTCCCAAGGCGGTGGAAGCCGTGTAGGAGCCATTAGGACATTGTGTAAAAGAGGGACCCCTGTTTTTTCTGAGAGTGCTTACAACCGGAGGGACAGAAGAGGCCTAGTGGCTGGGCGGTTACGAAACAGCCTAGCAGTGGACAAGTCGCATATAGTGGAATGACAAGGATGTTTAACATCCGAGTTAACTTTCAGGGCGTAGGAGAAAGTTAAATATGTCCTTTGGTAGTGCAATGAACATTCGTTTGATTCGACGTGGAGGCTTTGCAGAGGGCTAGTCCTAAAGGCGCCTGTAGCAAGGCGGATGCCTAAGTGGTGAACAGGATCTAGCATTTTCAGAGCACTAGGTCCAGAAGAATCATAGACTATTGCTCCGTAGTCAAGCCGTGTTAATATTAGACTTTTGTACAGCTTTAAAAGTCATCTCCTGTCGCTCCCCCAAGATGCACGTGACAAGAGCTTCAGCAGGTTCATAGCCTTGAGGCATTTTGCCTTAAGATGCTTCAGGTGTGATACAAAGGTTAGCTTACTGTCTAAAAGGATCCCTAAAAATTTATGTTCATGGCTCACAGATAGCCGTTCTCTATTTAGATATATTGCGGGGTCCTACAGTATGCCTCTCTTGTTAGAGAACAGGACGCATGTACTTTTTTAGGGTTTAGCTTAAAACCATGTTCGTCAGCCCACTTAGACAATGTATTTATGCAGAACTGTACTTGTCGCTCTCAGATACTCAGATTGCATGATTTGAAACCTATCTGAATGTCATCCACATATACGGAATAAAACATAGTACGTGGTATGACACTCTGGATCGAGTTCATTTTGACAATAAATAGAGTGCAGCTCAGCACACCACCTTGTGGAACACCAGACGCTTGCTTAAATGGGCAGATAGAACGTTACCAACTCTAACACGGAACGTCCGATTGGAGAGGTAACTCTGAATCACGTTCAGCAAGTTGCCTCGAACTCCCATTTCAGACAGGTCACGGAGGATTCCAAAGCGCCAGGTTGTGTCGTATGCCTTTTCCATATCTAAAAAAACTGACAGGAAAAACTGTTTGTGGACAAAGGCATCTCGGATATTTGTCTCGATGCGAACAAGGTGATCTGTTGTGGATCTATCCTCCCTGAAACCGCACTGAAAGGGATCGAGTATCTTGTTGCTTTCAAGAAAATGGATGAGGCGACGGTTAAGCATTTTCTCAAATAGTTTGCATAGACAACTTGTTCGAGCTATAGGCCTATTACTGTTTGATGAGGAAGGGTCCTTGCCCTCTTTGAGAATAGGGATGACGATTGCTTCTTTCCAGACGGAAGGAATGTAGCCGGCGGAGAACATGGAATTGAAGAGCGACAGTAGTGTTTCTTGGGTTTCAGGGTGTAAGTGTCTGATCATCTCATACATTATTCTGTCACTTCCGGAAGCGGACTTGTTGCAACAGTTCAATGAGGCCTGGAACTCAGCCATTCCAAATGGACGATTGTATACTTCATTAGATGTGCATTTCCGATCCAGAGTCAGCTGCTCTGCTTGTCGCTTGTATTTTAGGAATGTATTTGTGTAATGAGATGTACTGCAAACGTGCGCAAAATGTGCTCTTAGACAATCCGCCCGGTCGTCAAGAGTGTATGCTAGCGTGTTTACTAATGGCAGAGGATGAGTTTCGCGGCCTTTTATTTTGTTTACCCTGTTCCAGGCTTTTCTTTCATTTGTATAAGAATTAATGCTAGAAATGTATTTTTGCCATCTGTCCCTTTTGGCATGGCGGCGCGTCCTTCTACCTTCTGATTTTATTTTCTTGAAGCTGATAAAGTTCTCGGTAGTTGGGCAGTCGCGAAGGCGACTCCAAGCTTAATTTTGATTTCTGCGGGCTTCCTTACACTGCTCATTCCACCAAGGAATACGCCATTTAGAGGGTGATCAATTCGTTTGAGGGATACATATTGATGCAACATCAGTTATAAATGCTGTCAAATATGACACTCTATCATCGATTGCGAGAGTACAGATGCCATCCCAGGTCAAATGTGTCAGCTCTCTGTATCGCTTCCAGTCAGCACAGTCGACCTTCCAACGGGGCAGATGTGAAGAGAACTTATCCCCTTTTGTTAATTTTAAGACACTTGGGAAATGGTCACTCCCATATAGATTTTTGATCACGTTCCAGTCCAGGTATGGCACTATAGTGTACTTAATGTTATACTTAAGTCAATAGATGAGAACGTTTTTTTCGCCACGCTGTAGAATGTGGGTTCTTTCTTGTTTAGTAAGCATGCATTGGAAGATAAAACGCAGTTTTCTAATAAGCGCCCTCTTGTATCACAACGAGAACCTCCCCAAAGGGTGTTGTGTGCATTGAAATCGCCTACTACAACGTAAGATTCGGGGAGTTCTGCGATAAACTTCTCGAATTCTGTTCTGGAAAGTTGATGGCTCGGAGGAATGTAGAAAGAGCTAACTGTGACTAGCTTATCAAATAGCACGGCTCTGATTGCCACTGCCTCAAGGGGCGTTTGCAGATGTAAATGCCGGTAGGCGATACCCTTATCAACTGTGATAGCAACACTGCCTGACGAGGCGCAAGCGTAACTGCGATCTTTTGCAGGTAAATGGCATAATTTTTGAGAAAGTTAGTATGTGAAGGATTGAGGTGTGTCTCTTGCACACACAGCACCCTTGGATTAAACTTGCGAAGGAGTTCCTTGATTTCATCATGATTGTGTATTAGACCTCTCACATTCCACTCCACATTATATTGCAAGTGTTTTATGGTGCGTGTCAAGAGATATCCATTAAGTTGGCTCACGAGACCTGGTCCCTTGATGCGGGGTATCTCTTTTTTGTTGGCGCGCTCCAGGGAGCAACGCCGTTCCTTCGGCGTCTGAGACGCCGGAGAAGTTTTTGTTACATCCATCGCCTCGTCAGAGGTGCTGGATGACGCCCGCTCAGCGGGCACTCTCGGGTGTTTTTCGGGCCTGTCTGCACGAGCAGTGGCCCTCGGACCGGCCGGCTCAGAGGTCTGCTGGCCCTTCGTGGTAGGGGCGGAAGAGCAGTGGCTGCTACCGCCAGGGGGGCTGATGGCGTAACCGCCGTCACACTCCGTGTGACTTGCGCGGCCGCCAGAGGATGCGGCACTGCCTCCCGGCGCGTCACATCACTTTAGGACGGATTCGATTGGTTGTGGACAGAAAAACGCTTGCGTGCTTCTGGAAAATAAATGTTTAGTTTGACCTTCAGTTCGATTATTTGCTTTTCTTTCTTCCATGACGGGCACGATCGCGAATAGGCGGGGTGGTCTCCGTCACAGTTAGCGCAGTGGGTCGTGGAAGAACAGGTGTCTGATGTGTGGTCTTCAGATGCACATTTTGCACAAGTAGCACGCCCTCGGCAGCTCTGAGACCCACGCCCAAAACGCTGACACTTGAAGCATCGGCGCGGATTGGGAATGTACGGTCGTACGCGTAGTTTACAATATCTCGTCTCTAATGAATGAGGCAGTTCACTGGTTCAAAATGTTATTATTAGATGCTTTGTTGGAATTTCCTTGTCATCGCGCCTTAACTTAATTCGTTGCACCTTTACCACGTTTTATTCTTGCCATGCTTCCAATAGCTCTCTCTCAGTAAGTTAAAGGAGGTCGTCATCAGAAATGACACCACGTACAGTGTTCATTGACCGGCGGGGGCCCACAGAGACAGAAATATCACCAAACGTAACAAGTTTGGCCACTTTGCTGTATTGGAGCATGTCAAGCACTTCCAGAAGCAGGTCGCCGCTTTCCATGTTAGTTATTTTGTAACCAGGGCCGATTGCTTCAGTCAGACATTTTGCGACCACAAATGGGGATATTGTGCGGACTGTCTTGGTTTCGTATTGGTTATGTATTACGTGGTACTTGGGAAATATTTCTCTTGTTTTCAAAAACAAAGTTGAATGTTTCATCGGTGCGCCCCCTTTTCAGGAAGCAGGAGGATTACTGTATTCGGAAGGAATGCACGCCGCCCACCTCGGAGCCCAACCTGGGGACGCCACAGGATTAGAAAAATCCTATTCTGCGTGCTCCAGCGGTACGTTCCCACTATAACCTAATATATATATATATATATATATATATATACCCAAGACTGGATATATTGTAACAAGAATTCGAGAATCATCTAGTCCTTGGGCAGCCCCCGTGATATTGGTGAAGAAGAAAGACGGTACGTGGCGGTTCTGTGTTGATTCTGTGTTGGTTCTGTGGCGGTTCTGCAGAGCCCTAACAAGGCTAGCCTTGGGGTTGCACTGCTCTAATCAAGATGCAGGATGCTCTCCTGCTCTCCTCTATCCTGCTCTTCTCAGGATGCAGGATGCTCACTATCCCTGCACTGGCTACCGGCACACGTAGGGATCCCAGGCAATGAAAAGGCAGACACTCTCGCAAAGAGCGCCCACCACCCAAGCGTCCCCCTCAGCCCTGCTGTAACGGCCGCGGACTTCACAAGACACAGGCTGCGCCGGCACATCATCGCCTGCCATCCGGATAAACGCGTATCCCTGGGACGGCCTCCACGGCCTCTTCCACAACACGGCCTCCCACGAAGGGATACCTCATTGCTTCTCTGCTTCTCCGACTGCGGGTTGGCTGTTACTGGACGGCAGCTCGCCGGCACCACCTTGGGAAAGCCACCTCACGAGCCTGTGCCTCCTGCGGTGACCCAGAGACTCTGGAGCACCTTCTGCTGGCCTGGCCTGCTCACCTGCTGCACCGGGGCCGACTTCTGCAGGAGTTCTCCCGCCTGGGGCTCCAATGTTCACGACAGGAAGATATCCTCTTCCCCAGTCGTAACCAGCTACCAGCCTTCCTAAGTGTCATCGAGCACCTCGACTCGTCGGGGCTCTCGGCGAGACTCTAGGAAATTTCTTCAAAGACGAATAGCCTAACGGCTATTCACCACCTCGGGCCTCCTGATCCGCCTAAACTTCGCTTTTGCTGGGCCACCTCCTAATGTCTATCAGCCGTCCACTCTTCCGGTCGAAGCCACTGGGCCTTCCAGGCCGGGCTGCTCCGCTGCTGCAGTGGCGACTCTCTACCTTTCTCCCTCCTTCTATCTGCTTCACTCCCAAATCCTGCCCCCTGCTGGCGCCGAGCCGTGCTCCCGCAAGGGTTGCAGAAGATAGTGCCAACCTTTCCTCCTTTCCCTACAAGAACCACTTCTTTCCTGCACGCATGGAACGAGAAGATCGGTTAATGGCGTTTCGCTTTCCTGCTTATACGGTACACCATCCCAGCAACTTCACTCTCTCTTGCTCCCTGGTACAGGGCCTTGTCAGCACACTGGTCAGCTCACACATTATTAAAATTAGTATTATTAGGTATGGAAACATACAAACATACAAAAGAAATAGGGCGGAAGCAAACTGACAACTGCTACCGAAAGGTCGTAGGGCACAGCGCCTGGCTACTCTTTTTGGAAAAAGGAAAGAAAAGAGAAGAGGAGAAGATAGGAAGCGGAGAAATGGGAAAGAAAATACGAAATAAACAAATGACACAGACATGGAAAACCGAAGAATACGTAGAAAGACCACTGACTGGCAATCCACACAGAGGTATACGAGGAAATACCCCTCACTGGTGTAGTGGTAGAGAGCATACGTCACGTCGTGTCAAGACACTGGTCAACCAACTGGCCAATCAGCACAAAAGAATTCGATGCGATACCACTCCCTGGCGTAGAGGGAGAGAACGCAGGACAAAGGAGAGTGGGATTTGCACTGGTGCATAATCCCGCTGCACCCCCCCAAGGGACATGTCTTTTCATGCTGAGGATGGTGATAATCAGGCACGTCGTCTCAGGTGCGTGGAATCCACTCCATGCATAGCCGGAAGCAGTGAACCGTAACAGTTGCGTACTAAACACACGGAAATTAAACTGCCAGTGCGTCTTTTGCCATGCAACACCACGGAAACAGAGGTGAAAAGCGCGTCATGTGACGTTACGCAATTCTGCATTGAAATGACTGCTGAACCGACGGACGCAGATTTCACAGCGAGATGAATTTACCTTTAAAGCCATGTGGTCCTGATAGAAGAAAAACCTTGGGAAAGCTTGCCATAGTTTTTCCTTCCTCGCAGACACGCAAGAAGCTTGAAATGCTTGCAATTTCTTGCTTCGCTAGTTGCTCTCGCTCCACACATTACAGATGCTATCGAATTACTGTTATTGACTCGTGTGTGGAAATGCTGGGCTTCTTTGTACGTTATCAATGAACAAATTTCCTTACTATGTCAAAAGAGATACGCACCTTCCCGAGCCCTAGGTGAGCCGAAGTATGACTAGGCGTAATAGATAATAACGATCATTCCTATATATTTTTGTAAATATTCGCCATCTGATTTTGGCAAGAACAATTTGAGTGCCAGCTTTCACTGGAATTTACCACTCGACGGAACGGAATACGTGAGCAGAATAACATCGGCCAGGATCGTCTTGGTATTATTTCTCTACTTCAACCAACGCAATGCTTGAACTTGTGTAGCGTTGTACTATATCATTTCTAGTTTTTTTTCTAATATTTCAGTTCGCCATCTTTATATATATACGCGTTTCGCGATGCACTGAGGTACGCAAATAGAAAGAGTGTGTCATAGCGTACACTATGTACATCAAAAGAATACAAGTCAGAGAATTTTCACACCTGCATCGCTGTGCTTTCTCGTAGCAACTTTTTCGAGATTTCTCCACAGTACATGTGGCTCATTTGGGGCAACTTACTAAGTTAACCAACGTGCTCGCAAAAAAAAAAAATCTAGACAGAGTGCCGTTTATACAACAATCAACCTGGAAGGCACCACCGAGCTTTAGCAAACATGTCTAGCCAACATGTTTATATTTGAGTATCGCTTAACACGACTGCCTGACCTTCTTAACAGCTTCATTTCCCAACAACGAAAACCAATTTCTCGGGTGAGAGTTACCTTTTCGTTTGGAAGTGGAAGAAAAAAAATTATAAATTTTATTAGCACGCAACGG
The DNA here is from genome assembly GCF_050947875.1 of Dermacentor variabilis. Taxonomy (NCBI): domain Eukaryota; kingdom Metazoa; phylum Arthropoda; class Arachnida; order Ixodida; family Ixodidae; genus Dermacentor; species Dermacentor variabilis. The sequence continues at coordinate 102,561,280 of NC_134578.1, read as the reverse complement.
ATTCGCGATGTTTGCACCCATGTGCCCTGACGATCCGGACTCAGCGTGCAGTATTACGCACAATGTAGCACATCATCCGTATAAAGGAGACCATGACAACAATTGGATAGCATCGTTAATTTGTGAACGGCAACTACCGAAACCAGAATTTCCAAGTATTTCAGTCGTCCGGTGCGTGTGCGAGGAAAGAAAAAGAAATTATGGCAAGCATTACAATTTTGCGGCCTCTATCAGTACCCCAACACTTTCAAGGTAAATTCCGCTCACGCGATACCAACGGGAATCGATTCAGCAGTTAATCACGTTCACCGCCGATTTATGTGAAGTCAGGTGATGCGCGTTTCACCTCCCTTTTCGTGGTGTAGTGTGGCTATAGTCACATTGGCCGTTCCATTCCAGTTACTTCAGCATACATACCAGCAAGTCTGTGAATCACCCAATGACAGGAGAAAGTCCCGCGAGGTCACATAACACTCCTTCTCACGTAGTTTGACGTGCCTTTTGTGGGAACCATCGCAGAGCGGCTTGGAAGCCAGTTAGTATGCTATCCATGCCGATATTGTTCAGAAGCATCTATGGCTAGGAAAAGTTACGTGTGTTCACGTGACACCCTTGACCACCTGCTCTGAGCTTCGCTACGTGTGTACCATCGCATACCTTTTTATTTTTTTGTTCGTTTCATATCCGTTTCGAGTGGTTGGTAATTACCCATGGTCTGGCTAAAGTTACGTGATTCCACGTGACTCTTTTCCACGTGAACTGAAGTGCGCGAATTGCCTAACATCGGAAATTATGTTCGAAGCCCGATAGTTTGATATCCTTGTCAGTATGGTTAGGAATCATGCATCGGCTAGCGAAAGGTACGTGTGGTCACGTGACACCCTTTATCACGTGATTTGACGTTAACTACGTGTACTCCACCGCATAGCTTTTGATTTTCCCGTTCGTTTGGTATCCATGTTGGCATGGTTAGTAGTTACCCATGGCCTGGATAAAGTTACGTGATGTCACGTGACTCTTTTTCACATGGTATTACGCACGCGAATAGCCATATTCCCATATTGGATAGCCATATCGGCATGATTGGTGATAACCTACTGCCTGCCTAATGTTACGTGATGTCATGTGACCCTGTTTCTCCTGTTATTACGCACGCGAAGGCCATACCATCAGAGACCTTGTTCGAAGCCCGATCGTTTTATATCCACGTTAGTGTGATTGGGAATAACATATGGGCCAGCAAAATATACATGAGGTCACGAGACAGCGTCTCCCACGTGATTTGACGTTAGCTACGTGCCTAGTATCGCATAGCGCTTGCGATATTCGTTCGTTTGACGCTCATCTCACTGTGTTTTGTACCCTTCGAGGGTACTATCACACAGCTGCTTCGAAGCCCGATTGTTTGATATCCATGTCAATATGGATCACACCCAGGAATATGCTGGCGAATGTTACGTGAGATCCCAAAACGCCATCTTCCGCGTGACCTCAGATGCATTACATGGTTATAATCCCAGTCATTGTTGGAAGCTCATTCACTTCATATCCACATACACGGGCCTTGTAAAAAACAAAAGGATTAGAGGTCACGTGACGCTCTTTTCAGCCTGTTTTTATCCGCTTTCGAATCAACAGTTTGTTGCTGGGTGCCCCTTTGTTTCAATGCATGTTAGCAAAGCCATCGAATAGCTACGTTTTGCATGACCTGTTAACGGTAGTAATAAAATGTCCATATCAGTGCGCTGTTTCGGTGATATATCGCACGGGAAAGGCATTTCGTTAGTCCCATGACAATGCTCTATAATATAGCTCTTCATTTTTGCTTGGTCGACGCAAAATTATCACACTTCGCCATTGTTTTGAACTGCTATATCACCTTCGCAAATGCATCTTTGCTTTGGATTAAATTCAGTGGCCTTAGGTTTAAAATACGTGGCTCGTAGCTTAAAATAGCTGGCGCTTGGGATAAGTTCAAGGGGAACACTGTGGTGCTATTGTAGAGAGCACAGCCGTTCGGATAGATAAATTTAAGCAACGAAAGGTAAAGAGTTAACGAGACAGGCAATGGGGCTCGCGCGAGCGGCTCCAAGAATAACTGCAACAATGTATAGGAGAGAGAAAGAGAGGCAATTTGGGGCAGAAGTACAGATGCACAAATACCATGGTATTCGAATATTCGGCTATCCGAATATCCGGTTACTAATAACGGGATAACCAACCGAATAACCGATCACTATGGTTATCCGGTTTTCAAATTCGAATAAGCGGTTTATCGAATAAGGGGATAACCGATTTTTCTGCAAAACTGGTTTGATGTTGCTGCAGGAGACTGGTGACTAGAGTTGCCACTACAATTATCTAAAACACATTGTGTAGAAGTAGCTCACTACACTTTTCACAATTATGCAATACAATTTGATATACCTCATAGTCGCTGAAAAGAAAGCAGGACAGAAAAGATGCCGTAGGAAGGAAAAATATCATACAGTTAGTGTAGAAGGAACGTAGGTCAGTACAGTTCACCATCCAAACAGTCGATGCAGGAAGAAAGCATGCCACTACACTTTGCTCGAGTAGGAATACCACACATTTAGTCTACAAAGAAAGTAGGTGACTACACTTGCCACAAAAAGTACCGCATAGGGTTGGCGATGCCATACATTAGGTGCAGGAGGAAAGAAGGCCAATACAGCTGCCACAACAAGTTAGTATACCATGCAGTTAGCATAGAAATAGCGTAGGTCACTGCAGTTGCCATAACAAGTATACGATACAGTTGGCCATGGGATAGAGTAGTAAAACCAGAAAGCAGGCCCCGAACAGTTGCCACAACAAGGAACTTTACCATCGATTTAGCGTAGAAAGCTGGTCACTACAGTTGCCGCATCAAGTATGCCATGCAGCAGGCTATAATATACGGTCCGTGCAGAAAGAAAGCTGGCCACTACAGTTGTTGCGATCAATATTTTAAACAGCGGGCGATATGTTATAGTCGGCTTTAGAATGAAGTCGGTAAAAAAAGAAAGAACGCCACTGCAGTTTCCACAAGTAAACATGTGTTACGCTCATTAGCCTAATGAGAAATGCGTAAAGATAATAAAGGATAAGAGTAAAGTGATTTGTCTTAGTTGCATAGGTAGCTTCAGAGAAGTGGTGACTACAGTTGCCCCCACAAGTTTGTACATCCCACAGTGTAGAAGGAAAGCACCGCTTTTTTTTCACAATTATACAATAGAGTTGGCCATACCATACAGTCGGTGCCCGAGAAAACTATGAGACTATATTTTCCATAATTCCTTGTACCATAGACTTGGTGTGTAAAAAAAGGAATAGGTCACTACTGTAGCACAATAAGTATGCCACATTTTTACTTTACCGTAGGCAAAGATTGAAAGCAGACCATCACAGAGGCCACATCAAGTATGTCACGCCGTTGGCTTCACCATACAGTCGGTGTAGGTCACTACAGGTCACTGCAGTTGCCACGACAAGTAAGTATACCGTACATATATGTAGAAAGAAAGCAGAACAACACAGTAGTCAAAACAATTGTGCCATACCTGGCTTTACCATAGAGTAGGTTTAGAAATAAAGCAAGCTACTACATTTGCCACAAGTAACTATATCACATAGCGTAGAAGGAAAGTACGTCACCGCAGTTGTCGCAACAAATGCACGATAGAGTTGACACGCCATGAAGGCAGTGCAGGAAGAAGGCACACAACAGTAGTTGCCACAATTATGCACACAATAAAGGGTCTTAAGTATATCGTTGCGCTTGTTTGAAAAAAAGTTTTGTAGTCACCCCTGCACAGTTGTTATTCAAGCCTTAGAGAACGATTGCATTTTGGCGTCGACTTCGTTTAGTAAAAAATTTGGCCGTATTATCCGTATTTGGCCGTATATTACTCTACCGTATTATCGGTAGAGTAACAAACTGATCACTACATGTAATGTAACATGTACGGGAATACTTTACATGCGATGCAGAACGAAAGCAGGCCTTTTCAATTGCAGCGATAAGTATACTGCGCTGTTAGCCATATGGCGTAAGCGGTGGAAAAAGAAAGCAGGTCAGTATAATTACCGCCCCCCCCCCTAGTAAGTATACCATTTAATAAGTGTAGAAGGAAATAGATAACTACAGTTCGTGCGAAAAGTGTACCCCACAGTTGGCCATGCCATATAGTCGCTGCAGGAATAAAGAAGGTCAGTACAGGTGCCAAAAGAAGGAAGTATGATATACAGTTAGTGTAGAAATAATAATAATAATATTTGGGGTACAGTTAGTGTAGAAATAATAATATTTGGGGTTTTACGTGTCAAAACCACTTTCTGATTATGAGGCACGCCGTAGTGGAGGACTCCGGAAATTTTGACCACCTGGGGTTCTTTAACGTGCACCTAAATCTAAGTACACGGGTGTTTTCGCATTTCGCCCCCATCGAAATGCGGCTGCCGTGGCCGGGATTCGATCCCGCGACCTCGTGCTCAGCAGCCCAACACGATAGCCACTGAGCAACCACGGCGGGTTGTAGAAATGGTGTAGGTAACTACAGTTGGCAGAACAATTATACGATACAGTTGGCTCTAGGATAGGGTTGGTGGAACAAGAAAGCAGGCCCGAACAGTTGCCACAAAAAGCACGTTGACAAGCGAGTTAGCGTAGAAACGTGGCCACTACAGATGCCCCAACAATTATACCATAGAGTATCGCATACCATCAGGTCCATGCTACGATAAAATTAGGCATAAAAAAGAATAAGTTCAGGAAGAACGCAGCCAACTGCACTTACTAGAACAAGTACGTACACCATACAGTCAGTGAAGATATAAAATAACATCACAATATATGTCGGAACAAGGCTACCATACAGTTGGTCATGTTATACGGAAGATGCGAAAAGTAAGCAGGGCACTGCAGTTGCCGCAACAAGTAATTATGCCATACGGTTATTGAAGATAAAAGAAAGGGCACAACGGTGGTCGCCACAAGTACACGATACATTTGATTCTAACTTACAGGCAGCGCATAACGAAAGCAATCAACTTCCGTTGTCACAAGAAGGTAGGAAATGATACTGTTAGTTTATGAATAAAGTATGTGACCACAGTTGTCGCAAGAATAATGGAGTAGTGTTCAACATACCATACCGTCGGCTTTGCAGAAAATATGGTCACTACAGTGTACACCGGAAGTATCTATATAACAGATTGCAGAGGGAAAGTGGCTCAGTACAACTTCTACAACAAGTGTACACTGCAGTTGGCAATAGAAACTACAGTTAATCGACCTAAATTCGCATCTCTTTCAGAGAGCCGTATTTCCTGAAATGTTAGTTTCAGGATTTACGATGGTGTTAACGAAGCATATAAAGGTAAAACACAGTTATTTGGCCAGTAGGCAAGCATAAGCAAGCGGTTTACAGAGAGGTGGACAGCCTTCAACACTACTGTATGCTAAACAACGAAAATAAATTGCCGTTCACACTTACAATTACGAACAGGAGTTAATAGATTCGAACTGAAGAATGTATAGTTCCTCCGAAATGCAGATTTCCTTGATAAAGAAGCTGGCGATACCTGCTTTCAAAAATTCATGAATTGACACGCGGTGAACTTTACATCGCTAAACTAACATGGTGTCCGCCTGTATCAAATAACAGCGCCCCGAGACCAATCATCTCCCCATTTTTGATCCTTTTCTTGTTGATTAATCGAAACAGTTATATCAATTGTACAAGCTAGCGCCACCCACTGGGTATAATGAAATATTTTAATAGTAAAGGCACCCTAGCACAAAACCTATTTCTCAAAACACTGCACGTCACAACCTCACATAGGTGCACTCGAATTCCTGATGGTTTATTATCGAGAAAGCAATCCCTATCTGAACAAGCTGCACCATGTTCTATCAGTTTGCTTATCTCTTCTAGTGTTAGATTTTTTATTGAAGTACCTGAATTTGAAAAGAAAATTGCGTACAAAAATGCGTAGCGCAAGAAAGGGTAGACATCAATTGCGCCGTCCATTTACACAAAGCAATTTTAGTAAGAGTAGCGCAGCATAAGATCTACAAATTCTCCACTGCAGTTTTGATTGGTGTAGACAGGAAGCGACCAACAAAGTGGCGGACGTTGCAAACGCGTGGCGCCATTTTGTCGGTTACGGGTGGCGTTGGTTTGGCGAACATAGTGAACCTTTATTGCAGGGAGAAACCGCGAAATATTGGTGCGATTGTGTCACAGACACTCACAGAGGAAGCTGAGCTAATCCTCCAAGAAGGGAACTTAACTTATTCAGAGGTGGTGCGGTCTGTTAGAACTCCGCGCTTTATTATGAGCAGAGAGAAGTATCTTCGTTCACTTAGTATTCGCGATGTATTTAGCTGCAGTTTGTCTAGATTTGTTGCTGAAATGTAACTTGAACCTTCACTTTAGGTTTTGTGTTAGGGAGTATACGGAGCTTACGGGCCTGGATTGCTTATGCAGAATACTCTGTCTGCTCTGGTTTGGGACAGCCCACTTAGTAAAGCGCTGCACACTAGTTAATCTCCCTTGGCCTGGAGCACTGTCTCCTGTACGAGCCAGCACGAAGTGTCGGTAAAAAATAGACCTAATGTATATTACACTCTATATTGCATAGTAGATTGGCGAAAATGAGGAGTTTAGAAATCACAAAATCGTTTTAATGCTTGAAGGACAAGGTTTAATTAGGCTAGTTCAGGTGCAAACGTTCATTCCCGTGCTGGTTGAACCGCCGGCTCGCAGCTCACATCGACAATAGCGCTAGAGTTCCCTGAAGTAATTGTTTGAAACTCAATGCGTTAGAAAGCTTCGTGATTGTCTTGGTCCAGAGGGGCCAGCGTAGCTGTGCTGTTTCTCGCTCGCAACTGTTATGCTGGCATGCCTCATGGCTGCTCACAACCGCCAAGCGTTCTTCACGGACCAGCAAATTCTCGCCTTCTGCGGTGCGACATTAAGCGTCGAAGGAAGGTATAGTTTCTGTGTTCGGCGCTTTTATTAGGACCCATATTTTTCCACACTGAATGTGCGCTTTCGTCGTACGTCTTCACATAGATACATGGGTCGGCCGATTCTGGAGGCGACGTCTACTCTAGAGCTCTTGAACCGGCTTCTTCATTGTCTGTTCAGATTTAACACTTGCCCCTTGTTCTGCCGGCACATCCCGGTGTCGTTCCACATATCAAATGAGGGGAACTGGCCAAGAATGCGCACATACCCAGTTGCCCAAGTTGTCTATTCCCACCAACAACTATGGCGGGACATACACATTGGACCAAGTTGTCTACTTGTAAAGGGAGCAGCAACAATTGCGTTAAAATGCAAGAAAACCCGGCAAAAGTATTTCCCCCACCCCCACAAACTTAACAAGACATCAAACTTAACAAGGAAACAAGCCCTGCGGTGGAGGACTACAGGGCGTGCCAAACAAAGGCGTTTTCGTACGCACCCTCCACATGCATACAGCCTCCGGGGCCGGGTGTGAACCCGCCACATTGTAGCGCAGCAGCACAACGCCTCAAGCCACTGAGCTACCCCGAAGGGTGCTGGTCAAGGGTTTTTGACCCTTATATGCCTGCTGTTAGAGCGAAGCAGGGCTCGTTGGCCATACCATAGAGGCAGTGCAGGAAGAAACAAGCGCGCTACATTTCCCACACTGAGGGAGTGTACCATACAGTTAGTGTAGAAAGAAAGTAGGTCGGTACAGCTCACCATCGAAACAGTCGGTGCAGGAAGAAAGCCGGCCATTGTAGTTTGCACAAGTGGGTATACCACATATTTATCGTAGAAAGAAAGTACGTGACTACACTTGGGTCATGACAAGTATACGGTACAGTTTGCCTCACTGTACACTCAGTGTTGCAAGAAAGCTGGTCACTACAGTTGCCAGAACAACTAATTGCATCACAGAGTTAGCGTAGAAAGTTGCTCATGACAGTTGTCGGAACAATTGCGCAATACAGTAGTCCCTACCCTACGGTCCGTGCAGAAAGACAGCTGGTCCGTACAGTTGCTGCGGTCAGTATTGTTTATGACAGGCGATACCGTACGGACCGGGGGGGGGGGCGGCTTCACAATGCAGTGGTTAAAGACAGAAATAAGGGCACTGCAGTTTCCAGAAGCAAACATGTGCTATGGTCTTAGCGTAGTGAGGAATGCATGAAAGTAAATAAGCCTCATGAGGCTAAATCGACTTATCTTTATTCGATAATTAGCCTAAGAGAGGTGCTGACTAGTCCTTGTATATATACGTCAAACTGGCTATCCGGTTTAACCGGAGGTAAGTGAATCCGGTCTCGAAAACCATTTATGTGGGTTTCAGGATTTCCGGATATACGGTTACCAGACGAATGGGAATCGGAAGAGCTATGCGATGCTGCGCACGTAGTGAACATGAAATCCCGTGGGAGACACTGTACCGTGACCTCAAATATATTTCTCTGGCCCATACGGTATTGCCAAACATAGTGTCGTGGATATAAAACGATCAGGCTTCGAACAAGTTCTGCGAAGGCACGGTCTTCGCGTATGTTTTACCATGTGAAAAAGAGTAACATGACATGACGTACCTTTAGCCACACCATGGGTAATTACCAACCCTGCAACATGGATATCAAACGAACGGGGCAATCAACAGCAATGCAATGGTGTACATGTGGTTAATGTCAAGTCACGTGGTAAAGGGTGTCACGTGATCTCACGTACCTTTCTGTAGCCCATACATGATTCCTAACTATACTGACATGGATATCGAACGATCGGGCTTCGAACAAGGTTTACGGTTATAGGCGCTTCGCGTACTTGAGAACCTGTGGAAAAGAGTCACGTGACATTACGTAACTTTAGCGAGACCACGAGTAATTACCAAGCATACCGACATGGATATCAAACGTACGGGGAATTGAAAGCTATGCGATGGTTTAAACGTAGTTAACATGAAATCACGTGGCAAAGGGTGTCACGTGACTTCACGTAGCTTTTGCTAGCCCATGCATGATTCCTAACCATACCGACGTGGATGTCAATTGATCGGGCTTCGAACAAAGTCTCCGATCGTATAGTCTTCGCGTGCGTATAACCACGAGAAAAAGAGTCACGTGACATCACGTTGCTTTAGCGAGACAATAGGTAATTACCAACTATCATCTTCATCATCAGCCTGGTTACGCCCACTGCAAGGCGAAGGCCTCTCCCATACTTCTCCAACTACCCCGGTCATGTACTAATTGTGGCCATGTTGTCCCTGCAAACTTCTTACCAACCATGCCGACATGGATATCCAACGAATGCGCAAATCAAAAGCTATGCGATGGTGTACACGTAGTTAACGTCAAATACGTGGTGAAGGGTATCACGTTATCTCACGTACCTTTTTCTAGCCCATGCATGATTCCTAATCATACTGACATCGATATCAAACGATCGGCCTTCGAACATGATTTCCTATGGTACGCACTTCGCGTACTTCAGACAACGCTGAAGAGTCACGTGACATCACGTAACTTTAGCCAGACCTCGGGTAATTACCAACCATACCGATATGAACATGAAACGAACGTGGAAATCAAAAGCTATGCGAAGGTGTACGCGTAGGTAACGTTAAACCACGTGGTAAAGGGCGTCACGTGACCACACGTACCTTTCGCTAGCCCCATGCGTGATTCCTAATCATACTGACATGGATATAAAACGATCGGCCTTCGAACATTATTACCGATGGTACGCACTTCGCGTACTTCAGACCACGTGGAAAAGAGTCACGTGAGGTCACGTAACTTTAGCCAGACCATAGGTAATTACCAGCCATGCCGACATGGATATCCAATGAACGGGGAAACCAAAAGCTTTGCGATGGTGTAGACGTATATAACATCAGATCACGTGGTAAATGCTGTCACGTGACCACGCAAACTTTTCGTTAGCCTATGCGTGATTCGTATTCATACTGGCATGGATATCAAACAGTCGGGCTTCGAACGTGATTTCCGATGGTACGCACTTCGCCTACTTCAGGCCACGTTGAAGAGTCACGTGAGAAAACATAACTTTAGCCAGACCTTGGGTAATTCCCAACCATACCGATATGGATATCAAACGAACGGCGAAATTAAAAGCTATGCGACGGTGTACACGTAGGTAACATCAAATCACGTGGTAAAGGGTGTCACGTGACGACACGTACCTTTCGCTAGCCCATGCACGATTCCTAACCATACTGAGATGGATATCAAACGTTCGGGCTGCGAACGTGATTTCCGATGTTACGCAATTCGCGCACGTCAGTCCACGTGGAAAACAGACACGTGACATCACGTAACTTTAGCCAGACCATAGGTAATTACCAGCCATGCCGACATGGATATCCAACGAACGGGGAAATCAAAAGCTATGCGATGGTGTACACGCAGTTAATATCAGATCACCTGGTAAAGTGTGTCTAGCGACCTCACATACGTTTCGCAAGCCCATGCATTATTCCTAAACATAGTGACATGGATACAAAACGATCGGGTTTGGGACAAGGTTTTCGATGGTACGCACTTCGCGTACTTTAGACCACGTGTAAGAGTCACGTGACATCACGTAACTTTAGCTAGACCATAGGTAAATACCAACAATACTGACATGGATATCAAACGAACGGGGCAATCAAAACCTATCCGATGGTGTACACCTAGTTAACGTCAAACCACGCGGTAAAGGGTGTCACGGGATTTGACGTACCTTTCGATAGCCCATGCATGATTGCTAACAATACTGACATGGATTACAAACGATCAGGCTTCGAACAAGGTCTCCGATGGTATGGCCTTCGCGTACGTAATACCACGAGAAAAAGAGTCCCATGAGATCACGTAACTTTAGGCAGGCCATAGTTAATCACCAATCATGCCGATATGGGTATCAAACGAACGGGGAAATCAAAAGCTATGCGTTGGTGTACACGCAGTTAATGTCAAATACGTGATAAAGAGTGTCACGTGACCTCACGTACCTTTCGTCAGCCATCATGATTCTTAACCATACTGACATGGATATCAAATTACTGGGCTTCGAACATGATTTCCGATGTTACGCACTTCGCGTACTTCACACAGCGTTAAAGAGTGACGTGACATCATGTACCTTTTGCCAGACCTTGGGTAAATACCAAACATAACGATATGGATATCAAACGAACGGCGCAATCAAAAGCTATGCTATGGTGTACCTGTAGTTAACGTCAGAAAGTGTGGTAAAGGGTGTCACGTGACCTCACATATCTTCGCTAGCCCATATATGGTTTCTAACTATACTGACATGGATATCAAACGACCGGGCTTCAAGCATGATTTCCGATGGTACGCACTTCGCGTACTTCGGACCACGTTAAAGAGTCACGTGACATTATGTGCCTTTAGCCAGAGCTTCGCTAATTACCAATAATGCCAATATGGATATCCAACGACCGGGGAAATCAAAAGGTATGCGATGGTGTACACGCATTTTATGTCAAATCACGTGGTAAAGGGTGTCACGTGACCTCACATACCTTTCGCTAGCCCATGCATGATTTCTAACCATGTTGACATTGATATAAAACGATCGGGCTTAAAACAAGGTTTCCGATCGTAGGCACTTCGCGTACTCCCGACCACGTTTAAGAGTCACGTGACATCACGTAGCTTTAGCCAGATCATGGGTAAATACCAACCATACCGACGTGGATATCAAACGAACGGGGCAATCAAAACCAATGCGATGGTGTACACGTAGTTAACGCCAAACCACGCGGTAAAGGGTGTCAGTGTCACGTGACAACACGTACGTTTTGCTAGCCCTTGCATGATTTCTAACCATACTGACATAGATCTCAAAGGATAGGGCATCGAACAAGGTTTCGAAAGGCACGCACTTCGCGTACTTAGAACCACGTGGAAATAGTCGCGTGACATTAGGTAACTTTAGCCAGACCATGGGTATTTTTCAAGCATACCAACATGGATATCAAACGAACGGGGCAATCAAAAGCTATGAGATGGTGTACACGTAGTTAACGTGAAATCACGTGGTAAAGGATGTCACGCGACCTCACATGCCTTTCGCTAGCCCATGCGTGATTCCTAACCCTACTGACATGGATATCAAACGATCGGACTTCGAACACTGTTTGCGATGGCAAGCTCTTCGCGTATGTAATACCACGTGACAAAGATTCACGTGACAATGCGTAACTTTAGCCACCCCACGGGTAATTACCAGCCATTACGACATGGATATCAAACGAACGGGGCAATCAAAACCTATGCGACGGTGTACGCGTAGTTATTGTCAAATTACGTGGTATAGGGTGTCCTGTGACCTCACATACCTATCCCTAGCCCATGCATTATCCCCAACCATACTGACAAGGATATCAAACTATCGGGCTTCGAACAAGGTCTGCGAGTGTACGCAATTCGCCTACTTCAGACAACGCGGAAAATTGTCATGTGACATCACGTAACCTTAGCCAGACTCGTTTCCACGTGGTCTGAAGTGTGCGAAGCGCAAACCATCGCAGATCTTGTTCGATGCCCGATCGTTTCATATTCATGACAGTATGGTTAGGATTGATTGATGGGCTAGCGAAACGTAAGTGAAGTCAAATGACACCCTTTACCACTTCATTTGGCGCTAACAACGGGAACAGAATCGCATGGCTTTTCATTTCCCCATTCGTTTGATACCCATGTCTAAATGGTTGGTAATTACCCATGGCCTGGCTAAAGTTACGTGATGTCACGTGACTCTTTCTACATGGTCTGAAGTAGGCGAAGTGCTTACAATCGCAAATCTTGTTCGAAGCCCCATCGTTTGCTATCAATGCCAGTATGGTTGGGGGTGATGCACGGGCTAGCGAAATGTACGTGAGGTCACGTGACACCCTTTACCACGTGATTTGACGTTAACTACGTGTACCCCACCGCATAGCTTTTGATTTTCCCGTTCAAGCCCGATTGTTTGATATCCATGTCAATATGGATGACACGCTGGAATATGCTGGCGAATGTTACGTGAGATCCCGTACCACCCTCTTCCACGTGACCTCAGATGCATTACATGGTTATAATCCCAGTGATTGTTCGAAGCTCATTCATTTCATATCCACATACACGGGCTTCGTAAAAAACAGAATGATTAGAGGTCACGTGACGCTCTTTTCAGCCTGTTTTTATCCGCTTTCGAATTAACAGTTTGTTGCGTGATGCCTTTCTGTTTCAATGCATGTTAGCAAAGCCTCAAATGGCTACGTTTTGCATGACCTGTTAACGGCAATAGTATAATGTCCATATCAGTGGGCTGTTTCGGTGATATATCGCACGGGAAAGGCATTTCATTAGTCCCATGACAATGGTCTATAAGAAAGCTCACATAGGTACACTCGAATTCCTGATGGTTTATAATCGAGAAAGTAATCCCTATCTGAACAAGCTGCACCATGTTCTATCAGTTTGCTTATCTCTTCTCGTGTTAGATTTTTTATTGAAGTACCTGAATTTGAAAAGAAAATTGCATACATAAATGCGTAGCGCAAGAAAGGGTAGACATCAATTGCGCCGTCCATTTACACAAAGCAATTTTAGTAAGAGTAGCGCAGCATAAGATCTACAAATTCTCCACTGCAGTTTTGATTGGTGTAGACAGGAAACGACCAACAAAGTGGCGGGCGTTGCAAACGCGTGGCGCCATTTTGTCGGTTACGGGTGGCGTTGGTTTGGCGAAGATAGTAAACCTTCATTGCAGGGAGAAACCGCGAAATATTGGTGCGATTGTGTCACAGACACTCACAGAGGAAGCTGAGCTAATCCTCCAAGAAGGGAACTTAACTTATTCAGAGGTGGTGCGGTCTGTTAGAACTCCGCGCTTTATTATGAGCAGAGAGAAGTATCTTCGTTCACTTAGTATTCGCGATGTATTTAGCTGCAGTTTGTCTAGATTTGTTGCTGAAATGTAACTTGAACCTTGACTTTAGGTTTTGTGTTAGGGAGTATACGGAGCTTACGGGCCTGGATTGCTTATGCAGAATACTCTATGTCTGCTCTGGTTTGGGACAGACCACTTAGTAAAGCGCTGCACACTAGTTAATCTCCCTTGGCCTGGAGCACTGTCTCCTGTACGAGCCAGCACGAAGTGTCGGTAAAAAATAGACCTAATGTATATTACACTCTATATTGCATAGTAGATTGGCGAAAATGAGGAGTTTAGAAATCACAAAATCGTTTTAATGCTTGAAGGACAAGGTTTAATTAGGCTAGTTCAGGTGCAAACGTTCATTCCCGTGCTGGTTGAACCGCCGGCTCGCAGCTCACATCGACAATAGCGCCAGAGTTCCCTGAAGTAATTGTTTGAAACTCAATGCGTTAGAAAGCTTCGTGATTGTCTTGGTCCAGAGGGTCCAGCGTAGCTGTGCTGTTTCTCGCTCGCAACTGTTATGCTGGCATGCCTCTTGGCTGCTCACAACCGCCAAGCGTTCTTCACGGACCAGCAAATTCTCGCCTTCTGCGGTACGACATTAAGCGTCGAAGGAAGGTATAGTTTCTGTGTTCGGCGCTTTTATTAGGACCCATTTTTTTCCACACTGAATGTGCGCTTTCGTCCTACGTCTTCACATAGATACATGGGTCGGCCGATTCTGGAGGCGACGTCTACCCTAGAGCTCTTGAACCGGCTTCTTCATTGTCTGTTCAGATTTAACACTTGCCCCTTGTTCTGCCGGCACATCCCGGTGTCGTTCCACATATCCAATGAGGGGAACTGGCCTAGAATGCGCACATACCCAGTTGCCCAAGTTATCTATTCCCACCAACAACTATAGCGGGACATACCCATCGGCCCAAGTTGTCTACTTGTAAAGGGAGCAGCAACAATTGCGTTAAAATGCAAGAAAACCCGGCAAAAGTATTTCCCCCACCCCCACAAACTTAACAAGACATCAAACTTAACAAGGAAACAAGCCCTGCGGTGGAGGACTACAGGGCGTGCCAAACAAAGGCGTTTTCGTACGCACCCTCCACATGCATACAGCCTCCGGGGCCGGGTGTGAACCCGCCACATTGTAGCGCAGCAGCACAACGCCTCAAGCCACTGAGCTACCCCGAAGGGTGCTGGTCAAGGGTTTTTGACCCTTATATGCCTGCTGTTAGAGCGAAGCAGGGCTCGTTGGCCATACCATAGAGGCAGTGCAGGAAGAAACAAGCGCGCTACATTTCCCACACTGAGGGAGTGTACCATACAGTTAGTGTAGAAAGAAAGTAGGTCGGTACAGCTCACCATCGAAACAGTCGGTGCAGGAAGAAAGCCGGCCATTGTAGTTTGCACAAGTGGGTATACCACATATTTATCGTAGAAAGAAAGTACGTGACTACACTTGGGTCATGACAAGTATACGGTACAGTTTGCCTCACTGTACACTCAGTGTTGCAAGAAAGCTGGTCACTACAGTTGCCAGAACAACTAATTGCATCACAGAGTTAGCGTAGAAAGTTGCTCATGACAGTTGTCGGAACAATTGCGCAATACAGTAGTCCCTACCCTACGGTCCGTGCAGAAAGACAGCTGGTCCGTACAGTTGCTGCGGTCAGTATTGTTTATGACAGGCGAGACCGTACCGTCCGGGGGGGGGGGCGGCTTCACAATGTAGTGGTTAAAGACAGAAATAAGGGCGCTGCAGTTTCCAGAAGCAAACATGTGCTATGGTCTTAGCGTAGTGAGGAATGCATGAAAATAAATAAGCCTCATGAGGCTAAATCGACTTATCTTTGTTCGATAATTAGCCTAAGAGAGGTGCTGACTAGTCCTTGTAAATATACGTCAAACGGGCTATCCGGTTTAACCGGAGGTAAGTGAATCCGGTCTCGAAAACCATTTATGTGGGTTTCAGGATTTCCGGAAATACGGTTACCGGACGAATGGGAATCGGGAGAGCTATGCGATGCTGCGCACATAGTGAACATGAAATCACGTGGGACACACGGTACCGTGACCTCAAATATATTTCTCTGGCCCATACGGTATTTCCAAACATAGTGTCGTGGATGTAAAACGATCAGGCTTCGAACAAGTTCTGCGAAGGCACGGTCTTCGCGTACGTTTTACCATGTGAAAAAGAGTAACATGACATGACGTACCTTTAGCCGCACCATGGGTAATTACCAACCCTGCAACATGGATATCAAACGAACGGGGCAATCAACAGCAATGCAATGGTGTACATGTGGTTAATGTCAAGTCACGTGGTAAAGGGTGTCACGTGATCTCACGTACCTTTCTGTAGCCCATGCATGGTTCCTAACTATACTGACATGGATATCGAACGATCGGGCTTCGAACAAGGTTTACGGTTACAGGCGCTTCGCGTACTTGAGAACATGTGGAAAAGAGTCACGTGACATTACATAACTTTAGCGAGACCATGAGTAATTACCAAGCATACCGACATGGATATCAAACGTACGGGGAATTAAAAGCTATGCGATGGTTTAAACGTAGTTAACATGAAATCACGTGGCAAAGGGTGTCACGTGACTTCACGTAGCTTTTGCTAGCCCATGCATGATTCCTAACCATACCGACATGGATATCAATTGATCGGGCTTCGAACAAAGTCTCCGATCGTATAGTCTTCGCGTGCGTATAACCACGAGAAAAAGAGTCACGTGACATCACGTTGCTTTAGCGAGACAATAGGTAATTACCAACTATCATCATCATCATCAGCCTGGTTACGCCCACTGCAAGGCGAAGGCCTCTCCCATACTTCTCCAACTACCCCGGTCATGTACTAATTGTGGCCATGTTGTCCCTGCAAACTTCTTACCAACCATGCCGACATGGATATCCAACGAATGGGCAAATCAAAAGCTATGCGATGGTGTACACGTAGTTAACGTCAAATACGTGGTGAAGGGTATCACGTTATCTCACGTACCTTTTTCTAGCCCATGCATGATTCCTAATCATACTGACATCGATATCAAACGATCGGCCTTCGAACATGATTTCCTATGGTACGCACTTCGCTTACTTCAGACAACGCTGAAGAGTCACGTGACATCACGTAACTTTAGCCAGACCTTGGGTAATTACCAACCATACCGATATGAACATCAAACGAACGTGGAAATCAAAAGCTATGCGAAGGTGTACGCGTAGGTAACGTTAAACCACGTGGTAAAGGGCGTCACGTGACCACACGTACCTTTCGCTAGCCCCATGCGTGATTCCTAATCATACTGACATGGATATCAAACGATCGGCCTTCGAACATGATTACCGATGGTACGCACTTCGCGTACTTCAGACCACGTGGAAAAGAGTCACGTGAGGTCACGTAACTTTAGCCAGACCATAGGTAATTACCAGCCATGCCTACATGGATATCCAATGAACGGGGAAATCAAAAGCTATGCGATGGTGTACACGCAGTTAATATCAGATCACCTGGTAAAGGGTGTCAAGCAACCTCACGTACGTTTCGCAAGCCCATGCATTATTCCTAAACATAGTGACATGGATAGAAAACGATCGGGTTTGGGACAAGGTTTTCGATGGTACGCACTTCGCGTACTTTAGACCACGTGTAAGAGTCACGTGACATCACGTAACTTTAGCTAGACCATAGGTAAATACCAACCATACTGACATGGATATCAAACGAACGGGGCAATCAAAACCTATCCGATGGTGTACACCTAGTACACGTCAAACCACGCGGTAAAGGGTGTCACGGGATTTGACGTACCTTTCGATAGCCCATGCATGATTGCTAACAATACTGACATGGATTTCAAACGATCAGGCTTCGAACAAGGTCTCCGATGGTATGGCCTTCGCGTACGTAATACCACGAGAAAAAGAGTCCCATGAGATCACGTAACTTTAGGCAGGCCATAGTTAATCACCAATCATGCCGATATGGGTATCAAACGAACGGGGAAATCAAAAGCTATGCGTTGGTGTACACGCAGTTAATGTCAAATACGTGATAAAGAGTGTCACGTGACCTCACGTACCTTTCGTCAGCCATCATGACTCTTAACCATACTGACATGGATATCAAATTACTGGGCTTCGAACATGATTTCCGATGTTACGCACTTCGCGTACTTCACACAACGTTAAAGAGTGACGTGACATCATGTACCTTTTGCCAGACCTTGGGTAAATACCAATCATAACGATGTGGATATCAAACGAACGGCGCAATCAAAAGCTATGCTATGGTGTACCTGTAGTTAACGTCAAAAAGCGTGGTAAAGGGTGTCACGTGACCTCACATATCTTCGCTAGCCCATATATGGTTTCTAACTATACTGACATGGATATCAAACGACCGGGCTTCAAGCATGATTTCCGATGGTACGCACTTCGCGTACTTCGGACCACGTTAAAGAGTCACGTGACATTATGTACCTTTAGCCAGACCTTCGCTAATTACCAATAATGCCAATATGGATATCCAACGACCGGGGAAATCAAAAGGTATGCGATGGTGTACACGCATTTTATGTCAAATCACGTGGTAAAGGGTGTCACGTGACCTCACATACCTTTCGCTAGCCCATGCATGATTTCTAACCATGTTGACATGGATATAAAACGATCGGGCTTAAAACAAGGTTTCCGATGGTAGGCACTTCGCGTACTTCAGACCACGTTTAAGAGTCACGTGACATCACGTAGCTTTAGCCAGATCATGGGTAAATACCAACCATACCGACGTGGATATCAAACGAACGGGGCAATCAAAACCAATGCGATGGTGTACACGTAGTTAACGTCAAACCACGCGGTAAAGGGTGTCAGTGTCACGTGACAACACGTACCTTTTGCTAGCCCATGCATGATTTCTAACCATACTGACATAGATCTCAAAGGATAGGGCATCGAACAAGGTTTCGAAAGGCACGCACTTCGCGTACTTAGAACCACGTGGAAATAGTCGCGTGACATTAGGTAACTTTAGCCAGACCATGGGTATTTTTCAAGCATACCAACATGGATATCAAACGAACGGGGCAATCAAAAGCTATGAGATGGTGTACACGTAGTTAACGTGAAATCACGTGGTAAAGGATGTCACGCGACCTCACATGCCTTTCGCTAGCCCATGCGTGATTCCTAACCCTACTGACATGGATATCAAACGATCGGACTTCGAACACTGTTTGCGATGGCAAGCTCTTCGCGTATGTGATACCACGTGACAAAGAGTCACGTGACAATGCGTAACTTTAGCCACCCCACGGGTAATTACCAGCCATTCCGACATGGATATCAAACGAACGGGGCAATCAAAACCTATGCGACGGTGTACGCGTAGTTATTGTCAAATTACGTGGTATAGGGTGTCCTGTGACCTCACATACCTTTCCCTAGCCCATGCATGATCCCCAACCATACTGACAAGGATATCAAACTATCGGGCTTCGAACAAGGTCTGCGAGTGTACGCAATTCGCCTACTTCAGACCACGCGGAAAATTGTCATGTGACATCACGTAACCTTAGCCAGACTCGTTTCCACGTGGTCTGAAGTGTGCGAAGCGCAAACCATCGCAGATCTTGTTCGATGCCCGATCGTTTCATATTCATGACAGTATGGTTAGGATTGATTGATGGGCTAGCGAAACGTACGTGAAGTCAAATGACACCCTTTACCACTTCATTTGGCGCTAACAACGGGAACAGAATCGCATGGCTTTTCATTTCCCCATTCGTTTGATACCCATGTCTAAATGGTTGGTAATTACCCATGGCCTGGCTAAAGTTACGTGATGTCACGTGACTCTTTCTACATGGTCTGAAGTAGGCGAAGTGCTTACAATCGCAAATCTTGTTCGAAGCCCCATCGTTTGCTATCAATGCCAGTATGGTTGGGGGTGATGCACGGGCTAGCGAAATGTACGTGAGGTCACGTGACACCCTTTACCACGTGATTTGACGTTAACTACGTGTACCCCACCGCATAGCTTTTGATTTTCCCGTTCAAGCCCGATTGTTTGATATCCATGTCAATATGAATGACACGCTGGAATATGCTGGCGAATGTTACGTGAGATCCCGTACCACCCTCTTCCACGTGACCTCAGATGCATTACATGGTTATAATCCCAGTGATTGTTCGAAGCTCATTCATTTCATATCCACATACACGGGCTTCGTAAAAAACAGAATGATTAGAGGTCACGTGACGCTCTTTTCAGCCTGTTTTCATCCGCTTTCGAATTAACAGTTTGTTGCGTGATGCCTTTCTGTTTCAATGCATGTTAGCAAAGCCTCAAATGGCTACGTTTTGCATGACCTGTTAACGGCAATAGTATAATGTCCATATCAGTGGGCTGTTTCGGTGATATATCGCACGGGAAAGGCATTTCATTAGTCCCATGACAATGGTCTATAAGAAAGCTCACATAGGTACACTGGAATTCCTGATGGTTTATAATCGAGAAAGTAATCCCTATCTGAACAAGCTGCACCATGTTCTATCAGTTTGCTTATCTCTTCTCGTGTTAGATTTTTTATTGAAGTACCTGAATTTGAAAAGAAAATTGCGTACAAAAATGCGTAGCGCAAGAAAGGGTAGACATCAATTGCGCCGTCCATTTACACAAAGCAATTTTAGTAAGAGTAGCGCAGCATAAGATCTACAAATTCTCCACTGCAGTTTTGATTGGTGTAGACAGGAAACGACCAACAAAGTGGCGGGCGTTGCAAACGCGTGGCGCCATTTTGTCGGTTACGGGTGGCGTTGGTTTGGCGAAGATAGTGAACCTTCATTGCAGGGAGAAACCGCGAAATATTGGTGCGATTGTGTCACAGACACTCACAGAGGAAGCTGAGCTAATCCTCCAAGAAGGGAACTTAACTTATTCAGAGGTGGTGCGGTCTGTTAGAACTCCGCGCTTTATTATGAGCAGAGAGAAGTATCTTCGTTCACTTAGTATTCGCGATGTATTTAGCTGCAGTTTGTCTAGATTTGTTGCTGAAATGTAACTTGAACCTTGACTTTAGGTTTTGTGTTAGGGAGTATACGGAGCTTACGCGCCTGGATTGCTTATGCAGAATACTCTATGTCTGCTCTGGTTTGGGACAGCCCACTTAGTAAAGCGCTGCACACTAGTTAATCTCCCTTGGCCTGGAGCACTGTCTCCTGTACGAGCCAGCACGAAGTGTCGGTAAAAAATAGACCTAATGTATATTACACTCTATATTGCATAGTAGATTGGCGAAAATGAGGAGTTTAGAAATCACGAAATCGTTTTAATGCTTGAAGGACAAGGTTTAATTAGGCTAGTTCAGGTGCAAACGTTCATTCCCGTGCTGCTTGAACCGCCGGCTCGCAGCTCACATCGACAATAGCGCCAGAGTTCCCTGAAGTAATTGTTTGAAACTCAATGCGTTAGAAAGCTTCGTGATTGTCTTGGTCCAGAGGGTCCAGCGTAGC
Organism: Dermacentor variabilis; assembly: GCF_050947875.1. NCBI lineage: Eukaryota > Metazoa > Arthropoda > Arachnida > Ixodida > Ixodidae > Dermacentor > Dermacentor variabilis. The sequence continues at coordinate 102,539,786 of NC_134578.1, read as the reverse complement.
TGTGCTGTTTCTCGCTCGCAACTGTTATGCTGGCATGCCTCTTGGCTGCTCACAACCGCCAAGCGTTCTTCACGGACCAGCAAATTCTCGCCTTCTGCGGTACGACATTAAGCGTCGAAGGAAGGTATAGTTTCTGTGTTCGGCGCTTTTATTAGGACCCATTTTTTTCCACACTGAATGTGCGCTTTCGTCCTACGTCTTCACATAGATACATGGGTCGGCCGATTCTGGAGGCGACGTCTACTCTAGAGCTCTTGAACCGGCTTCTTCATGGTCTGTTCAGATTTAACACTTGCCCCTTGTTCTGCCGGCACATCCCGGTGTCGTTCCACATATCAAATGAGGGGAACTGGCCTAGAATGCGCACATACCCAGTTGCCCAAGTTGTCTATTCCCACCAACAACTATAGCGGGACATACACATTGGCCCAAGTTGTCTACTTGTAAAGGGAGCAGCAACAATTGCGTTAAAATGCAAGAAAACCCTGCAAAAGTATTTCCCCCACCCCCACAAACTTAACAAGACATCAAACTTAACAAGGAAACAAGCCCTGCGGTGGAGGACTACAGGGCGTGCCAAACAAAGGCGTTTTCGTACGCACCCTCCACATGCATACAGCCTCCGGGGCCGGGTGTGAACCCGCCACATTGTAGCGCAGCAGCACAACGCCTCAAGCCACTGAGCTACCCCGAAGGGTGCTGGTCAAGGGTTTTTGACCCTTATATGCCTGCTGTTAGAGCGAAGCAGGGCTCGTTGGCCATACCATAGAGGCAGTGCAGGAAGAAACAAGCGCGCTACATTTCCCACACTGAGGGAGTGTACCATACAGTTAGTGTAGAAAGAAAGTAGGTCGGTACCGCTCACCATCGAAACAGTCGGTGCAGGAAGAAAGCCGGCCATTGTAGTTTGCACAAGTGGGTATACCACATATCTATCGTAGAAAGAAAGTACGTGACTACACTTGGGTCATGACAAGTATACGGTACAGTTTGCCTCACTGTACACTCAGTGTTGCAAGAAAGCTGGTCACTACAGTTGCCAGAACAACTAATTGCATCACAGAGTTAGCGTAGAAAGTTGCTCATGACAGTTGTCGGAACAATTGCGCAATACAGTAGTCCCTACCCTACGGTCCGTGCAGAAAGACAGCTGGTCCGTACAGTTACTGCGGTCAGTATTGTTTATGACAGGCGAGACCGTACGGTCCGCGGGGGGGGGGGGGGCGGCTTCACAATGTAGTGGTTAAAGACAGAAATAAGGGCGCTGCAGTTTCCAGAAGCAAACATGTGCTATGGTCTTAGCGTAGTGAGGAATGCATGAAAATAAATAAGCCTCATGAGGCTAAATCGACTTATCTTTGTTCGATAATTAGCCTAAGAGAGGTGCTGACTAGTCCTTGTAAATATACGTCAAACTGGCTATCCGGTTTAACCGGAGGTAAGTGAATCCGGTCTCGAAAACCATTTATGTGGGTTTCAGGATTTCCGGATATACGGTTACCGGACGAATGGGAATCGGAAGAGCTATGCGATGCTGCGCACATAGTGAACATGAAATCACGTGGGAGACACTGTACCGTGACCTCAAATATATTTCTCTGGCCCATACGGTATTGCCAAACATAGTGTCGTGGATATAAAACGATCAGGCTTCGAACAAGTTCTGCGAAGGCACGGTCTTCGCGTACGTTTTACCATGTGAAAAAGAGTAACATGACATGACGTACCTTTAGCCACACCATGGGTAATTACCAACCCTGCAACATGGATATCAAACGAAAGGGGCAATCAACAGCAATGCAATGGTGTACATGTGGTTAATGTCAAGTCACGTGGTAAAGGGTGTCACGTGATCTCACGTACCTTTCTGTAGCCCATGCATGGTTCCTAACTATACTGACATGGATATCGAACGATCGGGCTTCGAACAAGGTTTACGGTTACAGGCGCTTCGCGTACTTGAGAACATGTGGAAAAGAGTCACGTGACATTACATAACTTTAGCGAGACCATGAGTAATTACCAAGCATACCGACATGGATATCAAACGTACGGGGAATTAAAAGCTATGCGATGGTTTAAACGTAGTTAACATGAAATCACGTGGCAAAGGGTGTCACGTGACTTCACGTAGCTTTTGCTAGCCCATGCATGATTCCTAACCATACCGACATGGATATCAATTGATCGGGCTTCGAACAAAGTCTCCGATCGTATAGTCTTCGCGTGCGTATAACCACGAGAAAAAGAGTCACGTGACATCACGTTGCTTTAGCGAGACAATAGGTAATTACCAACTATCATCATCATCATCAGCCTGGTTACGCCCACTGCAAGGCGAAGGCCTCTCCCATACTTCTCCAACTACCCCGGTCATGTACTAATTGTGGCCATGTTGTCCCTGCAAACTTCTTACCAACCATGCCGACATGGATATCCAACGAATGGGCAAATCAAAAGCTATGCGATGGTGTACACGTAGTTAACGTCAAATACGTGGTGAAGGGTATCACGTTATCTCACGTACCTTTTTCTAGCCCATGCATGATTCCTAATCATACTGACATCGATATCAAACGATCGGCCTTCGAACATGATTTCCTATGGTACGCACTTCGCGTACTTCAGACAACGCTGAAGAGTCACGTGACATCACGTAACTTTAGCCAGACCTTGGGTAATTACCAACCATACCGATATGAACATCAAACGAACGTGGAAATCAAAAGCTATGCGAAGGTGTACGCGTAGGTAACGTTAAACCACGTGGTAAAGGGCGTCACGTGACCACACGTACCTTTCGCTAGCCCCATGCGTGATTCCTAATCATACTGACATGGATATCAAACGATCGGCCTTCGAACATGATTACCGGTGGTACGCACTTCGCGTACTTCAGACCACGTGGAAAAGAGTCACGTGAGGTCACGTAACTTTAGCCAGACCATAGGTCATTACCAGCCATGCCTACATGGATATCCAATGAACGGGGAAATCAAAAGCTATGCGATGGTGTACACGCAGTTAATATCAGATCACCTGGTAAAGGGTGTCAAGCAACCTCACGTACGTTTCGCAAGCCCATGCATTATTCCTAAACATAGTGACATGGATAGAAAACGATCGGGTTTGGGACAAGGTTTTCGATGGTACGCACTTCGCGTACTTTAGACCACGTGTAAGAGTCACGTGACATCACGTAACTTTAGCTAGACCATAGGTAAATACCAACCATACTGACATGGATATCAAACGAACGGGGCAATCAAAACCTATCCGATGGTGTACACCTAGTACACGTCAAACCACGCGGTAAAGGGTGTCACGGGATTTGACGTACCTTTCGATAGCCCATGCATGATTGCTAACAATACTGACATGGATTTCAAACGATCAGGCTTCGAACAAGGTCTCCGATGGTATGGCCTTCGCGTACGTAATACCACGAGAAAAAGAGTCCCATGAGATCACGTAACTTTAGGCAGGCCATAGTTAATCACCAATCATGCCGATATGGGTATCAAACGAACGGGGAAATCAAAAGCTATGCGTTGGTGTACACGCAGTTAATGTCAAATACGTGATAAAGAGTGTCACGTGACCTCACGTACCTTTCGTCAGCCATCATGACTCTTAACCATACTGACATGGATATCAAATTACTGGGCTTCGAACATGATTTCCGATGTTACGCACTTCGCGTACTTCACACAACGTTAAAGAGTGACGTGACATCATGTACCTTTTGCCAGACCTTGGGTAAATACCAATCATAACGATATGGATATCAAACGAACGGCGCAATCAAAAGCTATGCTATGGTGTACCTGTAGTTAACGTCAAAAAGCGTGGTAAAGGGTGTCACGTGACCTCACATATCTTCGCTAGCCCATATATGGTTTCTAACTATACTGACATGGATATCAAACGACCGGGCTTCAAGCATGATTTCCGATGGTACGCACTTCGCGTACTTCGGACCACGTTAAAGAGTCACGTGACATTATGTACCTTTAGCCAGACCTTCGCTAATTACCAATAATGCCAATATGGATATCCAACGACCGGGGAAATCAAAAGGTATGCGATGGTGTACACGCATTTTATGTCAAATCACGTGGTAAAGGGTGTCACGTGACCTCACATACCTTTCGCTAGCCCATGCATGATTTCTAACCATGTTGACATGGATATAAAACGATCGGGCTTAAAACAAGGTTTCCGATGGTAGGCACTTCGCGTACTTCAGACCACGTTTAAGAGTCACGTGACATCACGTAGCTTTAGCCAGATCATGGGTAAATACCAACCATACCGACGTGGATATCAAACGAACGGGGCAATCAAAACCAATGCGATGGTGTACACGTAGTTAACGTCAAACCACGCGGTAAAGGGTGTCAGTGTCACGTGACAACACGTACCTTTTGCTAGCCCATGCATGATTTCTAACCATACTGACATAGATCTCAAAGGATAGGGCATCGAACAAGGTTTCGAAAGGCACGCACTTCGCGTACTTAGAACCACGTGGAAATAGTCGCGTGACATTAGGTAACTTTAGCCAGACCATGGGTATTTTTCAAGCATACCAACATGGATATCAAACGAACGGGGCAATCAAAAGCTATGAGATGGTGTACACGTAGTTAACGTGAAATCACGTGGTAAAGGATGTCACGCGACCTCACATGCCTTTCGCTAGCCCATGCGTGATTCCTAACCCTACTGACATGGATATCAAACGATCGGACTTCGAACACTGTTTGCGATGGCAAGCTCTTCGCGTATGTGATACCACGTGACAAAGAGTCACGTGACAATGCGTAACTTTAGCCACCCCACGGGTAATTACCAGCCATTCCGACATGGATATCAAACGAACGGGGCAATCAAAACCTATGCGACGGTGTACGCGTAGTTATTGTCAAATTACGTGGTATAGGGTGTCCTGTGACCTCACATACCTTTCCCTAGCCCATGCATGATCCCCAACCATACTGACAAGGATATCAAACTATCGGGCTTCGAACAAGGTCTGCGAGTGTACGCAATTCGCCTACTTCAGACCACGCGGAAAATTGTCATGTGACATCACGTAACCTTAGCCAGACTCGTTTCCACGTGGTCTGAAGTGTGCGAAGCGCAAACCATCGCAGATCTTGTTCGATGCCCGATCGTTTCATATTCATGACAGTATGGTTAGGATTGATTGATGGGCTAGCGAAACGTACGTGAAGTCAAATGACACCCTTTACCACTTCATTTGGCGCTAACAACGGGAACAGAATCGCATGGCTTTTCATTTCCCCATTCGTTTGATACCCATGTCTAAATGGTTGGTAATTACCCATGGCCTGGCTAAAGTTACGTGATGTCACGTGACTCTTTCTACATGGTCTGAAGTAGGCGAAGTGCTTACAATCGCAAATCTTGTTCGAAGCCCCATCGTTTGCTATCAATGCCAGTATGGTTGGGGGTGATGCACGGGCTAGCGAAATGTACGTGAGGTCACGTGACACCCTTTACCACGTGATTTGACGTTAACTACGTGTACCCCACCGCATAGCTTTTGATTTTCCCGTTCAAGCCCGATTGTTTGATATCCATGTCAATATGGATGACACGCTGGAATATGCTGGCGAATGTTACGTGAGATCCCGTACCACCCTCTTCCACGTGACCTCAGATGCATTACATGGTTATAATCCCAGTGATTGTTCGAAGCTCATTCATTTCATATCCACATACACGGGCTTCGTAAAAAACAGAATGATTAGAGGTCACGTGACGCTCTTTTCAGCCTGTTTTCATCCGCTTTCGAATTAACAGTTTGTTGCGTGATGCCTTTCTGTTTCAATGCATGTTAGCAAAGCCTCAAATGGCTACGTTTTGCATGACCTGTTAACGGCAATAGTATAATGTCCATATCAGTGGGCTGTTTCGGTGATATATCGCACGGGAAAGGCATTTCATTAGTCCCATGACAATGGTCTATAAGAAAGCTCACATAGGTACACTGGAATTCCTGATGGTTTATAATCGAGAAAGTAATCCCTATCTGAACAAGCTGCACCATGTTCTATCAGTTTGCTTATCTCTTCTCGTGTTAGATTTTTTATTGAAGTACCTGAATTTGAAAAGAAAATTGCGTACAAAAATGCGTAGCGCAAGAAAGGGTAGACATCAATTGCGCCGTCCATTTACACAAAGCAATTTTAGTAAGAGTAGCGCAGCATAAGATCTACAAATTCTCCACTGCAGTTTTGATTGGTGTAGACAGGAAACGACCAACAAAGTGGCGGGCGTTGCAAACGCGTGGCGCCATTTTGTCGGTTACGGGTGGCGTTGGTTTGGCGAAGATAGTGAACCTTCATTGCAGGGAGAAACCGCGAAATATTGGTGCGATTGTGTCACAGACACTCACAGAGGAAGCTGAGCTAATCCTCCAAGAAGGGAACTTAACTTATTCAGAGGTGGTGCGGTCTGTTAGAACTCCGCGCTTTATTATGAGCAGAGAGAAGTATCTTCGTTCACTTAGTATTCGCGATGTATTTAGCTGCAGTTTGTCTAGATTTGTTGCTGAAATGTAACTTGAACCTTGACTTTAGGTTTTGTGTTAGGGAGTATACGGAGCTTACGCGCCTGGATTGCTTATGCAGAATACTCTATGTCTGCTCTGGTTTGGGACAGCCCACTTAGTAAAGCGCTGCACACTAGTTAATCTCCCTTGGCCTGGAGCACTGTCTCCTGTACGAGCCAGCACGAAGTGTCGGTAAAAAATAGACCTAATGTATATTACACTCTATATTGCATAGTAGATTGGCGAAAATGAGGAGTTTAGAAATCACGAAATCGTTTTAATGCTTGAAGGACAAGGTTTAATTAGGCTAGTTCAGGTGCAAACGTTCATTCCCGTGCTGCTTGAACCGCCGGCTCGCAGCTCACATCGACAATAGCGCCAGAGTTCCCTGAAGTAATTGTTTGAAACTCAATGCGTTAGAAAGCTTCGTGATTGTCTTGGTCCAGAGGGTCCAGCGTAGCTGTGCTGTTTCTCGCTCGCAACTGTTATGCTGGCATGCCTCTTGGCTGCTCACAACCGCCAAGCGTTCTTCACGGACCAGCAAATTCTCGCCTTCTGCGGTACGACATTAAGCGTCGAAGGAAGGTATAGTTTCTGTGTTCGGCGCTTTTATTAGGACCCATTTTTTTCCACACTGAATGTGCGCTTTCGTCCTACGTCTTCACATAGATACATGGGTCGGCCGATTCTGGAGGCGACGTCTACTCTAGAGCTCTTGAACCGGCTTCTTCATGGTCTGTTCAGATTTAACACTTGCCCCTTGTTCTGCCGGCACATCCCGGTGTCGTTCCACATATCAAATGAGGGGAACTGGCCTAGAATGCGCACATACCCAGTTGCCCAAGTTGTCTATTCCCACCAACAACTATAGCGGGACATACACATTGGCCCAAGTTGTCTACTTGTAAAGGGAGCAGCAACAATTGCGTTAAAATGCAAGAAAACCCTGCAAAAGTATTTCCCCCACCCCCACAAACTTAACAAGACATCAAACTTAACAAGGAAACAAGCCCTGCGGTGGAGGACTACAGGGCGTGCCAAACAAAGGCGTTTTCGTACGCACCCTCCACATGCATACAGCCTCCGGGGCCGGGTGTGAACCCGCCACATTGTAGCGCAGCAGCACAACGCCTCAAGCCACTGAGCTACCCCGAAGGGTGCTGGTCAAGGGTTTTTGACCCTTATATGCCTGCTGTTAGAGCGAAGCAGGGCTCGTTGGCCATACCATAGAGGCAGTGCAGGAAGAATCAAGCGCGCTACATTTCCCACACTGAGGGAGTGTACCATACAGTTAGTGTAGAAAGAAAGTAGGTCGGTACCGCTCACCATCGAAACAGTCGGTGCAGGAAGAAAGCCGGCCATTGTAGTTTGCACAAGTGGGTATACCACATATCTATCGTAGAAAGAAAGTACGTGACTACACTTGGGTCATGACAAGTATACGGTACAGTTTGCCTCACTGTACACTCAGTGTTGCAAGAAAGCTGGTCACTACAGTTGCCAGAACAACTAATTGCATCACAGAGTTAGCGTAGAAAGTTGCTCATGACAGTTGTCGGAACGATTGCGCAATACAGTAGTCCCTACCCTACGGTCCGTGCAGAAAGACAGCTGGTCCGTACAGTTACTGCGGTCAGTATTGTTTATGACAGGCGAGACCGTACGGTCCGGGGGGGGGGGGCGGCTTCACAATGTAGTGGTTAAAGACAGAAATAAGGGCGCTGCAGTTTCCAGAAGCAAACATGTGCTATGGTCTTAGCGTAGTGAGGAATGCATGAAAATAAATAAGCCTCATGAGGCTAAATCGACTTATCTTTGTTCGATAATTAGCCTAAGAGAGGTGCTGACTAGTCCTTGTAAATATACGTCAAACTGGCTATCCGGTTTAACCGGAGGTAAGTGAATCCGGTCTCGAAAACCATTTATGTGGGTTTCAGGATTTCCGGATATACGGTTACCGGACGAATGGGAATCGGAAGAGCTATGCGATGCTGCGCACATAGTGAACATGAAATCACGTGGGAGACACTGTACCGTGACCTCAAATATATTTCTCTGGCCCATACGGTATTGCCAAACATAGTGTCGTGGATATAAAACGATCAGGCTTCGAACAAGTTCTGCGAAGGCACGGTCTTCGCGTACGTTTTACCATGTGAAAAAGAGTAACATGACATGACGTACCTTTAGCCACACCATGGGTAATTACCAACCCTGCAACATGGATATCAAACGAAAGGGGCAATCAACAGCAATGCAATGGTGTACATGTGGTTAATGTCAAGTCACGTGGTAAAGGGTGTCACGTGATCTCACGTACCTTTCTGTAGCCCATGCATGGTTCCTAACTATACTGACATGGATATCGAACGATCGGGCTTCGAACAAGGTTTACGGTTACAGGCGCTTCGCGTACTTGAGAACATGTGGAAAAGAGTCACGTGACATTACATAACTTTAGCGAGACCATGAGTAATTACCAAGCATACCGACATGGATATCAAACGTACGGGGAATTAAAAGCTATGCGATGGTTTAAACGTAGTTAACATGAAATCACGTGGCAAAGGGTGTCACGTGACTTCACGTAGCTTTTGCTAGCCCATGCATGATTCCTAACCATACCGACATGGATATCAATTGATCGGGCTTCGAACAAAGTCTCCGATCGTATAGTCTTCGCGTGCGTATAACCACGAGAAAAAGAGTCACGTGACATCACGTTGCTTTAGCGAGACAATAGGTAATTACCAACTATCATCATCATTATCAGCCTGGTTACGCCCACTGCAAGGCGAAGGCCTCTCCCATACTTCTCCAACTACCCCGGTCATGTACTAATTGTGGCCATGTTGTCCCTGCAAACTTCTTACCAACCATGCCGACATGGATATCCAACGAATGGGCAAATCAAAAGCTATGCGATGGTGTACACGTAGTTAACGTCAAATACGTGGTGAAGGGTATCACGTTATCTCACGTACCTTTTTCTAGCCCATGCATGATTCCTAATCATACTGACATCGATATCAAACGATCGGCCTTCGAACATGATTTCCTATGGTACGCACTTCGCGTACTTCAGACAACGCTGAAGAGTCACGTGACATCACGTAACTTTAGCCAGACCTTGGGTAATTACCAACCATACCGATATGAACATCAAACGAACGTGGAAATCAAAAGCTATGCGAAGGTGTACGCGTAGGTAACGTTAAACCACGTGGTAAAGGGCGTCACGTGACCACACGTACCTTTCGCTAGCCCCATGCGTGATTCCTAATCATACTGACATGGATATCAAACGATCGGCCTTCGAACATGATTACCGGTGGTACGCACTTCGCGTACTTCAGACCACGTGGAAAAGAGTCACGTGAGGTCACGTAACTTTAGCCAGACCATAGGTCATTACCAGCCATGCCTACATGGATATCCAATGAACGGGGAAATCAAAAGCTATGCGATGGTGTACACGCAGTTAATATCAGATCACCTGGTAAAGGGTGTCAAGCAACCTCACGTACGTTTCGCAAGCCCATGCATTATTCCTAAACATAGTGACATGGATAGAAAACGATCGGGTTTGGGACAAGGTTTTCGATGGTACGCACTTCGCGTACTTTAGACCACGTGTAAGAGTCACGTGACATCACGTAACTTTAGCTAGACCATAGGTAAATACCAACCATACTGACATGGATATCAAACGAACGGGGCAATCAAAACCTATCCGATGGTGTACACCTAGTACACGTCAAACCACGCGGTAAAGGGTGTCACGGGATTTGACGTACCTTTCGATAGCCCATGCATGATTGCTAACAATACTGACATGGATTTCAAACGATCAGGCTTCGAACAAGGTCTCCGATGGTATGGCCTTCGCGTACGTAATACCACGAGAAAAAGAGTCCCATGAGATCACGTAACTTTAGGCAGGCCATAGTTAATCACCAATCATGCCGATATGGGTATCAAACGAACGGGGAAATCAAAAGCTATGCGCTGGTGTACACGCAGTTAATGTCAAATACGTGATAAAGAGTGTCACGTGACCTCACGTACCTTTCGTCAGCCATCATGACTCTTAACCATACTGACATGGATATCAAATTACTGGGCTTCGAACATGATTTCCGATGTTACGCACTTCGCGTACTTCACACAACGTTAAAGAGTGACGTGACATCATGTACCTTTTGCCAGACCTTGGGTAAATACCAATCATAACGATATGGATATCAAACGAACGGCGCAATCAAAAGCTATGCTATGGTGTACCTGTAGTTAACGTCAAAAAGCGTGGTAAAGGGTGTCACGTGACCTCACATATCTTCGCTAGCCCATATATGGTTTCTAACTATACTGACATGGATATCAAACGACCGGGCTTCAAGCATGATTTCCGATGGTACGCACTTCGCGTACTTCGGACCACGTTAAAGAGTCACGTGACATTATGTACCTTTAGCCAGACCTTCGCTAATTACCAATAATGCCAATATGGATATCCAACGACCGGGGAAATCAAAAGGTATGCGATGGTGTACACGCATTTTATGTCAAATCACGTGGTAAAGGGTGTCACGTGACCTCACATACCTTTCGCTAGCCCATGCATGATTTCTAACCATGTTGACATGGATATAAAACGATCGGGCTTAAAACAAGGTTTCCGATGGTAGGCACTTCGCGTACTTCAGACCACGTTTAAGAGTCACGTGACATCACGTAGCTTTAGCCAGATCATGGGTAAATACCAACCATACCGACGTGGATATCAAACGAACGGGGCAATCAAAACCAATGCGATGGTGTACACGTAGTTAACGTCAAACCACGCGGTAAAGGGTGTCAGTGTCACGTGACAACACGTACCTTTTGCTAGCCCATGCATGATTTCTAACCATACTGACATAGATCTCAAAGGATAGGGCATCGAACAAGGTTTCGAAAGGCACGCACTTCGCGTACTTAGAACCACGTGGAAATAGTCGCGTGACATTAGGTAACTTTAGCCAGACCATGGGTATTTTTCAAGCATACCAACATGGATATCAAACGAACGGGGCAATCAAAAGCTATGAGAAGGTGTACACGTAGTTAACGTGAAATCACGTGGTAAAGGATGTCACGCGACCTCACATGCCTTTCGCTAGCCCATGCGTGATTCCTAACCCTACTGACATGGATATCAAACGATCGGACTTCGAACACTGTTTGCGATGGCAAGCTCTTCGCGTATGTGATACCACGTGACAAAGAGTCACGTGACAATGCGTAACTTTAGCCACCCCACGGGTAATTACCAGCCATTCCGACATGGATATCAAACGAACGGGGCAATCAAAACCTATGCGACGGTGTACGCGTAGTTATTGTCAAATTACGTGGTATAGGGTGTCCTGTGACCTCACATACCTTTCCCTAGCCCATGCATGATCCCCAACCATACTGACAAGGATATCAAACTATCGGGCTTCGAACAAGGTCTGCGAGTGTACGCAATTCGCCTACTTCAGACCACGCGGAAAATTGTCATGTGACATCACGTAACCTTAGCCAGACTCGTTTCCACGTGGTCTGAAGTGTGCGAAGCGCAAACCATCGCAGATCTTGTTCGATGCCCGATCGTTTCATATTCATGACAGTATGGTTAGGATTGATTGATGGGCTAGCGAAACGTACGTGAAGTCAAATGACACCCTTTACCACTTCATTTGGCGCTAACAACGGGAACAGAATCGCATGGCTTTTCATTTCCCCATTCGTTTGATACCCATGTCTAAATGGTTGGTAATTACCCATGGCCTGGCTAAAGTTACGTGATGTCACGTGACTCTTTCTACATGGTCTGAAGTAGGCGAAGTGCTTACAATCGCAAATCTTGTTCGAAGCCCCATCGTTTGCTATCAATGCCAGTATGGTTGGGGGTGATGCACGGGCTAGCGAAATGTACGTGAGGTCACGTGACACCCTTTACCACGTGATTTGACGTTAACTACGTGTACCCCACCGCATAGCTTTTGATTTTCCCGTTCAAGCCCGATTGTTCGATATCCATGTCAATATGGATGACACGCTGGAATATGCTGGCGAATGTTACGTGAGATCCCGTACCACCCTCTTCCACGTGACCTCAGATGCATTACATGGTTATAATCCCAGTGATTGTTCGAAGCTCATTCATTTCATATCCACATACACGGGCTTCGTAAAAAACAGAATGATTAGAGGTCACGTGACGCTCTTTTCAGCCTGTTTTCATCCGCTTTCGAATTAACAGTTTGTTGCGTGATGCCTTTCTGTTTCAATGCATGTTAGCAAAGCCTCAAATGGCTACGTTTTGCATGACCTGTTAACGGCAATAGTATAATGTCCATATCAGTGGGCTGTTTCGGTGATATATCGCACGGGAAAGGCATTTCATTAGTCCCATGACAATGGTCTATAAGAAAGCTCACATAGGTACACTGGAATTCCTGATGGTTTATAATCGAGAAAGTAATCCCTATCTGAACAAGCTGCACCATGTTCTATCAGTTTGCTTATCTCTTCTCGTGTTAGATTTTTTATTGAAGTACCTGAATTTGAAAAGAAAATTGCGTACAAAAATGCGTAGCGCAAGAAAGGGTAGACATCAATTGCGCCGTCCATTTACACAAAGCAATTTTAGTAAGAGTAGCGCAGCATAAGATCTACAAATTCTCCACTGCAGTTTTGATTGGTGTAGACAGGAAACGACCAACAAAGTGGCGGGCGTTGCAAACGCGTGGCGCCATTTTGTCGGTTACGGGTGGCGTTGGTTTGGCGAAGATAGTGAACCTTCATTGCAGGGAGAAACCGCGAAATATTGGTGCGATTGTGTCACAGACACTCACAGAGGAAGCTGAGCTAATCCTCCAAGAAGGGAACTTAACTTATTCAGAGGTGGTGCGGTCTGTTAGAACTCCGCGCTTTATTATGAGCAGAGAGAAGTATCTTCGTTCACTTAGTATTCGCGATGTATTTAGCTGCAGTTTGTCTAGATTTGTTGCTGAAATGTAACTTGAACCTTGACTTTAGGTTTTGTGTTAGGGAGTATACGGAGCTTACGCGCCTGGATTGCTTATGCAGAATACTCTATGTCTGCTCTGGTTTGGGACAGCCCACTTAGTAAAGCGCTGCACACTAGTTAATCTCCCTTGGCCTGGAGCACTGTCTCCTGTACGAGCCAGCACGAAGTGTCGGTAAAAAATAGACCTAATGTATATTACACTCTATATTGCATAGTAGATTGGCGAAAATGAGGAGTTTAGAAATCACGAAATCGTTTTAATGCTTGAAGGACAAGGTTTAATTAGGCTAGTTCAGGTGCAAACGTTCATTCCCGTGCTGCTTGAACCGCCGGCTCGCAGCTCACATCGACAATAGCGCCAGAGTTCCCTGAAGTAATTGTTTGAAACTCAATGCGTTAGAAAGCTTCGTGATTGTCTTGGTCCAGAGGGTCCAGCGTAGCTGTGCTGTTTCTCGCTCGCAACTGTTATGCTGGCATGCCTCTTGGCTGCTCACAACCGCCAAGCGTTCTTCACGGACCAGCAAATTCTCGCCTTCTGCGGTACGACATTAAGCGTCGAAGGAAGGTATAGTTTCTGTGTTCGGCGCTTTTATTAGGACCCATTTTTTTCCACACTGAATGTGCGCTTTCGTCCTACGTCTTCACATAGATACATGGGTCGGCCGATTCTGGAGGCGACGTCTACTCTAGAGCTCTTGAACCGGCTTCTTCATGGTCTGTTCAGATTTAACACTTGCCCCTTGTTCTGCCGGCACATCCCGGTGTCGTTCCACATATCAAATGAGGGGAACTGGCCTAGAATGCGCACATACCCAGTTGCCCAAGTTGTCTATTCCCACCAACAACTATAGCGGGACATACACATTGGCCCAAGTTGTCTACTTGTAAAGGGAGCAGCAACAATTGCGTTAAAATGCAAGAAAACCCTGCAAAAGTATTTCCCCCACCCCCACAAACTTAACAAGACATCAAACTTAACAAGGAAACAAGCCCTGCGGTGGAGGACTACAGGGCGTGCCAAACAAAGGCGTTTTCGTACGCACCCTCCACATGCATACGGCCTCCGGGGCCGGGTGTGAACCCGCCACATTGTAGCGCATAAGCACAACGCCTCAAGCCACTGAGCTACCCCGAAGGGTGCTGGTCAAGGGTTTTTGACCCTTATATGCCTGCTGTTAGAGCGAAGCAGGGCTCGTTGGCCATACCATAGAGGCAGTGCAGGAAGAAACAAGCGCGCTACATTTCCCACACTGAGGGAGTGTACCATACAGTTAGTGTAGAAAGAAAGTAGGTCGGTACCGCTCACCATCGAAACAGTCGGTGCAGGAAGAAAGCCGGCCATTGTAGTTTGCACAAGTGGGTATACCACATATCTATCGTAGAAAGAAAGTACGTGACTACACTTGGGTCATGACAAGTATACGGTACAGTTTGCCTCACTGTACACTCAGTGTTGCAAGAAAGCTGGTCACTACAGTTGCCAGAACAACTAATTGCATCACAGAGTTAGCGTAGAAAGTTGCTCATGACAGTTGTCGGAACAATTGCGCAATACAGTAGTCCCTACCCTACGGTCCGTGCAGAAAGACAGCTGGTCCGTACAGTTACTGCGGTCAGTATTGTTTATGACAGGCGAGACCGTACGGTCCGGGGGGGGGGGGCGGCTTCACAATGTAGTGGTTAAAGACAGAAATAAGGGCGCTGCAGTTTCCAGAAGCAAACATGTGCTATGGTCTTAGCGTAGTGAGGAATGCATGAAAATAAATAAGCCTCATGAGGCTAAATCGACTTATCTTTGTTCGATAATTAGCCTAAGAGAGGTGCTGACTAGTCCTTGTAAATATACGTCAAACTGGCTATCCGGTTTAACCGGAGGTAAGTGAATCCGGTCTCGAAAACCATTTATGTGGGTTTCAGGATTTCCGGATATACGGTTACCGGACGAATGGGAATCGGAAGAGCTATGCGATGCTGCGCACATAGTGAACATGAAATCACGTGGGAGACGCTGTACCGTGACCTCAAATATATTTCTCTGGCCCATACGGTATTGCCAAACATAGTGTCGTGGATATAAAACGATCAGGCTTCGAACAAGTTCTGCGAAGGCACGGTCTTCGCGTACGTTTTACCATGTGAAAAAGAGTAACATGACATGACGTACCTTTAGCCACACCATGGGTAATTACCAACCCTGCAACATGGATATCAAACGAACGGGGCAATCAACAGCAATGCAATGGTGTACATGTGGTTAATGTCAAGTCACGTGGTAAAGGGTGTCACGTGATCTCACGTACCTTTCTGTAGCCCATACATGATTCCTAACTATACTGACATGGATATCGAACGATCGGGCTTCGAACAAGGTTTACGGTTATAGGCGCTTCGCGTACTTGAGAACCTGTGGAAAAGAGTCACGTGACATTACGTAACTTTAGCGAGACCACGAGTAATTACCAAGCATACCGACATGGATATCAAACGTACGGGGAATTGAAAGCTATGCGATGGTTTAAACGTAGTTAACATGAAATCACGTGGCAAAGGGTGTCACGTGACTTCACGTAGCTTTTGCTAGCCCATGCATGATTCCTAACCATACCGACATGGATATCAATAGATCGGGCTTCGAACAAAGTCTCCGATCGTATAGTCTTCGCGTGCGTATAACCACGAGAAAAAGAGTCACGTGACATCACGTTGCTTTAGCGAGACAATAGGTAATTACCAACTATCATCATCATTATCAGCCTGGTTACGCCCACTGCAAGGCGAAGGCCTCTCCCATACTTCTCCAACTACCCCGGTCATGTACTAATTGTGGCCATGTTGTCCCTGCAAACTTCTTACCAACCATGCCGACATGGATATCCAACGAATGGGCAAATCAAAAGCTATGCGATGGTGTACACGTAGTTAACGTCAAATACGTGGTGAAGGGTATCACGTTATCTCACGTACCTTTTTCTAGCCCATGCATGATTCCTAATCATACTGACATCGATATCAAACGATCGGCCTTCGAACATGATTTCCTATGGTACGCACTTCGCGTACTTCAGACAACGCTGAAGAGTCACGTGACATCACGTAACTTTAGCCAGACCTTGGGTAATTACCAACCATACCGATATGAACATCAAACGAACGTGGAAATCAAAAGCAATGCGAAGGTGTACGCGTAGGTAACGTTAAACCACGTGGTAAAGGGCGTCACGTGACCACACGTACCTTTCGCTAGCCCCATGCGTGATTCCTAATCATACTGACATGGATATCAAACGATCGGCCTTCGAACATGATTACCGGTGGTACGCACTTCGCGTACTTCAGACCACGTGGAAAAGAGTCACGTGAGGTCACGTAACTTTAGCCAGACCATAGGTCATTACCAGCCATGCCTACATGGATATCCAATGAACGGGGAAATCAAAAGCTATGCGATGGTGTACACGCAGTTAATATCAGATCACCTGGTAAAGGGTGTCAAGCAACCTCACGTACGTTTCGCAAGCCCATGCATTATTCCTAAACATAGTGACATGGATAGAAAACGATCGGGTTTGGGACAAGGTTTTCGATGGTACGCACTTCGCGTACTTTAGACCACGTGTAAGAGTCACGTGACATCACGTAACTTTAGCTAGACCATAGGTAAATACCAACCATACTGACATGGATATCAAACGAACGGGGCAATCAAAACCTATCCGATGGTGTACACCTAGTACACGTCAAACCACGCGGTAAAGGGTGTCACGGGATTTGACGTACCTTTCGATAGCCCATGCATGATTGCTAACAATAC
The DNA here is from genome assembly GCF_050947875.1 of Dermacentor variabilis. Classification (NCBI taxonomy): domain Eukaryota; kingdom Metazoa; phylum Arthropoda; class Arachnida; order Ixodida; family Ixodidae; genus Dermacentor; species Dermacentor variabilis. Next base: position 102,522,332 of record NC_134578.1, on the reverse strand, counting down.
TGACATGGATTTCAAACGATCAGGCTTCGAACAAGGTCTCCGATGGTATGGCCTTCGCGTACGTAATACCACGAGAAAAAGAGTCCCATGAGATCACGTAACTTTAGGCAGGCCATAGTTAATCACCAATCATGCCGATATGGGTATCAAACGAACGGGGAAATCAAAAGCTATGCGTTGGTGTACACGCAGTTAATGTCAAATACGTGATAAAGAGTGTCACGTGACCTCACGTACCTTTCGTCAGCCATCATGACTCTTAACCATACTGACATGGATATCAAATTACTGGGCTTCGAACATGATTTCCGATGTTACGCACTTCGCGTACTTCACACAACGTTAAAGAGTGACGTGACATCATGTACCTTTTGCCAGACCTTGGGTAAATACCAATCATAACGATATGGATATCAAACGAACGGCGCAATCAAAAGCTATGCTATGGTGTACCTGTAGTTAACGTCAAAAAGCGTGGTAAAGGGTGTCACGTGACCTCACATATCTTCGCTAGCCCATATATGGTTTCTAACTATACTGACATGGATATCAAACGACCGGGCTTCAAGCATGATTTCCGATGGTACGCACTTCGCGTACTTCGGACCACGTTAAAGAGTCACGTGACATTATGTACCTTTAGCCAGACCTTCGCTAATTACCAATAATGCCAATATGGATATCCAACGACCGGGGAAATCAAAAGGTATGCGATGGTGTACACGCATTTTATGTCAAATCACGTGGTAAAGGGTGTCACGTGACCTCACATACCTTTCGCTAGCCCATGCATGATTTCTAACCATGTTGACATGGATATAAAACGATCGGGCTTAAAACAAGGTTTCCGATGGTAGGCACTTCGCGTACTTCAGACCACGTTTAAGAGTCACGTGACATCACGTAGCTTTAGCCAGATCATGGGTAAATACCAACCATACCGACGTGGATATCAAACGAACGGGGCAATCAAAACCAATGCGATGGTGTACACGTAGTTAACGTCAAACCACGCGGTAAAGGGTGTCAGTGTCACGTGACAACACGTACCTTTTGCTAGCCCATGCATGATTTCTAACCATACTGACATAGATCTCAAAGGATAGGGCATCGAACAAGGTTTCGAAAGGCACGCACTTCGCGTACTTAGAACCACGTGGAAATAGTCGCGTGACATTAGGTAACTTTAGCCAGACCATGGGTATTTTTCAAGCATACCAACATGGATATCAAACGAACGGGGCAATCAAAAGCTATGAGAAGGTGTACACGTAGTTAACGTGAAATCACGTGGTAAAGGATGTCACGCGACCTCACATGCCTTTCGCTAGCCCATGCGTGATTCCTAACCCTACTGACATGGATATCAAACGATCGGACTTCGAACACTGTTTGCGATGGCAAGCTCTTCGCGTATGTGATACCACGTGACAAAGAGTCACGTGACAATGCGTAACTTTAGCCACCCCACGGGTAATTACCAGCCATTCCGACATGGATATCAAACGAACGGGGCAATCAAAACCTATGCGACGGTGTACGCGTAGTTATTGTCAAATTACGTGGTATAGGGTGTCCTGTGACCTCACATACCTTTCCCTAGCCCATGCATGATCCCCAACCATACTGACAAGGATATCAAACTATCGGGCTTCGAACAAGGTCTGCGAGTGTACGCAATTCGCCTACTTCAGACCACGCGGAAAATTGTCATGTGACATCACGTAACCTTAGCCAGACTCGTTTCCACGTGGTCTGAAGTGTGCGAAGCGCAAACCATCGCAGATCTTGTTCGATGCCCGATCGTTTCATATTCATGACAGTATGGTTAGGATTGATTGATGGGCTAGCGAAACGTACGTGAAGTCAAATGACACCCTTTACCACTTCATTTGGCGCTAACAACGGGAACAGAATCGCATGGCTTTTCATTTCCCCATTCGTTTGATACCCATGTCTAAATGGTTGGTAATTACCCATGGCCTGGCTAAAGTTACGTGATGTCACGTGACTCTTTCTACATGGTCTGAAGTAGGCGAAGTGCTTACAATCGCAAATCTTGTTCGAAGCCCCATCGTTTGCTATCAATGCCAGTATGGTTGGGGGTGATGCACGGGCTAGCGAAATGTACGTGAGGTCACGTGACACCCTTTACCACGTGATTTGACGTTAACTACGTGTACCCCACCGCATAGCTTTTGATTTTCCCGTTCAAGCCCGATTGTTTGATATCCATGTCAATATGGATGACACGCTGGAATATGCTGGCGAATGTTACGTGAGATCCCGTACCACCCTCTTCCACGTGACCTCAGATGCATTACATGGTTATAATCCCAGTGATTGTTCGAAGCTCATTCATTTCATATCCACATACACGGGCTTCGTAAAAAACAGAATGATTAGAGGTCACGTGACGCTCTTTTCAGCCTGTTTTCATCCGCTTTCGAATTAACAGTTTGTTGCGTGATGCCTTTCTGTTTCAATGCATGTTAGCAAAGCCTCAAATGGCTACGTTTTGCATGACCTGTTAACGGCAATAGTATAATGTCCATATCAGTGGGCTGTTTCGGTGATATATCGCACGGGAAAGGCATTTCATTAGTCCCATGACAATGGTCTATAAGAAAGCTCACATAGGTACACTGGAATTCCTGATGGTTTATAATCGAGAAAGTAATCCCTATCTGAACAAGCTGCACCATGTTCTATCAGTTTGCTTATCTCTTCTCGTGTTAGATTTTTTATTGAAGTACCTGAATTTGAAAAGAAAATTGCGTACAAAAATGCGTAGCGCAAGAAAGGGTAGACATCAATTGCGCCGTCCATTTACACAAAGCAATTTTAGTAAGAGTAGCGCAGCATAAGATCTACAAATTCTCCACTGCAGTTTTGATTGGTGTAGACAGGAAACGACCAACAAAGTGGCGGGCGTTGCAAACGCGTGGCGCCATTTTGTCGGTTACGGGTGGCGTTGGTTTGGCGAAGATAGTGAACCTTCATTGCAGGGAGAAACCGCGAAATATTGGTGCGATTGTGTCACAGACACTCACAGAGGAAGCTGAGCTAATCCTCCAAGAAGGGAACTTAACTTATTCAGAGGTGGTGCGGTCTGTTAGAACTCCGCGCTTTATTATGAGCAGAGAGAAGTATCTTCGTTCACTTAGTATTCGCGATGTATTTAGCTGCAGTTTGTCTAGATTTGTTGCTGAAATGTAACTTGAACCTTGACTTTAGGTTTTGTGTTAGGGAGTATACGGAGCTTACGCGCCTGGATTGCTTATGCAGAATACTCTATGTCTGCTCTGGTTTGGGACAGCCCACTTAGTAAAGCGCTGCACACTAGTTAATCTCCCTTGGCCTGGAGCACTGTCTCCTGTACGAGCCAGCACGAAGTGTCGGTAAAAAATAGACCTAATGTATATTACACTCTATATTGCATAGTAGATTGGCGAAAATGAGGAGTTTAGAAATCACGAAATCGTTTTAATGCTTGAAGGACAAGGTTTAATTAGGCTAGTTCAGGTGCAAACGTTCATTCCCGTGCTGCTTGAACCGCCGGCTCGCAGCTCACATCGACAATAGCGCCAGAGTTCCCTGAAGTAATTGTTTGAAACTCAATGCGTTAGAAAGCTTCGTGATTGTCTTGGTCCAGAGGGTCCAGCGTAGCTGTGCTGTTTCTCGCTCGCAACTGTTATGCTGGCATGCCTCTTGGCTGCTCACAACCGCCAAGCGTTCTTCACGGACCAGCAAATTCTCGCCTTCTGCGGTACGACATTAAGCGTCGAAGGAAGGTATAGTTTCTGTGTTCGGCGCTTTTATTAGGACCCATTTTTTTCCACACTGAATGTGCGCTTTCGTCCTACGTCTTCACATAGATACATGGGTCGGCCGATTCTGGAGGCGACGTCTACTCTAGAGCTCTTGAACCGGCTTCTTCATGGTCTGTTCAGATTTAACACTTGCCCCTTGTTCTGCCGGCACATCCCGGTGTCGTTCCACATATCAAATGAGGGGAACTGGCCTAGAATGCGCACATACCCAGTTGCCCAAGTTGTCTATTCCCACCAACAACTATAGCGGGACATACACATTGGCCCAAGTTGTCTACTTGTAAAGGGAGCAGCAACAATTGCGTTAAAATGCAAGAAAACCCTGCAAAAGTATTTCCCCCACCCCCACAAACTTAACAAGACATCAAACTTAACAAGGAAACAAGCCCTGCGGTGGAGGACTACAGGGCGTGCCAAACAAAGGCGTTTTCGTACGCACCCTCCACATGCATACAGCCTCCGGGGCCGGGTGTGAACCCGCCACATTGTAGCGCAGCAGCACAACGCCTCAAGCCACTGAGCTACCCCGAAGGGTGCTGGTCAAGGGTTTTTGACCCTTATATGCCTGCTGTTAGAGCGAAGCAGGGCTCGTTGGCCATACCATAGAGGCAGTGCAGGAAGAAACAAGCGCGCTACATTTCCCACACTGAGGGAGTGTACCATACAGTTAGTGTAGAAAGAAAGTAGGTCGGTACCGCTCACCATCGAAACAGTCGGTGCAGGAAGAAAGCCGGCCATTGTAGTTTGCACAAGTGGGTATACCACATATCTATCGTAGAAAGAAAGTACGTGACTACACTTGGGTCATGACAAGTATACGGTACAGTTTGCCTCACTGTACACTCAGTGTTGCAAGAAAGCTGGTCACTACAGTTGCCAGAACAACTAATTGCATCACAGAGTTAGCGTAGAAAGTTGCTCATGACAGTTGTCGGAACAATTGCGCAATACAGTAGTCCCTACCCTACGGTCCGTGCAGAAAGACAGCTGGTCCGTACAGTTACTGCGGTCAGTATTGTTTATGACAGGCGAGACCGTACGGTCCGGGGGGGGGGGCGGCTTCACAATGTAGTGGTTAAAGACAGAAATGAGGGCGCTGCAGTTTCCAGAAGCAAACATGTGCTATGGTCTTAGCGTAGTGAGGAATGCATGAAAATAAATAAGCCTCATGAGGCTAAATCGACTTATCTTTGTTCGATAATTAGCCTAAGAGAGGTGCTGACTAGTCCTTGTAAATATACGTCAAACTGGCTATCCGGTTTAACCGGAGGTAAGTGAATCCGGTCTCGAAAACCATTTATGTGGGTTTCAGGATTTCCGGATATACGGTTACCGGACGAATGGGAATCGGAAGAGCTATGCGATGCTGCGCACATAGTGAACATGAAATCACGTGGGAGACACTGTACCGTGACCTCAAATATATTTCTCTGGCCCATACGGTATTGCCAAACATAGTGTCGTGGATATAAAACGATCAGGCTTCGAACAAGTTCTGCGAAGGCACGGTCTTCGCGTACGTTTTACCATGTGAAAAAGAGTAACATGACATGACGTACCTTTAGCCACACCATGGGTAATTACCAACCCTGCAACATGGATATCAAACGAAAGGGGCAATCAACAGCAATGCAATGGTGTACATGTGGTTAATGTCAAGTCACGTGGTAAAGGGTGTCACGTGATCTCACGTACCTTTCTGTAGCCCATGCATGGTTCCTAACTATACTGACATGGATATCGAACGATCGGGCTTCGAACAAGGTTTACGGTTATAGGCGCTTCGCGTACTTGAGAACATGTGGAAAAGAGTCACGTGATATTACATAACTTTAGCGAGACCATGAGTAATTACCAAGCATACCGACATGGATATCAAACGTACGGGGAATTAAAAGCTATGCGATGGTTTAAACGTAGTTAACATGAAATCACGTGGCAAAGGGTGTCACGTGACTTCACATAGCTTTTGCTAGCCCATGCATGATTCCTAACCATACCGACATGGATATCAATTGATCGGGCTTCGAACAAAGTCTCCGATCGTATAGTCTTCGCGTGCGTATAACCACGAGAAAAAGAGTCACGTGACATCACGTTGCTTTAGCGAGACAATAGGTAATTACCAACTATCATCATCATCATCAGCCTGGTTACGCCCACTGCAAGGCGAAGGCCTCTCCCATACTTCTCCAACTACCCCGGTCATGTACTAATTGTGGCCATGTTGTCCCTGCAAACTTCTTACCAACCATGCCGCCATGGATATCCAACGAATGGGCAAATCAAAAGCTATGCGATGGTGTACACGTAGTTAACGTCAAATACGTGGTGAAGGGTATCACGTTATCTCACGTACCTTTTTCTAGCCCATGCATGATTCCTAATCATACTGACATCGATATCAAACGATCGGCCTTCGAACATGATTTCCTATGGTACGCACTTCGCGTACTTCAGACAACGCTGAAGAGTCACGTGACATCACGTAACTTTAGCCAGACCTTGGGTAATTACCAACCATACCGATATGAACATCAAACGAACGTGGAAATCAAAAGCTATGCGAAGGTGTACGCGTAGGTAACGTTAAACCACGTGGTAAAGGGCGTCACGTGACCACACGTACCTTTCGCTAGCCCCATGCGTGATTCCTAATCATACTGACATGGATATCAAACGATCGGCCTTCGAACATGATTACCGATGGTACGCACTTCGCGTACTTCAGACAACGTGGAAAAGAGTCACGTGAGGTCACGTAACTTTAGCCAGACCATAGGTAATTACCAGCCATGCCGACATGGATATCCAATGAACGGGGAAATCAAAAGCTATGCGATGGTGTACACGCAGTTAGTATCAGATCACCTGGTAAAGGGTGTCAAGCAACCTCACGTACGTTTCGCAAGCCCATGCATTATTCCTAAACATAGTGACATGGATAGAAAGCGATCGGGTTTGGGACAAGGTTTTCGATGGTACGCACTTCGCGTACTTTAGACCACGTGTAAGAGTCACGTGACATCACGTAACTTTAGCTAGACCATAGGTAAATACCAACCATACTGACATGGATATCAAACGAACGGGGCAATCAAAACATATCCGATGGTGTACACCTAGTACACGTCAAACCACGCGGTAAAGGGTGTCACGGGATTTGACGTACCTTTCGATAGCCCATGCATGATTGCTAACAATACTGACATGGATTTCAAACGATCAGGCTTCGAACAAGGTCTCCGATGGTATGGCCTTCGCGTACGTAATACCACGAGAAAAAGAGTCCCATGAGATCACGTAACTTTAGGCAGGCCATAGTTAATCACCAATCATGCCGATATGGGTATCAAACGAACGGGGAAATCAAAAGCTATGCGTTGGTGTACACGCAGTTAATGTCAAATACGTGATAAAGAGTGTCACTTGACCTCACGTACCTTTCGTCAGCCATCATGACTCTTAACCATACTGACATGGATATCAAATTACTGGGCTTCGAACATGATTTCCGATGGTACGCACTTCGCGTACTTCACACATCGTTAAAGAGTGGCGTGACATCATGTACCTTTTGCCAGACCTTGGGTAAATACCAATCATAACGTTATGGATATCAAACGAACGGCGCAATCAAAAGCTATGCTATGGTGTACCTGTAGTTAACGTCAAAAAGCGTGGTAAAGGGTGTCACGTGACCTCACATATCTTCGCTAGCCCATATATGGTTTCTAACTATACTGACATGGATATCAAACGACCGGGCTTCAAGCATGATTTCCGATGGTACGCACTTCGCGTACTTCGGACCACGTTAAAGAGTCACGTGACATTATGTACCTTTAGCCAGACCTTCGCTAATTACCAATAATGCCAATATGGATATCCAACGACCGGGGAAATCAAAAGGTATGCGATGGTGTACACGCATTTTATGTCAAATCACGTGGTAAAGGGTGTCACGTGACCTCACATACCTTTCGATGATGATATGTAGTGTTTAATGGCGCAAGGGCCAGGTTTGGCCAACTCACATACCTTTCGCTAGCCCATGCATGATTTCTAACCATGTTGACATGGATATAAAACGATCGGGCTTAAAACAAGGTTTCCGATGGTAGGCACTTCGCGTACTTCAGACCACGTTTAAGAGTCACGTGACATCACGTAGCTTTAGCCAGGTCATGGGTAAATACCAACCATACCGACGTGGATATCAAACGAACGGGGCAATCAAAACCAATGCGATGGTGTACACGTAGTTAACGTCAAACCAAGCGGTAAAGGGTGTCAGTGTCACGTGACAACACGTACCTTTTGCTAGCCCATGCATGATTTCTAACCATACTGACATAGATCTCAAAGGATAGGGCATCGAACAAGGTTTCGAAAGGCACGCACTTCGCGTACTTAGAACCACGTGGAAATAGTCGCGTGACATTAGGTAACTTTAGCCAGACCATGGGTATTTTTCAAGCATACCAACATGGATATCAAACGAACGGGGCAATCAAAAGCTATGAGATGGTGTACACGTAGTTAACGTGAAATCACGTGGTAAAGGATGTCACGCGACCTCACATGCCTTTCGCTAGCCCATGCGTGATTCCTAACCCTACTGACATGGATATGAAACGATCGGACTTCGAACACTGTTTGCGATGGCAAGCTCTTCGCGTATGTAATACCACGTGACAAAGAGTCACGTGACAATGCGTAACTTTAGCCACCCCACGGGTAATTACCAGCCATTCCGACATGGATATCAAACGAACGGGGCAATCAAAACCTATGCGACGGTGTACGCGTAGTTATTGTCAAATTACGTGGTATAGGGTGTCCTGTGACCTCACATACCTTTCCCTAGCCCATGCATGATCCCCAACCATACTGACAAGGATATCAAACTATCGGGCTTCGAACAAGGTCTGCGAGTGTACGCAATTCGCCTACTTTAGACCACGCGGAAAATTGTCATGTGACATCACGTAACCTTAGCCAGACTCGTTTCCACGTGGTCTGAAGTGTGCGAAGCGCAAACCATCGCAGATCTTGTTCGATGCCCGATCGTTTCATATTCATGACAGTATGGTTAGGATTGATTGATGGGCTAGCGAAACGTACGTGAAGTCAAATGACACCCTTTACCACTTCATTTGGCGCTAACAACGGGAACAGAATCGCATGGCTTTTCATTTCCCCATTCGTTTGATACCCATGTCTAAATGGTTGGTAATTACCCATGGCCTGGCTAAAGTTACGTGATGTCACGTGACTCTTTCTACATGGTCTGAAGTAGGCGAAGTGCTTACAATCGCAAATCTTGTTCGAAGCCCCATCGTTTGCTATCAATGCCAGTATGGTTGGGGGTGATGCACGGGCTAGCGAAATGTACGTGAGGTCACGTGACACCCTTTACCACGTGATTTGACGTTAACTACGTGTACCCCACCGCATAGCTTTTGATTTTCCCGTTCAAGCCCGATTGTTTGATATCCATGTCAATATGGATGACACGCTGGAATATGCTGGCGAATGTTACGTGAGATCCCGTACCACCCTCTTCCACGTGACCTCAGATGCATTACATGGTTATAATCCCAGTGATTGTTCGAAGCTCATTCATTTCATATCCACATACACGGGCTTCGTAAAAAACAGAATGATTAGAGGTCACGTGACGCTCTTTTCAGCCTGTTTTCATCCGCTTTCGAATTAACAGTTTGTTGCGTGATGCCTTTCTGTTTCAATGCATGTTAGCAAAGCCTCAAATGGCTACGTTTTGCATGACCTGTTAACGGCAATAGTATAATGTCCATATCAGTGGGCTGTTTCGGTGATATATCGCACGGGAAAGGCATTTCATTAGTCCCATGACAATGGTCTATAAGAAAGCTCACATAGGTACACTGGAATTCCTGATGGTTTATAATCGAGAAAGTAATCCCTATCTGAACAAGCTGCACCATGTTCTATCAGTTTGCTTATCTCTTCTCGTGTTAGATTTTTTATTGAAGTACCTGAATTTGAAAAGAAAATTGCGTACAAAAATGCGTAGCGCAAGAAAGGGTAGACATCAATTGCGCCGTCCATTTACACAAAGCAATTTTAGTAAGAGTAGCGCAGCATAAGATCTACAAATTCTCCACTGCAGTTTTGATTGGTGTAGACAGGAAACGACCAACAAAGTGGCGGGCGTTGCAAACGCGTGGCGCCATTTTGTCGGTTACGGGTGGCGTTGGTTTGGCGAAGATAGTGAACCTTCATTGCAGGGAGAAACCGCGAAATATTGGTGCGATTGTGTCACAGACACTCACAGAGGAAGCTGAGCTAATCCTCCAAGAAGGGAACTTAACTTATTCAGAGGTGGTGCGGTCTGTTAGAACTCCGCGCTTTATTATGAGCAGAGAGAAGTATCTTCGTTCACTTAGTATTCGCGATGTATTTAGCTGCAGTTTGTCTAGATTTGTTGCTGAAATGTAACTTGAACCTTGACTTTAGGTTTTGTGTTAGGGAGTATACGGAGCTTACGCGCCTGGATTGCTTATGCAGAATACTCTATGTCTGCTCTGGTTTGGGACAGCCCACTTAGTAAAGCGCTCCACACTAGTTAATCTCCCTTGGCCTGGAGCACTGTCTCCTGTACGAGCCAGCACGAAGTGTCGGTAAAAAATAGACCTAATGTATATTACACTCTATATTGCATAGTAGATTGGCGAAAATGAGGAGTTTAGAAATCACGAAATCGTTTTAATGCTTGAAGGACAAGGTTTAATTAGGCTAGTTCAGGTGCAAACGTTCATTCCCGTGCTGCTTGAACCGCCGGCTCGCAGCTCACATCGACAATAGCGCCAGAGTTCCCTGAAGTAATTGTTTGAAACTCAATGCGTTAGAAAGCTTCGTGATTGTCTTGGTCCAGAGGGTCCAGCGTAGCTGTGCTGTTTCTCGCTCGCAACTGTTATGCTGGCATGCCTCTTGGCTGCTCACAACCGCCAAGCGTTCTTCACGGACCAGCAAATTCTCGCCTTCTGCGGTACGACATTAAGCGTCGAAGGAAGGTATAGTTTCTGTGTTCGGCGCTTTTATTAGGACCCATTTTTTTCCACACTGAATGTGCGCTTTCGTCCTACGTCTTCACATAGATACATGGGTCGGCCGATTCTGGAGGCGACGTCTACTCTAGAGCTCTTGAACCGGCTTCTTCATGGTCTGTTCAGATTTAACACTTGCCCCTTGTTCTGCCGGCACATCCCGGTGTCGTTCCACATATCAAATGAGGGGAACTGGCCTAGAATGCGCACATACCCAGTTGCCCAAGTTGTCTATTCCCACCAACAACTATAGCGGGACATACACATTGGCCCAAGTTGTCTACTTGTAAAGGGAGCAGCAACAATTGCGTTAAAATGCAAGAAAACCCTGCAAAAGTATTTCCCCCACCCCCACAAACTTAACAAGACATCAAACTTAACAAGGAAACAAGCCCTGCGGTGGAGGACTACAGGGCGTGCCAAACAAAGGCGTTTTCGTACGCACCCTCCACATGCATACAGCCTCCGGGGCCGGGTGTGAACCCGCCACATTGTAGCGCAGCAGCACAACGCCTCAAGCCACTGAGCTACCCCGAAGGGTGCTGGTCAAGGGTTTTTGACCCTTATATGCCTGCTGTTAGAGCGAAGCAGGGCTCGTTGGCCATACCATAGAGGCAGTGCAGGAAGAAACAAGCGCGCTACATTTCCCACACTGAGGGAGTGTACCATACAGTTAGTGTAGAAAGAAAGTAGGTCGGTACCGCTCACCATCGAAACAGTCGGTGCAGGAAGAAAGCCGGCCATTGTAGTTTGCACAAGTGGGTATACCACATATTTATCGTAGAAAGAAAGTACGTGACTACACTTGGGTCATGACAAGTATACGGTACAGTTTGCCTCACTGTACACTCAGTGTTGCAAGAAAGCTGGTCACTACAGTTGCCAGAACAACTAATTGCATCACAGAGTTAGCGTAGAAAGTTGCTCATGACAGTTGTCGGAACAATTGCGCAATACAGTAGTCCCTACCCTACGGTCCGTGCAGAAAGACAGCTGGTCCGTACAGTTACTGCGGTCAGTATTGTTTATGACAGGCGAGACCGTACGGTCCGGGGGGGGGGGGCGGCTTCACAATGTAGTGGTTAAAGACAGAAATAAGGGCGCTGCAGTTTCCAGAAGCAAACATGTGCTATGGTCTTAGCGTAGTGAGGAATGCATGAAAATAAATAAGCCTCATGAGGCTAAATCGACTTATCTTTGTTCGATAATTAGCCTAAGAGAGGTGCTGACTAGTCCTTGTAAATATACGTCAAACTGGCTATCCGGTTTAACCGGAGGTAAGTGAATCCGGTCTCGAAAACCATTTATGTGGGTTTCAGGATTTCCGGATATACGGTTACCGGACGAATGGGAATCGGAAGAGCTATGCGATGCTGCGCACATAGTGAACATGAAATCACGTGGGAGACACTGTACCGTGACCTCAAATATATTTCTCTGGCCCATACGGTATTGCCAAACATAGTGTCGTGGATATAAAACGATCAGGCTTCGAACAAGTTCTGCGAAGGCACGGTCTTCGCGTACGTTTTACCATGTGAAAAAGAGTAACATGACATGACGTACCTTTAGCCACACCATGGGTAATTACCAACCCTGCAACATGGATATCAAACGAAAGGGGCAATCAACAGCAATGCAATGGTGTACATGTGGTTAATGTCAAGTCACGTGGTAAAGGGTGTCACGTGATCTCACGTACCTTTCTGTAGCCCATGCATGGTTCCTAACTATACTGACATGGATATCGAACGATCGGGCTTCGAACAAGGTTTACGGTTACAGGCGCTTCGCGTACTTGAGAACATGTGGAAAAGAGTCACGTGACATTACATAACTTTAGCGAGACCATGAGTAATTACCAAGCATACCGACATGGATATCAAACGTACGGGGAATTAAAAGCTATGCGATGGTTTAAACGTAGTTAACATGAAATCACGTGGCAAAGGGTGTCACGTGACTTCACGTAGCTTTTGCTAGCCCATGCATGATTGCTAACCATACCGACATGGATATCAATTGATCGGGCTTCGAACAAAGTCTCTGATCGTATAGTCTTCGCGTGCGTATAACCACGAGAAAAAGAGTCACGTGACATCACGTTGCTTTAGCGAGACAATAGGTAATTACCAACTATCATCATCATCATCAGCCTGGTTACGCCCACTGCAAGGCGAAGGCCTCTCCCATACTTCTCCAACTACCCCGGTCATGTACTAATTGTGGCCATGTTGTCCCTGCAAACTTCTTACCAACCATGCCGACATGGATATCCAACGAATGGGCAAATCAAAAGCTATGCGATGGTGTACACGTAGTTAACGTCAAATACGTGGTGAAGGGTATCACGTTATCTCACGTACCTTTTTCTAGCCCATGCATGATTCCTAATCATACTGACATCGATATCAAACGATCGGCCTTCGAACATGATTTCCTATGGTACGCACTTCGCGTACTTCAGACAACGCTGAAGAGTCACGTGACATCACGTAACTTTAGCCAGACCTTGGGTAATTACCAACCATACCGATATGAACATCAAACGAACGTGGAAATCAAAAGCTATGCGAAGGTGTACGCGTAGGTAACGTTAAACCACGTGGTAAAGGGCGTCACGTGACCACACGTACCTTTCGCTAGCCCCATGCGTGATTCCTAATCATACTGACATGGATATCAAACGATCGGCCTTCGAACATGATTACCGATGGTACGCACTTCGCTTACTTCAGACAACGTGGAAAAGAGTCACGTGAGGTCATGTAACTTTAGCCAGACCATAGGTAATTACCAGCCATGCCGACATGGATATCCAATGAACGGGGAAATCAAAAGCTATGCGATGGTGTACACGCAGTTAGTATCAGATCACCTGGTAAAGGGTGTCAAGCAACCTCACGTACGTTTCGCAAGCCCATGCATTATTCCTAAACATAGTGACATGGATAGAAAACGATCGGGTTTGGGACAAGGTTTTCGATGGTACGCACTTCGCGTACTTTAGACCACGTGTAAGAGTCACGTGACATCACGTAACTTTAGCTAGACCATAGGTAAATACCAACCATACTGACATGGATATCAAACGAACGGGGCAATCAAAACATATCCGATGGTGTACACCTAGTACACGTCAAACCACGCGGTAAAGGGTGTCACGGGATTTGACGTACCTTTCGATAGCCCATGCATGATTGCTAACAATACTGACATGGATTTCAAACGATCAGGCTTCGAACAAGGTCTCCGATGGTATGGCCTTCGCGTACGTAATACCACGAGAAAAAGAGTCCCATGAGATCACGTAACTTTAGGCAGGCCATAGTTAATCACCAATCATGCCGATATGGGTATCAAACGAACGGGGAAATCAAAAGCTATGCGTTGGTGTACACGCAGTTAATGTCAAATACGTGATAAAGAGTGTCACTTGACCTCACGTACCTTTCGTCAGCCATCATGACTCTTAACCATACTGACATGGATATCAAATTACTGGGCTTCGAACATGATTTCCGATGGTACGCACTTCGCGTACTTCGGACCACGTTAAAGAGTCACGTGACATTATGTACCTTTAGCCAGACCTTCGCTAATTACCAATAATGCCAATATGGATATCCAACGACCGGGGAAATCAAAAGGTATGCGATGGTGTACACGCATTTTATGTCAAATCACGTGGTAAAGGGTGTCACGTGACCTCACATACCTTTCGATGATGATATGTAGTGTTTAATGGCGCAAGGGCCAGGTTTTGCCAACTCACATACCTTTCGCTAGCCCATGCATGATTTCTAACCATGTTGACATGGATATAAAACGATCGGGCTTAAAACAAGGTTTCCGATGGTAGGCACTTCGCGTACTTCAGACCACGTTTAAGAGTCACGTGACATCACGTAGCTTTAGCCAGATCATGGGTAAATACCAACCATACCGACGTGGATATCAAACGAACGGGGCAATCAAAACCAATGCGATGGTGTACACGTAGTTAACGTCAAACCACGCGGGAAAGGGTGTCAGTGTCACGTGACAACACGTACCTTTTGCTAGCCCATGCATGATTTCTAACCATACTGACATAGATCTCAAAGGATAGGGCATCGAACAAGGTTTCGAAAGGCACGCACTTCGCGTACTTAGAACCACGTGGAAATAGTCGCGTGACATTAGGTAACTTTAGCCAGACCATGGGTATTTTTCAAGCATACCAACATGGATATCAAACGAACGGGGCAATCAAAAGCTATGAGATGGTGTACACGTAGTTAACGTGAAATCACGTGGTAAAGGATGTCACGCGACCTCACATGCCTTTCGCTAGCCCATGCGTGATTCCTAACCCTACTGACATGGATATCAAACGATCGGACTTCGAACACTGTTTGCGATGGCAAGCTCTTCGCGTATGTAATACCACGTGACAAAGAGTCACGTGACAATGCGTAACTTTAGCCACCCCACGGGTA
Source organism: Dermacentor variabilis (assembly GCF_050947875.1). NCBI lineage: Eukaryota > Metazoa > Arthropoda > Arachnida > Ixodida > Ixodidae > Dermacentor > Dermacentor variabilis. The sequence goes on along the minus strand of NC_134578.1, from coordinate 102,506,924 downwards.
ATTACCAGCCATTCCGACATGGATATCAAACGAACGGGGCAATCAAAACCTATGCGACGGTGTACGCGTAGTTATTGTCAAATTACGTGGTATAGGGTGTCCTGTGACCTCACATACCTTTCCCTAGCCCATGCATGATCCCCAACCATACTGACAAGGATATCAAACTATCGGGCTTCGAACAAGGTCTGCGAGTGTACGCAATTCGCCTACTTTAGACCACGCGGAAAATTGTCATGTGACATCACGTAACCTTAGCCAGACTCGTTTCCACGTGGTCTGAAGTGTGCGAAGCGCAAACCATCGCAGATCTTGTTCGATGCCCGATCGTTTCATATTCATGACAGTATGGTTAGGATTGATTGATGGGCTAGCGAAACGTACGTGAAGTCAAATGACACCCTTTACCACTTCATTTGGCGCTAACAACGGGAACAGAATCGCATGGCTTTTCATTTCCCCATTCGTTTGATACCCATGTCTAAATGGTTGGTAATTACCCATGGCCTGGCTAAAGTTACGTGATGTCACGTGACTCTTTCTACATGGTCTGAAGTAGGCGAAGTGCTTACAATCGCAAATCTTGTTCGAAGCCCCATCGTTTGCTATCAATGCCAGTATGGTTGGGGGTGATGCACGGGCTAGCGAAATGTACGTGAGGTCACGTGACACCCTTTACCACGTGATTTGACGTTAACTACGTGTACCCCACCGCATAGCTTTTGATTTTCCCGTTCAAGCCCGATTGTTTGATATCCATGTCAATATGGATGACACGCTGGAATATGCTGGCGAATGTTACGTGAGATCCCGTACCACCCTCTTCCACGTGACCTCAGATGCATTACATGGTTATAATCCCAGTGATTGTTCGAAGCTCATTCATTTCATATCCACATACACGGGCTTCGTAAAAAACAGAATGATTAGAGGTCACGTGACGCTCTTTTCAGCCTGTTTTCATCCGCTTTCGAATTAACAGTTTGTTGCGTGATGCCTTTCTGTTTCAATGCATGTTAGCAAAGCCTCAAATGGCTACGTTTTGCATGACCTGTTAACGGCAATAGTATAATGTCCATATCAGTGGGCTGTTTCGGTGATATATCGCACGGGAAAGGCATTTCATTAGTCCCATGACAATGGTCTATAAGAAAGCTCACATAGGTACACTCGAATTCCTGATGGTTTATAATCGAGAAAGTAATCCCTATCTGAACAAGCTGCACCATGTTCTATCAGTTTGCTTATCTCTTCTCGTGTTAGATTTTTTATTGAAGTACCTGAATTTGAAAAGAAAATTGCGTACAAAAATGCGTAGCGCAAGAAAGGGTAGACATCAATTGCGCCGTCCATTTACACAAAGCAATTTTAGTAAGAGTAGCGCAGCATAAGATCTACAAATTCTCCACTGCAGTTTTGATTGGTGTAGACAGGAAACGACCAACAAAGTGGCGGGCGTTGCAAACGCGTGGCGCCATTTTGTCGGTTACGGGTGGCGTTGGTTTGGCGAAGATAGTAAACCTTCATTGCAGGGAGAAACCGCGAAATGTTGGTGCGATTGTGTCACAGACACTCACAGAGGAAGCTGAGCTAATCCTCCAAGAAGGGAACTTAACTTATTCAGAGGTGGTGCGGTCTGTTAGAACTCCGCGCTTTATTATGAGCAGAGAGAAGTATCTTCGTTCACTTAGTATTCGCGATGTATTTAGCTGCAGTTTGTCTAGATTTGTTGCTGAAATGTAACTTGAACCTTGACTTTAGGTTTTGTGTTAGGGAGTATACGGAGCTTACGCGCCTGGATTGCTTATGCAGAATACTCTATGTCTGCTCTGGTTTGGGACAGCCCACTTAGTAAAGCGCTCCACACTAGTTAATCTCCCTTGGCCTGGAGCACTGTCTCCTGTACGAGCCAGCACGAAGTGTCGGTAAAAAATAGACCTAATGTATATTACACTCTATATTGCATAGTAGATTGGCGAAAATGAGGAGTTTAGAAATCACAAAATCGTTTTAATGCTTGAAGGACAAGGTTTAATTAGGCTAGTTCAGGTGCAAACGTTCATTCCCGTGCTGGTTGAACCGCCGGCTCGCAGCTCACATCGACAATAGCGCCAGAGTTCCCTGAAGTAATTGTTTGAAACTCAATGCGTTAGAAAGCTTCGTGATTGTCTTGGTCCAGAGGGTCCAGCGTAGCTGTGCTGTTTCTCGCTCGCAACTGTTATGCTGGCATGCCTCTTGGCTGCTCACAACCGCCAAGCGTTCTTCACGGACCAGCAAATTCTCGCCTTCTGCGGTACGACATTAAGCGTCGAAGGAAGGTATAGTTTCTGTGTTCGGCGCTTTTATTAGGACCCATTTTTTTCCACACTGAATGTGCGCTTTCGTCCTACGTCTTCACATAGATACATGGGTCGGCCGATTCTGGAGGCGACGTCTACTCTAGAGCTCTTGAACCGGCTTCTTCATGGTCTGTTCAGATTTAACACTTGCCCCTTGTTCTGCCGGCACATCCCGGTGTCGTTCCACATATCAAATGAGGGGAACTGGCCTAGAATGCGCACATACCCAGTTGCCCAAGTTGTCTATTCCCACCAACAACTATAGCGGGACATACACATTGGCCCAAGTTGTCTACTTGTAAAGGGAGCAGCAACAATTGCGTTAAAATGCAAGAAAACCCTGCAAAAGTATTTCCCCCACCCCCACAAACTTAACAAGACATCAAACTTAACAAGGAAACAAGCCCTGCGGTGGAGGACTACAGGGCGTGCCAAAAAAAGGCGTTTTCGTACGCACCCTCCACATGCATACAGCCTCCGGGGCCGGGTGTGAACCCGCCACATTGTAGCGCAGCAGCACAACGCCTCAAGCCACTGAGCTACCCCGAAGGGTGCTGGTCAAGGGTTTTTGACCCTTATATGCCTGCTGTTAGAGCGAAGCAGGGCTCGTTGGCCATACCATAGAGGCAGTGCAGGAAGAAACAAGCGCGCTACATTTCCCACACTGAGGGAGTGTACCATACAGTTAGTGTAGAAAGAAAGTAGGTCGGTAATTCACCATCGAAACAGTCGGTGCAGGAAGAAAGCCGGCCATTGTAGTTTGCACAAGTGGGTATACCACATATTTATCGTAGAAAGAAAGTACGTGACTACACTTGGGTCATGACAAGTATACGGTACAGTTTGCCTCACTGTACACTCAGTGTTGAAAGAAAGCTGGTCACTACAGTTGCCAGAACAACTAATTGCATCACAGAGTTAGCATAGAAAGTTGCTCATGACAGTTGTCGGAACAATTGCGCAACACAGTAGTCCCTACCCTACGGTCCGTGCAGAAAGACAGCTGGTCCGTACAGTTACTGCGGTCAGTATTGTTTATGACAGGCGAGACCGTACGGTCCGGGGGGGGGGCGGCTTCACAATGTAGTGGTTAAAGACAGAAATAAGGGCGCTGCAGTTTCCAGAAGCAAACATGTGCTATGGTCTTAGCGTAGTGAGGAATGCATGAAAATAAATAAGCCTCATGAGGCTAAATCGACTTATCTTTGTTCGATAATTAGCCTAAGAGAGGTGCTGACTAGTCCTTGTAAATATACGTCAAACTGGCTATCCGGTTTAACCGGAGGTAAGTGAATCCGGTCTCGAAAACCATTTATGTGGGTTTCAGGATTTCCGGATATACGGTTACCGGACGAATGGGAATCGGAAGAGCTATGCGATGCTGCGCACATAGTGAACATGAAATCACGTGGGAGACACTGTACCGTGACCTCAAATATATTTCTCTGGCCCATACGGTATTGCCAAACATAGTGTCGTGGATATAAAACGATCAGGCTTCGAACAAGTTCTGCGAAGGCACGGTCTTCGCGTACGTTTTACCATGTGAAAAAGAGTAACATGACATGACGTACCTTTAGCCACACCATGGGTAATTACCAACCCTGCAACATGGATATCAAACGAAAGGGGCAATCAACAGCAATGCAATGGTGTACATGTGGTTAATGTCAAGTCACGTGGTAAAGGGTGTCACGTGATCTCACGTACCTTTCTGTAGCCCATGCATGGTTCCTAACTATACTGACATGGATATCGAACGATCGGGCTTCGAACAAGGTTTACGGTTACAGGCGCTTCGCGTACTTGAGAACATGTGGAAAAGAGTCACGTGACATTACATAACTTTAGCGAGACCATGAGTAATTACCAAGCATGCCGACATGGATATCAAACGTACGGGGAATTAAAAGCTATGCGATGGTTTAAACGTAGTTAACATGAAATCACGTGGCAAAGGGTGTCACGTGACTTCACGTAGCTTTTGCTAGCCCATGCATGATTCCTAACCATACCGACATGGATATCAATTGATTGGGCTTCGAACAAAGTCTCCGATCGTATAGTCTTCGCGTGCGTATAACCACGAGAAAAAGAGTCACGTGACATCACGTTGCTTTAGCGAGACAATAGGTAATTACCAACTATCATCATCATCATCAGCCTGGTTACGCCCACTGCAAGGCGAAGGCCTCTCCCATACTTCTCCAACTACCCCGGTCATGGACTAATTGTGGCCATGTTGTCCCTGCAAACTTCTTACCAACCATGCCGACATGGATATCCAACGAATGGGCAAATCAAAAGCTATGCGATGGTGTACACGTAGTTAACGTCAAATACGTGGTGAAGGGTATCACGTTATCTCACGTACCTTTTTCTAGCCCATGCATGATTCCTAATCATACTGACATCGATATCAAACGATCGGCCTTCGAACATGATTTCCTATGGTACGCACTTCGCGTACTTCAGACAACGCTGAAGAGTCACGTGACATCACGTAACTTTAGCCAGACCTTGGGTAATTACCAACCATACCGATATGAACATCAAACGAACGTGGAAATCAAAAGCTATGCGAAGGTGTACGCGTAGGTAACGTTAAACCACGTGGTAAAGGGCGTCACGTGACCACACGTACCTTTCGCTAGCCCCATGCGTGATTCCTAATCATACTGACATGGATATCAAACGATCGGCCTTCGAACATGATTACCGATGGTACGCACTTCGCGTACTTCAGACCACGTGGAAAAGAGTCACGTGAGGTCACGTAACTTTAGCCAGACCATAGGTAATTACCAGCCATGCCGACATGGATATCCAATGAACGGGGAAATCAAAAGCTATGCGATGGTGTACACGCAGTTAATATCAGATCACCTGGTAAAGGGTGTCAAGCAACCTCACGTACGTTTCGCAAGCCCATGCATTATTCCTAAACATAGTGACATGGATAGAAAACGATCGGATTTGGGACAAGGTTTTCGATGGTACGCACTTCGCGTACTTTAGACCACGTGTAAGAGTCACGTGACATCACGTAACTTTAGCTAGACCATAGGTAAATACCAACCATACTGACATGGATATCAAACGAACGGGGCAATCAAAACCTATCCGATGGTGTACACCTAGTTAACGTCAAACCACGCGGTAAAGGGTGTCACGGGATTTGACGTACCTTTCGATAGCCCATGCATGATTGCTAACAATACTGACATGGATTTCAAACGATCAGGCTTCGAACAAGGTCTCCGATGGTATGGCCTTCGCGTACGTAATACCACGAGAAAAAGAGTCCCATGAGATCACGTAACTTTAGGCAGGTCATAGTTAATCACCAATCATGCCGATATGGGTATCAAACGAACGGGGAAATCAAAAGCTATGCGTTGGTGTACACGCAGTTAATGTCAAATACGTGATAAAGAGTGTCACGTGACCTCACGTACCTTTCGTCAGCCATCATGACTCTTAACCATACTGACATGGATATCAAATTACGGGGCTTCGAACATGATTTCCGATGTTACGCACTTCGCGTACTTCACACAACGTTAAAGAGTGACGTGACATCATGTACCTTTTGCCAGACCTTGGGTAAATACCAATCATAACGATATGGATATCAAACGAACGGCGCAATCAAAAGCTATGCTATGGTGTACCTGTAGTTAACGTCAAAAAGCGTGGTAAAGGGTGTCACGTGACCTCACATATCTTCGCTAGCCCATATATGGTTTCTAACTATACTGACATGGATATCAAACGACCGGGCTTCAAGCATGATTTCCGATGGTACGCACTTCGCGTACTTCGGACCACGTTAAAGAGTCACGTGACATTATGTACCTTTAGCCAGACCTTCGCTAATTACCAATAATGCCAATATGGATATCCAACGACCGGGCAAATCAAAAGGTATGCGATGGTGTACACGCATTTTATGTCAAATCAGGTGGTAAAGGGTGTCACGTGACCTCACATACCTTTCGCTAGCCCATGCACGATTTCTAACCATGTTGACATGGATATAAAACGATCGGGCTTAAAACAAGGTTTCCGATGGTAGGCACTTCGCGTACTTCAGACCACGTTTAAGAGTCACGTGACATGAGTGAGTGAGTGAGTGAATAAACTTTATTGTAGGTCCGGCGAGGACGCGAACTCGTCACGCACCCGGCTAGTCCCACGTCGGGACCGGCAGGTCTAGCCCACCGGCCCGGTCGCGGGCACGCTGGACGGCCAGGATTTGCTTTTCTAGAGCGGGGCTACGCAAAAGCGAGTCCCACTCCTCCTTGATGAACTTGGGGTATGTCGACCCACACTCCCACAGCATGTGCGCTAGAGTGGAGGTCTGGCCGCAGGAGGGGCAGGCGTCGTCGCGATACACGTCCGGGTAAGCCTCGTGGAGAACGGACAGACACGGATACGTACTGGTCTGCAGAAGCCTAAGCGAAACGGCTTGCGCCCTATTCAACTTGGGGTGAGGGGGTGGAAAGACCCTTCTAGACATGTAGAAGAATTTAATAAGCTCGTTGTGAGTAGCGGGAGCGTCCCTGTGGCCGTAGGGAGGAGGGGAGTCGGTGCTTCTTGTAGAGGAAGCGCGGTCGGTGAGGTCACGCGCAGCCTCGTGAGCAGACTCATTGAGGTTCGGGGGAGCACCGTCGACCGACCCTACGTGAGCTGGAAACCAGTGGATTGAATGATGCGTGAGAGCATCTCGACTCGAGCTGCTAAGAAGACGAGCAGCTTGCTTGGCGATGCAACCCTTCTGAAAAGCCCTAACTGCTGTTTTGGAATCGCTATATATCTCGGATCCACGACCGTCTAGCAGGGCGAGGGCGATGGCGGCTTGCTCGGCGACACCGGGGTCTGAAGTGCGAATGGAGGCGCAGTTGGAAATCTTGCCGCTGGAGTCGACCACAACGATGGCAAAGGTCTTCCCATCGCTGTACTCCGCGGCGTCGACGAAGCCTGCTCAAATGTCTCGTTGCTTGATCTGTTTGAGGATGGCTGCTGCTCTGGCCTTGCGTCTGCCCTCGTTATGGACGGGATGGACGTTTCGGGGCACAGGCGCCACTTCGAACTTGTCTCGAATGCACCTGGGGATCGGGGTACAGAACATCGGGAATCCCGCAGGTTGGTAACCCAGCTCTTCGAGGATGTGTCTACCTGCCGCTGTGGTGCTCAAGCGAGTGAGTTGCGCGCGTTCTTGGGCTTCGGCAATCTCCTCGGCAGTGTTATGCACCCCCAGCCTAAGGAGATCCTCGGTATGGGTCCTGATGGGTAGCCCGAGAGCCCTCTTGACCACTTTGCGGATGAGAGCGTTGAGTTTGTCTCGCTCCGCTCTGAGCCAGTTATGCATAGAAATTGTGTACGTAAAGTGACATAGTACGAATGCATTGATAAGCCTGAGGAGATTGTTTTCCTTCATTCCTCGGTGCCGGTTTGCTATTCTGCGAACGAGGCGGAAAGCGTTGTCCGTCTTTGCGATGATCTTGCGGAGAGCCGTTCCGTTCCCGCCGTTGAATTCGACAAACATGCCCAGGACCCGAATAACGTCAACCCTGGGTATCACCCCCCCGTCACAAGTGCGAAGACTGATGCTGCTTTCGGAGACTGGCTTCCAATCTTTGGGTCTGCCTCCCTTCTCTTTTCTGTAAAGCAGAAGCTCCGACTTGGCGGGGGAGCATCGAAGTCCGGTGGGGCGGAGATACTCCTCGATCACGTCTATCGCCTCCTGCATGGATTCTTCGACTCTGCCCTCGCAGCCGCTGGAGCACCATAAGGTGATGTCGTCGGCGTATATGGTGTGCTTGACGCCCTCTACGCGTGCCAACCTTTCGGAAAGGCCAATCATACAGATGTTGAACAGGGTGGGTGAGATGACGGCGCCCTGAGGAGTGCCCCGCCCTCCGAGGGGCACATCGTTGGAGCGGAAGTCCCCAATGCGAAGCTTGGCCTTCCTGTCCGTTAGGAAAGAGCTGACGTAGCTATGGAATCTGGAGCCGAGACCCAGATCTGAAATGGTCTTTACGATGAAGCTATGGAGCACGTTGTCGAAAGCTTTCTCGAGGTCCAGACCGAGCAAAGCCTTGACGTCTCTGGAACGGCCATCCACAATCTGATGCTTTATTAGGCGCATTGCATCCTGCGTCGAGAGTCCGGCGCGGAAGCCGACCATGTTGTACGTGTAAACCTCGTTGTCTTCGAGGTACCCGTTGACCCTGTTGAGGACGACGCGCTCCATGACCTTGCCGACGCAGGAGGTTAGAGAAATCGGCCTGAGGTTCTCGATGTTCGGGGCCTTGCCGGGCTTGGGAATGAGCACCGTGCAGGCCATCTTCCATTCTGCAGGAACAACGCCGCTATTCCAGGACTCGTTGATTTTGTCGGTCAGGAAGACGATCGACGTGTCCTCGAGGTTTCTCAACATTCTGTTGGTGACTCCGTCTGGACCCGGCGCAGACTTGCGGTTGAGCGCGAAGATGGCCTGTCTAACCTCGGCAATGGAGAAGTCGTCGTCGAGCTCGGGGCGTGGAGGGCCTCGGTAGTCTGGGAGTTGGGTCACTGGATCTCCGTCGCGACGGACGGGCAAGTACTTCTGTACCAGTTTTGCGACGAGCTCATCGACCGTGTGAGACGTGACATCACGTAGCTTTAGCCAGATCATGGGTAAATACCAACCATACCGACGTGAATATCAAACGAACGGGGCAATCAAAACCAATGCGATGGTGTACACGTAGTTAACGTCAAACCACGCGGTAAAGGGTGTCAGTGTCACGTGACAACACGTACCTTTTGCTAGCCCATGCATGATTTCTAACCATACTGACATAGATCTCAAAGGATAGGGCATCGAACAAGGTTTCGAAAGGCACGCACTTCGCGTACTTAGAACCACGTGGAAATAGTCGCGTGACATTAGGTAACTTTAGCCAGACCATGGGTATTTTTCAAGCATACCAACATGGATATCAAACGAACGGGGAAATCAAAAGCTATGAGATGGTGTACACGTAGTTAACGTGAAATCACGTGGTAAAGGATGTCACGCGACCTCACATGCCTTTCGCTAGCCCATGCGTGATTCCTAACCCTACTGACATGGATATCAAACGATCGGACTTCGAACACTGTTTGCGATGGCAAGCTCTTCGCGTATGTAATACCACGTGACAAAGAGTCACGTGACAATGCGTAACTTTAGCCACCCCACGGGTAATTACCAGCCATTCCGACATGGATATCAAACGAACGGGGCAATCAAAACCTATGCGACGGTGTACGCGTAGTTATTGTCAAATTACGTGGTATAGGGTGTCCTGTGACCTCACATACCTTTCCCTAGCCCATGCATGATCCCCAACCATACTGACAAGGATATCAAACTATCGGGCTTCGAACAAGGTCTGCGAGTGTACGCAATTCGCCTACTTCAGACCACGCGGAAAATTGTCATGTGACATCACGTAACCTTAGCCAGACTCGTTTCCACGTGGTCTGAAGTGTGCGAAGCGCAAACCATCGCAGATCTTGTTCGATGCCCGATCGTTTCATATTCATGACAGTATGGTTAGGATTGATTGATGGGCTAGCGAAACGTACGTGAAGTCAAATGACACCCTTTACCACTTCATTTGGCGCTAACAACGGGAACAGAATCGCATGGCTTTTCATTTCCCCATTCGTTTGATACCCATGTCTAAATGGTTGGTAATTACCCATGGCCTGGCTAAAGTTACGTGATGTCACGTGACTCTTTCTACATGGTCTGAAGTAGGCGAAGTGCTTACAATCGCAAATCTTGTTCGAAGCCCCATCGTTTGCTATCAATGCCAGTATGGTTGGGGGTGATGCACGGGCTAGCGAAATGTACGTGAGGTCACGTGACACCCTTTACCACGTGATTTGACGTTAACTACGTGTACCCCACCGCATAGCTTTTGATTTTCCCGTTCAAGCCCGATTGTTTGATATCCATGTCAATATGGATGACACGCTGGAATATGCTGGCGAATGTTACGTGAGATCCCGTACCACCCTCTTCCACGTGACCTCAGATGCATTACATGGTTATAATCCCAGTGATTGTTCGAAGCTCATTCATTTCATATCCACATACACGGGCTTCGTAAAAAACAGAATGATTAGAGGTCACGTGACGCTCTTTTCAGCCTGTTTTCATCCGCTTTCGAATTAACAGTTTGTTGCGTGATGCCTTTCTGTTTCAATGCATGTTAGCAAAGCCTCAAATGGCTACGTTTTGCATGACCTGTTAACGGCAATAGTATAATGTCCATATCAGTGGGCTGTTTCGGTGATATATCGCACGGGAAAGGCATTTCATTAGTCCCATGACAATGGTCTATAAGAAAGCTCACATAGGTACACTGGAATTCCTGATGGTTTATAATCGAGAAAGTAATCCCTATCTGAACAAGCTGCATCATGTTCTATCAGTTTGCTTATCTCTTCTCGTGTTAGATTTTTTATTGAAGTACCTGAATTTGAAAAGAAAATTGCGTACAAAAATGCGTAGCGCAAGAAAGGGTAGACATCAATTGCGCCGTCCATTTACACAAAGCAATTTTAGTAAGAGTAGCGCAGCATAAGATCTACAAATTCTCCACTGCAGTTTTGATTGGTGTAGACAGGAAACGACCAACAAAGTGGCGGGCGTTGCAAACGCGTGGCGCCATTTTGTCGGTTACGGGTGGCGTTGGTTTGGCGAAGATAGTGAACCTTCATTGCAGGGAGAAACCGCGAAATATTGGTGCGATTGTGTCACAGACACTCACAGAGGAAGCTGAGCTAATCCTCCAAGAAGGGAACTTAACTTATTCAGAGGTGGTGCGGTCTGTTAGAACTCCGCGCTTTATTATGAGCAGAGAGAAGTATCTTCGTTCACTTAGTATTCGCGATGTATTTAGCTGCAGTTTGTCTAGATTTGTTGCTGAAATGTAACTTGAACCTTGACTTTAGGTTTTGTGTTAGGGAGTATACGGAGCTTACGCGCCTGGATTGCTTATGCAGAATACTCTATGTCTGCTCTGGTTTGGGACAGCCCACTTAGTAAAGCGCTGCACACTAGTTAATCTCCCTTGGCCTGGAGCACTGTCTCCTGTACGAGCCAGCACGAAGTGTCGGTAAAAAATAGACCAAATGTATATTACACTCTATATTGCATAGTAGATTGGCGAAAATGAGGAGTTTAGAAATCACAAAATCGTTTTAATGCTTGAAGGACAAGGTTTAATTAGGCTAGTTCAGGTGCAAACGTTCATTCCCGTGCTGGTTGAACCGCCGGCTCGCAGCTCACATCGACAATAGCGCCAGAGTTCCCTGAAGTAATTGTTTGAAACTCAATGCGTTAGAAAGCTTCGTGATTGTCTTGGTCCAGAGGGTCCAGCGTAGCTGTGCTGTTTCTCGCTCGCAACTGTTATGCTGGCATGCCTCTTCGCTGCTCACAATCGCCAAGCGTTCTTCACGGACCAGCAAATTCTCGCCTTCTGCGGTACGACATTAAGCGTCGAAGGAAGGTATAGTTTCTGTGTTCGGCGCTTTTATTAGGACCCATTTTTTTTCCTCACTGAATGTGCGCTTTCGTCGTACGTCTTCACATAGATACATGGGTCGGCCGATTCTGGAGGCGACGTCTACTCTAGAGCTCTTGAACCGGCTTCTTCATTGTCTGTTCAGATTTAACACTTGCCCCTTGTTCTGCCGGCACATCCCGGTGTCGTTCCACATATCAAATGAGGGGAACTGGCCAAGAATGCGCACATACCCAGTTGCCCAAGTTGTCTATTCCCACCAACAACTATGGCGGGACATACACATTGGCCCAAGTTGTCTACTTGTAAAGGGAGCAGCAACAATTGCGTTAAAATGGAAGAAAACCCGGCAAAAGTATTTCCCCCACCCCCACAAACTTAACAAGACATCAAACTTAACAAGGAAACAAGCCCTGCGGTGGAGGACTACAGGGCGTGCCAAACAAAGGCGTTTTCGTACGCACCCTCCACATGCATACAGCCTCCGGGGCCGGGTGTGAGCCCGCCACATTGTAGAGCAGCAGCACAACGCCTCAAGCCACTGAGCTACCCCGAAGGGTGCTGGTCAAGGGTTTTTGACCCTTATATGCCTGCTGTTAGAGCGAAGCAGGGCTCGTTGGCCATACCATAGAGGCAATGCAGGAAGAAACAAGCGCGCTACATTTCCCACACTGAGGGAGTGTACCATACAGTTAGTGTAGAAAGAAAGTAGGTCGGTACAGTTCACCATCGAAACAGTCGGTGCAGGAAGAAAGCCGGCCATTGTAGTTTGCACAAGTGGGTATACCACATATTTATAGTAGAAAGAAAGTACGTGACTACACTTGGGTCATGACAAGTATACGGTACAGTTTGCCTCACTGTACACTCAGTGTTGCAAGAAAGCTGGTCACTACAGTTGCCAGAACAACTAATTGCATCACAGAGTTAGCGTAGAAAGTTGCTCATGACAGTTGTCGGAACAATTGCGCAACACAGTAGTCCCTACCCTACGGTCCGTGCAGAAAGACAGCTGGTCCGTACAGTTGCTGCGGTCAGTATTGTTTATGACAGGCGATACCGTACGGTCCGGGGGGGGGGGGGGCGGCTTCACAATGTAGTGGTTAAAGACAGAAATAAGGGCACTGCAGTTTCCAGAAGCAAACATGTGCTATGGTCTTAGCGTAGTGAGGAATGCATGAAAATAAATAAGTCTCATGAGGCTAAATCGACTTATCTTTGTTCGATAATTAGCCTAAGAGAGGTGCTGACTAGTCCTTGTAAATATACGTCAAACTGGCTATCCGGTTTAACCGGAGGTAAGTGAATCCGGTCTCGAAAACCATTTATGTGGGTTTCAGGATTTCCGGATATACGGTTACCGGACGAATGGGAATCGGAAGAGCTATGCGATGCTGCGCACATAGTGAACATGAAATCACGTGGGACACACGGTACCGTGACCTCAAATATATTTCTCTGGCCCATACGGTATTGCCAAACATAGTGTCGTGGATATAAAACGATCAGGCTTCGAACAAGTTCTGCGAAGGCACGGTCTTCGCGTACGTTTTACCATGTGAAAAAGAGTAACATGACATGACGTACCTTTAGCCACACCATGGGTAATTACCAACCCTGCAACATGGATATCAAACGAACGGGGCAATCAACAGCAATGCAATGGTGTACATGTGGTTAATGTCAAGTCACGTGGTAAAGGGTGTCACGTGATCTCACGTACCTTTCTGTAGCCCATGCATGATTCCTAACAATACTGACATGGATATCGAACGATCGGGCTTCGAACAAGGTTTACGGTTATAGGCGCTTCGCGTACTTGAGAACATGTGGAAAAGAGTCACGTGACATTAGATAACTTTAGCGAGACCATGAGTAATTACCAAGCATACCGACATGGATATCAAACGCACGGGGAATTAAAAGCTATGCGATGGTTTAAACGTAGTTAACATGAAATCACGTGGCAAAGGGTGTCACGTGACTTCACATAGCTTTTGCTAGCCCATGCATGATTCCTAACCATACCGACATGGATATCAATTGATCGGGCTTCGAACAAAGTCTCCGATCGTATAGTCTTCGCGTGCGTATAACCACGAGAAAAAGAGTCACGTGACATCACGTTGCTTTAGCGAGACAATAGGTAATTACCAACTATCATCATCATCATCAGCCTGGTTACGCCCACTGCAAGGCGAAGGCCTCTCCCATACTTCTCCAACTACCCCGGTCATGTACTAATTGTGGCCATGTTGTCCCTGCAAACTTCTTACCAACCATGCCGACATGGATATCCAACGAATGGGCAAATCAAAAGCTATGCGATGGTGTACACGTAGTTAACGCCAAATACGTGGTGAAGGGTATCACGTTATCTCACGTACCTTTTTCTAGCCCATGCATGATTCCTAATCATACTGACATCGATATCAAACGATCGGCCTTCGAACATGATTTCCTATGGTACGCACTTCGCGTACTTCAGACAACGCTGAAGAGTCACGTGACATCACGTAACTTTAGCCAGACCTTGGGTAATTACCAACCATACCGATATGAACATCAAACGAACGTGGAAATCAAAAGCTATGCGAAGGTGTACGCGTAGGTAACGTTAAACCACGTGGTAAAGGGCGTCACGTGACCACACGTACCTTTCGCTAGCCCCATGCGTGATTCCTAATCATACTGACATGGATATCAAACGATCGGCCTTCGAACATGATTACCGATGGTACGCACTTCGCGTACTTCAGACCACGTGGAAAAGAGTCACGTGAGGTCACGTAACTTTAGCCAGACCATAGGTAATTGCCAGCCATGCCTACATGGATATCCAATGAACGGGGAAATCAAAAGCTATGCGATGGTGTACACGCAGTTAATATCAGATCACCTGGTAAAGGGTGTCAAGCAACCTCACGTACGTTTCGCAAGCCCATGCATTATTCCTAAACATAGTGACATGGATAGAAAACGATCGGGTTTGGGACAAGGTTTTCGATGGTACGCACTTCGCGTACTTTAGACCACGTGTAAGAGTCACGTGACATCACGTAACTTTAGCTGGACCATAGGTAAATACCAACCATACTGACATGGATATCAAACGAACGGGGCAATCAAAACCTATCCGATGGTGTACACCTAGTACACGTCAAACCACGCGGTAAAGGGTGTCACGGGATTTGACGTACCTTTCGATAGCCCATGCATGATTGCTAACAATACTGACATGGATTTCAAACGATCAGGCTTCGAACAAGGTCTCCGATGGTATGGCCTTCGCGTACATAATACCACGAGAAAAAGAGTCCCATGAGATCACGTAACTTTAGGCAGGCCATAGTTAATCACCAATCATGCCGATATGGGTATCAAACGAACGGGGAAATCAAAAGCTATGCGTTGGTGTACACGCAGTTAATGTCAAATACGTGATAAAGAGTGTCACGTGACCTCACGTACCTTTCGTCAGCCATCATGACTCTTAACCATACTGACATGGATATCAAATTACTGGGCTTCGAACATGATTTCCGATGTTACGCACTTCGCGTACTTCACACAACGTTAAAGAGTGACGTGACATCATGTACCTTTTGCCAGACCTTGGGTAAATACCAATCATAACGATATGGATATCAAACGAACGGCGCAATCAAAAGCTATGCTATGGTGTACCTGTAGTTAACGTCAAAAAGCGTGGTAAAGGGTGTCACGTGACCTCACATATCTTCGCTAGCCCATATATGGTTTCTAACTATACTGACATGGATATCAAACGACCGGGCTTCAAGCATGATTTCCGATGGTACGCACTTCGCGTACTTCGGACCACGTTAAAGAGTCACGTGACATTATGTACCTTTAGCCAGACCTTCGCTAATTACCAATAATGCCAATATGGATATCCAACGACCGGGGAAATCAAAAGGTATGCGATGGTGTACACGCATTTCATGTCAAATCACGTGGTAAAGGGTGTCACGTGACCTCACATACCTTTCGCTAGCCCATGCATGATTTCTAACCATGTTGACATGGATATAAAACGATCGGGCTTAAAACAAGGTTTCCGATGGTAGGCACTTCGCGTACTTCAGACCACGTTTAAGAGTCACGTGACATCACGTAGCTTTAGCCAGATCATGGGTAAATACCAACCATACCGACGTGGATATCAAACGAACGGGGCAATCAAAACCAATGCGATGGTGTACACGTAGTTAACGTCAAACCACGCGGTAAAGGGTGTCAGTGTCACGTGACAACACGTACCTTTTGCTAGCCCATGCATGATTTCTAACCATACTGACATAGATCTCAAAGGATAGGGCATCGAACAAGGTTTCGAAAGGCACGCACTTCGCGTACTTAGAACCACGTGGAAATAGTCGCGTGACATTAGGTAACTTTAGCCAGACCATGGGTATTTTTCAAGCATACCAACATGGATATCAAACGAACGGGGCAATCAAAAGCTATGAGATGGTGTACACGTAGTTAACGTGAAATCACGTGGTAAAGGATGTCACGCGACCTCACATGCCTTTCGCTAGCCCATGCGTGATTCCTAACCCTACTGACATGGATATCAAACGATCGGACTTCGAACACTGTTTGCGATGGCAAGCTCTTCGCGTATGTAATACCACGTGACAAAGAGTCACGTGACAATGCGTAACTTTAGCCACCCCACGGGTAATTACCAGCCATTCCGACATGGATATCAAACGAACGGGGCAATCAAAACCTATGCGACGGTGTACGCGTAGTTATTGTCAAATTACGTGGTATAGGGTGTCCTGTGACCTCACATACCTTTCCCTAGCCCATGCATGATCCCCAACCATACTGACAAGGATATCAAACTATCGGGCTTCGAACAAGGTCTGCGAGTGTACGCAATTCGCCTACTTCAGACCACGCGGAAAATTGTCATGTGACATCACGTAACCTTAGCCAGACTCGTTTCCACGTGGTCTGAAGTGTGCGAAGCGCAAACCATCGCAGATCTTGTTCGATGCCCGATCGTTTCATATTCATGACAGTATGGTTAGGATTGATTGATGGGCTAGCGAAACGTACGTGAAGTCAAATGACACCCTTTACCACTTCATTTGGCGCTAACAACGGGAACAGAATCGCATGGCTTTTCATTTCCCCATTCGTTTGATACCCATGTCTAAATGGTTGGTAATTACCCATGGCCTGGCTAAAGTTACGTGATGTCACGTGACTCTTTCTACATGGTCTGAAGTAGGCGAAGTGCTTACAATCGCAAATCTTGTTCGAAGCCCCATCGTTTGCTATCAATGCCAGTATGGTTGGGGGTGATGCACGGGCTAGCGAAATGTACGTGAGGTCACGTGACACCCTTTACCACGTGATTTGACGTTAACTACGTGTACCCCACCGCATAGCTTTTGATTTTCCCGTTCAAGCCCGATTGTTTGATATCCATGTCAATATGGATGACACGCTGGAATATGCTGGCGAATGTTACGTGAGATCCCGTACCACCCTCTTCCACGTGACCTCAGATGCATTACATGGTTATAATTCCAGTGATTGTTCGAAGCTCATTCATTTCATATCCACATACACGGGCTTCGTAAAAAACAGAATGATTAGAGGTCACGTGACGCTCTTTTCAGCCTGTTTTCATCTGCTTTCGAATTAACAGTTTGTTGCGTGATGCCTTTCTGTTTCAATGCATGTTAGCAAAGCCTCAAATGGCTACGTTTTGCATGACCTGTTAACGGCAATAGTATAATGTCGATATCAGTGGGCTGTTTCGGTGATATATCGCACGGGAAAGGCATTTCATTAATCCCATGACAATGGTCTATAAGAAAGCTCTTGAGTTTTGCTTTGTCGGCGCAAAATTATAACATTTCGCCATTGTTCTGAACCGCTATACCACCTCCGGAAATGCAATTTTACTTAGGAATGAATTCACTGGCCTTAGGATTAAAATACGTGGCGCGTAGTATAATATAGCTGGCGCTTGGAATAAGTTCATGGGGACACCTGCGGTACTATTGTAGAGAGCACAGCAATTCGGAAAGATAAATTTAAGGAACGAAAGGTAAGGAGGTTAACGAGAAAGGAAATCTGGCTCACGCGAGCGACTGCAAAAATAACTACAAAACGGTACTGAAGAGAGAAAGAGAGGTTATTTGTTCTGAAGTACAGATGCACAAATACCATGATATTCGAATATTGGGCTATACGAATATCCGGTTACTAATAACCGGATAACCAACTGAATAACCGATCACTCCGGTTATTCGGTTTTCAAATTTAAATAACCGGTTAATCGAATAAGCGGCTAAACGGTTTTTGTGCAAAACCGGTTTGGTGTTGCTGCAGGAGACTGGTGACTAGAGTAGCCACTACAATTATCTACAACACCGAGTGTAGAAGTAGCTCACTACAATTTTCACAATATGCAATACAATTTGATATACCTCATAGTCGCTGAAAAGAAAGCAGGACAGAAAAGATGCCGTAGGAAGGAAAAATATCATACAGTTAGTGTAGAAGGAAAGTAGGTCTGTACAGTTTGCCATCCAAACAGTCGGTGCAGGAAGAAAGCATGCTACTACACTTTGGTCGACCAGGAATATCACACATTTAGTCTACAATGAAAGTAGGTGAATACACTTGCCACAACAAGTATAGCATAATGTTGGCGATGCCATGCAGTCGGTGCAGGAAGAAAGAAGGCCACTAATGGTGCCACAACAAGTTAGTGTACCATACAGTGAGCATAGAAATAGTGTAGGTCACTGCAGTTGCCATAACAAGTATACGATACAGTTGGCCATAGGATAGAGTAGTAAAACCGGAAAGCAGGCCTGAACAGTTGCCACATGCAACTTTACCATCGATTTAGCGTAGAAAGCTGGTCATTACTGTTGCTGCAACAAGTATACCATGCAGTAGGCTATAAAATACGGTCCGTTCAGAAAGAAAGCTGGCCACTAGTGTGTTTGCGATCGGTATTTTACACAGCGAGCTATATCTTATAGTCGGCTTTATAATGCAGTCGATAAACAAACAAAGCACGCCATTGCAGTTGCCACAAGTAAACTTGCGCTACTCTCATTAGCCTAATGAGAAATACGTTAATATAATAAAGGATAAATCTAAACTGATTTGTTTTAGTTGCATAAATAGGCTCAGAGAAGTGGTGACTACAGTTGCCCCCACAATTATGTACATCACCTAGAGTAGAAGCAAAGTAGCTCATTTTTTTCACAACAATTATACAATAGAGTTGGCCATAGCATATTGTCGGTGCCCGAGAAAACTATGAGACTACATTTTCCATAATTCCTTGTACCATAGATTTGGTGTGAAACAAAAGGATTAGGTCACTACAGTAGCACAATAAATATGCCACATTTATACCATACGGTAGGCAGAGAAAGAAAGCAGACCATCACAGATGCCACACATAGTATGTCATACCGTTGGCTTCACCATACAGTCGGTGTAGGTCACTACAGGGCACTGCAGTTGCCACGGCAAGTAAGTACACCATACATTTATGTAGAAAGAAAGTAAAACAACAAAGTAGTCAAAGAATTATGCGATACAGCTGGCTTTACCATAGAGTAGGTTTAGAAATAAAGCAGGCTACTACATTTGCCACAAGTAACCCTATCACATAGCGTAGAAGGAAAGTACGTCACCGCTCTTCTAGCAACAAATGCACGATTGAGTTTACATGCCATGCAGGCAGTGCAGAAAAAAAGAACACAAGACTAGTTGCCACAATTATGCCCACCATACAGGGTCTTAAGTATATCGTTGCGCTTGTTCGAAAAAAAAAAAGGTTTTGCAGTCACCGCTGCACAGTTGGTATTGAAGCCTTGCAGAACGATTGAATTTCGGCGTCGACTTCATTTAGCATTAGCTTCGGCACAATTGTTTGCCTCGTTTTTAGGAAAAAATGCTTAAATGTGGCTGCGCTTTATGGGGATGCGAGCTAGTGCCGTTACGACGGAACCATAAAGTTGTGTCGTCGCCGGCCGTCAGCTGCGGAAGGCAACATTTCAGGGATGGCTGCCACGCGCTGTCCGCTCTTGGAAGCATGCCTGGAACAGTCCGGGCAGAAAAAAAACGGGCCGTAACAAATGCGGTCACTACTATGCCATACGGCGAGACATACCGTATTATCGGTAGAGTAACAAAGTGATGACTACATGGAATGTAACATGTAAGGGAATACTTTACATGCGATGCAGAACGAAAGCAGGCCATTTCAATTGCAGCGATAAGTATACTGCGCTGTTAGCCATATGGCGTAAGCGGTGGAAAAAGAAAGCAGGTCAGTATAATTACCGCCCCCCCCCCCCTAGTAAGTATACCATTTAATAAGTGTAGAAGGAAATAGATAACTAAAGTTCGTGCAAAAAGTGTACCCCACAGTTGGCCATGCCATATAGTCGCTGCAGGAAGAAAGAAGGCCAGTACAGGTGCCAAAAGAAGGAAGTATGATATACAGCTAGTGTAGAAAAAAAAAATAATATTTGGGGTTTTACGTGCCAAAACCAGTTTCTGATTATGAGGCACACCGTAGTGGAGGACTCCGGAAATTTTGACCACCTGGGGTTCTTTAACGTGCACCTAAATCTAAGCACACGGGTGTTTTCGCATTTCCCCCCCATCGAAATGCGGCCGCCGTGGCCGGGATTCGATCCCGCGACCTCGTGCTCAGCAGCCCAACACCATAGCCACTGAGCAACCACGGCGGGTTGTAGAAATAGCGTAGGTAACTACAGTTGGCAGAACAATTATACAATACAGTTGGCCCTAGGATAAGGTTAGCGGAACAAGAAAGCAGGCCCGAACAGTTGCCACAAAAAGCACGTGTACAAGCGAGTTAGCGTAGAAGCGTGGCCACTACAGATGCCGCAACAATTATACCATAGAGTATCGCATACTATCCGGTCCATGCTACGATAAAATTAGGCATAAAAAAGTATAAGTTCAGGAAGAACGCAGCCAACTGCAGTTACTAGAACAAGTACGTACACCATACAGTAAGTGAAGATAGAAAATAACATCACAATATATGTCGGAACAAGGCTACCATACAGTTGGTCATGTTATACGGAAGATGCGGAAAGTAAGCAGGGCACTGCGCTTGCCGCAACAAGTAATTAGGATAGCATAGGAATAAACTTTATTTGTCCAACAAGTAATTATGCCATAAGGTTATTGAAGATAGAAGAAAGGGCACAACGGTGGCCGCCGTAAGTACACGATACATTTGATTCTAACTTACAGGCAGCGCATAACGAAAGCAATCCACTTCCGTTGTGACAAGAAGGTAGGAAATGATACTGTTAGTGTATGAATAAAGTATGTGACCACAGTTGTCGCAAGAATAATGGAATAGTGTTCAACATACCATACCGTCGGCATTGCAGAAAATATGGTCACTACTGTTTACTCAGGAAGTATATATATAACAGATCGCAGAGAGAAAGTATCTCAATACAACTTCTACAACAAGTGTACACTGCAGTTGGCAATAGAAACTACAGTTAATCGACCTAAATTCGCATCTCTTTCAGAGAGCCGTATTTCCTGAAGTCTTAGTTTCGGGATTGACGATGGTGTTAACGAAGCATATAAAGGTAAAACACAGTTATTTGGCCAGTAGACAAGCATAAGCAAGCGGTTTACAGAGAGGTCGACAACCTTCAACACTACTGTATGCTAAACAACGATAATAAATTGCCATTGACACTTACAATTACGAACAGGAGTTAATAGATTCGAACTGAAGAATGTATAGCCCCTCCGAAATTCACATTTCCTTGAAGAGGAAGGCGTCGATACTTGCTTTCAAAAATTCATGAATTGACACGCGGTGAACTTTACATCGCTAAACTAACAGGGTGTCCGTCAGCATCAAATAACAGCGCCCCGACACCAATCATCTCCCCATTTTTAATCCTTTTCTTGTTGATTAATCGAAGCAGTTATATCAATTGTACAAGCTAGCGCCACCCACTGGGTATAATGGAATATTTTAATAGTAAAGGCACCCTAGCACAAAACCTATTTCTCAGAACACTGCGCGTCACGACTTCACATAGGTACACTCGAATTCCTGATGGTTTATTATCGAGAAAGTAATCCCTATCTGAACAAGCTGCACCATGTTCTATCAGTTTGCTTATCTCTTCTCGTGTTAGATTTTTTATTGAAATACCTGAATTTGAAAAGAAAATTGCGTACAGAAATGCGTAGCGCAAGTAAGGGTAGACATCAATTGCGCCGTCCATTTACACAAAGCAATATTAGTAAGAGTAGCGCAGCATAAGGTCTACAAATTCTCCACTGCAGTTTTGATTGGTGTAGACAGGAAACGACCAACAAAGTGGCGGGCGTTGCAAACGCGTGGCGCCATTTTGTCGGTTACGGGTGGCGTTGGTTTGGCGAAGATAGTGAACCTTCATTGCAGGGAGAAACCGCGAAATATTGGTGCGATTGTGTCACAGACACTCACAGAGGAAGCTGAGCTAATCCTCCAAGAAGGAAACTTAACTTATTCAGAGGTGGTGCGGTCTGTTAGAACTCCGCGCTTTATTATGAGCAGAGAGAAGTATCTTCGTTCACTTAGTATTCGCGATGTATTTAGCTGCAGTATGTCTAGATTTGTTGCTGAAATATAACTTGAACCTTGACTTTAGGTTTTGTGTTAGGGAGTATGTGGAGCTTACGGGCCTGGATTGCTTGTGCAGAATACTCTATGTCTGCTCTGGTTTGGGACAGCCCACTTAGTAAAGCGCTGCACACTAGTTAATCTCCCTTGGCCTGGAGCACTTTCTCCTGTACGAGCCAGCACGAAGTGTCGGTAAAAAATAGACCTAATGTATATTACACTCTATATTGCATAGTAGATTGGCGAAAATGAGGAGTTTAGAAATCACATCGACAGCTCACAGCTCACATCGACAATAGCGCCAGGGTTCCCTGAAGTAATTGTTTGAAACTCATTGCGTTAGAAAGCTTCGTGATTGTCTTGGTCCAGAGGGTGCAGCGTAGCTGTGCTGTTTCTCGCTCGCAACTGTTATGCTGGCATGCCTCTTCGCTGCTCATAACCGCCAAGAGTTCTTCACGGACCAGCAAATTCTCGCCTTCTGCGGTACGACATTAAGCGTCGAAGGAAGGTATAGTTCCTGTGTTCGGCGCTTTTATTAGGACCCATTTTTTTCCACATTCAATGTGCGCTTTCGTCGTACGTCTTCACATAGATACAATGGTCGGCTGATTCTGGAGGCGACGTCTACTCTAGAGCTCTTGAACCGGCTTTTTCATTGTCTGTTCAGATTTCTTTAATACTTGCCCCATGTTCTGCCGGCACATCCCTGTGTCGTTCCACATATCAAATGAGGGGAACTGGCCTAGAATGCGCACATACCCAGTTGCCCAAGTTGTCTATTCCCACCAACAACTATAGCGGGACATACACATTGGCCCATGTTGTCTACTTGTAAAGGCAGCAGCAACAATTGCGTTAAAATGCAAGAAAACCCGGCAAAAGTATTTCCCCCGCCCCCACAAACTTAACAAGACATCAACCTTAAGAAGGAAACAAGCCCTGCGGTGGAGGACTACAGGGCGTGCCAAACAAAGGCGATTTCGTACGCACCCTCCACATGCATACAGCCTCCGGGGCCGGGTGTGAACCCGCCACATTGTAGCGCAGCAGCACAACGCCTCAAGCCACTGGGCTACCCCGAAGGGTGCTGGTCAAGGGTTTTTGACCCTTATATGCCTGCTGTAGGAGCGAAGCAGCGCTCGTTGGCCATACCATAGAGGCAGTGCAGGAAGAAACGAGCGCGCTACATTTCCCACACTGAGGGAGTGTACTATACAGTTAGTGTAGAAAGAAAGTAGGTCAGTACAGTTCTCCATCGAAACAGTCGGTGCAGGAAGAAAGCAGGCCACTGCAGTTTGCACAAGTGGGTATACCACATATTTATCGTAGAAAGAAAGTACGTGACTACACTTGGGTCATGACAAGTATACGGTACAGTTTGCCTCACTTTACACTAAGTGTAGCAAGAAAGCTGGCCACTACAGTTGCCAGAAACACTAATTGCATCACAGACTTAGCGTAGAAAGTTGCTCATTACAGTTGTCGGAGCAATTGCGCAATACAGTAGTCCCTACCCTACGGTCCGTGCAGAAAGAAAGCTGGTCCGTACAGTTGCTGCGGTCAGTATTCTTTATGACAGGCGATACCGTACGGTCCGGGGGGGGGCGGGTTCCCAATGTAGTGGGTAAAGACAGAAATAAGGGCACTGCAGTCGGCAGAAGCAAACATGTGCCATGGTCTTAGCGTAGTGAGGAATGCATGAAAATAAATAAGCCTCATGAGGCTAAATCGACTTATTTTTGTTCGATAATTAGCCTAAGAGAGGTGCTGACTAGTCCTTGTAAATATACGTCAAACTGGCTATCCGGTTTAATCGGAGGTAAGTTAATCCGGTCTCGAAAACCGTTGATGTGGATTTCCGGATTTCCGGATATACGGTTACCGGACGAATGGGAATCGGAAGAGCTATGCGATGCTGCGCACGTAGTGAACATGAAATCACGTGGGAGACACTGTACCGTGACCTCAAATATATTTCTCTGGCCCATACGGGATTGCCAAACATGGTGACGTGGATATAAAACGATCGGGCTTCGAACAAGTTCTGCGAAAGCACGCTCTTCGCGTACGTAATACCACGTGAAAAAGAGTCACATGATATGAAATACCTTTAGCCACACCATGGGTAATTACCAACCCTGCCGACATGGATATCAAACGAACGGGGCAATCAACAGCAATGCAATGGTGTACACGTAGTTAACGTCAAATCACGTGGTAAAGGGTGTCAGGTGATCTCACGTACCTTTCTGTAGCCCATGCATGATTCCTAACTATACTGACATGGATATCGAACGATCGGGCTTCGAACAAGGTTTACGATTATAGGCGCTTCGTGTGCTTGAGACCATGTGGAAAAGAGTCACGTGACATTACATAACTTTAGCGAGACCATGAGTAATTACCAAGCATACCGACATGAATATCAAACAAATGGGGCAATCAACAGCAATGCAATGGTGTTCACGTAGTTATTGTCAAATCACGTGGCAAAGGGTGTCACGTGACTTCACGTAGCTTTTTCTAGCCCATGCATGATTCCTAACCATACTGACATGGATATCAAATGATGGGGCTTCGAACAAAGTCTCCGATCGTATAGTCTTCGCGTGCGTATTACCACGAGAAAAAGAGACACCTGACATCACGTTGCTTTAGCGAAACAATAGGTGATTACCAAATATCATCATCATCATCATCATCATCATCAGCCTGGTTACGCCCACTGCAGGGCAAAGGCCTCTCCCATACTTCTCCATCTACCCCGGTCATGTACTAATTGTGGCCATGTTGTCCCTGCAAACTTCTTACCAACCATGCCGACATGTATATCCAACGAATGGGCAAATCAAAAGCTATGCGATGGTGTACACGTAGTTAACATCAAATCCCGCGGTGAAGGGTATCACGTTTTCTCACGTACCTTTTTCTAGCCCATGCATGATTCCTAATCATACTGACATCGATATTAAACGATCGGCCTTCGAACATGATTTCCTACGGTACGCACTTCGCGTACTTCAGACAACGCTGAAGAGTCACGTGACATCACGTAACTTTAGCCAGACCTTGGGTAATTAGCAACCATACCGATATGAACATCAAACGAACGTGGAAATCAAAAGCTATGCGAAGTTGTACGCGAAGGTAACGTTAAATCACGTGGTAAAGGGCGTCACGTGACCACACGTACCTTTCGCTAGCCTCTTGCATGATTCCTAACCATACTGACATAGATATCAAACGATCGGCCTTCGAACATGATAACCGATGGTACGCAATTCGCGTACTTGAGACCACGAGGATAAGAGTCACGTGAGGTCACGTAACTTTAGGCTGACCATAGGTAATTACCAGCCATGCCGACATGGGTATCCAATGAACGGGGAAATCAAAAGCTATGCGATAGTGTAGACGTATATAACGTGAAATCACGTGGTAAATGCTGTCACGTGACCACGCATACTTTTCGCTAGACCATGCATGATTCGTATTCATACTGGCATGGATATCAAACAATCGGGCTTCGAACATGACTTCCGATGGTAAGCACTTCGCCTACTTCAGGCCACGTTGAAGAGTCACGTGAGATAACATAACTTTTGCCAGACCTTGGGTAAAACCAACCATACCGATATGGATATCAAACGAACTGCGCAATCAAATGCTATGCTATGGTGTACATGTAGCTAACGTCAAATCACGTGGTAAAAGGTGTCACGTGACCTCACATACCTTTCGCTAGCCCATGCATGATTTCTAACCATAGTGACATGGATATAAAACGATCGGGCTTCAAACAAGGTTTCCGATGGTAGGCACTTCGCATACTTCAGACCACGTTTAAGAGTCACGTGACATCACGTAGCTTTAGCCAGATCATGGGTAAATACCAACCATACCGACGTGGATATCAAACGAACGGGGCAATCAAAACCTAAGCGATGGTGTACACGTAGTTAACGTCAAACCACGCGGTAAATGGTGTCAGTGTCACGTGACAACACGTACCTTTTGCTAGCCCATGCATGATTTCTAACCCTACTGACATAGATGCCAAAGGATCGGGCAACGAACAAGGTTTCTAAAGGCACGCACTTCGAGTACTTAGAACCACGTGGAAATAGTCGCGTGACATTAGGTAACTTTAGCCAGACCATGGGTATCTACCAAGCATACCAACATGGATATCAAACGAACGGGGCAATCAAAAGCTATGAGATGGTGTACACGTAGTTTACGTGAAGTCACGTGGTAAAGGGTGTCACGCGACCTCACATGCCTTTCGCTAGCCCATGCGTGATTCCTAACCCTACTGACATGGATATCAAACGATCGTACTTCGAACACTGTTTGCGATGGCAAGCTCTTCGCGCATGTAATACCACGTGACAAAGAGTCACGTGACAATGCGTAACTTTAGCCACCCCATGGGTTATTACCAGCCATACCGACATGGATATCAAACGAACGGGGCAATCAAAGCCTATGCGATGCTGTACGCGTAGTTATTGTCAAATTACGTGGTATAGGGTGTCCTATGACCTCACATACCTTTCGCTAGCCCATGCGTGATCCCCAACCATACTGACAAGGATATCAAACTATCGGGCTTCGAACAAGGTCTGCGAGTGTACGCAATTCGCGTACTTCAGACCACGCGGAAAATTGTCATGTGACATCACGTAACCTTAGCGAGACTCGTTTCCACGTGGTCTGAAGTGTGCGAAGCGCAAACCATCGCAGATCTTGTTCGATGCCCGATCGTTTCATATTCATGTCAGTATGGTGAGGAATGAATTGCAGCGGTGGCGTAGAGGTAGAACACCCGCCTCGCGTGCAAGAGGTCCGTGGTTCGAATCCCGGTGCCGGCAATTTTCCACCGGATTAAAAAAAAATCCGCATGTTGATAAAATTGCACAAACAGGCCTGGAGTGTGGCCTGATCCCGCTGACCAGAACCGGTAACGCACTCCCTCACCAGAGCAGGATTGGCCACCCTGGTGCAGTACTTGGCCACAACCTCCTATGAACACAACAATCAAACCCCGGCCCTCAGTCCCCAGCAGCTGCAAAGCAACCGACCACGGCGGCGGTCAGACCTGCGACGCAGCAGAGGGTGCTAAGAATCACTGGCTCCGGACAGGCCGCCATTGGAATATGTCCCTGGCAACGTTTAACGTTAGAACGTTATCTAGTGAGGCGAGTCTAGCAGTACTATTGGAGGAATTAGAGGGCAGTAAATGGGATATAATAGGGCTCAGTGAAGTTAGGAGGCCAAAAGAAGTATATACAGTGCTAAATAGCGGGCACGTCCTGTGCTACCGGGGCTTAGCGGAGAGAAGAGAACTAGGAGTAGGATTCCTGGTTAATAAGAATATAGCTGGTAACATACAGGAATTCTATAGCATTAACGAGAGGGTGGCAGGTCTTGTTGTGCAACTTAATAAGAGGTACAAAATGAAGATTGTACAGGTCTACGCCCCTACATCCAATCATGATGACCAGGAAGTCGAAAACCTCTATGAAGACGTGGAATCGGCGATGGGTAGAGTGAAAACTAAATACACTATACTTATGGGCGACTTTAATGCCAAGGTAGGCAAGAAGCAGGCTGGAGATAAGGCACTGGGGGAATATGGCATAGACACTAGGAATAGCAGAGGAGAGTTATTAGTAGAGTTTGAGGAACAGAATAATATGAGGATAATGAATACCTTCTTCTGCAAGCGGGATAGCCGAAAGTGGACGTGGAGGAGCCCGAACGGCGAGACTAGAAATGAAATAGACTTCATACTCTGCGCTAACCCTGGCATCATACAAGATGTGGACGTGCTCGGCAAGGTGCGCTGCAGTGACCACAGGATGGTAAGAACTCGAATTAGCCTAGACCTGAGGAGGGAACGGAAGAAACTGGTACATAAGAAGCCGATCAATGAGTTAGCGGTAAGAGGGAAAATACAGGAATTCCAGATCAAGCTACAGAACAGGTATTCAGCTTTAACTCAGGAAGAGGTCCTTAGTGTTGAAGCAATGAACGACTATCTCATGGGCATCATTAAGGAGTGTGCAATGGAAGTCGGTGGTAACGCCGTTAGACAGGAAACCAGCAAACAATCGCAGGAGACGAAAGATCTGATCAAGAAACGCCAATGTATGAAAGCATCTAACCATACAGCTAGAATAGAACTGGCTGAACTTTCGAAGTTAATCAACAAGCGTAAGGCAGCTGACATAAGGAAGTATAATATGGATAGAATTGAACATGCTCTCAGGAACGGAGGAAGCCTAAAAACAGTGAAGAAGAAACTAGGAATTGGCAAGAATCAGATGTATGCGTTAAGAGACAAAGCCGGCAATATCATTACTAATATGGATGAGACAGTTCAAGTGGCTGAGGAGTTCTATAGAGATTTATACAGTACCAGTGGCACCCACGACGATAATGGAAGAGAAAATAGTCTAGAGGAATTCGAAATCCCGAAGGTAACGCCGGAAGAAGTAAAGAAAGCCTTAGGAGATATGCAAAGGGGGAAGGCAGCTGGGGAGGATCAGGTAACAGCAGATTTGTTGAAGGATGGTGGAGAGATTGTTCTAGAGAAACTGGCCACCCTGTATACGCAATGCCTCATGACCTCGAGCGTGCCGGAATCTTGGAAGAACGCTAACATAATCCTAATCGATAAGAAAGGGGACGCCAAAGACTTGAAAAATTATAGACCCATCAGCTTACTGTCCGTTGCCTACAAAGTATTTACTAAGGTAATTGCGAATAGAATCAGGAACACCTTAGACTTCTGTCAACCAAAGGGCCAGGCAGGATTCCGTAAAGGCTACTCAACAATAGACCATGTTCACACTATCAATCAAGTGATAGAGAAATGTGCAGAATATAACCAACCCTTATATATAGCTTTCATTGACTACGAGAAAGCGTTTGATTCAGTCGAAACCTCAGCAGTCATGGAGGCATTACGGAATCAGGGTGTAGATGAGCCATATGTAAAAATACTGGAAGATATCTATAGCGGCTCCACAGCCACCGTAGTCCTCCATAAAGCAAGCAACAAAATCCCAATAAAGAAAGGCGTCAGGCAGGGAGATACGATATCTCCAATGCTTTTCACAGCGTGTTTACAGGAATTATTCAGAGACCTGGATTGGGAAGAATTAGGGATAAAAGTTAATGGAGAATACCTTAGTAACTTGCGATTCGCTGATGATATTGCCTTGCTTAGTAACTCAGGGGACCAATTGCAATGCATGCTCACTGACCTGGAGAGGCAAAGCAGAAGAGTGGGTCTAAAAATTAATCTGCAGAAAACTAAAGTAATGCTTAACAGTCTCGGTAGAGAACAGCAATTTACAATAGGCAGCGAGGCACTGGAAGTCGTAAGGGAATACATCTACTTAGGGCAGGTAGTGACGGCGGATCCGGATCATGAGACGGAAATAATCAGAAGAATAAGAATGGGCTGGGGTGCGTTTGGCAGGCATTCCCAAATCATGAACCGCAGGTTGCCATTATCCCTCAAGAGAAAAGTATATAATAGCTGTGTCTTACCAGTACTCACCTACGGGGCAGAAACCTGGAGGCTTACGAAAAGGGTTCTACTCAAATTGAGGACGACACAACGAGCTATGGAAAGAAGAATGATAGGTGTAACGTTAAGGGATAAGAAAAGAGCAGATTGGGTGAGGGAACAAACGCGAGTTAATGACATCTTAGTTGAAATCAAGAAAAAGAAATGGGCATGGGCAGGACATGTAATGAGGAGGGAAGATAACCGATGGTCATTAAGGGTTACGGACTGGATCCCAAGGGAAGGGAAGCGTAGCAGGGGGCGGCAGAAAGTTAGGTGGGCGGATGAGATTAAGAAGTTTGCAGGGACGGCATGGCCACAATTAGTACATGACCGGGGTTGTTGGAGAAGCATGGGAGAGGCCTTTGCCCTGCAGTGGGCGCAACCAGGCTGATGATGATGATGATGGTGAGGTATGATTGATGGGCTAGCGAAACGTACGTGAGGTCAAAGGACACCCTTTACCACTTCATTCGGCGCTAACTACGGAAACAGAATCGCATGGCTTTTCATTTCCCCATTCGTTTGATACCCATGTCTAAATGGTTGGTAATTACCCACGGCCTGGCTAAAGTTACGTGATGTCACGTGACTCTTTCTACATGGTCTGAAGTAGGCGAAGTGCTTACAATCGCAAATCTTGTTCGAAGCCCCATCGTTTGCTATCAATGTCAGCATGGTTGGGGGTGATGCACGGGCTAGCGAAATATACGTGAGGTAACGTGACACCCTCTACCGCGTGATTTGACGGTAACTACGTGTACACCACCGCATAGCTTTTGATTTTCCGGTTCAAGCCCGATTGTTTGATATCCATGTCAATATGTATGACACGCTGGAATATGCTGGCGAATGTTACGTGAGATCCCGTACCACCCTCTTCCACGTGACCTCAGATACATTACATGGTTATAATCCCAGTGATTGTTCGAAGCTCATTCATTTCATATCCACATACACGGGCTTCGTAAAAAACAGAATGATTAGAGGTCACGTGACGCTCTTTTCAGCCTGTTTTTATCCGCTTTCGAATCAACAGTTTGTTGCTGGATGCCTTTCTGTTTCAATGCATGTTAGCAAAGCCTCAAATCGCTACGTTTTGCATGACCCGTTAACGGCAATAGTATAATGTCGATATCAGTGGGCTGTTTCGGTGATATATCGCACGGGAAAGGCATTTCATTAGTCCCATGACAATGGTCTATAAGAAAGCTCTTCAGTTTTGTTTTGTCGGCGCAAAATTATAACATTTCGCCATTGTTCTGAACCGCTATACCACCTCCGGAAATGCAATTTTACTTAGGAATAAATTCACTGGCCTTAGGATTAAAATACGTGGCGCGTAGTATAATATAGCTGGCGCTTGGAATGAGTTCTGGGGGAAACCTGCGGTACTATTGTAGATAGCACAGCAATTCGGAAAGCTAAATTTAAGGAACGAAAGGTCAGGAGGTTAACGAGACAGGAAATCTGGCTCACGCGAGCGACTGCGAAAATAACTACAAAACGGTACTGCACAGAGAAAGAGAGGTAATTTGTGCTGAAGTACAGATGCACAAATACCATGGTATTCGAATATTCGGCTATACGAATATCCGGTTACTAATAACCGGATAACCAACTGAATAACCGATCACTCCGGTTATTCGGTTTTCAAATTTAAATAACCGGTTAATCGAATAAGCGGATAAACGGTTTTTGTGCAAAACCGGTTTGGTGTTGGTGCAGGAGACTGGTGACTAGAGCAGCCACTCCAATTATCTACAACACATGGTGTAGAAGTAGCTCACTATAATTTTCACAATTATACAATACAATTTGATATACCTCATAGTCGCTGAAAAGAAAGCAGGATAGAAAAGGTGCCGTAGGAAGGAAAAATATCATACAGTTAGTGTAGAAGGAAAGTAGGTCAGTACAGTTTGCCATCCAAACAGTCGGTGCAGGAAGAAATCATGCTACTACACTTTGCTCGAGCAGGAATACCACACATTAAGTCTACAATCAAAGTAGGTGAATACACTTGCCACAACAAGTATAGCATAGTGTTGGCGAAGCCATGCAGTCGGTGCAGGAAGAAAGAAGGCCACTAATGGTGCCACAACAAGTTAGTGTACCATACAGTTATCATAGAAATAGTATAGGTCACTGCAGTTGCCATAACAAGTATACGATACAGTTGGCCGTAGGATAGAGTAGTAAAACCGGAAAGCAGGCCTGAACAGTTGCCACATGCAACTTTACCATCGATTTAGCGTAGAAAGCTGGTCATTACTGTTGCTGCAACAAGTATACCATGCAGTAGGCTATAAAATATGGTCCGTGCAGAAAGAAAGCTGGCCACTAGTGTTGTTGCGATCGGTATTTTACACAGCGGGCTATATCTTATAGTCGGCTTTACAATGCAGTCGATAAACAAACAAAGCACGCCATTGCAGTTGCCACAAGTAAACTTGCGCTACTCTCATTAGCCTAATGAGAAATACGTTAATATAATAAAGGATAAATCTAAACTGATTTGTTTTAGTTGCATAAATAGGCTCAGAGAAGTGGTGACTACAGTTGCCCCCACAATTATGTACATCACCTAGAGTAGAAGAAAGTAGCTCATTTTTTTCACAACAATTATACAATAGAGTTGGCCATAGCATATTGTCGGTGCCCGAGAAAACTATGAGACTACATTTTCCATAATTCCTTGTACCATAGATTTGGTGTGAAACAAAAGGATTAGGTCACTACAGTAGCACAATAAATATGCCACATTTATACCATACAGTAGGCACAGAAAGAAAGCAGACCATCACAGATGCCACATATAGTATGTCATAACGTTGGCTTCACCATACAGTCGGTGTAGGTCACTACAGGGCACTGCAGTTGCCACGGCAAGTAAGTACACCATACATATATGTAGAAAGAAAGCAGAACAACAAAGTAGTCAAAGAATTATGCGATACAGCTGGCTTTACCATAGAGTAGGTTTAGAAATAAAGCAGGCTACTACATTTGCCACAAGTAACCCTATCACATAGCGTAGAAGGAAAGTACGTCACCGCTGTTCTCGCAACAAATGCACGATTGAGTTTATATGCCATGCAGGCAGTGCCGAAAAAAAGAACACAAGATTAGTTGCCACAATTATGCCCACCATACAGGGTCCTAAGTATTCCGTTGCGCTTGTTCGAAAAAAAAGAGGTTTTGCAGTCACCGCTGCACAGTTGGTATTCAAGACTTGCAGAACGATTGAATTTCGGCGTCGACTTCATTTAGCATTAGCTTCGGCACAATTGTTTGCCTCGTTTTTAAGAAAAAAATGCTTGAATGTGGCTGCGCTTTATGGGGATGCGAGCTAGTGCCGTTACGACGGAACCATAAAGTTGTGTCGTCGCCGGCCGTCAGCTGCGGAAGGCAACATTTCAGGGATGGCTGCCACGTGCTGTCCGCTCTTGGAAGCATGCCTGGAACAGTCCGTGCGGAAACAAAAACGGGCCTTAACAGTTGCGGTGACTACTATGCCATACGGCGACACATACCGTATTATCGGTAGAGTAACAAACTGATCGCTACATGTAATGTAATATGTAAGGGAATAGCTTACATGCGATGCAGAACGAATGCAGGCCATTTCAATTGCAGCGATAAGTATACATCGCTGTTAGCCATATGGCGTAAGCGGTGGAAAAAGAAAGCAGGTCAGTATAATTATCGTCCCCCCTAGTAAGTATACCATTTAGCAAGTGTAGAAGGAAATAGACAACTAAAGTTCGTGCAAAAAGTGTACCCCACAGTTGGCCATGCCATATAGTCGCTGCAGGAAGAAAGAAGGCCAGTACAGGTGCCAAAAGAAGGAAGTATGATATACAGTTAGTGTAGAAATAATATTATTTGGGTTTTTACGTGCCAAAACCACTTTCTGATTATGAGGCACACCGTAGTGGAGGACTCCGGAAATTTTGACCACCTGGGGTTCTTTAACGTGCACCTAAATCTAAGCACACGGGTGTTTTCGCATTTCGCCCCCATCGAAATGCGGCCGCCGTGGCCGGGATTCGGTCCCGCGACCTCGTGCTCAGCAGCCCAACACCATAGCCACTGAGCAACCACGGCGGGTTGTAGAAATAGCGTAGGTAACTACAGTTGGCAGAACAATTATACGATACAGTTGGCCCTACGATAGGGTTGGTGGAACAAGAAAGCAGGCCCGAACAGTTGCCACAAAAAGCACGTCTACAAGCGAGTTAGCGTAGAAACGTGGCCACTACAGATGCCGCATCAATTATACCATAGAGTATCGCATACCATCCGGTCCATGCTACGATAAAATTAGGCATAAAAAAGAATAAGTTCAGGAAGAACGCAGCCAACTGCAGTTACTAGAACAAGTACGTACACCATACAGTCAGTGAAGATAGAAAAAAACATCACAATATATGCCGGAACAAGGCTACCATACAGTTGGTCATGTTATACGGAAGATGCGGAAAGTAAGCAGGGCACTGCGGTTGCCGCAACAAGTAATTAGGATAGGATAGGAATAAACTTTATTTGTCCGACAAGTAATTATGCCATACGGTTATTGAAGATAAAAGAAAGGGTGGCCGCCGTAAGTACACGATACATTTGATTCTAACTTACAGGCAGCGCATAACGAAAGCAATCCACTTCCGTTGTCACAAGAAGGTAGGAAATGATATTGTTAGTGTATGAATAAAGTATGTGACCACAGTTGTCGCAAGAATAATAGAATAGTGTTCAACATACCATACCGTCGGCATTGCAGAAAATATGGTCGCTACTGTTTACTCAGGAAGTATATATATAACAGATTGCAGAGAGAAAGTATCTCAATACAACTTCTACAACAAGTGTACACTGCAGTTGGCAATAGCAACTATAGTTAATCGACCTAAATTCGCATCTCTTTCAGAGAGCCGTATTTCCTGAAGTGTTAGTTTCGGGATTGACGATGGTGTTAACGAAGCATATAAAGGTAAAACACAGTTATTTGGCCAGTAGACAAGCATAAGCAAGCGGTTTGCAGAGAGGTAGACAACCTTCAACACTACTGTATGCTAAACAACGATAATAAATTGCCATTCACACTTACAATTACGAACAGGAGTTAATAGATTCGAACTGAAGAATGTATAGCCCCTCCGAAATTCACATTTCCTTGATGAGGAAGGCGTCGATACCTGCTTTCAAAAATTCATGAATTGACACGCGGTGAACTTTACATCGCTAAACTAACAGGGTGTCCGTCAGCATCAAATAACAGTGCCCCGACACCAATCATCTCCCCATTTTTAATCCTTTTCTTGTTGATTAATCGAAACAGTTATATCAATTGTACAAGCTAGCGCCACCCACTGGGTATAATGGAATATTTTATTAGTAAAGGCACCCTAGCACAAAACCTATTTCTCAAAACACTGCACGTCACAACCTCACATAGGTGCACTCGAATTCCTGATGGTTTATTATCGAGAAAGCAATCCCTATCTGAACAAGCTGCACCATGTTCTATCAGTTGGCTTATCTCTTCTCGTGTTAGATTTTTTATTGAAGTACCTGAATTTGAAAAGAAAATTGCGTACAGAAATGCGTAGCGCAAGTAAGGGTAGACATCAATTGCGCCGTCCATTTACACAAAGCAATATTAGTAAGAGTAGCGCAGCATAAGGTCTACAAATTCTCCACTGCAGTTTTGATTAGTGTAGACAGGAAACGACCAACAAAGTGGCGGGGGTGGCAAACGCGTGGCGCCATTTTGTCGGTTACGGGTGGCGTTGGTTTGGCGAAGATAGCAAACCTTCATCGCAGGAAGAAACCGCGAAATATTGGTGCGATTGTTTCACAGACACTTACAGAGGAAGCTGAGCTAATCCTCCAAGAAGGGAACTTAACTTATTCAGAGGTGGTGCGGTCTGTTAGAACTCCGTGCTTTATTATGAGCAGAGAGAAGTATCTTCGTTCACTTAGTATTCGCGAAGTATTGAGCTGCAGTTTGTCTAGATTTGTTGCTGAAATGTAACTTGAACCTTGACTTTAGGTTTTGTGTTAGGGAGTATACGGAGCTTACGGGCCTGGATTGCTTGTGCAGAATACTCTATGTCTGCTCTGGTTCGGGACAGCCCACTTAGTAAAGCGCTGCACACTAGTTAATCTCCCTTGGCCTGGAGCACTTTCTCCTGTACGAGCCAGCACGAAGTGTCGGTAAAAAATAGACCTAATGTATATTACACTCTACATTGCATAGTAGATTGGCGAAAATGAGGAGTTTAGAAATCACAAAATCGTTTTAATGCTTGAAGGACAAGGTTTAATTAGGCTAGTTCAGGTGCAAACGTTCATTCCCGTGCTGGTTGAACCGCCGGCTCGCAGCTCACATCGACAATAGCGCCAGAGCTCCCTGAAGTAATTGTTTGAAACTCAATGCGTTAGAAAGCTTCGTGATTGTCTTCGTCCAGAGGGTCCAGCGTAGCTGTGCTGTTTCTCGCTCTCAACTGTTATGCTGGCATGCCTCTTCGCTGCTCATAAACGCCAAGCGTTCTTCACGGACCAGCAAATTCTCGCCTTCTGCGGTACGACATTAAGCGTCGAAGGAAGGTATAGTTTCTGTGTTCGGCGCTTTTATTAGGACCCATTTTTTTCCACACTGAATGTGCGCTTTCGTCGTACGTCTTCACATAGATACATGGGTCGGCCGATTCTGTCGGCGACGCTTACTCTAGAGCTCTTGAACCGGCTTCTTCATTGTCTGTTCAGATTTAACACTTGCCCCTTGTTCTGCCGGCACATCCCGGTGTCGTTCCACATATGAGATGAGGGGAACTGGCCTAGAATGCGCACATACCCAGTTGCCCAAGTTGTCTATTCCCACCAACAACTATGGCGGGACATACACATTGGCCCAAGTTGTCTACTTGTAAAGGGAGCAGCAACAATTGCGTTAAAGTGCAAGAAAACCCGGCAAAAGTACTTCCCGCACCCCCACAAACTTAACAAGACATCAAACTTAACAAGGAAACAAGCCCTGCGGTGGAGGACTACAGGGCGTGCCAAACAAAGGCGTTTTCGTACGCACCCTCCACATGCATACAGCCTCCGGGGCCGGGTGTGAACCCGCCACATTGTAGCGCAGCAGCACAACGCCTTAAGCCACTGAGCTACCCCGAAGGGTGCTGGTCAAGGGTTTTTGACCCTTACATGCCTGCTGTTAGAGCGAAGCAGGGCTCGTTGGCCATACCATAGAGGCAGTGCAGGAAGAAACAAGCGCGCTACATTTCCCACACTCAGGGAGTGTACCATACAGTTAGTGTAGAAAGAAAGTAGGTCAGTACAGTTCACCATTGAAACAGTCGGTGCAGGAAGAAAGCCGGCCACTGTAGTTTGCACAAGTGGGTATACCACATATATTATCGTAGAAAGAAAGTACGTGACTACACTTGGGTCATGACAAGTATACGGTACAGTTTGCCTCACTGTACACTCAGTGTTGCAAGAAAGCTGGCCACTACAGTTGCCAGAACAACTAATTGCATCACAGAGTTAGCGTAGAAAGTTGCTCATGACAGTTGTCGGAACAATTGCGCAATACAGTAGTCCCTACCCTACGGTCCGTGCAGAAAGACAGCTGGTCCGCACAGTTGCTGCGGTCAGTATTGTTTATGACAGGCGATACCGTACGGTCCGGGGGGGGCGGCTTCACAATGTAGTGGTTAAAGACAGAAATAAGGGCACTGCAGTTTCCAGAAGCAAACATGTGCTATGGTCTTAGCGTAGTGAGGAATGCATGAAAGTAAATAAGCCTCATGAGGCTAAATCGACTTATTTTTGTTCGATAATTAGCCTAAGAGAGGTGCTGACTAGTCCTTGTAAATATACGTCAAACTGGCTATCCGGTTTAACCGGAGGTAAGTGAATCCGGTCTTGAAAACCATTTATGTGGATTTCAGGATTTCCGGATATACGGTTACCGGACGAATGGGAATCGAAAGAGCTATGCGATGCTGCGCACGTAGTGAACATGAAATCACGTGGGAGACACTGTACCGTGACCTCAAATATATTTCTCTGGCTCTTATGGTATTGCCAAACATAGTGTCGGGGATATAAAACGATCGGGCTTCGAACAAGTTCTGCGAAGGCATGGTCTTCGCGTACGTTATACCACGTGAAAAAGAGTCACATGACATGACGTACCTTTAGCCACACCATGGGTAATTACCAACCCTGCAACATGAATATCAAACGAACGGGGCAATCAACAGCAATGCAATGGTGTACACGTGGTTAATGTCAAGTCACGTGGTAAAGGGTGTCACGTGATCTCACGTACCTTTCTGTAGCCCATGCATGATTCCTAACTATACTGACATGGATATGCAACGATCGGGCTTCGAACAAGGTTTACGGTTATAGGCGTTTTGCGTACTTGAGAACATGTGGAAAAGAGTCACGTGACGTTACATAACTTTAGCGAGACCATGAGTAATTACCAAGCATACCGACATGGATATCAAACGTACGGGGAATTAAAAGCTATGCGATGGTTTAAACGTAGTTAACATGAAATCACGTGGTAAAGGGTGTCACGTGACTTCACGTAGCTTTTGCTAGCCCATGCATGATTCCTAACCATACCGACGTGGATGTCAATTGATCGGGCTTCGAACAAAGTCTCCGATCGTATAGTCTTCGCGTGCGTATAACCACGAGAAAAAGAGTCACGTGACATCACGTTGCTTTAGCGAGACAATAGGTAATTACCAACTATCATCATCACCATCAGCCCGGTTACGCCCACTGCAAGGCGAAGGCCTCTCCCGTACTTCTCCAACAACCCCGGTCATGTACTAATTGTTGCCATGTTGTCCCTGCAAACTTCTTACCAACCATGCCGACATGGATATCCAACGAATGGGCAAATCAAAAGCTATGCGATGGTGTACACGTAGTTAACGTCAAATCACGTGGTGAAGGGTATCACGTTATCTCACGTACCTTTTTCTAGCCCATGCATGATTCCTAATCATACTGACATCGATATCAAACGATCGGCCTTCGAACATGATTTCCTATGGTAAGCACTTCGCGTACTTCAGACAACGCTGAAGAGTCACGTGACATCACGTAACTTTAGCCAGACCTTGGGTAATTACCAACCATACCGATATGAACATCAAACGAACGTGGAAATCAAAAGCTACGCTAAGGTGTACGCGTAGGTAACGTTAAATCACGTGGTAAAGGGCGTCACGTGACCACAC
This sequence comes from Dermacentor variabilis, assembly GCF_050947875.1. NCBI lineage: Eukaryota > Metazoa > Arthropoda > Arachnida > Ixodida > Ixodidae > Dermacentor > Dermacentor variabilis. Next base: position 102,467,463 of record NC_134578.1, on the reverse strand, counting down.
GTACCTTTCGCTAGCCCATGCATGATTCCTAACCATACTGAGATGGATATCAAACGTTCGGGCTTCGAACGTGATTTCCGATGTTACGCAATTCGCGCACTTCAGTCCACGTGGAAAACAGACACGTGACATCACGTAACTTTAGCCAGACCATAGGTAATTACACCCATGCCGACATGGATATCCAACGAACGGGGAAATCAAAAGCTATGCGATGAAGTACACGCAGTTAATATCAGATCACCTGGTAAAGGGTGTCACGCGACCTCACGTACGTTTCGCAAGCCCAAGCATTATTCCTAAACATAGTGACATGGATATAAAACGATCGGGTTTGGGACAAGGTTTTCGATGGTACGCACTTCGCGTACTTTAGACCACGTGTAAGAGTCACGTGACATCACGTAACTTTAGCTAGACCATGGGTAAATACCAACCATACTGACATGGATATCAAACGAACGGGGCAATCAAAACCTATCCGATGGTGTACACCTAGTTAACGTCAAAGCACGCGGTAAAGGGTGTCACGGGATTTGACGTACCTTTCGATAGCCCATGCATGATTGCTAACAATACTGACATGGATTTCAAACGATCAGGCTTGGAACAAGGTCTCCGATGGTGTGGCCTTCGCGTACGTAATACCACGAGAAAAAGAGTCCCATGAGATCAGGTAACTTTAGGCAGGCCATAGTTAATCACCAATCATGCCGATATGGGCATCAAACGAACGGGGAAATCAAAAGCTATGCGTTGGTGTACACGCAGTTAATGTCAAATACGTGATAAAGAGTGTCACGTGACCTCACGTACCTTTCGTCAGCCATCATGACCCTTAACCATACTGACATGGATATCAAATTATTGGGCTTCGAACATGATTTCCGATGTTACGCACTTCGCGTACTTCACACAACGTTAAAGAGTGACGTGACATCATGTAACTTTTGCCAGACCTTGGGTAAATACCAATCATAACAATATGGATATCAAACGAACTGCGCAATCAAAAGCTATGCTATGGTGTACCTGTAGTTAACGTCAAAAAGCGTGGTAAAGGGTGTCACGTGACCTCACATATCTTCGCTAGCCCATATATGGTTTCTAACTATACTGACATGGATATCAAACGACCGGGTTTCAAGCATGATTTCCGATGGTACGCACTTCGCGTACTTCAGACCACGTTAAAGAGTCACGTGACATTATGTACCTTTAGCCAGACCTTTGCAAATTACCGATAATGGCAATATGGATATCCAGCGATCGGGGAAGTCAAAAGGTATGCGATGGTGTACACGCATTTTATGTCAAATCACGTGGTAAAGGGTGTCACATGACCTCACATACCTTTCGCTAGCCCATGCATGATTTCTAACCATAGTGACATGGATATAAAACGATCGGGCTTAAAACAAGGTTTCCGATGGTAGGCACTTCGCGTACTTCAGACCACGTTTAAGAGTCACGTGACATCACGTAACTTTAGCCAGATCATGGGTAAATACCAACCATACCGACGTGGATATCAAACGAACGGGGCAATCAAAACCGATGCGATGGTGTACAGGTAGTTAACGTCAAACCACGCGGTAAAGGGTGTCAGTGTCACGTGACAACACATACCTTTTGCTAGCCCATGCATGATTTCTAACCATACTGACATAGATCTCAAAGGAAAGGGCATCGAACAAGGTTTCGAAAGGCACGCACTTCGCGTACTTAGAACCACGTGGAAATAGTCGCGTGACATTAGGTAACTTTAGCCAGACCATGGGTATCTACCAAGCATACCAACATGGATATCAAACGAACGGGGCAATCAAAAGCTATGAGATGGTGTACGCGCAGTTAACGTGAAATCACGTGGTAAAGGATGTCACGCGACCTCACATGCCTTTCGCAAGCCCATGCGTGATTCCTAACCCTACTGACACGGATATCAAACGATCGGACTTCGAACACTGTTTGCGATGGCAAGCTCTTCGCTTATGTAATACCACGTGACAAAGAGTCACGTGAGAATGCGTAACTTTAGCCACCCCATGGGTAATTACCAGCCATACCGACATGGATATCAAACGAACGGGGCAATCAAAACCTATGCGATGGTGCACGTTTAGTTATTGTCAAATTACGTGGTATAGGCTGTCCTGTGACCTCACACACCTTTCCCTAGCCCATGCATGATCCCCAATCATACTGACAAGGACATCAAACTATCGGGCTTCCAACAAGGTCTGCGAGTGTACGCAATTCGCGTACTTAATACAACGCGGAAAATTGTCATGTGACATCACGTAACCTTAGCCAGACTCGTTTCCACGTGGTCTGAAGTGTGCGAACCGCAAACCATCGCAGATCTTGTTCGATGCCCGATCGTTTCATATTCATGTCAGTATGGTTAGGAATGATTGATGGGCTAGCGAAACGTACGTGAGGTCAAATGACACCCTTTACCACTTCATTTGGCGCTAACAACGGGAACAGAATCGCATGGCTTTTCATTTCCCCATTCGTTTGATACCCATGTCTAAATGGTTGGTAATTACCCATGGCCTGGCTAATGTTACGTGATGTCACGTGACTCTTTCTACATGATCTGAAGTAGGCGAAGTGCTTACAATCGCAAATCTTGTTCGAAGCCCCATCGTTTGCTATCAATGTCAGTATGGTTGGGGGTGATGCACGGGCTAGCGAAATGTACGTGAGGTCACGTGACACCCTTTACCACGTGATTTGACGTTAACTACGTGTACATCACCGCATAGCTTTTGATTTTCCCGTTCAAGCCCGATTGTTTGATATCCATGTCAATATGGATGACACGCTGGAATATGCTGGCGAATGTTACGTGAGATCCCGTACCACCCTCTTCCACGTGACCTCAGATGCATTACATGGTTATAATCCCAGTGATTGTTCGAAGCTCATTCATTTCATATCCACATACACGGGCTTCGTAAAAAACAGAATGATTAGAGGTCACGTGACGCTCTTTTCAGCCTGTTTTTATCCGCTTTCGAATCAACAGTTTGTTGCTGGATGTCTTTCTGTTTCAATGCATGTCAGCAAAGCCTCAAATGGCTACGTTTTTCATGACCTGTTAACGGCAATAGTATAATGTCCATATCAGTGGGCTGTTTCGGTGATATATCGCACGGGAAAGGCATTTCATTTGTCCCATGACAATGATCTATAAGAAAGCTCTTCAGTTTTGCTTTGTCGGCGCAAAATTATAACATTTCGCCATTGTTCTGAACCGCTATACCACCTCCGGAAATGCAATTTTACTTAGGAATAAATTCACTGGCCTTAGGATTGTTACAAAGATCTCGCAGTATCCTTTCTAAATTGTCGAGTTGGTCTCGTGATAACGCTCTAACAATTAATAGCTTCAAATCAAAGGCCATATTGTTCAAGGCAAGAGGCAGGCAGTCTTATATAAATGAAGAATTATTGTTGGATGGCGCGCCCATTGAGATTGTAACCAAATACAAAGTATTGGGCGTGACGCTGTCAGAAGATATGAACTGGACATATCACATTGAACAAATTATGAAAGCATTGTCATCTGCCGCAGGTGCATTGTCCCGTTGCCGTCATTTTTTACCAGAGAAAGTAAAGTTGTACATATATTATGCCTTGTTTCAATCACATCTGAATTATTGTGCGCTTGTATGGGCTACCACCACGAAACGTAATCTTCATGCACTTCTTCAACTTCAAGAACGAGCACTTCGACATGTAGCGAATGTACCTTATTTCCATTCTACTGCGCAACTTTTTGAAAGTTATAACAGAATACAAGTAACTAACATTTATGAATACAGGCTACTGCATTCTTTCTGCTTCGGCTCCGAAAAGTTTCAAATATTTAAAAAAAAAAGTCGCGACTTGAATATGACAAAAGTGATGCGCGTACCCGCAGCAAAGACAGGTGGTTAGTACCGTACAGGCGTACAAATTACCTCATGCGGTCGCTAAGACACACGCCACCTTCACTGTTAAATAAATTTGGGAAAGAAATTGTTATGACAAATACCTTGACTCGAAAACAGCTTAGGGCATATTTTTGTAAAGAAATTTTTGAAATGTGATCTTTGTAATTATTGTAAATGTAACCCATTGCATTGTATATTGCATTTGTACTGCTGCCATGTGAGGGCCTTCAGGTACATTCAAGCTGTATGTCGCAGCTTTTCGCCTTGAGGACCCCCAACAAGTTTGTCGGAAATAAAACATTTGATTGATTTGATTGATTGATTAAAATACGTGGCGCGTAGTATAATATAGCTGGCGCTTGGAATATGTTCAGGGGGAAACCTGCGGTACTATTGTAGAGAGCACAGCAATTCGGAAAGCTAAATTTAAGGAAGGAAAGGTAAGGAGGTTAACGAGACAGGAAATCTGGCTCACGCGAGCGACTGCAAAAATAACTACAAAACGGTACTGAAGAGAGAAAGAGAGGTAATTTGTGCTGAAGTACAGATGCAGAAATACCATGGTAAACGAATATTCGGCTATCCGAATATCCGGTTACTAATAACCGGATAACGAACTGAATAACCGATCACTCCGGTTATTAGGTCTTCAAGTTTAAATAACCGGTTAATCGAATAAGCGGATAAACGGTTTTTGTGCAAAACCGGTTTGGTGTTGCTGCAGGAGACTGGTGACTAGAGCAGCCACTCCAATTATCTACAACACATAGTGTACAAGTAGCTCACTACAATTTTCACAATTATACAATACAATTTGATATACCTCATAGTCGCTGAAAAGAAAGCAGGACAGAAAAGATGCCGTTGGAAGGAAAAATATCATACAGTTAGTGTAGAAGGAAAGTAGGTCAGTACATTTCGCCATCCAAACAGTCGGAGCAGGAAGAAATCATGCTACTACACTTTGCTCGAGCAGGAATACCACACATTTAGTCTACAATGAAAGTAGGTGAATACACTTGCCACAACAAGTATAGCGTAGTGTTGGCGAAGCCATGCAGTCGGTGCAGGAAGAAAGAAGGCCACTAATGGTGCGACAACAAGTTAGTGTACCATACAGTTAGCATAGAAATAGTATAGGTCACTGCAGTGCGATAGGCCCCCATCGAAATGCAGGCGCCGTGGCCGGGATTCGATCCCGCATCCTCGTGCTCAGCAGCCCAACAACATAGCCACTGAGCAACCACGGCGGGTTGTAGAAATAGTGTAGGTAACTACAGTAGGCAGAACAATTATACGATACAGATGGCCCTAGGATAGGGTTGGTGGAAAAAGAAAGCAGGCCCGAACAGTTGCCACAAAAAGCACGTGTACAAGCGAGTTCGCGTAGAAACGTGGCCACTACAGATGCCGCAACAATTATACCATAAAGTATCGCATACCATCCGGTCCATGCTACGATAAAATTAGGCATAAAAAGAATAAGTTCAGGAAGAACGCAGCCAACTGCAGTTACTAGAACAAGTACGTACACTATACAGTCAGTGAAGGTAGAAAATAACATCACAATATATGTCGGAACAAGGCTACCATAGAGTTGGTCATGTTATACGGAAGATGCGGAAAGTAAGCAGGGCACTGCAGTTGCCGCAACAAGTAATTATGCCATACGGTTATTCAAGATAAAATAAAGGGCACAAGGGTGGCCGCCACAAGTACACGATACATTTGATTCTAACTTACAGGCGGCGCATAACGAAAGCAATCCACTTCCGTTGTCACAAGAAGGTAGGAAATGATACTGTTAGTGTATGAATAAAGTATGTGACCACAGTTGTCGCAAGAATAATGGAATAGTGTTCAACATACCATACCGTCGGCTTTGCAGAAAATATGGTCACTACTGTTTACTCAGGAAGTATATATATAACAGATTGCAGAGGGAAAGTATCTCAATACAACTTCTACAACAAGTGTACACTGCAGTTGGCAATAGAAACTAGAGTTAATCGACCTAAATGCGCATCTCTTTCAGAGAGCCGTATTTCCTGAAATGTTAGTTTCGGGATTGACGATGGAGTTAACGAAGCATATAAAGGTAAAACACAGTTATTTGGCCAGTAGACAAGCATAAGCAAGCGGTTTACAGAGAGGTAGACAACCTTCAACACTACCGTATGCTAAACAACGATAATAAATTGCCATTCACACTTACAATTACGAACAGCAGTTAATAGATTCGAAGTGAAGAATGTATAACCCCTCCGAAATTCACATTTCCTTGATGAAGAAGGCGGCGATACCTGCTTCCAAAAATTCATGAATTCACACGCGCTGAACTTTACATCGCTAAACTAACAGGGTGTCCGCCAGCATCAAATAACAGCGCCCCGACACCAATAATCTCCCAATTTTTAATCCTTTTCTTGTTGATTGATCGAAACAGTTATATCAATTGTACAAGCTAGCGCCACCCACTGGGTATAATGGAATATTTTAATAGTAAAGGCACCCTAGCGCAAAACCTATTTCTCAAAACACTGTACGTCACGACCTCACATAGGTACACTCGAATTCCTGATGGTTTATTATCGAGAAAGTAATCCCTATCTGAACAAGCTGCACCATGTTCTATCAGTTTGCTTATCTCTTCTCGTGTTAGATTTTTTTATTGAAGTATCTGAATTTGAAAAGAAAATTGCGTACAAGAATGCGCAGCGCAAGCAAGGGTAGACATCAATTGCGCCGTCCATTTACACAAAGCAATTTTAGTAAGAGTAGCGCAGCATAAGATCTACAAATTCTCCACTGCAGTTTTGATTGGTGTAGACAGGAAACGACCAACAAAGTGGCGGGCGTTGCAAACGCGTGGCGCCATTTTGTCGGTTACGGGTGGCGTTGGTTTGGCGAAGATAGTGAACCTTCATTGCTGGGAGAAACCGCGAAATATTGGTGCGATTGTGTCACAGACACTCACAGAGGAAGCTGAGCTAATCCTCCAAGAAGGGAACTTAACTTATTCAGAGGTGGTGCGGTCTGTTAGAACTCCGCGCTTTATTATGAGCAGAGAGAAGTATCTTCGTTCACTTAGTATTCGCGAAGTATTTAGCTGCAGTTTGTCTAGATTTGTTGGTGAAATGTAACTTGAACCTGGACTTTAGGTTTTGTGTTAGGGAGTATACGGAGCTTATGGGCCTGGATTGCTTATGCAGGATGCTCTATGTCTGCTCTGGTTTGGGACAGCCCACTTAGTAAAGCGCTGCACACTAGTTAATCTCCCTTGGCCTGGAGCACTTTCTCCGGTACGAGCCAGCACGAAGTGTCGGTAAAAAATAGACCTAATGTATATTACACTCTATATTGCATAGTAGATTGGCGAAAATGAGGAGTTTAGAAATCACAAAATCGTTTTAATGCTTGAAGGACAAGGTTTAATTAGGCTAGTTCAGGTGCAAACGTTCATTCCCGTGCTGGTTGAACCGCCGGCTGGCAGCTCACATCGACAATAGCGCCAGAGTTCCCTGAAGTAATTGTTTGAAACTCATTGCGTTAGAAAACTTCGTGATTGTCTTGGTCCAGAGGGTCCAGCGTAGCTGTGTTGTTTCTCGCTCGCAACTGTTATGCTGGCATGCCTCTTCGCTGCTCATAACCGCCAAGCGTTCTTCACGGACCAGCAAATTCTCGCCTTCTGCGGTGCGACATTAAGCGTCGAAGGTAGGTATAGTTTCTGTGTTCGGCGCTTTTATTAGGACCCATTTTTTTCCACACTGAATGTGCGCTTTCGTCGTACGTCATCACATAGATACATGGGTCGGCCGATTCTGGAGGCGACGTCTACTCTAGAGCTCTTGAACCGGCTTCTTCATTGTCTGTTCAGATTTAACACTTGCCCCTTGTTCTGCCGGCACATCCCGGTGTCGTTCCACATATCAAATGAGGGGAACTGGCCTAGAATGCGCACATACCCAGTTGCCCAAGTTGTCTATTCCCACCAACAACTATGGCGGGACATACACATTGGCCCAAGTTGTCTACTTGTAAAGGGAGCAGCAACAATTGCGTTAAAATGCAAGAAAACCCGGCAAAAGTATTTCCCCCACCCCCACAAACTTAACAAGACATCAAACTTAACAAGGAAACAAGCCCTGCGCTGGAGGACTACAGGGCGTGCCAAACAAAGGCGTTTTCGTACGCACCCTCCACATGCATACAGCCTCCGGGGCCGGGTGTGAACCCGCCACATTGTAGCGCAGCAGCACAACGCCTCAAGCCACTGAGCTACCCCGAAGGGTGCTGGTCAAGGGTTTTTGACCCTTATATGCCTGCTGTTAGAGCGAAGCAGGGCTCGTTGGCCATACCATAGCGGCAGTGCCGGAAGAAACAAGCGCGCTACATTTCCCACACTGAGGGAGTGTACCATACACTTAGTGTAGAAAGAAAGTAGGTCAGTACAGTTCACCATCGAAACAGTAGGTGCAGGAAGAAAGCAGGCCACTGCAGTTTGCACAAGTGGGTATAACACATATTTATCGTAGAAAGAAAGTACGTGACTACACTTGGGTCATGACAAGTATACGGTACAGTTTGCCTCACTGTACACTCAGTGTTGCAAGAAAGCTGGCCACTACAGTTGCCAGAACAACTAATTGCATCACAGAGTTAGCGTAGAAAGTTGCTCATGACAGTTGTCGGAACAATTGCGCAATACAGTAGTTCCTACCCTACGGTCCGTGCAGAAAGACAGCTGGTCCGTACAGTTGCTGCGGTCAGTATTGTTTATGACAGGCGATACCGTACGGTCCGGGGGGGGGGGCGGCTTCACAATGTAGCGGTTAAAGACAGAAATAAGGGCGCTGCAGTTTCCAGAAGCAAACATGTGCTATGGTCTTAGCGTAGTGAGGAATGCATGAAAGTAAATAAGCCTCATGAGGCTAAATCGAATTATTTTTGTTCGATAATTAGCCTAAGACAGGTGCTGACTAGTCCTTGTAAATTTACGTCAAACTGGCTATCCGGTTTAACCGGAGGTAAGTGAATCCGGTCTCGAAAAGCATTTATGTGGATTTCAGGATTTCCGGATATACGGTTACCGGACGAATGGGAATCGGAAGAGCGAGGCGATGCTGCGCACGTAGTGAACATGAAATCACGTGGGAGACACGGTACCTTGACCTCAAATATATTTCTCTGGCCCATACGGTATTGCCAAACATAGTGTCGTGGATATAAAACGATCGGGCTTCGAACAAGTTCTGCGAAGGCACGGTCTTCGCGTACGTTATATCAATTGAAAAAGAGTCATATGACATGACGTACCTTTAGCCACACCATGGGTAATTACCAACCCTGCCGACATGGATATCAAGCGAACGGGGCAATCAACAGCAATGCAATGGTGTACACGTGGTTAATGTCAAGTCACGTGGTAAAGGGTGTCACGTGATCTCACGTACCTTTCTGTAGCCCATGCATGATTCCTAACTATATTGCCATGGATATCGAACGATCGGGCTTCGAACAAGGTTTACGGTTATAGGCGCTTCGCGTACTTGAGAACATGTGGAAAAGGGTCACGTGACATTACATAACTTTAGCGAGACCATGAGTAATTACCAAGCATGCCGGCATGGATATCAAACCTACGGGGAATTAAAAGCTATGCGATGTTTTAAACGTAGTTAACATGAAATCACGTGGTAAAGGGTGTCACGTGACTTCATGTAGCTTTTGCTAGCCCATGCATGATTCCTAACCATACCGACATGGATATCAATTGATCGGGCTTCGAACAAAGTCTCCGATCGTGTAGTCTTCGCGTGCGTATAACCACGAGAAAAAGAATCAGGTGACATCACGTTGCTTTAGCGAGACAATAGGTAATTACCAACTATCATCATCATCATCTCCAGCCTGGTTACGCCCGCTGCAAGGCGAAGGCCTCTCCCATACTTCTCCAACTACCCCGGTCAAGTACTAATTGTGGCCATGTTGTCCCTGCAAACTTCTTACCAACCATGCCGACATGGATATCGAACGAATGGGCAAATCAAAAGCTATGCGATGGTGTACACGTAGTTAGCGTCAAATCACGTGGTGAAGGGTATCACGTTATCTGACGTACCTTTTTCTAGCCCATGCATGATTCCTAATCATACTGACATCGATATCAAACGATCGGCCTTCGAACATGATTTCCTATGGTACGCACTTCACGTACTTCAGACAACGCTGAAGAGTCACGTGACATCACGTAACTTTAGCCAGACCTTGGGTAATTACCAACCATACCGATATGAACATCAAACGAACGTGGAAATCAAAAGCTATGCGAAGGTGTACGCTTAGGTAACGTTAAATCACGTGGCAAAGGGCGTCACGTGACTACACGTACCTTTCGCTAGCCCCATGCATGATTCCTAACCATACTGACATGGATATCAAACGATCGGCCTTCGAACATGATTACCGATGGTACGCACTTCGCGTACTTCAGACCACGTGGAAAAGAGTCACGTGAGGTCACGTAACTTTAGCCAGACCATAGGTAATTACCAGCCATGCCGACATGGATATCCAATGAACGGGGAAATCAAAAGCTATGCGATGGTGTAGATGTATATAACGTCAAATCGCGTGGTAAATGCTGTCACGTGACCACGCAAACTTTTCGCTAGGCCATGCATGATTCGTATTCATACTGGCATGGATATGAAACAATCGGGCTTCGAACGTGATTTCCGATGGTACGCACTTCGCGTACTTCAGGCCACGTTGAAGAGTCATGTGAGATAGCATAACTTTAGCCAGACCTTGGGTAATTACCAACCATACCGATATGGATATCAAACGAACGGGGAAATTAAAAGCTATGCGATGGTGTACACGTAGGTAACATCAAATCACGTGGTAAAGGGTGTCACGTGACGACACGTACCTTTCGCTAGCCCATACATGATTCCTAACCATACTGAGATGGATATCAAACGTTCGGGCTTCGAACGTGATTTCCGATTTTACGCAATTCGCGCACTTCAGTCCACGTGGAAAACAGACACGTGACATCACGTAACTTTAGCCAGACCATAGGTAATTACAGCCATGCCGACATGGATATCCAACGAACGGGGAAATCAAAAGCTATGCGATGGTGTACACGCAGTTAATATCAGATCACCTGCTAAAGGGTGTCACGCGACCCCACGTACGTTTCGCAAGCGCATGCATTATTCCTAAACATAGTGACATGGATATAAAACGATCGGGTTTGGGACAAGGTTTTCGATGGTACGCACTTCGCGTACTTTAGACCACGTGTAACTGTCACGTGACATCACGTAACTTTAGCTAGACCATGGGTAAATACCAACCAGACTGACATGGATATCAAACGAACGGGGCAATCAAAACCTATCCGATGGTGTACACCTAGTTAACGTCAAACCACGCGGTAAAGGGTTTCACGGGATTTGCCGTACCTTTCGATAGCCCATGGATGATTGCTAACAATACTGACACGGATTTCAAACGATCAGGCTTCGAACAAGGTCTCCGATGGTATGGCCTTCGCGTACGTAATACCACGAGAAAAAGAGTCCCATGAGATCACGTAACTTTAGGCAGGCCATAGTTAATCACCAATCATGCCGATATGGGCATCAAACGAACGGGGAAATCAAAAGCTATGCGTTGGTGTACACGCAGTTAATGTCAAATACGTGATAACGGGTGTCACGTGACCTCACGTACCTTTCGTCAGATAATGCATGTCTCTTAACCATACTGAAATGGATATCAAATTATCGGGCTTCGAACATGATTTCCGATGTTACGCACTTCGCGTACTTCACACAACGTTAAAGAGTGACGTGACATCATGTAACTTTTTCCAGACCTTGGGTAAATACCAATCATAACGATATGGATATCAAATGAACGGCGCAATCAAAAGCTATGCTATGGTGTACCTGTAGTTAACGTCAAAAAGCGTGGTAAAGGGTGTCACGTGACCTCACATATCTTCGCTAGCCGATATATGGTTTCTATCTATACTGACATGGATATCAAACGACCGGGCTTCAAGCATGATTTCCGATGGTACGCACTTCGCGTACTTCGGACCACGTTAAAGAGTCACGTGACATTATGTACCTTTAGCCAGACCTTCGCTAATTACCAGTAATGCCAATATGGATATCCAACGATCGGGGAAATCAAAAGGTATGCGATGGTGTACACGCATTTTATGTCAAATCACGTGGTAAAGGGTGTCACGTGACCTCACATACCTTTCGCTAGCCCATGCATGATTTCTAACCATGTTGACATGGATATAAAACGATCGGGCTTAAAACAAGGTTTCCGATGGTAGGCACTTCGCGTACTTCAGACCTCGTTTAAGAGTCACGTGACATCACGTAGCTTTAGCCAGATCATGGGTAAATACCAACCATACCGACGTGGATATCAAACGAACGGGGCAATCAAAACCAATGCGATGGTGTACACGTAGTTAACGTCAAACCACGCGGTAAAGGGTGTCAGTGTCACGTGACAACACGTACCTTTTGCTAGCCCATGCATGATTTCCAACCATACTGACATAGATCTCAAAGGATAGGGCATCGAACAAGGTTTCGAAAGGCACGCACTTCGCGTACTTAGAACCAGGTGGAAATAGTCGCGTGACATTAGGTAACTTTAGCCAGACCATGGGTATCTACCAAGCATACCAACATGGATATCAAACGAACGGGGCAATCAAAAGCTATGAGATGGTGTACACGTGGTTAACGTGAAATCACGTGGTAAAGGATGTCACGCGACCTCACATGCCTTTCGCTAGCCCATGCGTGATTCCTAACCCTACTGACATGGATATCAAACGATCGGACTTCGAACACTGTTTGCGATGGCAAGCTCTTCGCGTATGTAATACCACGTGACAAAGAGTCACGTGACAATGCGTAACTTTAGCACCCCATGGGTAATTACCAGCCATTCCGACATGGATATCAAACGAACGGGGCAATCAAAACCTATGCGATGGTGTACGCGTAGTTATTGTCAAATTACGTGGTATAGGGTGTCCTGTGACCTCACATACCTTTCCCTAGCCCATGCATGATCCCCAACCATACTGACAAGGATATCAAACTATCGGGCTTCGAACAAGGTCTGCGATTAATTAATAAATAATTAGTGTTTTATGGCGCAAGGGCTACAAGGGCCAAAGAGCGCCAGCAACGATGTTTAGTAGTGCGGTAGAATGTTATAAACATGTCAGTGGGTATAATAGGTTGCAATGCCTGTGATGTACTGCGGTGGCTGTAAAGGCCTAGGAATTAAAATCATAAGGCTTGCATTTCTTGGGAGAATTTAAGATGATTATGTCGGATTTCGGGTAGCGTAGGGAAGGTGAGTTTAAAAGCGGTAAGATATATTCTTCAAAAAATTCATATCATTAAGATAACTTAACAGCCGGTCGAGGGGGAACATCGGCTCAGCCGATAGGAAAAATGCAGGATGCATAGGTAAATTGGTGCGGTAAAGTTCAGGAAAGTATTTTTTTCGCGTGGCTTCCATGCCAGGGCATTGTATAAGAACATGAATGACTGTGAGTTGATTTCCGCATCTAATGCAGATCGGTGGATCAGTACCGGTTAGCAAGCATGAGTGTGTTGCATGTGTGTGTCCTATCCTCAGTCTCGACATGATTACTTCCTCCTGTCTATGCCGGTGCACAGGTGTTTGGGTAATGTGGGGTTGGATGATGTGAAGTTTGTTATTATTTTCTGTGTCCCATGCTTCTTGCCATGTGCGACGCAGTATTCCTCGAACGACAGGTTTCATATCTGTATATGGAACATAACTTACGTCTATTTGGGGCCTTAGACCTGCTAAGGCCGCATTTGCGTCTGCCGCTTCATTACCGGATATACTAGTATGGCCAGGTACCCAGCAGATTATAATATGTAGCCCTATCTTGTAGGCTAAGGCTAAGCTGCTGATGCGAGTGTTTATCACCGGATTCTTTCTTTGTTTTTCAAGGTGTATTGACCGGACCACACTTAACGCATCTGTGTATATTATCGATTGATTGATCTGTTTTGTTGTTATTTCTTTAACTGCGAGGAGTATAGCGTGAGCTTCAGCAGTGAAGATACTTGTGTATTTGTTTAATCTTAAATGGGCTACAAAATCTGAACCGATTGCAGCACATGATGTTGTTTCAGCAGTTTTTGAAGCATCAGTGTAAAATTCTGGACACTTGTACTTACTCTGTAGTGATAAGAAGTGTTGTTTTATAGCTTCTTGGGGTGTATGCTTTTTGTTTGTTTCTGTGAACGAGAAGTCACAATGTATGGTGACTGATTCCCATGGTGCTACTAAATCATTGGTGTTATGCAGGTGAACGTCCGACAGCAATATGTTGTTTTCTTGACATAGCGACAGTGCTTTCAATGGAAATGGCTTTGCTAATGATGGCCGCTTTGTAAAGGGGGTTTGCGTTTCTGTGCTCTTCAACATTTGGTAACACGGGTGTTCTCGGTTGGAACTAATCTTAAGTGCGTACATAAAACTACAATACTTACGTTGTCGGTCTAGGCTCCACTGATTAGCTTCTACGTGCAAACTTGGAACAGGGCTAGTACGGAATGCACCTAGGGCTAGTCGCATGCCAAGGTTATGTACAGGATCCAGAATTTTTAAAACAGAACGTGAAGCTGATTGGTAAACAATGTTGCCGTAATCGATACGTGTTCTAATCAAACTGTTATACAGCGAGAGCAAGCATTTCTTGTCAGTTCCCCACGACTGGTGCGAAAGAATTTTGAGGATATTCATAGTTTTTAATCATTTCATTTTTATGTTTTTTATATGTTGCACGAACGAGAGCTTATCATCCAATATAACGCCAAGAAATTTCTGCTCCTTTTTTACACTAAGCACATACCCGTTCATCGTAATATTGGGTTCAGGATGTATGCCTCTTTTCCGAGAAAATAACACGCATGTCGTCTTTTCTTCATTAAAGCGAAAGCCATTCTTGTCAGCCCATTTTGAAAGCCTGTTCACTCCCAGCTGAATCTGCCTCTCGCATATGGACAGATTGCATGATTTAAAGCTTATCTGTATATCATCTACATAGACTGAGTAGGATATAAATGATGGGAGTGTTTTTTGTAGTGTGTTCATTTTAACTAAGGATAGTGTGCAGCTGAGCACTCCTCCTTGTGGTACACCGTTTTCTTGCACAAAGACTCTCGACACTGCAGTTACCACCCTTACTCTGTACTTTCGTTCGGACAGGTAGCTTTTTATTATGTTAAACATGTTGCCTGACACGCCATACGACGCGAGGTCTTGCAATATGCCGTACCTCTAGGCAGTGTCATAAGCTTTTTCGAGATCAAAAAATACTGATAGACAGTATTGCTTATGAACAAATGCGTCTCGTATATAACTCTCAAGTAGTGCTAGGTTATCTGTTGTGCACCTTCCTGGTCTAAAACCGGCTTGGTGGGGATCCAGAATTCCATTGTATTCTAAAAAGTACATTAATCGGCGGTTTGTCATTTTTTCAAACACTTTACATACACAGCTTGTTAGAGCGATAGGCCTGTAGCTCTGTACACAGGAGGGGTCTTTTCCATGCTTTAATATTGGGACTACTATAGCTTCCTTCCAACAAGACGGCAATCGACCACTGCAGAAAATTTTATTGAACAGGTATAAGAGGCATTCAAGTGTTTCCTCGGGTAGGTGCATGACCATCTCATAATTAATACTATCTAATCCTGGCGCAGAGTTTTGCAGTTGCGCAAAGCTATTTTTAATTCTTGCATCGTGAACGGGCAATTGTACCCATCGCTATGGGATTTTCGGAAGGAGAAGGGTATTGACTCAGCTAATTTTTTATATGTTAGGAATGCTTTTGTGTAATTCGCGCAACTCGTTATGTGCTCAAAGTGTTCTCCCAAAGAATCTGCTTGCCCTTCTAATGTAGTAGCACTGTCATTTACCACGGGCAAGGGTAGTGTGGTATTCCCCTTCAGCCTTCGAACCCTACTGTACACTTTCTGGCTATCTTTGTATGAGTTTATTGAGCCGATATAATTTCTCCAACTAGCTCTCTTGGCTTCCCAACGAATACGTCTTCCATTTGCTTTTGCACGTTTGAAATTTATAAGGTTTTCTTCTGTTGGGTATTTGGAAAACGTACGCCATGCTTTGTTTTGTTCTTTTCGTGCTTGCTTGCACTCTTCATTCCACCAGGGCTTAGGGTTCACTATTTTACCAGAGGTTTGTGGTATCGATTGTTTCGCGGCATGAATAATGTGTTCAGTTATATAGGCGGTCATTTCATCAATGTCAAGCTGTCTTATGGATTCAAGGGATATACATGCGCGTTCTTTGAATTCTGCCCAGTTTGCAGAATTTAGCTTCCATTTTTTTGGATTCACAGGTGGGTCATACGTCTGTATCGCCTCTAAGAGAACTGGAAAATGGTCGCTTCCAAGGGAGTCTGTGAGAGCTCTCCATTCAAACAATGGCAGAAGTGTTGCAGAACCAACCGCCAGATCTATTGAGGAGTAGGTGTTATGTGCAGTGCTATAAGAAGTCGGGAACTTTTTGTTAAACAGGGTTGCTGCAGAGGATAGAAGGAATCTTTCAATTACGCGGCCTCTTGCATCACAGCGTGAGTCCCCCCAGAGTCCACTATGAGCATTAAAATCACCAACCACAATATACGGCTCAGGAAGCTGGTCTATTAGATTTTCAAACTCATTAATGTCGATCCGCTTGTCTGGTGGAATGTACAAAGAGCATACAGTAACAAGCCTATTAAGCAAAATAGCTCGTATGGCTACTGTCTCATAAGGCGTGTTAAGTTGGAGATTTTGGCATGCAACAGTCCTTGATATTATTATTGCCACGCCACCTGATGCGGCATGTCCATCATCACGATCTTTACGGAAAATTCCAAACTGAGTTACAAAGTTCGAGTCACTTGATTTTAAGTGTGTCTCCTGAACACAGAACACTCTAGGCTTATACGTAGATAACAATTCTTTGATGTCATCTAGGTTATGCAAAAGCCCTCTGGCATTCCATTGCAATATCTGAACATCCATTATGACAAAGGTGTTTTTGGGAGCGTTCTGTGTAGAGTGATATTATTTTGGTTTTGGCGGAACTATTCGAGGGTTTTTTTCTTTTTTACGTCCCTCAAGCAAGCTGCGCTTGTCTTTTGGTGCCGCTGGCACCGATGTACTTGCGTCAACCTCCATCTCCTTCTCAGAGGCGGTGGAGGCGGGGTCACGAGGCTCTGGGAGACGTGTCTCGGGCCTCGGTTTTTGCACATTAATGCAGCCCTGCGAAAGCAAGGTCTGCGAGTTGTTGGATTTGGCAGCACTGGGTGCTGCCTCTGTGGGGGCAGAAGTCCCCCGTGGTTCACTGCGTGTGACCAGGGCGGGCTCTTTAGGCCGTTGTGAGAGGGCCCCCTGCCTCGTCACAGCGGCAAAACTTTCGTTGCGAGGAAATGTAAGTCGCTTTCGCGCTTCAGAGAAGGTAATGTTTTCATTTGATCTTAAGGGCAATAATTTCTTTCTCTTTTTTCCAGATTGGGCATGACCGTGAGAATGCAGGATGATCCCCTTCACAGTTCGTGCAGTGTGATACAGCATTACAATTATCAGACGGATGATCGTTAGAACTGCATTTGGCACACGTTAGTTTTCCTCTGCATGTCTGAGAGCTGTGCCCGAACCTCTGGCACTTGAAACAACGTCTAGGATTGGGGATATAAGGCCTCACACGGATTTTCACATAGCCTGCTTCGACTGAGTCTGGTAGTGTGGTGGAGCCGAATGTTAGGATTAGATGTTTTGTGGGAATTTCGGAGTCATTCCGACGGATCATGATTCTTTGAACTTTGGTCACATTCTGTTCTGCAAAACCTTCAAGCAATTCTTCTTCACTAAGATCAAGCATGTCTTCATCAGAGATTACCCCACGAACACTGTTCATCGAGCGGTGCGCCGTGACAGTTACTGCTATGTCACCAATGAATTTGAGGTCTGAAAGCTTTTTAAGTTGCTCTTTGTCTTTCAGTTCCAGAAGGATGTCGCCACTAGCCATCCTTGTAGCTTTGAAACCTGGACCTAATGTGTCTCTTAGGGACTTCGAAACTTTGAAAGGAGATAGTTTTCTGGCTGTTATATTTCCGTCACTGTGGATCACATGGTACTTTGTGAAGTTGTCATAGCTCTTGAAGAAAAATCGAGTGGTTGCTTCGTTGCGCCCCCTTTTTAGAGGACGATCAGTTTGGGAAATGAAAGGAGTAGCCATAAAAAGTATTTGTCTTCGGCAGCAGCGCCAGCCGCCCACCACCGAGCCCAACATGGGGACGCCACAAGGCTTGTATCTCAAGACTTGCACACGCCAGCTGTACGCCACCACTATAACCGTACATGCTGTAACCAAGGCTGGTTAGCCACACAAGGTTAACCCTCGCCGCCAGGAAATTAGAGTGGAAAAAAAAGATAAGAAAACAAGTGGAGAGAAAGAGAGGTGCAGAAGAAAGATTATAGATGGAGAGGGGGACAGGAAAGGGCGACCGCCGATTTCCCCCGGGTGGGTCATTCCGGGGGAGCCGTCTACGTGAAGCAGAGGCCAAAGAGGCGTGTTGCCTCCGCCGGGGGGCCTTACAGGTTCGAACACCCGGCATCGGCTCAACCTCCAGGATCCCCCTTTCCCCGGACACGGCTAAGCCGCGCACGGCTACACGCGGGAGGGTCCAACCCTCGTGTGCTCGGGTACGTGGTGTCGCAACACACCAAACGCCTGCTGACGCAGGCGCCCCTGCGGGGAAGGTCTGCGAGTGTAGGCAATTCGCGTACTTCAGACCACGCGGAAAATTGTCATGTGACATCACGTAACCTTAGCCAGACTCGTTTCCACGTGGTCTGAAGTGTGCGAAGCGCAAACCATCGCAGATCTTGTTCGATGCCCGATCGTTTCATATTCATGACAGTATGGTTAGGATTGATTGATGGGATAGCGAAACGTACGTGAAGTCAAATGACACCCTTTACCACTTCATTTGGCGCTAACAACGGGAACAGAATCGCATGGCTTTTCATTTCCCCATTCGTTTGATACCCTTGTCTAAATGGATGGTAATTACCCATGGCCTGGCTAAAGTTACGTGATGTCACGTGACTCTTTCTACTTGGTCTGAAGTAGGCGAAGTGCTTACAATCGCAAATCTTGTTCGAAGCCCCATCGTTTGCTATCAATGTCAGTATGGTTGGGGGTGATGCACGGGCTAGCGAAATGTACGTGAGGTCACGTGACACCCTTTACCACGTGATTTGACGTTAACTACGTGTACCCCACCGCATAGCTTTTGATTTTCCCGTTCAAGCCCGATTGTTTGATATCCATGTCAATATGGATGACACGCTGGAATATGCTGGCGAATGTTACGTGAGATCCCGTACCACCCTCTTCCACGTGACCTCAGATGCATTACATGGTTATAATCCCAGTGATTGTTCGAAGCTGATTCATTTCATATCCACATACACGGGCTTCGTAAAAAAACAGAATGATTAGAGGTCACGTGACGCTCTTTTCAGCCTGTTTTTATCCGCTTTCGAATTAACAGTTTGTTGCTGGATGCATTCTGTTTCAATGCATGTTAGCAAAGCCTCAAATGCTACGTTTTGCATGACCTGTTAACGGCAATAGTATAATGTCCATATCAGTGGGCTGTTTCGGTGATATATCGCACGGGAAAGGCATTTCATTAGTCCCATGACAATGGTCTATAAGAAAGCTCTTCAGTTTTGCTTTGTCGGCGCAAAATTATAACATTTCGCCATTGTTCTGAACCGCTATACCACCTCCGGAAATACAATTTTACTTAGGAATAAATTCACTGGCCTTAGGATTAAATTACGTGGCGCGTAGTACAATATAGCTGGCGCTTGGAATAAGTTCAGGGGGAAACCTGCGGTACTATTGTAGAGAGCACAGCAATTCGGAAAGATAAATTTAAGGAACGAAAGGTAAGGAGGTTAACGAGACAGGAAATCTGGCTCACGCGAGCGACTGCAAAAATAACTACAAAACGGTACTGAAGAGAGAAAGAGAGGTAATTTGTGCTGAAGTACAGATGCACAAATACCATAGTATTCGAATATTCGGCTATCCGAATATCCGGTTACTAATAACCGGATAACCAACTGAATAACCGATCACTCCGGTTATTCGGTTTTCAAATTTAAATAACCGGTTAATCGAATAAGCGGCTAAACGGTTTTTGTGCAAAACCGGTTTGGTGTTGCTGCAGGAGACTGGTGACTAGAGTAGCCACTACAATTATCTACAAAACCGAGTGTAGAAGTAGCTCACTACAATTTTCACAATTATGCAATACAATTTGATATACCTCATAGTCGCTGAAAAGAAAGCAGTACAGAAAAGATGCCGTAGGAAGGAAAAATATCATACAGTTAGTGTAGAAGGAAAGTAGGTCAGTACAGTTTGCCATCCAAACAGTCGGTGCAGGAAGAAAGCATGCTACTACACTTTGCTCGAGCAGGAATACCACACATTTAGTCTACAATAAAAGTAGGTGAATACACTTGCCGCAACAAGTATAGCATAATGTTGGCGATGCCATGCAGTCGGTGCAGGAAGAAAGAAGGCCACTAATGGTGCCACAACAAGTTAGTGTACCATACAGTTAGCATAGAAATAGTGTAGGTCACTGCAGTTGCCATAACAAGTATACGATACAGTTGGCCATAGGATGGAGTAGTAAAACCGGAAAGCAGCCCTGAACAGTTGCCACATGCAACTTTACCATCGATTTAGCGTAGAAAGCTGGTCATTACTGTTGCTGCAACAAGTATACCATGCAGTAGGCTATAAAATACGGTCCGTGCGGAAAGAAAGCTGGCCACTAGTGTTGTTGCGATCGGTATTTTACACAGCGGGCTATATCTTATAGTCGGCTTTACAATGCAGTCGACAAACAAACAAAGCACGCCATTGCAGTTGCCACAAGTAAACTTGCGCTACTCTCATTAGCCTAATGAGAAATACGTAAATATAATAAAGGATAAATCTAAACTGATTTGTTTTAGTTGCATAAATAGGCTCAGAGAAGTGGTGACTACAATTGCCCCAACAGTTATGTACATCACCTAGTGTAGAAGCAAAGTAGCTCATTTTTTTTCACAACAATTATACAATAGAGTTGGCCATACCATATAGTCGGTGCCCGAGAAAACTATGAGACTACATTTTCCATAATTCCTTGTACCATAGACTTGGTGTGAAACAAAAGGATTAGGTCACTACAGTAGCACAATAAATATGCCACAGTTATACCATACAGTAGGCAGAGAAAGAAAGCAGACCATCACAGATGCCACATATAGTATGTCATACCGTTGGCTTCACCATACAGTCGGTGTAGGTCACTACAGGCCACTGCAGTAGCCACGGCAAGTAAGTACACCATACATATATGTAGAAAGAAAGCAGAACAACAAAGTAGTCAAGGAATTATGCGATACAACTGGCTTTACCATAGAGTAGGCTTAGATATAAAGCAGGCTACTACATTTGCCCCAAGTAACCCTATCACATAGCGTAGAAGGAAAGTACGTCACCGCAGTTCTCGCAACAAATGCCCGATTGAGTTTACATGCCATGTAGGCAGTGCAGAAAAAAAGAACACAAGATTAGTTGCCACAATTATGCACACCATACAGGGTCTTAAGTATATCGTTGCGCTTGTTCGAAAAATAAAAGGTTTTGCAGTCACCGATGCACAGTTGGTATTCAAGCCTTGCAGAACGATTGAATTTCGGCGTCGACTTCATTTAGCATTAGCTTCGGCACAATTGTTTGCCTCGTTTTTAAGAAAAAATGCTTAAATGTGCCTGCGCTTTATGGGGATGCGAGCTAGTGCCGTGACGACGGAACCATAAAGTTGTGTCGTCGCCGGCCGTCAGCTGCGGAAGGCCACATTTCAGGGATGGCTGCCTCGTGCTGTCCGCTCTTGGAAGCATGCCTGGAACAGTCCGTGCAGAAAAAAAACGGGCCTTAACAGATGGGGTGACTACTATGCCATAGGGCGAGACATACCGTATTATCGGTAGAGTAACAAACTGATCACTACGGCTACCGCAACATGTAAGGGAATACTTTACATGCGATGCAGAATGAAAGCAGGCCATTCCAATTGCAGCGATAAGTATACTGCGCTGTTAGCCATATGGCGTAAGCGGTTGAAAAAGAAAGCAGGTCAGTATAATTACCGCCCCCCCCCTAGTAAGTATACCATTTAATAAGTGTAGAAGGAAATAGATAACTACAGTTCGTGCAGAAAGTGTACCCAACAGTTGGCCATGCCATATAGTCGCTGCAGGAAGAAAGAAGGCCAGTACAGGTGCCAAGAGAAGGAAAAATGATATACAGTTAGTGTAGAAATAATAATATTTGGAGTTTTGCGTGCCAAAACCACTTTCTGATTATGAGGCACGCCGTAGTGGAGGGCTCCGGAAATTTTGACCACCTGGGGTTCTTTAACGTGCACCTAAATCTAAGCACACGGGTGTTTTCGCATTTCGCCCCCATCGAAATGCGGCCGCCGTGGCTGGGATTCGATCCCGCGACCTCGTGCTCAGCAGCCCAACACCATAGCCACTGAGCAACAACGGCGGGTTGTAGAAATAGTGTAGCTAACTACTGTGGGCAGAACAATACGATACAGTTGGCCCTAGGATAGGGTTGGTGGAACAAGAAAGCAGGCCCGAACAGTTGCCACAAAAAGCACGTGTACAAGCGAGTTAGCGTAGAAACGTGACCACTACAGATGCCCCAACAATTATACCATAGAGTATCGCATACCATCCGGTCCATGCTACGATAAAATTAGGCATAAAAAAGAATAAGTTCAGGAAGAACGCAGCCAACTGCAGTTACTAGAACAAGAACGTACACCATACAGTCAGTGAAGATAGAAAATAACATCACAATATATATGTCGGAACAAGGCTACCATACAGTTGAGCATGTTATACGGAAGATGCGGAAAGTAAGCAGGGCACTGCAGTTCCCGCAACAAGTAATTATCATCATCATCATCATCATCATCATCATCATCAGCCTGGTTACGCCCACTGCAGGGCAAAGGCCTCTCCCATACTTCTCCAACAACCCCGGTCATGTACTAATTGTGGCCATGCCGTCCCTGCAAACTTCTTAATCTCATCCGCCCACCTAACTTTCTGCCGCCCCCTGCTACGCTTCCCTTCCCTTGGGATCCAGTCCGTAACCCTTAATGACCATCGGTTATCTTCCCTCCTCATTACATGTCCTGCCCATGCCCATTTCTTTTTCTTGATTTCAACTAAGATGTCATTAACTCGCGTTTGTTCCCTCACCCAATCAGCTCTTTTCTTATCCCTTAACGTTACACCTATCATTCTTCTTTCCATAGCTCGTTGTGTCGTCCTTAATTTGAGCAGAACCCTTTTCGTAAGCCTCCAGGTTTCTGCCCCGTAGGTGAGTACTGGTAAGACACAGCTATTATATACTTTTCTCTTGAGGGATAACGGCAACCTGCTGTTCATGATTTGGGAATGCCTGCCAAACGCACTCCAGCCCATTCTTATTCTTCTGATTATTTCCGTCTCATGATCCGGATCCGCCGTCACTACCTGCCCTAAGTAGATGTATTCCCTTACGACTTCCAGTGCCTCGCTGCCTATTGTAAACTGCTGTTCTCTCCCGAGACTGTTAAGCATTACTTTAGTTTTCTGCATATTCATTTTTAGACCCACTCTTCTGCGTTGCCTCTCCAGGTCCGTGAGCATGCATTGCAATTGGTCCCCTGAGTTACTAAGCAAGGCAATATCATCAGCGAATCGCAAGTTACTAAGGTATTCTCCATTAACTTTTATCCCCAATTCTTCCCAATCCAGGTCTCTGAATACCTCCTGTAAACACGCTGTGAATAGCATTGGAGATATCGTATCTCCCTGCCTGACGCCTTTCTTTATTGGGATTTTGTTGCTTGCTTTATGGAGGACTACGGTGGCTGCGGAGCCGCTATAGATATCTTCCAGTATTTTTACATATGGCTCTCGCCTCCCGTAGGTCGTAGATGGACTTGGTGCGCCTGTACCTTCTTTCCGCACGACGGCGGATTGCTCGAAGCCGCTCCAATTCTGCTTCGAATTCAGAAAATTTAGGAATATGCCTGAAAGATCTTGTGGCTTCTTGAGCAGCAGCGTTAATTAGCTTCTCGATGTTTCCAGGCAGACAGTCCTGGATCTCTTGGCAATTCTTCTCCATGAGCAATGTGTATTTAGGCCAGTCGATGTGATGAAGAACTGTAGTAGAGTGTGACTTGCGTATGCCGTCGATTTTGACATATGTTGGAACGTGGTCACTACCATGCGTTTCGTTGTCCGTGAACCATTTCACACTGGCACTGAGGCATCTTGAAACAAATGTCAAGTCCAGGCAGCTGCTGTATGTCAATCCCCGCAGAAAAGTGGGACTGCCATCATTTAGGCAGCAGAGCTCATGGTCCGACGCGAAGGATAGTACACGTCTGCCTCGACAGTCCATCTTTAAGCTTCCCCATAGCGGATGATGCGCATTGAAGTCGCCGGTAATAACCCATGGTCCAGGTGTCGCTGTTAAAATTGCACCCAGTCGTGCGTTGTCAAATCGACTATTAGGTGAAATGTAGGCACCTATGAGCGTGAGTGCAACGTTCTTGCATTTTATAGTCAAACACACATACTGATTGTCGTCATCAGGTGCCACTGGGTGTAAAACATATGTGAAATCGCATCTGATATAAACGATGACTTTGCTGCGGTCGGTACAAGTGGCAGACATGAAAGCTTCATATCCTGATAGGCGGATGGCGCTCTCAACGTTGGGTTCACAAATGACGATGATTGGAAATTTGTTCTTAAAAACAAACGGACGAAAGTCCGAAATACGTGATTTAATGCCTCTGACATTCCATTGGAAGATAGACGCTTCCTTGACCCCTTTAAGGAACGAATGTAGAGGAGCAGCCATGGTGCTTCTCAAGACCGGACAGTACCGGATACAGGGCATCCAGTATTTGAAGTGCGCCTCGAGCCGCCGGAGTGTGTATGGCGGTCAGCAGTGCTCGTAGCGTGTTCATAAGGGCCCTTATCATGGTGACAACTTGTTTGTCGTTGTCTTGGTTGCTGCCAGAAGGTGAAGCATGATTCGGC
This sequence comes from Dermacentor variabilis, assembly GCF_050947875.1. NCBI lineage: Eukaryota > Metazoa > Arthropoda > Arachnida > Ixodida > Ixodidae > Dermacentor > Dermacentor variabilis. The sequence goes on along the minus strand of NC_134578.1, from coordinate 102,442,208 downwards.
GAGCGTGCTACATCTTGTCGCTCCGCTGGTGGATCTAGCCGTGGCAATGGCGGCCACTCCTCGCTTGAGGCAATGATATGGGAGACATTCTGCTGAGGAATCTCATTGCTGCTATTGCTAGTTGTATGCAGAAGTTGCTGGACTGTCAGTGGACGCGGTGCATCCTTAGCAATAGCAGTGGGTTTCCTAGATCTCCGGCGACGTGAACGTCGACGTCGCACCTTAGCGGCAGCCTCCCTGTGCGAGGAACCATCCCTGACCATTTGCCTCAAGACTTTCGCCTCATTTTTCACATGTGGGCAATTCTTCGAAGTTGCATCGTGAGAGCCCTGACAATTTGCGCACTTTTGGTTTTCTGCACGACAGGCGTCGGAGCTGTGCGAACCAGAGCACCGTGAGCATACGGCAGCGTTTGTGCAAACCGCACTAACGTGCCCTATCCTTTGACACTTCCTGCACTGAAGCGGCTTTGGCACAAAAGGCCGTACAATGTGTCGGAAGTGACCGACCTTGACGTGGCACGGTAGGCTGTCTCCTTTGAAAGTTAACTTGACACACTGCGAGTTTCCCAGGCGGCGGGCTTGCAATATGGCAATTCCCTCTGTCGCCGGCTTGATGAGTATATGCAGGTCAGCATCGCTTATGGAATTATCTACGTCATACACAACGCCGGCCGTAGAGTCATGATGGTCTTGTTTATAGCAGCGTACGTTGATGCTATCCAGCACCTTAACGTTGCTCAGAATGTCTAGCGCGCTGCGGTTTGTGACATCTATAGCGAGGATGTTCTTACGGCCGTTGATCCTTATATCTTTGATCTGACCCGGAACAAGTGCCTCGAGCGATACAGATGTGGCTTGGCGGTTGATCCGGTTCAGATTGTCGCTAGCAGCCACAGGCACATATAAAATGGTGAGGTCTGATGGCTTTCGCGTCGGGATCACAGTTGCCTTACTTGTGGAAGGAGACGTCCTGACGAGCCTTCTCTTTGCTTTGTGCTTCGCTACGGGCACGAAGTCGCTGTCATCCGAGGTTTCATCACTGGTCCCTGAGTAGATCACAGTGTCCTCGCTGTAGGTGTCACTCGGGCGACTAGACCGCTTTCTCGGTGCGGTCGCTGTTGACGTAGAGGGACCAGGAACCTCTCCAGGCGACTCCACGTCCATCGCCGTAGTTAAGGGAGTGGCGTCTCCCACAAAGTAGCTTTAAATTCTCAGAGATGGAAGACCTTCTGTGATACCCTTGATCCACGTAAACCCCTGTCACATATATGGAGAACAGTGCGTGGTCTTCGAACATCACCGCAACAACGCCACCCCTTCAAATGCCTGGCTCTCTACCAAGGTCGCAGAGAGATCGACGTAGCGGAGGACTTCTGTTTCAAAGTTGCTGGTTTACCGCCATCGTTCGCTATACGTGATCCCCGTGATGTTCCAATCTCGCGGGATTCTCGTATGGACAATCTGTTTTCCATCGAGGAGTTGCAGGCGGCGTTGGCAGCGTGCAGACGTTCCTCATCGCCTGGGCCTGACGGGGTGACATACGCAGCTCTTGGAAACCTCGGTCACACAGCCCGGCATGCACTTCTAGACGTGTACAATAATTCATGGCGTGATGGAGAAGTTCCAGCTGCATGGAAGTCCAGCCGCCTTGTGCCTTTGCTCAAGCCAGGTAAATCACCCCTAGATGTGGCGTCTTATCGTCCCATTGCTCTGGCCAGTTGTCTAGGAAAGGTGATGGAGAGGATGGTGCTGACGCGTCTAGAGTGGTATCTAGAACACTACCGGTTATATCCTGACGCTATGGCAGGCTTTCGTCGCGGACGCTCTTCTATAGACAACGTTATAGATCTTGTCTCGTCTGTTCAGCACGAAAAAAGCCTCAGGAGACTGTCAGCGGCGATGTTCCTGGATGTCAAAGGCGCATATGACAACGTAACCCATCAAGCCATCCTGGACGCCTTGGGTGAGGTCGGCCTAGGCGGCCTCGTTTTTCGGTGGATATCCAGCTTCTTGAAGGACAGGTCATTCTTTGTGCAAACAGAGGACGGTGCGTCATCGCAACGCAACACGTACCGAGGCGTACCACAAGGCGGAGTTTTGAGCCCCACTCTATTTAACCTGGTGCTCATCGACCTGGTCCATACCCTTCCGGAATCCGTCCATGTGTCGATCTATGCAGACGATATATGCATTTGGTCATCAGGAGCGACGCGTCCTCAGGTGCGCGCCAGACTTCAAAAAGCGGCCACATTAACATCAGGTTATCTTCGAGCACGAGGTCTGGAGCTGTCCTGCGAGAAGTGCTCTATAGTCGCTTTCACGCGTAAAGCAATGAAACCGTACGTTATCAGAATTAATGGACAGCCAATTGTCTACGAGAAGACGCACCGGTTTCTAGGAGTGATAATAGATTGCGACCTTTCCTGGAGTCCTCAAATATCCTACCTAAAAAGGAAATTAGTCATGTTAACCCACGTGCTCAGATTTCTTGCGGGCAAGTCATGGGGTGCGTCTGTGAGTGCGATGCTCCAACTCTATAACGCACTGTTCCTCGGTCTCCTGCGCTATAGCTTACCTGTACTGGGTGGGACCGGCAAGACCAACCTCCGTGCCCTCCAATCTGTACAAGCGCAAGCTCTGCGAATTTGCCTTGGTCTTCCCAGATGTGCGTCCACGGCAGCAACAATAGCCATCGCGCATGACCACCCCATCAACACGTATCTTCAAGTCGACACTTTAAGGATGCATATCAGGCACTTCGCCCGCCTTCCATCGCATCATCTCGCCTCCCTTCCTGCCGCTCGACCTCGTTCAGCGTTTAGCAAGATTATTGCCGCCAACCATGGAATTTTACCGTCAAACTTCACGCCTGCAGCACGACCACCTCAACCACTGTGGTGCCTCCATCCACTCCAGGCTCTTCTTGCTATTCCCGGTATCAAAAGGAAAACGGAGATGTCCACTTTCGCCCTCAAACAAACCGTGCTTTCAGTGCTACATGAACAGCACAGAGGACGCATCCATGTTTACACAGACGGTTCTGTATCCTCTAATAGTTCAGCTGGAGCAGTGGTGATTCCTGCAGAGTACGTCACCCTCAAGTTCAAGACATCTCACATTACGTCATCGACGGCTGCAGAACTCGCAGCTATCCGTGCTGCTCTGGAGTTTATAGTTCACAAATCATCACATTCATGGTCCATCTTATGTGACTCAAAGGCAGCTCTTCAGTGTCTGATGTCTCCTTTCAACCATGGACCAAATGAGCACCTAGTCGCAGACATCCGACTGCTCCACCATCACGCAATCAACAAGGGACACAACATCATCTACCAGTGGATACCGGGACACTGTGGAATTTCAGGAAATGACAGTGCGGATGACGCTGCCCGGTCGGCTCATGATGGTGCCCAGATTATACCCATACCGCTGTCAAGAACAGATGCAGCCACAAGTCTTCGCTCCCTCGCCCGCGAGCTTACGCAGAATCTGTGGAACACCAGTGATTTCACGAACGCACGTCTCCACAAATTGGATCCACGTCTGCAACTCCGCCTACCACCAGGGTTGCCACGAGCGGAAGCAACACTTGTGTGCCGCCTGTGGCTCGGCGTGGCATTCACGAACTCATATTCATTCCGCATTGGCATGGCCGACAGCCCTACTTGTGACACCTGCGGCTGCGAGGAGACGATTCAACACCTCCTATGTGACTGTCCCCGTTACGCAGTGCGAAGAAAAGTGCTCGTGACCGCTCTCGCAAAACTGGACAATCGCCCCTTTACAGAGGAAAAAGTTCTAGGACATTGGTCCAGACGGGCTTCGGCACTCAAGGACTTAAGGGCTTTGTTGAAGTTTTTAAGGAACTGCGAATTGTGCGACCGCCTTTGAACGTTGTAGCGCGTAGTTTCGCGTTACTGTGTGAATTCTCTCTTTTTTTTCCATTTTTTCCCTCTTCTTCTTTCTCCTTTTATTCCCTTTACCCCTTTCCCCAGCACAGGGTAGCCAGCCGGTACTTACACTGGCTAACCTCCCTGTCTTTCCCCTCCTTTGTCTCCTCCTCCTCCTTACATATGGCTCATCTACACCCTGATTCCGTAATGCCTCCATGACTGCTGAGGTTTCGACTGAATCAAACGCTTTCTCGTAATCAATCGTAACAAGTAATTATGCCATACGGTTATTGAAGATAAAAGAAAGGGCACAACGGTGGCCGCCACAAGTACACGATACATTTGATTCTAATTTACAGGCGGCGCATAACGAAAGCAATCCACTTCCGTTGTCACAAGAAGGTAGGAAATGATACTGTTAGTGTATAAATAAAGTATGTGGCCACAGTTGTCGCAAGAATAATGGAATAGTGTTCAATATAGCATACCGTCGGCTTTTCTGAAAATATGGTCACTGCTGTTTACTCAGGAAGTATATATATAAGAGATTGCAGAGGGAAAGTATCTCAATACACCTTCTACAACAAGTGTACACTGCAGTTGGCAATAGAAACTACAGTTAATCGACCTAAATTCGCATCTCTTTCAGAGAGCCGTATTTCTTGAAATGTTAGTTTCGGGATTGACGATGGTGTTAACGAAGCATATAAACGTAAAACACAGTTATTTGGCCAGTAGACAAGCATAGGCAAGCGGTTTACAGAGAGGTAGACAACCTTCAACACTACTGTATGCTAAACAACGATAATAAATTGCCGTTCACACTTACAATTACGAACAGGAGTTAATAGATTCGAACTGAAGAATGTATAGCCCCTCCGAAATTCAGATTTCCTTGATGAAGAAGGCGGCGATACCTGCTTTCAAAAATTCATGAATTGACACGCGGTGAACTTTACATCGCTAAACTAACAGGGTGTCCGCCAGCATCAAATAACAGCGCTCCGGAACCAATCATCTCCCCATTTTTGATCCTTTTCTTGTTGATTAATCCAAACAGTTATATCAATTGTACAAGCTAGCGCCACCCACTGGGTATAACGGAATATTTTAATAGTAAAGGCACCCTAGCACAAAACCTATTTCTCAAAACACTGCGCGTCACGACCTCACATAGGTACACTCGAATTCCTGATGGTTTATTATCGAGAAAGTAATCCCTATCTGAACAAGCTGCACCATGTTCTATCAGTTTGCTTATCTCTTCTCGTGCTAGATTTTTTATTGAAGTACCTGAATTTGAAAAGAAAATTGCGTACAAAAATGCGTAGCGCAAGTAAGGGTAGGCATCAATTGCGCCGTCCATTTACACAAAGCAATTGTAGTAGGAGTAGCGCAGCATAAGATCTACAAATTCTCCACTGCAGTTTTGATTGGTGTAGACAGGAAACGACCAACAAAGTGGCGGGCGTTGCAAACGTGGGGCGCCATTTTGTCGGTTACGGGTGGCGTTGGTTTGGCGAAGATAGTGAACCTTCATTGCAGGGAGAAACCGCGAAATATTGGTGCGATTGTGTCACAGACACTCACAGAGGAAGCTGAGCTAATCCTCCAAGAAGGGAACTTAACTTATTCAGAGGTGGTGCGGTCTGTTAGAACTCCGCGCTTTATTATGAGCACGGAGAAGTATCTTCGTTCACTTAGTATTCGCGATGTATTTAGGTGCAGTTTGTCTAGATTTGTTGCTGAAATGTAACTTGAACCTTGACTTTAGGTTTTGTGTTAGGGAGTGTACGGAGCTTACGGGCCTGGATTGCTTATGCAGAATACTCTATGTCTGCTCTGGTTTGGGACAGCCCACTTAGTAAAGCGCTGAACACTAGTTAATCTCCCTTGGCCTGGAGCACTGTCTCCTGCGCGAGCCAGCACGAAGTGTCGGTAAAAAATAGACCTAATGTATATTACAATCTATATTGCATAGTAGATTGGCGAAAATGAGGAGTTTAGAAATCACAAAATCGTTTTAATGCTTGAAGGACAAGGTTTAATTAGGCTAGTTCAGGTGCAAACGTTCATTCCCGTGCTGGTTGAACCGCCGGCTGGCAGCTCACATCGACAATAGCGCCAGAGTTCCCTGAAGTAATTGTTTGAAACTCATTGCGTTAGAAAACTTCGTGATTGTCTTGGTCCAGAGGGTCCAGCGTAGCTGTGCTGTTTCTCACTCGCAACTGTTATGCTGGCATGCCTCTTCGCTGCTCATAACCGCCAAGCGTTCTTCACGGACCAGCAAATTCTCGCCTTCTGCGGTACGACATTAAGCGTCGAAGGAAGGTATAGTTTCTGTGTTCGGCGCTTTTATTAGGACCCATTTTTTTCCACACTGAATGTGCGCTTTCGTCGTACGTCTTCACATAGATACTTGGGTCGGCCGATTCTGGAGGCGACGTCTACTCTAGAGCTCTTGAACCGGATTCTTCATTGTCTGTTCAGATTTAACACTTGCCCCTTGTTCTGCCGGCACATCCCGGCGTCGTTCCACATATCAAATGAGGGGAACTGGCCTAGAATGCGCACATACCCAGTTGCCCAAGTTGTCTATTCCCACCAACAACTATGGCGGGACATACACATTGGCCCAAGTTGTCTACTTGCAAAGGGAGCAGCAACAATTGCGTTAAAATGCAAGAAAACCCGGCAAAAGGATTTCCCCCACCCCCACAAACTTAACAAGACATCAAACTTAACAAGGAAACAAGCCCTGCGGTGGAGGACTACAGGGCGTGCCAAACAAAGGCGTTTTCGTACGCATCCTCCACATGCATACAGCCTCCGGGGCCGGGTGTGAACCCGCCACATTGTAGCGCAGCAGCACAACGCCTCAAGCCACTGAGCTACCCCGAAGGGTGCTGGTCAAGGGTTTTTGACCCTTATATGCCTGCTGTTAGAGCGAAGCAGGGCTCGTTGGCCATACCATAGAAGCAGTGCAGGAAGAAACAAGCGCGCTACATTTCCCACACTGAGGGAGTGTACCATACAGTTAGTGTAGAAAGAAAGTAGGTCAGTACAGTTCACCATCGAAACAGTTGGTGCAGGAAGAAAGCCGGTCACTGTAGTTTCCACAAGTGGGTATACCACATATTTATCGTAGAAAGAAAGTACGTGACTACACTTGGGTCATGACAAGTATACGGTACAGTTTGCCTCACTGTACACTCAGTGTTGCAAGAAAGCTGGCCGCTACAGTTGCCAGAACAACTAATTGCATCACAGAGTTAGTGTAGAAAGTTGCTCATGACAGTTGTCGGAACAATTGCGCAATACAGTAGTCCCTACCCTACGGTCCGTGCAGAAAGACAGCTGGTCCGTACAGTTGCTGCGGTCAGTATTGTTTATGACAGGCGTTACCGTACGGTCCGGGGGGGGGCGGCTTCACAATGTAGTGGGTAAAGACAGAAATAAGGGCACTGCAGTCGGCAGAAGCAAACATGTGCTATGGTCTTAGCGTAGTGAGGAATGCATGAAAGTAAATAAGCCCCATGAGGCTAAATCGACTTATTTTTGTTCGATATTTAGCCTAAGAGAGGTGCTGACTAGTCCTTGTAAATATGCATCAAACTGGCTATCCGGTTTAACCGGAGGTAAGTGAATCCGGTCTCGAAAACCGTTTATGTGGATTTCAGGATTTCCGGATATACGGTTACCGGACGAATGGGAATCGGAAGAGCTATGCGATGCTGCGCACGTAGTGAACATGAAATCGCGTGGGAGACATTGCACCGTGACCTCAAATATATTTCTCTGGCCCATACGGTATTGCCAAACATAGTGTCGTGGATATAAAACGATCGGGCTTCGAACAAGTTCTGCGAAGGCACGGTCTTCGCGTACGTTATACCACGTGAAAAAGAGTCACATGACATGACGTACCTTTAGCCACACCATGGGTAATTACCAACCCTGCCGACATGGATATCAAACGAACGGGGCAATCAACAGCAATGCAATGGTGTACACGTGTTAATGTCAAGTCACGTGGTAAAGGGTGTCACGTCATCTCACGTACCTTTCTGTAGCCCATGCATGATTCCTAACTACACTGACATGGATATCGAACGATCGGGCTTCGAACAAGCTTTACGGTTATAGGTGCTTGGCGTACTTGAGAACATGTGGAAAAGAGTCACGTGACTATACATAACTTTAGCGACACCATGAGTAATTACCAAGCATACCGACATTGATATCAAACGTACGGGGAATTGAAAGCTATGCGATGGTTTAAAAGTAGTTAACATGAAATCACGTTGTAAAGGGTGTCACGTGACTTCAAGTAGCTTTTGCTAGCCCATGCATGATTCCTAACCATACCGACATGGATATCAATTGATCGGGCTTCGAACAAAGTCCAATCATGCCGACATGGATATCCAACGAACGGGGAAATGAAAAGCTATGTGATGGTGTACACGCAGTTAATATCAGATCACCTGGTAAAGGGTGTCACGCGACCTACGTACGTTTCGCAAGCCCATGCATTATTCCTAAACATAGTGACGTGGATATAAAACGACCGGGTTTGGGACAAGGTTTTCGATGGTACGCACTTCGCGTACTTTAGACCACGTGTAAGAGTCACGTGACATCACGTAACTTTAGCTAGACCATGGGTAAATACCAACCATACTGACATGGATATCAAACGAACGGGGCAATCAAAACCTATCCGATGGTGTACACCTAGTTAACGTCAAACCACGCTGTAAAGGGTGTCACGGGATTTGACGTACCTTTCGATAGCCCATGCATGATTGCTAACAATACTGACATGGATTTCAAACGATCAGGCTTGGAACAAGGTCTCCGATGGTATGGCCTCCGCGTACGTAATATCACGAGAAAAAGAGTCCCATGAGACCACGTAACTTTAGGCAGGCCATAGTTAATCACCAATCATGCCGATATGGGTATCAAACGAACGGGGAAATCAAAAGCTATGCGTTGGTGTACACGCAGTTAATGTCAAATACGTGATAAAGAGTGTCACGTGACCTCACGTACCTTTCGTCAGCCATCATGACTCTTAACCATACTGGCATGGATATCAAATTATTGGGCTTCGAACATGATTTCCGATGTTACGCACTTCGCGTACTTCACACAACGTTAAAGAGTGACGTGACATCATGTAACTTTTGCCAGACCTTGAGTAAATACCCATCGTAACGATATGGATATCAAACGAACGGCGCAATCAAAAGCTATGCTATGGTGTACCTGTAGTTAACGTCAAAAAGCGTCGTAAAGGGTGTCACGTGACCTCACATATCTTCGCTAGCCCATATATGGTTTCTAACTATACTGACATGGATAGTAAACGACCGGGCTTCAAGCATGATTTCCGATGGTACGCACTTCGCGTACTTCGGACCACGTTAAAGAGTCACGTGACATTATGTACCTTTAGCCAGACCTTCACTAATTACCAATAATGCCAATATGGATATCCAACGATCGGGGAAATCAAAAGGTAGGCGATGGTGTGCACGTATTTAATGTCAAATGACGTGGTAAAGGGTGTCACGTGACCTCACATACCTTTCGCTAGCCCTTGCATGATTTCTAACCACAGTGACATGGATATAAAACGATCGGGCTTCAAACAAGGCTTGCGATGGTAGGCACTTCGCGTTGTTCAGACCACGTGCAAGAGTCACGTGACATAACGAAAACTTTGCCAGACCATGGGTAAATATCAACAATACCGACATGTATATTAAACGAATTGGGCAATCAAACCTATGCGATGGTGTACTCACGTAGTTGACGTCAAACCAAGCGTTAAAGGGTGTCACGTGACAACACGTACCTTTCGCTAGCCCATCCATGATTTCTAACCATACTGACATGGATATCAAAGGATCAGGCATCGAACGAGGTTTCCAAAGGCACGCACTTCGCGTACTTCAGACCCCGTGGAAAAGAGTCGCATGACATTACGTAACTTTAGCCAGACCATGGGTATCTACCAAGCATACCAACATGGATATCAAACGAACGGGGCAATCAAAAGCTATGAGATGGTATACACGTAATTAACGTGAAATCACGTGGTAAAGGATGTCACGCGACCTCACATGCCTTTCGCTAGCCCATGCGTGATTCCTAACCCTACTGACATGGATATCAAACGATCGGACTTCGAACACTGTTTGCGATGGCAAGCTCTTCGCGTATGTAATACCACGTGACAAAGAGTCACGTGACAATGCGTAACTTTAGCCACCCCACGGGTAATTACCAGCCATTCCGACATGGATATCAAACGAACGGGGCAATCAAAACCTATGCGACGGTGTACGCGTAGTTATTGTCAAATTACGTGGTATAGGGTGTCCTGTGACCTCACATACCTTTCCCTAGCCCATGCATGATCCCCAACCATACTGACAAGGATATCAAACTATCGGGCTTCGAACAAGGTCTGCGAGTGTACGCAATTCGCCTACTTTAGACCACGCGGAAAATTGTCATGTGACATCACGTAACCTTAGCCAGACTCGTTTCCACGTGGTCTGAAGTGTGCGAAGCGCAAACCATCGCAGATCTTGTTCGATGCCCGATCGTTTCATATTCATGACAGTATGGTTAGGATTGATTGATGGGCTAGCGAAACGTACGTGAAGTCAAATGACACCCTTTACCACTTCATTTGGCGCTAACAACGGGAACAGAATCGCATGGCTTTTCATTTCCCCATTCGTTTGATACCCATGTCTAAATGGTTGGTAATTACCCATGGCCTGGCTAAAGTTACGTGATGTCACGTGACTCTTTCTACATGGTCTGAAGTAGGCGAAGTGCTTACAATCGCAAATCTTGTTCGAAGCCCCATCGTTTGCTATCAATGCCAGTATGGTTGGGGGTGATGCACGGGCTAGCGAAATGTACGTGAGGTCACGTGACACCCTTTACCACGTGATTTGACGTTAACTACGTGTACCCCACCGCATAGCTTTTGATTTTCCCGTTCAAGCCCGATTGTTTGATATCCATGTCAATATGGATGACACGCTGGAATATGCTGGCGAATGTTACGTGAGATCCCGTACCACCCTCTTCCACGTGACCTCAGATGCATTACATGGTTATAATCCCAGTGATTGTTCGAAGCTCATTCATTTCATATCCACATACACGGGCTTCGTAAAAAACAGAATGATTAGAGGTCACGTGACGCTCTTTTCAGCCTGTTTTTATCCGCTTTCGAATTAACAGTTTGTTGCTGGATGCCTTTCTGTTTCAATGCATGTTAGCAAAGCCTCAAATGGCTACGTTTTGCATGACCTGTTAACGGCAATAGTATAATGTCCATATCAGTGGGCTGTTTCGGTGATATATCGCACGGGAAAGGCATTTCATTAGTCCAATGACAATGGTCTATAAGAAAGCTCTTCAGTTTTGCTTTGTGGGCGCAAAATTATAACATTTCGCCATTGTTCTGAACCGCTATACCACCTCCGGAAATGCAATTTTACTTAGGAATAAATTCACTGGCCTTAGGATTGAAATACGTGGCGCGTAGTATAATATAGCTGGCGCTTGGAATAAGTTCAGGGGGAAACCTGCGGTACTATTGTAGAGAGCACAGCAATTCGGAAAGATAAGTTTAAGGAACGAAAGGTAAGGAGGTTAACGAGACAGGAAATCTGGCTCACGCGAGCGACTGCAAAAATAACTACAAAACGGTACTGAAGAGAGAAAGAGAGGTAATTTGTGCTGAAGTACACATGCACAAATACCATGGTATTCGAATATTCGGCTATCCGAATATCCGGTTACTAATAACCGGATAACCAACTGAATAACCGATCACTCCGGTTATTCGGTTTTCAAATTTAAATAACCGGTTAATCGAATAAGCGGCTAAACGGCAGTTACTAGAACAAGTACGTACACCATACAGTCAGTGAAGATAGAAAATAACATCACAATATATATGTCGGAACAAGGCTACCATACAGTTGGGCATGTTATACGGAAGATGCGGAAAGTAAGCAGGGCACTGCAGTTGCCGCAATAAGTAATTATGCCATACGGTTATTGAAGATAAAAGAAAGGGCACAACGGTGGCCGCCACAAGTACACGATACATTTGATTCTAACTTACAGGCGGCGCATAACGAAAGCAATCCACTTCCGTTGTCACAAGAAGGTAGGAAATGATACTGTTAGTGTTTGAATAAAGTATGTGACCACAGTTGTCGCAAGAATAATGGAATAGTGTTCAATATAGCATACCGTCGGCTTTTCTGAAAATATGGTCACTACTGTTTACTCAGGAAGTATATATATAAGAGATTGCCCAGGGAAAGTATCTCAATACACCTTCTACAACAAGTGTACACTGCAGTTGGCAATAGAAACTACAGTTAATCGACCTAAATTCGCATCTCTTTCAGAGAGCCGTATTTCTTGAAATGTTAGTTTCGGGATTGACGATGGTGTTAACGAAGCATATAAAGGTAAAACACAGTTATTTGGCCAGTAGACAAGCATAAGCAAGCGGTTTACAGAGAGGTAGACAACCTTCAACACTACTGTATGCTAAACAACGATAATAAATTGCCGTTCACACTTACAATTACGAACAGGAGTTAATAGATTCGAACTGAAGAATGTATAACCTCTCCGAAATTCAGATTTCCTTGATGAAGAAGGCGGCGATACCTGCTTTCAAAAATTCATGAATTGACACGCGGTGAACTTTACATCGCTAAACTAACAGGGTGTCCGTCAGCATCAAATAACAGCGCCCCGACACCAATCATGTCCCCATTTTTAATCCTTTTCTTGTTGATTAATCCAAACAGTTATATCAATTGTACAAGCTAGCGCCACCCACTGGGTATAACGGAATATTTTAATAGTAAAGGCACCCTAGCACAAAACCTATTTCTCAAAACACTGCGCGTCACGACCTCACATAGGTACACTCGAATTCCTGATGGTTTATTATCGAGAAAGTAATCCCTATCTGAACAAGCTGCACCATGTTCTATCAGTTTGCTTATCTCTTCTCGTGCTAGATTTTTTATTGAAGTACCTGAATTTGAAAAGAAAATTGCGTACAAGAATGCGTAGCGCAAGAAAGGGTAGACATCAATTGCGCCGTCCATTTACACAAAGCAATTTTAGTAAGAGTAGCGCAGCATAAGATCTACAAATTCTCCACTGCAGTTTTGATTGGTGTAGACAGGAAACGACCAACAAAGTGGCGGGCGTTGCAAACGCGTGGCGCCATTTTGTCGGTTACGGGTGGCGTTGGTTTGGCGAAGATAGTGAACCTTCATTGCAGGGAGAAACCGCGAAATATTGGTGCGATTGTGTCACAGACACTCACAGAGGAAGCTGAGCTAATCCTCCAAGAAGGGAACTTAACTTATTCAGAGGTGGTGCGGTCTGTTAGAACTCCGCGCTTTATTATGAGCAGAGAGAAGTATCTTCGTTCACTTAGTATTCGCGATGTATTTAGGTGCAGTTTGTCTAGATTTGTTGCTGAAATGTAACTTGAACCTTGACTTTAGGTTTTGTGTTAGGGAGTATACGGAGCTTACGGGCCTGGATTGCTTATGCAGAATACTCTATGTCTGCTCTGGTTTGGGACAGCCCACTTAGTAAAGCGCTGCACACTAGTTAATCTCCCTTGGCCTCGAGCACTGTCTCCTGTACGAGCCAGCACGAAGTGTCGGTAAAAAATAGACCTAATGTATATTACACTCTATATTGCATAGTAGATTGGCGAAAATGAGGAGTTTAGAAATCACAAAATCGTTTTAATGCTCGAAGGACAAGGTTTAATTAGGCTAGTTCAGGTGCAAACGTTCATTCCCGTGCTGGTTCAACCGCCGGCTCGCAGCTCACATCGACAATAGGGCCAGAGTTCCCTGAAGTAATTGTTTGAAACTCAATGCGTTAGAAAGCTTCGTGATTGTCTTGGTCCAGAGGCTCCAGCGTAGCTGTGCTGTTTCTCGCTCGCAACTGTTATGCTGGCATGCCTCTTCGCTGCTCATAACCGCCAAGCGTTCTTTTTTTTCTTTATTTCCAATGTGACAACACAAAATAGAGAAACCAACACAAAAATGTTAAATGCGCCAACCAGTAGCTTGTTGACGCGACATTGCTAAAAATGTTTTAATGACACTAGGTCATTAAGTACAGGATACCATGTTGGCTGTTCGTCCTGGGACTGGTACACATCTCGGATATAGGCAATGCTTTCAATGAAGTTTTCTCTTACCGATCTTACATTAGGATCTGCATGTCTGACCGCCAAGCGTTCTTCACGGACCAGCAAATTCTCGCCTTCTGCGATACGACATTAAGCGTCGAAGGAAGGTATAGTTTCTGTGTTCGGCGCTTTTATTAGGACCCATTTTTTTGCACACTCAATGTGCGCTTTCGTCGTACGTCTTCACATAGATACAATGGTGGGCCGATTCTGGAGGCGACGTTTACTCTAGAGTCACGTGACATCACGTTGCTTTAGCGAGACAATAGGTAATTACCAACTATCATCATCATCATCAGCCTGGTTACGCCCACTGCAAGGCGAAGGCCTCTCCCATACTTCTCCAACTACCCCGGTCATGTACTAATTGTGGCCATGTTGTCCCTGCAAACTTCTTACCAACCATGCCGACATGGATATCCAACGAATGGGCAAATCAAAAGCTATGCGATGGTGTACACTTAGTTAACGTCAAATCACGTGGTGAAGGGTATCACGTTATCTCGCGTACCTTTTTCTAGCCCTTGCATGATTCCTAATCATACTGACATCGATATCAAACGATCGGCCTTCGAACATGATTTCCTATGGTACGCACTTCGCGTACTTCAGACAACGCTGAAGAGTCACGTGACATCGCGTAACTTTAGCCAGACCTTGGGTAATTAAGACCTTAGGTGCAGCGGTGGCGTAGAGGTAGAACACCCGCCTCGCGTGCAAGAGGTCCGTGGTTCGAATCCCGGTGCCGGCAATTTTCCACCGGATTAAAAAAAAAATCCGCGTGTTGATAAAATTGCACAAACAGGCCTGGAGTGTGGCCTGATCCCGGTGACCAGAACCGGTAACGCACTCCCTCACCAGAGCAGGATTGGTCACCCTGGTGCAGTACTTGGCCACAACCTCCTATGAACACAACAATCAAACCCCGGCCCTCAGTCCCCAGCAGCTGCGAAGCAACTGACCATGGCGGCGGTCAGACCTGCGACGCAGGAGAGGGTGCTAAGAATCACTGGCTCCGGACAGGCCGCCATTGGAATATGAACCTGGCAACGTTTAACGCTAGAACGTTATCTAGTGAGGCGAGTCTAGCTGTACTATTGGAGGAATTAGAGGGAAGTAAATGGGATATAATAGGGCTCAGTGAAGTTAGGAGGCCGAAAGAAGCATATACAGTGCTAAATAGTTGGCACGTCCTGTGCTACCGGGGCTTAGCGGATAGAAGAGAACTAGGAGTCGGATTCCTGATTAATAAGAATATAGCTGGTAACATACAGGAATTCTATAGCATTAACGAGAGGGTGGCAGGTCTTGTTGTGAAACTTAATAAGAGGTACAAAATGAAGATTGTACAGGTCCACGCCCCTACATCCAGTCATGATGACCAGGAAGTCGAAAGCTTCTATGAAGACGTGGAATCGGCGGTGGGGAGAGTGAAAACCAAATACACTTTACTAATGGGCGACTTTAATGCCAAGGTAGGCAAGAAGCAGGCTGGAGACAAGGCAGTGGTGGAATATGGCATAGGCACTAGGAATAGCAGGGGAGAGTTATTAGTAGAGTTTGCGGAAAAGAATAATATGAGGATAATGAATACCTTCTGCCGCAAGCGGGATAGCCGAAAGTGGACGTGGAGGAGCCCGAACGGCGAGACTAGAAATGAAATAGACCTCATACTCTGCGCTAACCCTGGCATCATACAAGATGTGGACGTGCTCGGCAAGGTGCGCTGCAGTGACCACAGGATGGTAAGAACTCGAATTAGCCTAGACCTGAGGAGGGAACGGAAGAAACTGGTACATAAGAAGCCGATCAATGAGTTAGCGGTAAGAGGGAAAATAGAGGAATTCCAGATCAAGCTACAGAACAGGTATTCAGCTTTAACTCAGGAAGAGGACCTTAGTGTTGAAGCAATGAACGACAATCTTGTGGGCATTATTAAGGAGTGTGCGATGGAAGTCGGTGGTAACTCTGTTAGGCAGGATACCAGCAAACTATCGCAGGAGACGAAAGATCTGATCAAGAAACGCCAATGTATGAAAGCATCTAACCCTACAGCAAGAATAGAACTGGCAGAACTTTCGAAGTTAATCAACAAGCGTAAGACAGCTGACATAAGGAAGTATAATCTGGATAGAATTGAACATGCTCTCAGGAGCGGAGGAAGCCTAAAAACAGTGAAGAAGAAACTAGGAATTGGCAAGAATCAGATGTATGCGTTAAGAGACAAAGCCGGCAATATCATTACTAATATGGATGAGATAGTTCAAGTGGCTGAGGAGTTCTATAGAGATTTATACAGTACCAGTGGCACCCACGACGATAATGGAAGAGAAAATAGTCTAGAGGAATTCGAAATCCCGAAGGTAACGCCGGAAGAAGTAAAGAAAGCCTTAGCAGGTATGCAAAGGGGGAAGGCAGCTAGGGAGGATCAGGTAACAGCAGATTTGTTGAAGGATGGTGGACAGATTGTTCTAGAGAAACTGGCCACGCTGTATACGCAATGCCTCATGACCTCGAGCGTACCGGAATCTTGGAAGAACGCTAACATAATCCTAATCCATAAGAAAGGGGACGCCAAAGACTTGAAAAATTATAGACCGATCAGCTTACTGTCCGTTGCCTACAAAGTATTTACTAAGGTAATCGCAAATAGAATCAGGAACACCTTAGACTTCTGTCAACCAAAGGACCAGGCAGGATTCCGTAAAGGCTACTCAACAATAGACCATATTCACACTGTCAATCAAGTGATAGAGAAATGTGCAGAATATAACCAACCCTTATATATAGCTTTCATTGATTAGGAGAAAGCGTTTGATTCAGTCGAAACCTCAGCAGTCATGGAGGCATTACGGAATCAGGGTGTAGATGAGCCATATGTAAAAATGCTGGAAGATATCTATAGCGGCTCCACAGCCACCGTAGTCCTCCATAAAGAAAGTAACAAAATCCCTATAAAGAAAGGCGTCAGACAGGGAGATACGATATCTCCAATGCTATTCACAGCATGTTTACAGGAGGTATTCAGAGGCCTGGAGTGGGAAGAATTGGGGACGAAAGTTGATGGAGAATACCTTAGCAACTTGCGATTCGCTGATGATATTGCCTTGCTTAGTAACTCAGGAGACCAATTGCAATGCATGCTCACTGACCTGGAGAGGCAAAGCAGAAGGGTGGGTCTGAAAATTAATTTGCACAAAACTAAAGTATTGTTTAACAGTCTCGGAAGAGAACAGTAGTTTACGATAGGTAGCGAAGCACTGGAAGTGGTAAGGGAATACTTAGGGCAGGTAGTGACCACGGATCCGGATCATGAGACTGAAATAACCAGAAGAATAAGAATGGGCTGGGGTGCGTTTGGCAGGCATTCTCAAATCATGAACAGCAGGTTGCCACTATCCCTCAAAAGGAAAGTGTATAACAGCTGTGTGTTACCAGTACTCACATATGGGGCAGAAACCTGGAGGCTTACGAAAAGGGTTCTGCTCAAATTGAGGACGACGCAACGAGCTATGGAAAGAAGAATGATGGGTGTAACGTTAAGGGATAAGAAAAGAGCAGATTGGGTGAGGCAACAAACGCGGGTAAACGACATCTTAGTTGAAATCAAGAAAAAGAAATGGGCATGGGCAGGACATGTAATGAGGAGGGAAGATAACCGATGGTCATTAAGGGTTACGGACTGGATTCCAAGGGAAGGGAAGCGTAGCAGGGGGCGGCAGAAAGTTAGGTGGGCGGATGAAATTAAGACGTTTGCAGGGACAACATGGCCACAATTAGTACATGACTGGGATAGTTGGAGAAGTATGGGAGAGGCCTTTGCCCTGCAGTGGGCGTAACTAGGCTGATGATGATGATGATGATGATCAAACGAATGGGGAAATGAAAAGCCATGCGATACTGTTCCCGTAGTTAGCGCCAAATGAAGTGGTAAAGGGTGTCATTTGACCTCACGTACGTTTCGCTCGCACATCAATCATTCCTAACCATACTGACATGAATATGAAGCGATCGGGCATCGAACAAGATCTGCGATGGTTTGCGCTTCGCACACTTCAGACCACGTGGAAACGAGTCTGGCTAAGGTTACGTGATGTCACATGACAATTTTCCGCGTGGTCTGAAGTACGCGAATTGCGTACACTCGCAGACCTTGTTCGAAGCCCGATAGTTTCATATCCTTGTCAGTATGGTTGGGGATCATGCATGGGCTAGGGAAAGGTATGTGAGGTCAAAGCACACTCTATACCACGTAATTTGACAATAACTACGCGTACATTATCGCATAGGTTTTGATTGCCCCGTTCGTTTGATATCCATGTCGGTATGGCTGGTAATTACCCATGAGGTGGCTAAAGTTACGCATTGCCACGTGATTCTTTGTCACGTGGTATTACATACGCGAAGAGCTTGCCATCGCAAACAGTGTTCGAAGTCCGATCGTTTGATATCCATGTCAGTAGGGTTAGGAATCACGCATCGGCTAGCGAAAGGCATGTGAGGTCGCGTGACACCCTTTACCACGTGATTTCACGTTAACTACATGTACACCATTTCATAGCTTTTGATTGTCCCTTTCATTTGATATCCATGTTGGTATGCTTGGTAGATACCCATGGTCTGTCTAAAGTTACCTAGTGTCACGCGACTATTTCCACGTGGTTCTAAGTACGCGAAGTGCGCGCGTGTAGAAACCTTGTTCGATGCCCGATCCTTTGAGATCTATATCAGTATGGTTAGAAATCATGCATGGGCTAGCAAAAGGTACGTGTTGTCACGTGGCACTGACACCCTTTACCGCGTGGTTTGACGATAACTACGTGTACACCATCGCATAGGTTTTGATTGCCCCGTTCGTTTGATATGCACGTCGGTATAGTTGGTATTTACCCATGATCTGGCTAAAGCTACGTGATGTCACGCGACTGTTAAACGTGGTCTGAAGTACGCAAAGTGCCTACCATCGAAAACCTTGTTTGAAGCCCGATCGTTTTATATCCATGTCACTATGGTTAGAAATCATGCATGGGCTAGCGAAAGGTATGTGAGGTCACGTGACATTTGCCACGTGATTTGACGTTAACTACGTGTACACCATTGCATTGCTGTTGATTGCCCCATTTGTTTGATATTCATGTCGGTATGCTTGGTAATTACTCATGGTCTCGCTAAAGTTATGTAATGTCATGTGACTCTTTTCCACATGGTCTCAAGTACACGAAGTGCCTACCATCGGAAACCTTGTTTGAAGCCCGAATGCGCACATACCCAGTTGCCCAAGTTGTCTATTCCCACCAACAACTATAGCGGGACATACACATTGGCCCAAGTTGTCTACTTGTAAAGGGAGCAGCAACATTTGCGTTAAAATGCAAGAAAACCCGGCAAAAGTATCCCCCACCCCCACAAACTTAACAAGGCATCAAACGTAACAAGGAAACAAGCCCTGCGGTGGAGGACTACAGGGCGTGCCAAACAAAGGCGTTTTCGTACGCATCCTCCACATGCATACAGCCTCCGGGGCCGGGTGTGAACCCGTCACATTGTAGCGCAGCAGCACAACGCCTCAAGCCACTGAGCTACCCCGAAGGGTGCTGGTCAAGGGTTTTTGACCCTTATAAGCCTGCTGTTAGAGCGAAGCAGGGCTCGTTGGCCATACCATAGAGGCAGTGCAGGAAGAAACAAGCGCGCTGCATTTCCCACACTGAGGGAGTGTACCATACAGTTAGTGTAGAAAGAAAGTAGGTCAGTACAGTTCACCATCGAAACAGTCGGTGCAGGAAGAAAGCCGGCCACTGTAGTTTGCACAAGTGGGTATACCACATATTTATAGTAGAAAGAAAGTACGTGACTACACTTGGGTCATGACAAGTATACGGTACAGTCTGCCTCACTGTACACTCAGTTTTGCAAGAAAACTGGCCACTACAGTTGCCAGAACAACTAATTGCATCACAGAGTTAGCGTAGAAAGTTGCTCATGACAGTTGTCGGAACAATTGCGCAATACAGTAGTCCCTACCCTACGGTCCGTGCAGAAAGACAGCTGGTCCGTACAGTTGCTGCGGTCAGTATTGTTTATGACAGGCGATACCGTACGGTCCGGGGGGGGGGCGGCTTCACAATGCAGTGGTTAAAGACAGAAATAAGGGCGCTGCAGTTTCCAGAAGCAAACATGTGCTATGGTCTTAGCGTAGTGAGGAATGCATGAAAGTAAATAAGCCTCATGAGGCTAAATCGACTTATTTTTGTTCGATAATTAGCCTAAGAGAGGTGCTGACTAGTCCTTGTAAATATACGTCAAACTGGCTATCCGGTTTAACGGGAGGTAAGTGAATCCGGTCTCGAAAACCATTTATGTGGATTTCAGGATTTCCGGATATACGGTTACCGGACGAATGGGAATCGGAAGAGCTATGCGATGCTGCGCACGTAGTGAACATGAAATCCCGTGGGAGACACTGTACCGTGACCTCAAATATATTTCTCTGGCCCATACGGTATTGCCAAACATAGTGTCGTGGATGTAAAACGATCGGGCTTCGAACAAGTTCTGCGAAGGCACGGTCTTCGCGTACGTTATACCACGTGAAAAAGAGTCACATTACATGACGTACCTTTAGCCACACCATGGGTAATTACCAACCCTGCCGACATGGATATCAAACGAACTGGGCAATCAACAGCAATGCAATGGTGTACACGTGGTTAATGTCAAGTCACGCGGTAAAGGGCGTCACGTGATCTCACGTACCTTTCTGTAGCCCATGCATGATTCCTAACTATACTGACATGGATATCGAACGATCGGGCTTCGAACAAGGTTTACGGTTATAGGCGCTTGGCGTACTTGAGAACATGTGGAGAAGAGTCACGTGACATTACATAACTTTAGCGAGACCATGAGTAATTACCAAGCATACCGACATGGATATCAAACGTACGGGGAATTAAAAGCTATGCGATGGTTTAAAAGTAGTTAACATGAAATCACGTGGTAAAGGGTGTCACGTGACTTCACGTAGCTTTTGCTAGCCCATGCATGATTCCTAACCATACCGACATGGATATCAATTGATCGGGCTTCGAACAAAGTCTCCGATCGTATAGTCTTCGCGTGCGTATAACCACGAGAAAAAGAGTCACGTGACATCATGTTGCTTTAGCGAGACAATAGGTAATTACCAATTGTC
Source organism: Dermacentor variabilis (assembly GCF_050947875.1). NCBI lineage: Eukaryota > Metazoa > Arthropoda > Arachnida > Ixodida > Ixodidae > Dermacentor > Dermacentor variabilis. The sequence goes on along the minus strand of NC_134578.1, from coordinate 102,420,833 downwards.
ATCATCATCATCAGCCTGGTTACGCCCACTGCAAGGCGAAGGCCTCTCCCATACTTCTCCAACTACCCCGGTCATGTACTAATTGTGGCCATGTTGTCCCTGCAAACTTCTTACCAACCATGCCGACATGGATATCCAACGAATGGGCATATCAAAAGCTATGCGATGTTGACACGTAGTTAACGTCAAATCACGTGGTGAAGGGTATCACGTTATCTCACGTACCTTTTTCTAGCCCATGCATGATTCCTAATCATACTGACATCGATATCAAACGATCGGCCTTCGAACATGATTTGCTATGGTACGCACTTCGCGCATTTGAGACAACGCTGAAGAGTCACGTGACATCACGTAACTTTAGCCAGACCTTGGGTAATTACCAACCATACCGATATGAACATCAAACGAACGTGGAAATCAAAAGCTATGCGAAGGTGTACGCGTAGGTAACGTTAAATCACGTGGTAAAGGGCGTCACGTGACCACACGTACCTTTCGCTAGCCCATGCATGATTCCTAACCATAGTGAGATGGATATCAAACGTTCGGGCTTCGAACGTGATTTCCGATGTTACGCAATTCGCGCACTTCAGTCCACGTGGAAAACAGACACGTGACATCACGTAACTTTAGCCAGACCATAGGTAATTACAGCCATGCCGACATGGATATTTAACGAACGGGGAAATCAAAAGCTATGTGATGGTGTACACGCAGTTAATATCAGATCACCTGGTAAAGGGTGTCACGCGACCTCACGTACGTTTCGCAAGCCCATGCATTATTCCTAAACATAGTGACATGGATATAAAACGATCGGGTTTGGGACAAGGTTTTCGATGGTACGCACTTCGCGTACTTTAGACCACGTGTAAGAGTCACGTGACATGACGTAACTTTAGCTAGACCATGGGTAAATATCAACAATACCGACATGTATATTAAACGAACTGGGCAATCAAAACCTATGCGATGGTGTACTCACGTAGTTGACGTCAAACCAAGCGTTAAAGGGTGTCACGTGACAACACGTACCTTTCGCTAGTCCATCCATGATTTCTAACCATACTGACATGGATATCAAAGGATCAGGCATCGAACGAGGTTTCCAAAGGCACGCACTTCGCGTACTTCAGACCCCGTGGAAAAGAGTCGCATGACATTACGTAACTTTAGCCAGACCATGGGTATCTACCAAGCATACCAACATGGATATCAAACGAACGGGGCAATCAAAAGCTATGAGATGGTGTACACGTAATTAACGTGAAATCACGTGGTAAAGGATGTCACGCGACCTCACATGCCTTTCGCTAGCCCACGCGTGATTCCTAACCCTACTGACACGGATATCAAACGATCGGACTTCGAACACTGTTTGCGATGGCAAGCTCTTCGCGTATGTAATACCACGTGACAAAGAGTCACGTGACAATGCGTAACTTTAGCCACCCCATGGGTAATTACCAGCCATACCGACATGGATATCAAACGAACGGGGTAATCAAAACCTATGCTATGGTGCACGCGTAGGTATTGTCAAATTACGTGGTATAGGCTGTCCTGTGACCTCACACACCTTTCCCTAGCCCATGCATGATCCCCAACCATACTGACAAGGATATGAAATTATCGGGCTTCGAACAAGGTCTGCGAGTGTACGCAATTCGCGCACTTCAGACCACGCGGAAAATTGTCATGTGACATCACGTAACCTTAGCCAGACTCGTTTCCACGTGGTCTGAAGTGTGCGAACCGCAAGCCATCGCAGATCTTGTTCGATGCCCGATCGTTGCATATTCATGTCAGTATGGTTAGGAATGATTGATGGGCTAGCGGAACGTACGTGAGGTCAAATGACACCCTTTTCCACTTCATTTGGCGCTAACTACGGGAACAGAATCGCATGGCTTTGCATTTCCCCATTCGTTTGATACCCATGTCTAAATGGTTGGTAATTACCCATGGCCTGGCTAAAGTTACGTGATGTCACGTGACTCTTTCTACATGGTCTGAAGTAGGCGAAGTGCTTACAATCGCAAATCTTGTTCCAAGCCCCATCGTTTGCTATCAATGTCAGTATGGTTGGGGGTGATGCACGGGCTAGCGAAATGTACGTGAGGTCACGTGACACCCTTTACCACGTGATTTGACGTTAACTACGTGTACACCATCGTATAGCTTTTGATTTTCCCGTTCAAGCCCGATTGTTTGATATCCATGTCAATATGGATGACACGCTGGAATATGCTGGCGAATGTTACGTGAGATGCCGTACCACCCTCTTCCACGTGACCTCAGATGCATTACATGGTTATAATCCCAGTGATTGTTCGAAGCTAATTCATTTCTTATCCACATACACGGGCTTCGTAAAAAACAGAGTGATTAGAGGTCACGTGACGCTCTTTTCAGCCTGTTTTTATCCGCTTTCGAATCAACAGTTTGTTGCTGGATGCCTTTCTGTTTCAATGCATGTTAGCAAAGCCTCAAATGGCTACGTTTTGCATGACCTGTTAACGGCAATAGTATAATGTCCATATCAGTGGGCTGTTTAGGTGATATATCGCACGGGAAAGGCATTTCATTAGTCCCATGACAATGATCTATATGAAAGCTCTTCAGGTTTGCTTTGTCGGCGCAAAATTATAACATTTCACCATTGTTCTGAACCGCTATACCACCTCCGGAAATGCAATTTTACTTAGGAATAAATTCACTGGCCTTGGGATGAAAATACGTGGCGCGTAGCATAATATAGCTGGCGCTTGGAATAAGTTCACGGGGAAACCAGTGGTACTATTGTAGAGAGCACAGCAATTCGGAAAGATAAATTTAAGGAACGAAAGGTAAGGAGGTTAACGAGACAGGAAATCTGGCTCACGCGAGCGACTGCAAAAATAACTACAAAACGGTCCTGAAGAGAGAAAGAGAGGTAATTTGTGCTGAAGTGCAGATGCACAAATACCATGGTATTCGAATATTCGGCTATCCGAACATCCGGTTACTAATAACCGGATAACCAACTGAATAACCGATCCCTCCGGTTATTCGGTTTTCAAATTTAAATAACCGGTTAATCGAATAAGCGGATAAACGGTTTTTCTGCAAAACCGGTTTGGTGTTGCTGCAGGAGACTGGTGACTAGAGTAGCCACTACAATTATCTACAACACATAGTGTAGAAGTAGCTCACTACAATTTTCACAATTATGCAATGCAATTTGATATACCTCGTAGTCGCTGAAAAGAAAGCAGGACAGAAAAGATGCCGTAGGAAGGAAAAATATCATACAGTAAGTGTAGAAGGAAAGTAGGTCAGTACAGTTTGCCATCCAAACAGTCGGTGCAGGAAGAAAGCATGCTACTACACTTTGCTCGAGCAGGAATACCACACATTTAGTCTACAATGAAAGTAGGTGAATACACTTGCCACGACAAGTATAGCATAGTGTTGGCGATGCCATGCAGTCGGTGCAGGAAGAAAGAAGGCCACTAATGGTGCCACAACATGTTAGTGTACCATACAGTTAGCATAGAAATAGTGTAGGTCACTGCAGTTGCCATAACAAGTCTACGATATAGTTGGCCATAGGATAGAGTAGTAAAACTGGAAAGCAGGCCTGAACAGTTGCCACATGCAACTTTACCATCGATTTAGCGTAGAAAGCTGGTCATTACTGTTGCTGCAACAAGTATACCATGCAGTAGGCTATAAAATACGGTCCGTGCAGAAAGAAAGCTGGCCACTACTGTTGTTGCGATCGGTATTTTACACAGCGGGCTATATTATATCTTATAGTCGGCTTTACAATGCAGTCGATAAACAAACAAAGCACGCCATTGCAGTTGCCACAAGTAAACTTGCGCCACTCTCATTAGCCTAATGAGAAATACGTAAATATAATAAAGGATAAATCTAAACTGATTTGTTTTAGTTGCATAAATAGGCTCAGAGAAGTGGTGACTACAGTTGCCCCCAAAGTTATGTACATCACCTAGTGTAGAAGCAAAGTAGCTCATTTTTTTTCACAACAATTATACAATAGAGTTGGCCATACCATATAGTCGGTGCCCGAGAAAACTATGAGACTACATTTTCCATAATTCCTTGTACCATAGATTTGGTGTGAAACAAAAGGATTAGGTCACTACAGTAGCACAATAAATATGCCACATTTATACCATACAGTAGGCAGAGAAAGAAAGCAGACCATCACAGATGCCACATATAGTATGTCATACCGTTGGCTTCACCATACAGTCGGTGTAGGTCACTACAGGTCACTGCAGTTGCCACGGCAAGTAAGTACACCATACATATATGTAGAAAGAAAGCAGAACAACAAAGTAGTCAAAGAATTATGCGATACAGGTGGCTTTACCATAGAGTAGGTTTAGAAATACAGCCGGCTACTACATTTGCCACAAGTAACCCTATCACATAGCGTAGAAGGAAAGTACGTCACCGCAGTTGTCGCAACAAATGCCCTATTGAGTTTACATGCCATGCAGGCAGTGCAGAAAAAAAGAACACAAGATTAGTTGCCACAATTATGAACACCATACAGGGTCTTAAGTATATCGTTGCGCTTGTTCGAAAAAAAAGGTTTTGCAGTCACGCGGCACAGTTGGTATTCAAGCCTTGCAGAACGATTGAATTTCGGCGTCGACTTCATTTAGCATTAGCTTCGGCACAATTGTTTGCCTCGTTTTAGGAAAAAATGCTTAAATGTGCCTGCGCTTTATGGGGATGCGAGCTAGTGCCGTGACGACGGAACCATAAAGTTGTGTCGTCGCCGGCCGTCAGCTGCGGAAGGCAACATTTCAGGGATGGCTGCCACGTGCTGTCCGCTCTTGGAAGCATGCCTGGAACAGTCCGTGCAGAAAAAAAACGGGCCTTAACAGATGGGGTGACTACTATGCCATACGGCGAGACATACCGTATTATCGGTAGAGTAACAAACTGATCACTACGGCTGCCGCAACATGTAAGGGAATACTTTACATGCGATGCAGAATGAAAGCAGGCCATTTCAATTGCAGCGATAAGTATACTGCGCTGTTAGCCATATGGCGTAAGTGGTGGAAAAAGAAAGCAGGTCAGTATAATTACCGCCCCCCTCCCTAGTAAGTATACCATTTAAAAAGTGTAGAAGGAAATAGATAACTACAGTTCGTGCAAAAAGTATACCCCACAGTTGGCCATGGCATATAGTCGCTGCAGGAAGAAAGAAGGCCAGTACAGGTGACAAAAGAAGGAAGTATGATATACAGTTCGTGTAGACATAGTGTAGGTAACTACAGTTGGCAGAACAATTATACGATACAGTTGGCCCTAGGATAGGGTTTGTGGAACAAGAAAGCAGGCCCGAACAGTTGCCACAAAAAGCACGTGTACAAGCGAGTTCGCGTAGAAACGTGGCCACTACAGATGCCGCAACAATTATACCATAGAGTATCGCATACCATCCGGTCCATGCTACGATAAAATTAAGCATAAAAAAGAATAAGTTCAGGAAGAACGCAGCCAGCTGCAGTTACTAGAACAAGTACGTACACCATACTGTCAGTGAAGATAGAAAATAACATCACAATATATGTCGGAACAAGGCTACCATACAGTTGGTCATGTTATACGGAAGATGCGGAAAGTAAGCAGGGCACTGCAGTTGCCGCAACAAGTAATTATGCCATACGGTTATTGAAGATAAAAGAAATGGCCCAACGGTGGCCGCCACAAGTACACGATACATTTGATTCTAACTTACAGGCGGCGCATAACGAAAGCAATCCACTGCCGTTGTCACAAGAAGGTAGGAAATGATACTGTTGGTATATGAATAAAGTATGTGACCACAGTTGTCGCAAGAATAATGGAATAGTGTTCAACATACCATACCGTCGGCTTTGCAGAAAATATGGTCACTACTGTTTGCTTAGGAAGTATATATATAACAGATTGCAGAGGGAAAGTATCTCAATACAACTTCTACAACAAGTGTACACTGCAGTTGGCAATAGAAACTACAGTTATTCGACCTAAATTCGCATCTCTTGCAGAGAGCCGTATTTCCTGAAATATTAGTTTCGGGATTGACGATGGTGATAACGAAGCATATAAAGGTAAAACACAGTTATTTGGCCAGTAGACAAGCATAAGCAAGCGGTTTACAGAGAGGTAGACAACCTTCAACACTACTGTATGCTAAACAGCGATAATAAATTGCCATTCACCCTTACAATTACGAACAGCAGTTAATAGATTCGAACTGAAGAATGTATAGCCCCTCCGAAATTCACATTTCCTTGATGAAGAATGCGGCGATACCTGCTTTCAAAAATTCATGAAATGACACGCGATGAACTTTGCATCGCTAAACTAACAGGGTGTCCGTCAACATCAAATAAGAGCGCCCCCACACCAATCAAGTCCCCATTTTTAATCCTTTTCTTGTTGATTAATCCAAACAGTTATATCAATTGTACAAGCTAGCGCCACCCACTGGGAATAATGGAATATTTTATTAGTAAAGGCACCATAGCACAAAACCTATTTCTCAAAACACTGCACGTCACGATCTCATATAGGTACACTCGAATTCCTGATGGTTTATTATCGAGAAAGTAATCCCTATCTGAACCAGCTGCACCATGTTCTATCAGGTTGCTTATCTCTTTTCGTGTTAGATTTTTTATTGAAGTACCTGAATTTGAAAAGAAAATTGCGTACAAAAATGCGTAGCGCAAGAAAGGGTAGACTGCAGTTTCCGGAAGCAAACATGTGCTAAGGTCTTAGCGTAGTGAGGAATGCATGAAAGTAAATAAGCCTCATGAGGCTAAATCGACTTATTTTTGTTCGATAATTAGCCTAAGAGAGGTGCTGACTAGTCCTTGTAAATATACGTCAAAGGGGCTATCCGGTTTAACCGGAGGTAAGTGAATCCGGTCTCGAAAACCATTTATGTGGATTTCCGGATTTCCGGATATACGGTTACCGGACGAATGGGAATCGGAAGAGCTATGCGATGCTACGCACGTAGTGAACATGAAATCACGTGGGAGACACTGTACCGTGACCTGAAATATATTTCTCTGGCCCATACGGGATTGCCAAACATAGTGACGTGGATATAAAACGATCGGGCTTCTAACAACATCTGCGAAGGCACGCTCTTTGCGTACTTAATACCACGTGAAAAAGAGTCATATGACATGACGTAACTTTAGCCACACCATGGGTAATTACCAACCATGCCTACATGGATATCAAATGAACGAAGCAATCAAAAGCTATGCGATGGTGTACACGTAGTTATCGTTAAACCAGGCGGTAAAGGGTGTCACGTGACCTCACGTAACTTTCGCTAGCCCATGCATGATTCCTAATTATACTGACATGGATATCAAACGATCGGGCTTCGAACAACGTTTCCGAAGGTACGCACTTCGCGTACTTCAGACCACGTGGAAAAGAGTGACGTGACATTATGTAACTTCAGCCAGAACATGGGTAATTAGCAAACATATCGACATGCATATCAAACGAGCGGGGCAATCAAAAGCTAAGCGATGGTGTACACGTAGTTAACGTCAAATCACGTGGTAAAGGGTGTAACGTGATCTCACATACCTTTTGCATGCCCATGCATGATTCCTAACCACACTGACATGGATATCAAACAATCGGGCTTCGAACAAGATATCCTATGGTGCGCACTTCGGGCACTTCAGAGCACGTGGAAAAGAGTCACTTGACATCACGTAACTTTAACCAGGCCATGGGTAATTACCAACCATGCCGACATGGATATCCAACGAACGGGGCATTCAAAAGCTATGCGATGGTGTACATGTAGGTAACGTCAAACCACCTGATAAAACGTTTCACGTGACCTTACGTACCTCTTGCTAGCCCATGCATAATCTTCAACCAAGCTGACATGGATATTAAACGATTGGGCTTCGAACAAGGTTTCCGATGGCACGCACTTCGCGTACTTCAGACAACGTGGAAAATTATCACGCGACATCACGTAACCTTAGCCAGACCATGGGTAATTACCAAGCATACCGACATGGATATCAAGCGTACGGGGAACTAAAAGTTATGCGATGGTTTAAACGTAGCTAATGTGAAATCACGTGGCAAAGGGTGTCACTTGACTTCACGTAGCTTTTGCTAGCCCATGCATGATTCCTAACCAAACTGATATGAATATTATAACATCGGGCTTCGAACAAAATATCCGATGGTATGGTCTTCGTGTACGTAATACCACGAGAAAAAGAGTCACGTGACATGACGTAATTTTAGCCAGACCATAGGTAATTACCAGCCATGCCGAGATGGATATCCAACGAACGGGGAAATGAAACGCAATGCGATAGTGCACAGGTAGTTAACGTCAAATGACGTGGTGAAGGGTGTGACGTGATCTCACGTACCTTTTGGTAGCCCATGCATGATCACCAAGCATGCTGACATGGATATCAAACGATCGGGCTACGAACAAGGTTTAGGATGGTAAGCCCTTCACGTACTTCAGACAACGTAGAAAGGAGTCACGTGACATTTCGTAACGTTAGCCACAGCATGGGTAAATATACACCATGGCGACATGGATATCGAACGACCGGGCAAATGAAAAGTTATGTGATGATGTACACATAGTTAATGTGAAACAACGTGGTAAAGGCTGTCACGTGACCTCACGTACCTTTCGCTAGCCCATGCATGAATCCTAACCGTACTGACATGGAGATCAAACGATCGGGCTTCGAACATGATTTCCGATGCTACGCAATTCGCATACTTCAGGCCACGTGTAAGAGTCAAGTGACATGACGTAACTTTAGCCAGACCATGGGTAAATACCAACCATACCGATATGGATATCCAGTGAACGGGGAAATCAAAAGCTATGCAATAATGTACATGCAAGGTATGTAAAATCACGTGGTAAAGTGTGTGACGTGACCCCACGTACCTTTCCCTAGCCCATGCATGATCCCAAACCATACTGACCTGGATATCAAACGATTGTGCTTCGAACAAGGTCTATGATGGTACGAAATTTGCGTACTTCAGACCACGTGCAAAAGAGTCACGTGACATAACGTAACTTTAGCCAGGCCATCGAGCCCTTTTCGAGGGTTCGTCACAGCACATGTGGCTCATTTGGGGCAACTTACTCAGTTAACCAACGTGCTCGCAAAAAAATATGGTAAAAGTGCCGTTTATACAACGATAAACCTGGAAGGCGCTACCGAGCTTTAGAAAACATGTCTAGGCAACATGTCCATATATAATTATCGCTGAACACGACTGCCTGGCCTTCATAACAGCTTCGTTTCCCAACATCGAAAACCAATTTCTGGGGTGAGAGTTACCTTTCCGAATGGAAGTGGAAGAGAAAATTTATAAATTTTATTACCACGCAATGCATTCGCGATGGTTGCACCCATGTCCCCTGAAGATCCTGACTCAAGGTGCAGTAATACGCACAATATAGCACAGCATCCGTATCAACAAGGTCATTACAACAATTCGACAGCATCGTTAATTTTTGAACAGCAATTACCGAAAACAGAATTTGCAAGTATATTTCAGTCATCCTGTGCGTGTGCGAAGAAAGAAAAAAAATGATGGCAAGCATTACAAATGTTTGTCCACTATCTGCAACCCATCACTTTCAATTCAAGGTAAATAGGTCACTGCAGTAGCACAATAAGTATGCCTCATTTATACCTTACAGTAGGCAGAGAAAGAAAGCAGACCATCAGAGATGCCACATCGAGCATGTCATACGGTTGACTTCACCAACAGCCGGTGTAGAAAAAAATATCAAGTCACTACAGTTGCCACAAGTATGTATACCATACATTTATGTAGAAAGAAAGCAGAACGACACAGTAGTCAAAACAAGTATGCCATACAGTTGGTTTTACTATACAGTTGGTTTAGAAATAAAGCAATCTCCTAGATTTGGCACAAGTAACAATATCACATAGTTAGCATAGAAGTAAAGCACGTCACCGCAGCTGTCGCAACAAATGCGTGAAAGAGTTGACATGCGATAGAAGCAGTGCAGGAAGAAAGCAGACAACAGCAGTTTCCACAAGTAAGTACGCCATAGAGGGTCTTAAGCATATCGTTGCGCTTCGAAAAAATTTTGCGCTCACCGATGCACGGCTGTTACTCAAGCCTTGCAGAAGGATCGCATTTTGGCGTTGAATTTGTTTAGTATAAAACTCGGCACAGTTATTACGTAGTTTTTAAAGAATAAAGTGTAAATTTGCCTGCGCTTATGATGATGCAAGCATGCGGTGACGTTGCTAGCATAAACTAGTGGCGCCGCCGGCCGTCAGCTGGTGAAAGCAGCGTTTCAGGGAAGGCTGCCGCGAATTGCCGGTTCTTGGAACCATGACTGGTACAGTCCGTGCTGAACGAAAGTAGACCAGAACAGTTGCTGCGACCACTATACCATATGGCGAGACATACAGTATTGTCGATAGAGTAAGAAATCTGATCACTACGCCTGCTGGAACATGTAAGTGTACCATAAAGTCGGAATACTGTACATTCGATGCAGAACGAAAGCAGGCCACTTAACTTGCAGCAACAAGTATACCTTACTGTTGGCCATACCACGTAGGTGGTGCAGAAAGAAAGCAAGTGAGTATAATTGCCACCGCAAGTAAGTATACCATGCAATCAGTGTAGAAAAATAATAGATAACTACAGTTGGTGCATTTAGTATCCCACACATTTGGCCATGCCATACAGTCGGTGCAGGAGGAACGAAAGCCAGTACAGGTGCCAAAAGAAGGAAGTATACCATACAGTTAGGGTAGAAATAATGTAGCTCACTACAGTTGCCAGAGCAATTATACGATACAGTTGTGATTAGGATAGAGCTGGTGGAGCAAGAAAGCAGGCCCCAATAGTTGTCACAAGAAGCACGTGTACCATTGAATTAGCGTAGAAAATTTGTCACTACAGTTGCCGCATCAAGTATACTATAGGGCTGCGCATACCATACGGTCCGTGCTACAATACCCCCCCCCCCCCACCCCCCAGTTATCCGTAACATAGAATAAGTGCAGGAGGAACGGAGCCCGCTCCAGTTGCTACTACAAGTACGTACACCATACAGTCAGTGAAGAAAGAAAATGAAGTCACTGTAGATGTCGGAACAAGGGAACCATAAAGTTGGCCATGTTATACCGAAGATGCGGAAAGAAAGCAGGGCTCTACAGTTGCCGCAAGAAGAAGTTATGCCATACGGTTAGTGAAGATAAAATAAACGGCAGGTGTTAAAAAGTTTTGCATGTGTTAACACTTTGTATAATCGGCTTCAATTACGAACTTGTGAAATGCACGCAATGCAAGTGCACAACTGTAAAGGTAATAGAAGGATGTCAGTACGGATGGACCACTGCTTCCTAATAAAGGTTTCATGAAACAGCGGGTATAAAGAATCATTTCTATGCATAGTGGAAACTAGAAGTCCTAGCTTTGCGCTGAGGCGTCGTCGTAACCCATGAAGTCATAACTGTGGAGCGACTATTGTTGTTGTAAACTTATTCATGCATAAACATACTGTATCGTACATAGTGAGCGACAGATTAATAGATGCATATTGCCTGGTGTGGGAATTCTCACTTAATATACTCGCTCTTTACGCCTTTTAGGTGAGGAAACGCCTGACCTAATGCAACGTCAAGTCTTTGTTTACGAAGCATGCTCAAAGATGAGTCTGTCTGCCACGTTGGTTTCCTCAACCAACGAAAGCGACCAATCATCTGCGATCAGTCAAGTCAACAAAAGCGGCGAGTCCAGTGCGACCCGTCCAGCCAACGAAATCGACCAGTGAAGTAGGACCACTCAGGTCCGATCAGTCAAGTTAACGAAAACAGACAGTCAAATGCGGTCAGTCAAATCAAAGAAAGTGACCAGTCATTTGGACCAGCCAAGTGCCATCAGGCGAGTTAAAGAAAGCTAGTTGACACGTGCAATCAATCATGTCAATGAAGTCGACCTGTCAAGTGCACCACAGAATATGTTACCCTAGGTGGAGGGTAGGGATTTGGAGTGAGTTTGCAATGGTGGATAGCTGTGCAAACATATTAATAAATAGTTTACTAATTACGTTATAACTGTTATAACACGTAATTGAGTTTATACAAATGTTCTCCACATGTCCAGATCTAGAGGGGAAGGAATCGTTAAATTTTTTTGATGTGGAAATGCGTTTGTACAGTACACAATTAAGCTATGGCCATTGGTTCCGTAAGTGTGAAGCTGCGCTAAGTCTAACCGCGCATGGCATATTTGAAATGATTCGTTCCTAAGAGCAATATGGGGACGTGTTTGAAGATTGGCGCAGGCAGATCTCTATGTTGTTGACACGTGCACTTGCTCATCTTTTTCAGGTGACCGCTTGTTCGCCGACTAACAAATGTTAACTGTTATCGTTCACCGCAAGACTTGCCTGCATGTATCAGGACAAGATGTCCTGTCAAGTATCCATACGAGATGTGAGTCAAGTATTATTAACCGACGCATCAGGCCTGCATAACCAATTTCGACGATCGACGAGTATTTGCCGCCATTATTGTGTTAAGTGCTGCATGTTTTGCTGGGCACAGATTCTCCCAAAGAAATGCTAGTTTCGCGATTGGCGTTGGGCCAATGCAGTTGCTCACCGTCATTACAACGTGACATTGTAGTCGAAACCGTTTGCGATAAACTACTGTACAAGATTAGAAATTCACTACATAATACTTTATTGAAATTAATAAGGCACGTTCCTTGTGGCTTGAAAATCCAATGCACGCAGGGCAGGTTTTCACGAACCTGTAAATAAGACAAAGCTATATGTGTTTTTTTTGCAAAGATTGGTTTCAGTCAGCTTATCATGCTCTTCGCAAGGTATGAAGCCATGGCAGAACGAAGGAGTCAAACTACAATACTCCGTCGTTCTAAAAAGAACTGTTCAATGTCCTTGAAACGGCAATTTTACAATTTTATACCTCCAAATATTGGTTGGACTATTGTTTGGGTCACAGAGGAAGTAAGTTTTTGCGGAGTACGGCAGCATAGATTTTTCCGGCTATTGAGTTATTTTCCGTTGTGTTTCATTATTGCCGCCACTGTGGCTTTTGCTCAGGCAGACATGCGGCAATTTAATGGAAGCTGAGGACTGCCAATAAGCCTCATGCGGCTTTTTAATCAATGACCTTTTTTACTGTGCAGTTGTGATCCGGTAAGAAGTGCACTTGAACAATAAATCACTAAATGATTGTTGAAAATGTTTAAACTTCGTGTGATTAAAGTGCTGACGCGCTCAAACTAGACGACGGGACGTAGTTATTGAGCTGTTTGAACTCGCTTGTCCTTTAAGAGGCATTCACTCTATCAGTTTTACAAGGATGCATTTTTATGCCTCCTGGATAAACAGAGTGAAGCACCGAAGAAGCGGCTGTACTCTATTTGTACGACTACCCGAGTTCCTTCAACGGAACTCGGGTAGTCGGGAACACGCGACGAATCAAGCGTTTCGAACAGCGCCGTTAGTGTAGCTTTACTGATCCGCCGGTCCCGACATGTTTCATTTCATATGCATTCTTTTAGTTTTCTTGCTGAGTTCTGTTTATATCGGCTACCTTTATGCATTTTATAGGGTTCAACCATGCCAAAGTTTGGTTTGCCACTATTCCTATGTGCATAGGGATTTTTCGCCGACTGTTACTCTCGATGCTGCCTCCTCCGTATAGGGGAGGAAACCTTGTGTCACTCATTTATTGCTGCCTCTTTCGTCAGTAAGTGTTGACCGGAATAAACAAGAAGAAAACAACAACCAATAATATAGATATAGGCTTACACACTACCAACGGGCCACGGAGGTGTTACGTTTGCTATGTTCAAAAAGACCTTTCTCCCTTTCGCCTCAACTGCCCTAAACTGATTTCCTAATTTTCGTAATGGCTGAAAGAAAAAGCTGGCGTGAAGACAGGCGACATCCCCATTTCTCCTTTCGCAACTCTCAATGTTGTTAAATGCGTTCGAGAGCCTTGTCAAGCGTTTGTGAAGACGGGTTATTCTCTTACCCGTAGTTTGTACTGCACACTGTATAAAAAACTGAAATAAAGCTTTGTTTGATGGCTTGATTGATTCGTTGATTGATCCTGCTAAGACCCTTTGTGCAATACATTGCACATAGCCTTCAACCTTTATTTCGCAAAATTCACTCGAAAGTGATTACGGAAAATATTCATTCTGAGTATGAAGTGCAGTGCGTGTCTAAGTGTAAAGAAGTGGTTTACTCATACTCTGGTTATCTGCTTTCGAGAAATTTGACACTGAATTGGGCTAGATCTCTGTGTCTTTCCATACGCCGGAAAGCAACCTTGAGGTTTGCTTCGAAATCACTGAGACTGCGTGCAGATACCACACGCGGCAGCAACATGGCAATGTACTGTACGTAGTTTCATCTTCATATCTGCGCTTAGGCCCTTAAATGAAGTTTTTTCATAGCAGACATGATGAGCAAGTTGTTTTCGTTACAAAACGCGGAGACGTACCTTTGGACAATTAACCGTGGTGTTTTGGTTTTAACATTGTTTTTCACGTTCGTAACATAACAGTCGACATCAAAAATGGCCTTGAAGTGCGACTACGTCCCATAGCTATATTATGATCTCGGGAGCTCAAAATTAATCTGTAAAGGCAGGAGTGAAATAGTTTTGCGCCAAAACAGCAATATCACTTTTGGTTGACAGCAAGCAGTTGAATGCTCCCTGGCTGCCAGCATATGACTCACAAAGGACCTGGTCGATGTCCTTGACGGCGGTAGCAAGGTACGATCCGCCCATGGAAGAAACGTCGGTGCGTTTTACGAGGTCGCACACGAGTTCGACAACCTTGTCTTGAGATGCGTCGGGCAGGGCGTTATTCACCAGGCACTGAGGAACAACAAGGAAGCAGCATTAGAGCATACGGTTTCAGGTAAAGCCCGTTCGAACGTGAAAAATGCTAGTTATTTCTTTATTTGGTTGCATGTCAGATGTAAAACAGCTAACAAAAATAGGTTATATAATTGCAGTATAACATACTGCGTGGAGCGCTATGTTACGTGCAACACGACTGCAGAGTTTTCCCACTGAGAAAAATAGAAACTCTCGTATACCTGAATCTGCTTGCCGAGTAATATAAATAAGAAACATCTGGTGTATGACGTGCCAAAATCATGATATGATTATGACGGACGTCGTAGTTGGAGACCCTGGATTAACTTTGACCACCTGGTGTTCTGTAAAGAACCTGACAATCGATTTTTAACAACCTAGTTTTTTATGGAGCAACGCTAAGCTCACCTTCGGTAGTGTTTACATCTGTAGCGGAGGCTTCCAAAAGCGTGCGGATATTTAGTAAGCGGAATTTTTCGATCAGAGCAGCCTCTCTGAAAGTAAGAGTTCCTCCTCCAGCAACGCTGAGAAGTGAGAGCGATGTCGATAGCCCGGCTAGCAAATTAAGAAAGCCACCGATCGTTCTCCTTTCACAGGAGGGAGTGTAACTGTGGTTAACCACCTACATTTTGACCTTTTCAACCGTTTTTAAAGTCAAGAAGCTGGTGTGTTGTTGTACAGACATTTCTTATATTTGTAGGGCATTTCTTTCCCAATTAGAAGCCGACGTCATGGCTGGCTCATCCATGCCTAATCATCGAAAACGAAGACGAAGGCAGGGCCACTTTTCTTCTCACTACACATGAAGGCTTAGCTGCACATTGTAAGTCAGGAAAAAGTCAGGAAAAACTTATAATAGTAAAAAGTATGTTGCCTTTCAATACTAATAAAAAGACCAGGAACCGCGTACCCTAGTAGGAGATCACGCGCTGGACCTAATATGCAGCTTCATGCTTTGGCGGTGTGGGGCGCCACAGGTCATTTTTCGCGACTTTTAGTGACGAATTAAACATATAAATCATTGTTTAATGAGAAAAAGATTGCTCGTTTTAGCCACTACGACAGGGAATCATTCCATCAGCGAGGTTACGCAGATTCGTGTACTGATCGGCTGTGTCACTTTAACGTGAACGTAACGTAGGCTGAACAGCGTTTCTTCTTTAACTTTGAATTCAGCCTCCAGCAACATGTGGCCGCCTCTTCCAGGATTCAATCCCGCACACTTGGGCTTAACAGCGCAACGCCAAAGCCACTACGCCACTACGAGTGCAATATCATGCATGATATTAATATTGCTAAATAATGTTTAAAATGTAGCAGAACTGCCGGAAATATTTAGGTACTTTGTAAGCTGCTTTATCAAAATCATAATAACATTAACATGTGATCTTCCTGAATCCTCGGATGCCGTTTCTTTCACTTCAGTGCTGATGACAAATAACTATATAGTGAATGTGTCATTGTTTAGTATTTAAAGTAAATTTTTTTCTGCTTCTTTATGTTTGTCTAGTTCATTTCTCCTTTTTATGTGCCTGTACCGGCGAGAACTGTACGATTAAGTACTGCGCTTGTTACAAACTCCCACACCTTTACATACGACTTTCTAAGCTGCTTGGACGATAGACGACAGCGACATATACCAAATACGAGGTTACAAGATAAACGTCTCCTTTGTTTTTTCGCACCAATAAAAAACATTATTAAGGTAGGAGTGCAGCCGCTGTTGTCGAATATCTATTTGAACTTTTCCTTATAGCATTGACACTACCCCATGATTGAGAATGAGGTACTGCCTAAGGTTAAATTGGGTCTGTAAACAAGATAGCACAGAAAGCAAGTCTGAATCGAAATCGAAGTGTTTTAACGAACTTACAAGCAGCAGCAATGCCGTAAAAAACAGGTTCGCGCAGTTCATCTTAGTATTTCGTAATTTTGACATTCGTAAGCATTTCTATGCTCATCCAACGAGAAAAACCGTACGTCTGTCCGTCATGTAAGATGATTGCTTTCAAGATAGAGCCCGCAGCAGGGAGCGAATTCACCTTCGTGCGGCCTCTCGTTTCAACATCAACTAAGCAGCCGTAACACAGCATTCACGAAGCTATCAGCGCTCGCCGCACTCTCTGGGACCGTTGCAGATTACTACCTAGTAGGGGCTCACGCAGCCTTGCCATACCGACTCCCCCTAGATAGCAGGCCTGTGCACTCAGCTTTATGATGTCATGATACTTCGACGGAATTTTCCACTGTCAAGTGCTGCGTGATGAAAGCGGTGACGTCAAAGTCACCGCATCTTTCTCGGGAGCATCCCCATTAAATTCTATGGCAGTCGGGCAAGGTAGCATAAGGTCATGGATTGAAGTGCAAAGGCTTTGTGCTACCTAGGAGGCCTTGGGCGTACGGGACCACCTCCGGATAACGGCTGCTCATGGGCGATAATGTTTCGATGCGGATGGATAATGCGCGAAAGAGCGATACTAGCTTATAATGATGGGAAGGTCATCAGTGCATCTGCCGCCGCCAACCGCAGCAGTCCGTGTAGCCGCAGCGCTTTCATTTATACTGGTCGGATGAAGTTTCAAAATGTTGTTAATGATACCAGGCTGCGTGGAGATGAGCAAGCGCCATAATGCTTACGCATACTCCTAGAGTATGCTCTACTAACTCCTAGAGGAGTCTCTGCATGAATTTGTTTTGTTTGTAGCTCACGTAACTTTTCACATGCTCCGTGTTGGAGCTTCAATAACAGGGTATCTAATGGACAAAGAAGTAGTAGCTTCGTGGTCTGGCTTTCTGAAGAAGAACTATGTTAGCATCAGGTCTTATGAGTGCATGAGAACGGTGCGTTAAAAATTATTTCTAAGGAAAAGCGAATATGTCTGCCCAAAGCTCGGATATAGTGAAGCATACTGGGAAAAGTGTCATGTATATAAAATAATTGCACGGTATATAGAAGGGCGCTTGCCAAGTGTTCGGCAGATTTTGGGCAGTGGCAAAAGAGACACCTAAGGCTTCTGGAGTGGGCGAGAACTTCCTTAAGCAACTCAGTGGACTTTTATGCACGAATTCCTCTGTTTGCCATGTACAGGCGATGTTGCCACTCTTTGCGCCGGAAGAAGTATTGAAGAAAGCTACTTTATAGCGTAACTTTGTTAGTTGTTTCTTACACGCTCTTGGACTCGGCGCTCGCCGCTTGTTCTGAGCCAATTGCGGCCCTTGCCCAATCTACACCATTGACAGCTTCTTTGAGGAATGAGGTTTTCCTTCAAATCTTCCTGCTCCAGGCGCACTCAAACTAGCAGGTCTTCAAGCGTTAACGAAGAAGCTATTGCAAGCCCATATTGAGGCTGGACTCTCCAAGTCAATGAATATGGAGAAAAATAGGAGGAATTTGCAGTGTTGCGACCGTAAATCGCGCGATATTTTATGCATAAACATACTCACAAGGAATGAAACATTTTTTGTTGCCGCAAGAAAGGTTTCTTTGCAACAGCCTCATGCCCTTTCGTCATGAGAAAACTGGTTTTGCGTTAGGGAGATCAGGTCTAGCGCGGCCCTGTTTGAAGTCTTTTCAAGACAATAGCAATCCGGCTGTCACGATTACAATTCTTGTTGCGGTAACCACGGCCTCTGAGATGCCATTATTTCCCATCATTGTAGGTTACTTGGTCCCCGCATGTTTGTGATTACCACAGAGTGGCGAACTCAGACCTTGGACCAGTTCAATTCATGGATCGAATGAACTTGGTGCATACTTACCAGTACATACTTTACAAGCGGAGACACAAGAGCCGTCTGCAAGAAGAGAAAAAGAAAACTGAGTGAACGTAAGGGATTATCTAGTGCCTACCGGGTGATGAAGATATTTATGTGATAGAACACTGCACAACGAGCAACAGCAAAGTGGCTTTGATAAAGCGCGCTTCCCTAAAGCATTTCGGGAATTTCGCGTTCACTTGGGTATGATATGCAAATAAACACATGTTTAAGCTTTGGTTAACGACTTATTGTAGCGCGAAGGCGAAGCCACAAAGACAAACAGCTATCGTCATAGGTGTTACTGGTTTCGCACTACAATATGTAGTTAAGTACACGTCAAGTAGCCCAACAACAAGTCATTCTGCTAAAATTTTAGTGTTGGTAGAGCTAAGAGAAATTCTTCTTTTACAGGTCCACGCTAAGGAAACCCCGTAGGTTTTCTAATCTTTCACGTTATCATAACAAAGTACGTGCCGGCCTGTGAAAAGCCGGCGAGAAGAGCGATGTCAGAAGATGTGGCAAGAAACGTGGAAATGATCGGTGTGGCATACACTTGCACACATAGTACAAGGTGTTGATTTTTTTTCTTAAAGGAAGCCGCAATGCGGAACGCTATTTTTGCTTTCGAACAAATTCGCTTCACGTTAGGTTGCTAGACAGCGACCTGACTTGCGCAAATGGGGCTCACTTTTGTGGCTCTTCAGTGCAGTTCTTGAGGACAAGAGGCTCTAAAACAAGTGCTGTTCTGGGGCTGTAGTATAATATGGTGGTGAGAGGACGCAGCCGTTTTAAAGCCATCAAGATAATTTTCTACAATATCCAACGTACAATAGCAAAGGCACGTTTTATAAAACGAGAAGTATGGCAAGAGGGTACGCTCTGAGATCTCATTTCTGTAAGTCACAACATTGAGAAGCCAAGACTAATAAATCCAAGGAAAAGCATTGAGGAAATTATATCTTTAGATGAAATGTAGAATAAATAAGGTAAAGAAAATGAAACCGGACGAAAACATTACTTGAAGCTGGCGATAGTCACAATGCATAACGCATGCCGGAACCTCGGCATGCGTTATTGTTTCCGCTCCTACCTGCGACCCGTTGCTTTCATGCCCACTTTCATTTCTGTTTAGCTAGTCGTCTCGAAATTTTATATTAACAACAAATATTTTATCTAAGCTTCCTCTCGCTTTACGCTCGGTAGGCTTCATATTGTTGAGACCAATTTTAACGAACTGAAATTTCGCTTACTGAATGGTTGGCAATAAAGCAAGCGACCTGTTCTATGTATTCGACTAATAAAGTAAGTGAACACTTGCATGAGGCGGTATCCGAAACTTCCCAGACTTGGTGAACAGAACTGTTTATTGTTATCATACCGTGTCTAGGCTTAGTGCCCTTGGAAGTAGTCGCCGTGGAACTGAATTCATCTGTTCGACCGGGTCAAAAAAGGAACTCGTACTTCGAATTGAATTCTCTGTGCAATATTTAAAGCTACGTTGGGAAGTCTAAGGCGTAGGATTTAGACACTCTGGCATCTAACTTGTTTCAGGGGGGTGCCACCGGTTTAATACGGGCGGCTTGATGTCGCAGCCCAGTGAAACGCCAACAGCTGCCAGGAAAAGTGAAACGGTTCAAGAATTATGACAGAAATTGCCTCGGAACACATTTTCAAATCGTCGTCTGTGAACCCGTTTAGGACCGTCAGCGCTTCCATTTGAATGATGTTCAAGGTGTCAAAGCGACACGCTTTGAGGTTCGACATCATTTCCGGAAACAAGGCGAAGTAGCACGGGGCCAGTCTAGGCGCGAAGGGAGAATCGAGTAGGATTTACACGGTGTTCTTTGACCAAAATTGGTGGTATTGAAGGAAGTGCCACAGAGCGCGTAGTCATGATGCAAAAAGCAGCTCTTGTTGCACCCATGTTCAGGTCATTTCTGGCAAATATCGTTTCGAAGGCGTCACAGACCGTCACATTACATGTGTGAATTAACAGCGTGCCTTTGGGAACAAATTACCGGCGGACTACCCCTTTGGCATCACAGAAAACGATGAACGAAGTTTTGGTAGAACTTCACACTTTTTTGTTTTTTCGGTCTCGGTGATCTCGGGTTCCCTTAGCGGGAAGGTTGCTGCTTCGTTTTGAGTTTGTACACGTAAATCCACAATTCATAAGCCGTGATGACGCCGTTCATAGAATTTGCGTCTCCCCGTGCAGTGGCGCGAAGCTCCATGCGAGCACCAATGAGCCGTTGCTCGTGGTCGTCGTCAGAACTCTGGGACCAAACTTCGCATTGACACGGCGTGGATAAACACCGCGTCACTGAAGCAGTTTTTGAGTGAAAATTTCTTGCCATTGCGCGAAAGCAACTGCAACCATTTGCCGCAGTTCATGAATTGTTCGGTGCCGTTTCCCTCGAATCAGCCCTGCAGTTTCCGCAACATTATTTGGTGTTGTACTGGTTCATGGCCTTCCCGGACACTCTCTGTCTTCCGCTGCGATTTAATCACCCTAGAACCGAGAAATACACTCAAAACACTGACTGCGTACAATCGCAGCATTACCATATACCTGACGAAGCATTTCCAGTAGCCAAGTTCTCAAACTTCGCGCAACATTTCGCGCAAACGTGCTGCTCACGTTTTTCATTCATTTCTCAAAACGCAGGCGGTTTCTTACACCTTAACACTCTAGAGTGCCCTCTGTCGAATAAACAATTCTATCATCCTGCTAATTGATACATCCGGTCATGTGATATTCGTGCAGCTACATATAATTACAGAAGCACGCAGCCTTGATAGTTTTTACGTAACAACGTCGGTCCGGGAATATTTAATAACACCTGGTGTGTACGGAACTTGCGCACTTACGCTTGATTTCTGGCAGTCGGTGCCGAAGTCGCTGGAGCACTACAGAGGAAATACAACACAAGAGAATACAAAATCATCATGGAGCATTGGAGTAAACAAAAGATGTGCACTTGTCCTGTCTCCTAGAGGTCACTCTGTTTGTGTTTTGTTTGCTTTCATCATGTGTCAACAAGGTATGAAGCCCACGCTTGGTCTGGCCTGCCAAAGCATTTCACATGGCGTTTTTTACATGGCATGCAGTGTAAACTGTAATTTCAGTTGTCGCACGCGTCCTACCAGTGTATGCAGATTGATGGAAAAAGTGTAACGTTTCTTCACACAACAAGGGAGCAGTAGAAATTAGCCGAAATTGTGCCCAGAACAAGTTGCTGGTTCCTTTGGTCATGATGGCTGTTGAAAAAAAGTCGCCTGTTGTTCAACCAATTCAGAAAGCTGCAGGTGTAAGGTGACCGTGTGGTGCCGCATATCACGGAATTCTGCAAGTACGATAAGCGTCGACACGCGAAGGAAGTCAAAACTCGTACTTCGAATTGAATTCTCTGTGCAATATTTAAAGCTACGTTGGGATGTCTAAGACGTAGGATTTAGACACTCTGGCATCTAACTTGTTTCAGGGGGGTGCCACCGGTTTAATACGGGCGGCTTGAAGTCGTAGCCCAGTGAAACAGCAACAGCTGCCAAGAAAAGTGAAACGGTTCAAGAATTATAACAGAAATGAAATATTGAGATACTGGACAGACTGGGGGATTCCGTTAAATTTTTTTGAACAATGCAAATGTGCGAGTATTGGAAATCACGATACGAAATGCAAATCAATGCATTTACAGCGCTTCGGAAGAAACTCAAAAATTCAGCCAGTAGAAGAGAACATAACAGAAAATGCATGATTTATCGGAAATGCATCTAGCCGATAGCTTTCTGTCATATGTAAATTTTCTTGACGCTCATGTCGAAAGCTACCGGCGCAGCTAGCGATTCGTCGCGTTACCTTGCCAACGACGGTACTCGGCAACGAAATGGCGAAGGTTCCTTGAGTGCAGCGAGTCAGCTGAACGGTGCCCGGCTTCGTCTGGTCAACGGAGTTCTTGAAGTCCTTGGCCACTGCGGAAAATATATGTACCATAAAAAACGGTTCGTCCTGCTCTTAAATTAGGTAGCAAATTATCATTTCGGATAGTGGCGATGGGTGTAATAACTTGCTGCTCTGGGCTCGCACGAGATTCGCAACTAGTTTTTATTCAGAATAAATGAAAGGAAAAGATGGTGTCGCTTGTTAAGAAACAAGGAAAATGGAACCCGGAGAGCAGTAGCAGGTTCCTTAAACGAAAAGGCAGCGTAGTTGATCTGAACCGGTGCACTCCAGCAAAGACGAAAGTAATGAGCGATCTGAGCCTCCTTAGTGGGCAGGGGTTGAAAATTTGCAATTTTCTTGGACAGGAAAACCCCGGTGGGTTTGGTGATCTGGCGCTGCCCAAGCTGAACGCGCTGTTGTACTGCATGCGTTCAAACCAAGAAATAATAAAATCATTAAATAAAAGGTGCCCTTATGACAACGCTACGATTTTGCTATGTCAGGGATCATGAAAGGAAGACGTTTGTATATTTATTCAAGGACATAGGAAACGCCAATTAGAAGATAAATACATGTAGCACTGTTCCACTGTCAGTCCTAAAAAACCGCAGTTGAGAAGGAAAAAAAAATATTAAGCTTACATTCTTTCTTTAGTTCTCTTGTAGAAGCACAACGCGAGCACGGGAGACCTTGCTCAGAAGGTGTGACCACCACAGTAAACAAACACCATTTTAACGCACATTGGTGCAATAACATTTTTTTCCAAAGAACGTTACTGAATCTTTTGCATTGTTTCTTGTTGACCACATTCGTATAACGCGTCTTTCTAGTATGACCTTAAGCGACTCTCCTACAGGAGCAGCAAAAAAATAAAGAGAAACTTTCGCACTTTGAGCAACTTACGAGCGGAGCTGTCCTTGTTCTTTGTTGCACTGACGAGGGCATAAATGACATCGCCATATGCGACCACCACGTCAGTAGCCTTGTTCTGTTCCTTCAGGGCTTCATACACGCACTGGAATATAAAGTTCACCGCTGGAAGTTTACTTGCTCGCCATTCCGTATTGCAGTTATGGTGCAAAAATCATCGAAATAAAATGCCTATCAGGAAAAAACCCGTAACATGCGCATACCAGAGCTCATTATCTCATGAAGTAGGAATTTCTCCACCCCTACTTTTACTTACAACGTATCGGCGGGGAAACGTACATCGGCGGAGAAAAACTGCTGAAATAACATCTCTGCAGAAAAGTGCTTAGGTAAACATCACGTACTTAATAATCTTATTTTGAACCAGTGCGTCAATTCTTACAAAAGGTCTTTACGCTGTGATAACGACACGTTGAACAGAAGCCCGTGAAAATATTGCGGGACTGTTAACGAGGTGACAGGTCTTGCGGTTGCGCTTCATATTTTACTGAAAGTAAATGTAGAGAGCAGTTGCATATGAAACGACAAAGCACTCCTGTTAGAAAATAAGTGTTTTTATGAAAGCGCAGCGCATCTTACCGTGACAAGAGGCTTCACAGCGTCAATAGGGTCCTAGAAGAAAATGTAGACAAAAGAAAATGTGTTTAATTCAGGCACCTTGTGTAGCCACAAGACAGCAACGTTGCTCTTCAAGGACAGCTCAAGCTTAGACAACCAGCACAATGTGAATCTGAAGAAAATTATCATTTTATGCGAGTAATTATTGCCGACAATTTCAATATCGGCTTCAACCACTGTGCGATAGCAACAGGCTACTGAAATGAATCCCAAACAAAGTATAAGTCGAAGTTAGGTTTTCGGAATTTTTTAACACATCAAATATATTTTTTTGGCCTGATAAAAGTTGTCTAGCACGCCACAGTGCGTTAAAAAACACTTACAGAAGGCGGCACGAGATCTGAGTCCCCAAAATCATAAAGCGAGGTCAGCATAATGGTTTACGGAAGTGGGCTCCAATATCACAGGCTGGCTCCTTTATCTCAGAGTGCTTAAACGCTTTGTTTCTCATAGCTACCACTACATGCCACATGATGTTCAAATCATTGTTTCTATCTAGTTTCGGTTATTCCAACTTATATTTTGCATTCTTAAAGACAGTAGGCCGTAATAGTGTTGGTTTTTCGACATGGGAACCTGCAGGCTTTCTATCGTTTTGCAACCGATACAATAGGGTGACCCTATTGCCAACACCGATTTATGTTTAGTACATGTATACAGCCATTTCTGATTGATCAGAGTGGTGCATGCTTTGGGACGGTGCCCAGGGCCATCTGCATGAGTCAGGTAAAGACGCCTCTAGAAATTATGGTCTATAGCCAAGTTATAAAGATAAATATATGTTGTAGCTGAGAGATCATGTCGTTGAAGGTAACGACATGAGCACATGTAAGTTGTTGTTCATACTATCCAACTTGTTTTTACTCACATCTGCATTACTGTTACACGGTAATGCGAGGTGTACTAAAAACTCATAGCCCCAGTAAGGGCACAGGTCGGAATGACCAATTCGTACTTATCAGAGCGGCAAATTGCCCTCTAAAATTACCTAATGTTACACCTGCCTGCTCGTTAGAATACGTCATGAAGAAATGACGTTGCATATTCGTGAAATAAAGATATAATCACATGAGACTTTATGCCCCAGTTCGGGGCGGAAGATCATTTTAGTACCGAAGCATTTCCAAAACCTCCTGCCACAATAACTAGCAATATTTTAAGGACAACGTATCATCAATCCAAGTAATGCACGAGCATGCGTTTTATCATTTCATTGACTGCCTTTTAGAGTCTCACAAAAGAGCTGCCTCGGGAGTTGTGCGGTTGCGGTGGAATACTGCTCAGCCAAAGATCCCGAGTTACCCAGCTGAAGTGACTGGGTTTTAATTGGGACAAAACGCGTAAATGTTCGGCTATTTTCATTTAGGTTAACATTGAAGACACCCATGTGTTCAAATTATGCCGTACACTTCCACTAAGGTGGCTGTCAAAGCCACAGTGCGGATTTAGAAAGTTAAGTATCACGAATCAATGAATGTACAGAACACAAAGAGGATATGCAGAAAGTACATGCACTTGCCTGTGAGGCGCTGCAGGTAGTTTGGGTGAGACACTGTAAAAAAGCAACAATGAGCAATTAGAGTATTGCGAACAGTTAGTTCAGTTGTTTGAAAAAGCCCAATCGAATTATTGCAATAGTAAATTTCTTTTCAAGAAGTGCAGAGCAGAACACATATTAAAGTTTAGCACACTGTTTTGTAGGGAGTTGAGTGCTTCGACTGAATAGCATAGTTTACAAATTATATTTAACTTCTGAGATGCAGCTACATGATTTGAATAATGAAGAATGTTTGCTGCTTAGTATAAACTCCCAGACGAGCGCATATCGGAAACACTGTGAGGTTATGTAATGTGTCCACTAAACGCGTTCTTTAGGCTAAGCAAATTAAACATTGGCTCCTTGACTCAAGACCAGTGCTATAAGCGCACGAAAGAGTGGGCAGGACGAAGGTTTCCTTGCTGTCTTGTTCGTCAAGCAGTTCTGCTGCCACAAAACCAAATAAATTCTACCTTAGACAATCTCAAAGCTTGCCTTCAAGGTCATTCGTGAGTGTGCTACATTGAGCTAGTAGGTTGAGCAACATTGTAAAATCTAGAGATAGTAGCGACATTACAGGAAGACATGTAAGACATGTACAGTAGCTATCAACAGAACGGTTATTCAAGGGAAATCCGTAGGCCTAGGGAACTTGACAGAAGTTCATAGTTAACACGGGCATTCTTCATACTCTAGTAGTCGTGCCTCTTCAAAACTTAATGTTATTGCTTATTGTCGAAACTTTTCGGCACAATGTAGCTCCCACAAGCTAAATGTGTGAGACTGCTCTAAACCGCTGCTTGCCTGAAGTGTACCAAAATCCTCTGTTTTGGGCCTGTTCTTGCAATAATTAACGTAACGACGCTTTCTTAATTTCTTTCTGAGGCTAGGCCTGGACGATTGCAGAACTTGCACTGTATCATTCTCCACATGTTTATTGGATGTACGGAGCTTAGGAGCATTGTTGATGTAATCACACTGTGTGAAATGCACTCCGTAACTAGAAACTGTGGGGCATTCTTGTCATAAAGGCCAAAAACAATGACGACAAAAATTTGCCGTGAGGTATTACATGTCCATTTTTCTTTATACGTTGAGTTCATGCCGGGGGAAAAACCTTCCTGCAGAAAGAAATTGCGACGACGTGGGAAATACAGCTCCGAATGGCAGTAACTACGATCGCTTACGTCTTGGAGTTTAAAAATGACTATTCAATTTCCTTAAGGTTTCCCTCGCTGCAATCAAGTACAGCAGCCGATGCAATTGTGAAGATTTGGAGAATGATAGTTTCCGAAAAAGAGTCAAGATAATTTGAATGAAAACGCAGCTGATGAACATTCCAAATTTTTATTCCACTTGAAGCGCAGAAGAGTGACGGCATATATCGTAGCACTAACGACATTGAAAATGTCCCTGTTCTGGAGTATGTGAAGGTTCTCATATAAGCTAAGCAAGTATTGGGCCTAATGAATGCGATGCATATTTTATGGATAACTTCTCTGGGGAAATGTGGCCATGTGCTTTGACGGCTTGATTTTTCGATGAGTACGGGAACATTTGTCAGCGAGAGCAACCGCGTAATATCAGCTGTTGCCGTAGTCTTATTCCCAAATTCGTAAAGTATGTATTGGCTATGAAATTATTTGTTTTATTTTTGTTGTATTGCATAACCTCATGTCACTTCCGTTCTTCGAGGAAAGTTTTGCTAACGTCAGCAACCTACTTGCCTAATCTTGGATGTGCAGCTTCAAAAAGTCAGGGAAAGAAACAGTAAGCTCCTTACATTTTAACTGTTGAATGTTCAAAAAATACCAAAAGAGAGCTTTTAAGATTGTTCTTGGCACGTCATATGACTAACACAGCTTCAACCACGTTTAAAAAAAGGCTACGGCTCAAGGTACGCCGAAGTCTCCCTTCAACGTTTGTACAGGTACGTTATACGATTGCGGCAGTGCTTCTATGGGAATACACTTGAAGTCTTTCGTTGCTTTTTGGTTGTTTCATGTTAAGACGCGTCCTGCATAAGCACGCTGAACAGCTCACGTGAGAGGTCATTCTGTGTCGGTTAATGTTCAACGTGCCTGAGTTGGCGCAGACACGCATTTATCGCATTAGTTCCCATAGTGTTGATGCGCGCTTTCACAGCTAGAAAACGCATTCCGTGCAGTGCTCCTCAACACAATATACATATTATGACAACGTGTGATTCTCTCGACTGGACCAATGATACAATTTCGCCCCGCTACAGGTTCAGTTATGTGAGCGGTTTAAATGCATTCATGTTGCAGCATTCCACAATTACGAGGATGTCGAAGTCGGAACAACAATACAGAAATGAGTAGAAACAATATAGAATCGAAGTAGACAACAGCAAGTTTCCCCCGAAGAGTTAGCTCCATTGAGCGCTCTTCAAGTCACCCAAGTTTTCGTTTGCCTACCTTTGCTGTTTGCTAACGGACAGGAAGGCCCAGCTTCCTATTGGAGACGTCCGCACCGAAGATGTGCTCCTCGGAGGATGGGGCACTCCTCAGGGCACCCTCATCTCCCCCACACTGTTTAACAAATGTTTGATTGGTCTTTCCGAAAGGGTCATACGCGTCGAGGGCGTCAAGCACAGCATCTACGCCGACGACATCACCATCTGGTGCTGCGGTGCCTGCGACGGCAGAGTCGAAGAAGCCATGCAGGGGGCGATGGACTTGATCAAGGAGTATCTCCGCCCTACCGGACTTCGGCGCTCCCCCGCCAAGCCGGAGCTTCTGCTTTACAGAAAAGAGAAGGGAGGCCAGCCCGAAGATTGGAAGCCAGTCTCCGAAAGCAGTATCAGTCTTCACACTGGTGACGGGGTGGGGGTTCGGGGAGGGGTGACCCCTAGGGTCGACATAATTCGGGTCCTGGGCATATTTGGAAATGGAGCGGCTCTCCGCAAGATCGTCTCAGACATGGACATCGCTTTCCGCCTCGTTCACAGAATCCCAAACCGACACCGTGGCATGAAAGAAAATATCCTCCTCAGGCTGATCAACGCCTTCGTACCATGACACTTCACGTGCAGGATTTCTATGTACAACTAGCTCAAGGCGGAGCAAGACATGCTCAACGCTCTCTTCCGCAAAGTAGTTAAAATGGCTCTCGGGCTACCCACCAAAACCCATACCGAGGATATCTTCAAGCTGTGGGTGCATAACGCCGCCGAGGAGATTGCCGAAGCCCAACAACGCGCATGACTCACTCACCGGACCACCACAGCGACAGGTAAACGCATCCTCGAAGAGCTGGGTTACCATGCTGCGGGATTCCCGATGGTTAGTATCCCGATCTCTAGGTGCATTCGTTGTTCCCCGTGCCCTGAAAGGTCCATGCAGTCAACAACGTGGGCAGGCGCAAGGCCAGAGGAGCAGCAATCTTCAAACAGATCAAGCAAAAGGTCATCAGAGCAAGCTTCGTCCACGCCTCGTAGCACAGCGATGGGAAGAATTTGCCGTCGTCGGGGTCGACTCCAGCGGCAAGATTTCCAATAGCGCTTCGATTCACACTTCAGATCTCGAATTCGCCGAGCAAGCCGCCATCGCCCTCGCCTGCTAGACGGCCAGGGGTCCGAGATCTATAGCGATTCCAAAACAGTAGTTAGAGCTTCTCAAAAGGCTTGCATCGCCGAGCAAGCTGCTCGTCTGCTTAGCGTCTCGAGTCCGTATGCTCTCACGCGTCATTCGATTCGCTGCTTCCCACTGACGTAGGGTCGGTAGAGGGTGCTCCGTAGAACCTCAATGAGTCTGCTCACGGGGATGCGCGTGACCTCACCGACCGCGCTTCCTCTGCAAGAAATTGCCGACTCTCCTCCCCCTACGGCCACAGGAACGCACCTGCTACTGCCAACGAGGTCATGAAATTCTTCTACATGTCTAGAAGGCTCTTTCCGCCCACTCATCCCAAGTTGAATAGGGCGCCAGGCATATCTCTCAGACTCTTATAGACCGGCACATAACCATTGCTGGCCGCTCTACAGGGAGTCTATCCCGACGTATATCGCGACGACGCCTGCCCTAGCTGCGGGCCGACCTCGACTCGAGCACACATGCTTTGGGAGAGTGAGTCGAGATACCCCAACTTCAGCAAGGAGGAGTGGGACTCGCTTCAGCGTAGGCCCAATCTAAACAAGGAAATCCTGGCTTTCCGACGTGCTCGCGATCGGGCCACTAAGCCAGACCTGCCGGTCCCGACGTGGGACAAGCCGGGTGCGCGACGAGCTCGCGTCCTCGCCGGACCTGCAATAAAGCTCTTTCACTCACTCGCTCACTCACGCATTTATTTCCGTTTACTGCGCCGTTCGTATCTGCACTACAGGGCTCCTATAGGAACAGCGGAATAAACGAAGTGTACAAACAGCGCAGTAGGCGTTCTTATACACATGACCAGGCGGTTGTCAAGCGGCAATGGAAACGCAGAGCTTGTTGTCATTGGCCGTTGCGAGATCTAAGTGGTTAGAATGCTTTCGCAAAGTTAGAGAGGCTGCGGCTGAAAATGGAAATCAAAATAAAAAAAATTTCAGCGGAGAACAAAAGACGGGCTACGACGTGAATGTGAATGTGAACAATGTGAATTCAGAGATGCTACCGCTACGCCACCTGGGAAACTTGCCGGATAGTTTCTTTTTGTTGTTAAAGACACCAATGAATAAAAACATTTCGGGCCTTGAGGCCGCATTACTTGCGTTTATCTTGGTATTTTGAAGGCCGATTCTTGCCCTCTTTTCGTGCCCCCTGCTCTGGCCTTTTCTGCAGTTACGTATTAACTTCCTAAAGCCATTTCTAAACACAGCTTTTACTAACATGGCGAACCTACTATTTTTCTGGCACTGACTGCCATCGGGGTGTTCTGTTGATCGTGGACTGCCGTTGTTTGCAGAGAATTCCACCCAGGGCATTTCATAACAAGAAGATATGCAAGTAGGATAAGCGCCTCTGTGCGTACCCCGATGGCTGCAGTTTGGAGCTTGGGCGAAGCTTCGCAGGATGCGGTTGCGAGAGAGAGAGAGAGAGAGAGAGAGAGAGAGAGAGAGAAAGAGAGAGACTCGTATTAGAAAGAAACAGAGAATTTTGCCGGCGCATACACAACCGCTGGCATGCTACTCTGTATAGTGAAGGCGCATGGGATTAAAAAATTCCAGAGGAGAATGGGAGAAAAAGAGCAGAAAAGCTTTTCCTGATGGAAACATCGAATCATTAAGATGGCAAACTGTGTTGTTCGCGCGTATGTTCAACGTAACTTTAGACACTTCGTTAAAGAAAAGAATGTTTATCCATTGGAACGATTTCCTGAATAAGCACAGCACCAGAATGATCTGTGAAAATATAAATAAATATTTCAGAGGAGTTTTCGGAAGCTATACCACTTATCTGACTTATCATTCCAACCGAAAATGAAGAACGAAGCTTCTTAGAACACGTTCCTTAAATACTGTGCTTAGTTACGACGTTGTGACTGTGAAAATATTCATGTCATAGCCGAGCAGTTCACAGAAATGTCGTTGGAAATTGTGCCTCTAACCTTTCGCACATTTTTTGGGAAGAGAGAGAGACCAAATGATAAATGAAAGGTAGGGAGGTTAACCAGGACTGAGCCCGGTTGGCTACCCTACCCTGGGGAAAGGGAAAAGGGGACGGCAAGTTTAAAAGCAGAAGAGGAGGTCTACTGGGGATATCGTTCAGTCTGGATCGTAGACGCTGAGTCGATACGGTATCTTTCAAATATCGCAGCAGCGCTTTTGTGGCCTTTTGTAGCCATTTTGTCGGATGAATATATAAATATATAAAGAGTAAATAGAGGTAAATACCTTCTTCAGGTTGCTCACATCCGGGATATCCACATCCTTGCAAGAACCTGGAACAGAGTGCGTTATGTACAGATCCTCCGCGAATAGTTTTGTCATGACTTCATTTGCGCAAAGGACCAAAGCGTAACAGAATGACAAACATTAGTGAGAAAACTTTATCTGAAGACTCGTCTCAAATAATTTTTATCACTTATGTTTAATTGATAGACCCGAGGGCATTACATAACATGGAGCCTGAGCATACGCGTTTTAAAGGAAGCCGACTGAACAAAGCGGAGTAAAAAAAGACTGGGGGAGAAATGAATGGGTCAGTGTGGATAAAGCTAGTAACACTTATTAGACAAATGCTTTGTGTTTCCACAACGCAGGTATGATAATGACGTTCAACATATTACTGGCTACAATAAACATTTTATGCTGCATGATAATATACGAATGCAGCACGTACAACTTGCTGCAGAAAGAGAAAGCAGCCTTATGTTCATTGCAGCCTTCTGTTCATCTCGAAACAAATTCAGTTCCTCACGCGTGGCAAAATTGTCAGTTTCAATTGTCAATCGACAATTACGATACGCCCTGATGCTAAGTTTGAGCGCAGCTCTACGCATGTTTTCTTTGCGCGATATATTGGCTGGAGGGGGCAATCTGTCTCGCACGGCACGTTGCAAATGGAGCGAGCTGCGGCGCGACTGCCTCGCCAATCCGGAGATTCCGAGAGCCAGCGTGCGGGAAGCGTGCGGGCGCGATTCACAGCACTTGCCGCCAACATACCTCCTATACGACGCGCGCTGCTATGGCGCCATTTCGTAGCCAACGCTCGCAGCACCGTCGCCGCACTACGCTTTTCTCCTCTCCCTTTCGTCAAACCCTCCTGCTTTTTCTGCCTCACTGATTCGGTGCCCCCTCCTCTCCACTTTCCTTCTCGCGTCTTCCATTGGTCGCTACTCCCTGCGTTTGCGCTCATCTTATCGGTGTGTTCGTTCGCTGGGTTACGCCACCGACGCCGACACTTGCCGCAAGACCGGGCGCCTAAGAACTGAGCCCTAAAGGAAATTTACCATTGCTGGGAGAGCAGCTTAGGGGTAGGCTGCGACTGTGGGGACCGAAAGCTTGCAGAGCCATTTTTTTCACGGCAACCCCTTAATGATTGTGCTTATTGCACTTGTGCGTGAAACGTAACGTTATTTTACCAATATTGCATGCATTGGTAAATTTGCAGGAAGATCGTATTTCAGAGCAAAATAATTCAGTCTTAGTGCTCAGTCGTGATAGATCAGGGGTTGTGAAGGGCGGTCTGCCCACACTAGTGAGGGGAAGAGAGATCTTATAAGGCTTTCTAAAGCAAGACCTGGCCATATAGCTTTACTTTTAACGATCATTGGCTTTCCACGTCGCTTCAGTTTAGTGTTTGAAAACTGTTCAGCAATAAATTGAATCTAATGTCTCTTTCCCAGAGATCTGTTCCCCGCAGGAAGGTTGTTAACTTCACCATCATTCAATTTACCTATGGCGTGGAAACTAGGCATTATAAAAACTAATGTACGAAAGACGCAGCGTGCGTGTTCCGAAATTGTAATTTTGTAGACTATTCTCACCGACGTTTCTCTTAGAAATATAGTTCAAGAAATAAAAAGAGCGTTTGTGCTTCGTGTGCAATGTGAGTTGTCATTGGATCTGGATTTTTGGAAATTTGCGGCTACAGCTGAGCTTGCCGCGCCTAAGTTGCCGTTGGTTGACGATTGGGCAATTATATTTCGCGCAAACATCGTTTACCATAAAGAAACGGCGGCGGCCTGCAGAAAATGAAAGCCGATGCTACAAGAAACAACAAAATTTTTTGTCGCACTGACTTGCCATTGCTGCTCTGAGACCTCAATGGAGGTTGGTACATAAGAATGAACAATACAGGGCCATTAAGTATCGTGATGAACATCTTACTTTTATGCTAGAAAGTCTTTCCATACATTAGAGCCTGTTAATCATCCATCAAGCTACAAAACGTCACTGTTGCGTAATGCGATATTCCGAGTCACCCAGATCATAATTATTCTGCAGGCTTGGCGAGTGATTACCGACTATCTACAGGCGTCAGTGATGGATACACAATTGAAAATACAAAGAAAAAAGACTCACTGCTGCTAGCCGATAGGACGCTGGAAAAAGACATCAAGCCGAGGCACACAAGTATGACAAAGCCAAACATCTTTGAAAGCTAGGAACCGGAGTGTATGCGAGCCTGAGTGGAAGTGTATGGTTGCTGTGCTGTATTATGCTCTTTTAAACTAGTTCGGGGGGTATTTTTGGACACGCTTCTTCCGTTTGAAGGGCATAAATAACTTGGTTGTAGAAAATAAAATAAATTGGCTTTGCAAGTTTTCGTGCGTTAGTTGCAATGGCGGGATGTTTTTGAAACCAACCTATCCGACCTTCAAAATGCAATAGCTTTATGGGTGCTTCTACGCCACCCAAAAACAATTGCTTTTTTTCAGTTGTCGGATGCACCGGTGACCTGGATGTATATCGCACACATGCGAAGGTTAAGCACCCGGTGCATATATATTTGTTTATACTGCATTGTTATTCCCTCTCTATTTCCTGTCATAGGCGCATATAGGATGATCAAATGCTGAAAATAGATAGCTGCGTGAATGTTAGTGGCGACGCTTTGCGCTTTAGCTCTTTAAGGCTTGTGACTGCTTGAATTGCCGTCGCTTGCTTCATGCATGTACGTTGCTTAGAAGCCGCGTTTTGAGTTTAACTTAAGTTTCTATTTACCGGTGTTTCGCTACGAGGGTGGTGTACAGCTGGGCGTACGTTTCCGAAGTTAGCCATTATTATTTTTTTACATGATATCAAAGATTGGAACATTGGCCATATAGACAGCTGGCATTGCAAAAGATTTAACGGGACAACGAGCGAAAAACGAAGAAACAAACAAGGGAACAGGAGCATAAAAAATGCTGTCAAAGACTAGAACGAAATAACAAATCACTAAGACTGAGTTCATGTGTCACGGTGGAAAGATAAAAAAGTCGTAAACCTACAAGAACGGCACAAGAATGGAATGGTAAGATGGACATAGAGGAAATTACAAAGATGTATAAACCACCGTTTACAAGGAACTTGTGAAGTCACTGTCCCCAATGAAATCACCTAAAGCCATAAGAGTAGTAAATGTTTTTCTTGGGTATGACGAGGTTTAAAACACTTTTTGCATACAGAGGGTGCCTATCAAAAGCATTCAGATGAGTGCGAATGAGCTCTCACTGCTGGTGATTTTTTCGGCTTAGACACATTTGAAACCCTTTGAGCAATTTTTCGTGGCCCCCTGAGCAGTAAAAGTTTTAAAGAAGTTGCACTTAATAAGCTTCATTCCAAACCGGTACAAATGTTAGCCCCATATATACCAACGTATATGTTTTTCTAAGTGTCGCAAGCCTTTGCTTGCTTTTTGCATCTATGGTGTTTAGGAGACGTAGATGCTAAACAACTGCTTCAATTTAGATAACAACAGTTTTTATTTACCAGCGATTCGTGCCTCTACCAAGGTGGCGTGCTGCTGGGCGTACACCCCCAAAGTTATCCATTATTATTTTTTAGTGGTTACAACATGGGAACATTGGCCATATAAAGTGCTGGCATTGTGAAAATTTCAGCGGGAAAGTAAAACAAATGACAAACAAGCAAACAAAGAAGCAGAAGGATACAAAATGTCGTCAAAGTGTAGAACGCAATAACAAGTCAGTAACACTGTAAGTTCATGCGCCACGGTGGAAATATAAAAAGAGGCTGTAAAACTACAAGAACGGCGCAAGTATGAACAGATCATTTGGACATAGAGGAAGCTATAAAGATGTATAAACTGCTGCTCACAACGAACTTATCAAGTCACTGTCCCTAACGAAATCTCCTAGAGCCTGAAGAGCAGTGTATGTTTTTTTGGGGGAGGGGAGGGACCAGGTTTCAAGCAGTTTTTGCGCACAGAAAGCGCCTATCAAAAGCATTCGGACGAGTGCGAATGCGCTCTCACTGCTGGTGTTGTTTGCAACGTGGCCACATTTCAAATATTTTGAGCAACTGTTGTGGCCCCCTGAGTGGTTACATTTTTGAAGAAGTTGCAGGTAATAAGCTTCCTTCCAAACCGGTACAAATGTAAACCCCATAAATACCACCGTATATGTTTTACTACGCTGAGTATATTACTTTCGAGTGTTCTATTTAAGCGTGCTAGACGTTATACACGACCCATAGCACATTGTTTGATACGCCAAAGCAAGTTTAAAGCGGTGGACAGCTCAGCCAACCACTCAGTAAATAGGTTCTATACTAATTGTTTTTACTAATGTCATATATGAAGCATCTTCTTTTATGCGAGTGAATTTTTCAGGGCCATAAACAAATGTTATGAAGTTGCTTAAGCTTTTCCTCATGTGGAATGGTGATTTGCACTTCGGAAGCCAAAACTTGCCCTCCCATAAGAGTGCTTGACGTTGGCTAAGGCGACTGTACTTGAAGGCATAACGCAGTGCAAGAAAACAAGTGCAACGAAATGCACATATACACGTCGTAGGCACTTCGTAACACTAGATACGTACAAACGTATACAGTATATTGGTGGGGCAGTGCAATTAGATTCCTTTGGTCGATACTTATGAACAAATGGGAAAAGCTTTGAGTTCTGCCAAGGAATTCTGTGCCCTCTTTAATACATTTTATTTACTGAATTGCACTTTAAGGCAATTTAGTTTATTCAAGAACCCCGACGCTAGTTCAAATGAAATTTGGTAATGCCTTGAAATCAGTGTCTTTCATGTTTCTTGCTCTTAAATTTGTTTCTGGATATTGTTACAGGGCTTGCAATCTTTTGGAGAAATTGGCCTAAATTGAAGGATTGACTATACGGCTTTTTAGCTGCTATGCCCACCAAAATAAACATCGCCGTGTCTTTTTTTTTGAAATGTTTTGTCATATGGCCTCGAAAGCGAAGGCAAATTATACGTTATTAACAGCTCTGACATACTAAGGGAACAACAAAATCTGGCAACAGATACTAAATAATGATTTCAGTTTTTTTTGGTGAATCAATCAAAATTATGACATGTAGCTTGATATGCCAACTCGAAGTAGCCGACATGGCGCGGCGTTTTATCGACTGCCCTTAGCCATTGACCGCGAAAGCCTAACTTGCGTGCATATTTCAGAGAGCTGGCTGATGATTCCTTACTGCAGTGTTGTCAGAGAAAAGCTTACAATACGTTTATAAGCATTCTGAAGGAAGCATATACCTACTGTTTTCCGTTTAAACAAGTAAGAAGGTCCACTAAAACACGCAAGCCATGGGTTACGAATGAGCATCTCAAAATTATTCACGATAAAAATTGATTATATGCTCAATTCGCGAAAACAAAGGCCATTAATGATCTCGCAGCATTTAAGAAATTCCGCAGTGGTGTAACTAAACTTTTGAAAAACACAAAACATGCATGCATTGAACATCGGTTTTATCAAGCAAACGGTCGAAGCGAAACAGCCTGGCGTGACCTTAACAAGCTTTTAAGACCAGACCGTGAAGATGAGTTGGAAGTTACTGTGGGTGGCAAGTCGTTAAGGGGCGAAGAGCTAGCAAACAGCTGTAATGACTACTTTACTTCTCTAGCCTCAAGCAATTACAACAAAACAGCAATTGAGTTATTGGGCGTACTACCCAATAAACATTCAGCCTTTTTTGAGCCAACGTATCTGGCAGAGGTTTTCTTAACTTTCATGTCCCTGGAAAACGGCAAAGCGCGTGATATTGATGGGCTGCAAATAACACCAATTAAATTTGTGCTCGATCTTCTTTCACCTGTCCTCACTCATATATTCAATATTGCTTTATCTACTGGAGTCTTTCCCGAAGCAATGCAACATGCCAAAGTTACTGTACTGTTTAAATCGGGGAACAAAATGATATTTTCAACTTACAGACCAGTTTCAGTATTACCTGTAATGTCAAAACAATTAGAAAAGCTATCTGTAAAAGAGTTACATCATTTTGCGAGAAACATTCTATCATATCCATGAAGCAGTTCGATTTTCGAAAAGGGATGTCGACAGAGCTTGCTTTACTGTCGCAAAAAGAATTCATTCTTAACGGTTTTGAAGATAAAAAAATAACAATAGGAGTTTTTACTGACCATTCTAAAGCGTTCGACCGGATTAAACATTTAATTTTATTTTATAAATTACGACATTATGGGTTTCGCGGCGCTCCGTTAGCACTTATACAGTCATATTTAAGACATAGAAAGCAGTGCGTCTCAATTAAATCCCGTCGATCAACTCCTCAAAAAATGTTGCAAGGAGTTCCGCAAGGCAGCGTTCTTGGGCCAACATTGTTCAACATCTACGTAAATGACATTGTTCATATAAGCAAAAAAACACACTTCCTAATTTATCCGACGACAGCAGTTTGTTTTTCCAGTCAACTAGTCTGGCTTACCTTTCGAACGTGGCAAATGACACCCTGAGTAGTTTCTTAAATGGAGTCAAACTAACTCGTTGGAAAGAAATAGTACGAAAACAAAAGCTATTCGGTTTGCTCCACCACAGAAAAACATTGATAAAAACATGTTAAAGCTGGGTGCGGAGAGGGTAGTGCTTGTAAAAACAGTAAAGACTCTAGGAGCAGTTTTTAATGAGAATTTATTGTAGGATGATCACGTCACGCGAGTTTCAAAGTCTTTGGCCAGGGTTTGTGGCATACTATGCAAATTCAGGCATGTTTTACCCCCTAAAATTAAACTTTTAATCTACAACAGCCTTCTTGCTCCTCACATAAACTATTGCAATCTCCATATGGGGAACCACTTCCCAAACGAATCTTCACAGACTACTAGTCCTGCAGAAAAAAGCCATTCGCAATATTGTGAATGCCTCTTACGATGCTAATACAGCTGCAATATGTCGCTCCCTTAATCTGATTCCCATACAACACTCGTACGAAACAAACCTCCTTTTAAAGTGCAAAAACAGTCTTCTATACAACAACACATTTTTCTTAGGTATATGCAAATTAACTTACCCACACAAGTACCGTACAATATGAGGCAAAAGTATGCTTGGCTACTGCCATTTTCACGAACAAATTATGGCTTTACTACGTTAGAACATCACGTACCGAAGGTACTAAACACCTTACAGAGTGTTGATATAAATCTAAATGATATTTCTAAGCGAACGTTGACAGCACGACTTTCAGAATACGGTGCATTTGCGTGGAACCGGGGACACAAACGGTTGAGCAATTTGATTAAAATGACTTATACAACGGTATTTTTCTTATATTTCTTGACTATCCTTTGTACGAAAGCAGGTTGCTGTGCTAAATTATACCCTTATAAGTGGCTGTATGAGTTACAATGGCAAGTTTCTGAAAAATGAATGTTGTAACAATGTTTAAAGAACAATGTTTCAAGAAAATGCTATAAATGTACTTGTCTTTTTTTCTATTGGTGAATATGTGTGCAGTTCTTTTTTTCTCTTTTTTCTCTCTCTCGTTGACAAACTAACAGGAAGTTTTTTGGTATGAGTGTATGTATATGCATATTATATGTACTCTGAATGTATGTATCAATCTGTGGCTGTTGCCAAGAAAAGGGGCAAGGACCTAGTCAAGCTGCTGTATTGCAGCTTTTTGTTCTTACCCTAGCGTTCTCTTTCTGCTGTAAAAAAGAATGCTGAAATAAAGTGAAATGAAATGAAATACGAAAGAAGTTTTGCCATAGGTCTAAATACTACTGACCGCACAACCATCTAAATTTTATGATATAGAAAGAATAAATGAGTATGCTGTTGTAAATAACTTCAGCGTTGTGTTTGAGAACTCCCGATTTCTGCGATGACTTCCTTTTGTAAGGTACAAGTAATAGGGAAGTCAAGATTGGCCTCTGGTAATAGCAACTTTATTCTACCCTTTGCATTCGGTTTATTGTGGATGGACCAAATACTTTTGCATTTAAGTGTTGCCCTTGACCACAGAGAATATTCTCGCGACCTTATGGAATAAATGCACTCGCATATTGCGGCACTCGCATAGTACTGAATTAGTAACCGTGGCGTCACTTGAAACCTGCCAGCTGCAGTAGAGCGGAAGCAACGAATATAAAGAGACTGCGAGACAACTCGTCGCCAGGGCCAAGAGGGCAGTCGAAGCCAGGGGGTTCCTGGACTAAGGAGCCTTCCCACCTTAGGGTGATACCGGGCCTCGCTCGGGACACTGCTTCGTACAATAAACGTTTCTTTCTCTCTCTGACTGAAGCCGTAGCATGAATTCTTACACGTTGAGTATAGACCCAAGTAATGCGACTCTTAAATATGTATATAATAGTACTATTGACGATTTAACGCTCAATTTCCAATTTTATCTATGTGCGGGGTAGCTTTTACTACGCCATTCCTAAGCTGAGCATCCTGGTATACATTGCGGGGTGATCGCATAAGGTGATCTCTCTGCTCAAAGGCCGTGTCCGGTACATTTTGCGCGTCAAAGAACTTCATTAACCATTAGTGAGATGCACAGGTCGCACAGGGGCGTTTGTGTGAGCAGGGGTTTGGTGTGTTGCGTCACCCCATTCTAGAGCACACGAGCGTTGGACCCTCCCGCGCCTAACCGTGCTTGGCTTAGCCATGTCAGGGGAAAATCGATTCATGGGTGGTGGAGGCAATGCTGACTCGACCTCCATGACCCTTACGAGGAGGCAGAAAACCCATTTGTCTTCGGCTCCACGCAAACAGCACTCCCGGACTGATCAATCCGGGAGAAATTGGTAGTTGCCTTTTTCTCTCATCATCTTCAACCTTCGCCTTTCTCTATCACTTCCAATCTTTCCTGCATCCTCCTCTTCCGATTCCCAAGCAGCTAAAGTTAACGTTGTGTATTCGATCCAGGCTAGGATATCTTATTTATTTATTTATTATTTATTATGATACCCTCAGGGCCCAATGGGCATTACAGAGAGGGTGGGTACATGGTTTACAAACAAAAAGCATTCAAGCGTATAACACAAGGACAAGGTAAACAGACAGTAAGAGCAGCAAAATGAAAGAAAGAAACAGCAATATTTCAGTCATTTTAAAAGATGATCTGTCACAGCGGTCTTGAATGATGACGCATCCGCTAAGGTGGTGATAGAAGAGGGAAGGCGGTTCCACTCAGAACAGGTTTTCGGCATAAAAGAATGCAGGAACATGTCAGTGCGACAAAGAGGAACAGCTACCTTATTGCTATGATCGATACGAGAGGATAAGTACACTGGCTGCGAAATGAGTTGCTGATTCAATGAATGGTGATGGAACACTTTGTGAAATAAACAAAGGCGCGAGATGTTGCGCCGAGTTTGAAGGTCAGAAAGGGTAAGGGATGATTTCATCTGCGAGACACTAGCGGTACGTGAATAGTTCGACAGAATAAAACGAGCTGATCGATTTTGAAGGTATTCTATGGATTGAATGAGAGTGCGGTGTGCCGGATCCCGAACTGCACACGCGTATTCGAGTTTCGGACGAACGAAAGTTTGATAAAGCATTAATTTTAGGCGCTGTGGAGCTTGGGAAAAATTGCGTCGGAAATAACCGAGAGTGCTATTTGCATTGCCTATGATGTAGTCAATGTGAGTATGCCATGACAAGTCATCAGATATGTAGACACCGAGATACTTGTAGGCAGACACGCGCTCCAGTCCGATGTCATTAATTCTGTATTCTGAAGACATTGAGGCATTAGTGCTTCGCGAAAATGTCATGTGCTTGGATTTACTGATTAATATTAGGTTACAGTAGCTACGCGCCGGTGCAGTTGGCAATTCCTTGGAGTCTCGAGCATTCCCTTCTTGCGCTCGGTAGTGGGCAGCTGGCGTAGCTAGCGAAATAAAAGAAGTTATTTATGGCTTTGAGTACTTTTCCCTGGCTGACTAATGGCCCTCTTTCGAAAAGAGAGCGCAGAGAAGAAGCTTTCAAATTTTTTGCCCAACGCCCGGAATCCTTCCAGAACAATAACGTGATACATCGTCAATGCCCCGAAAAGGAAACAGCAACCATTTCACCATTTACTGTTGCAAAAGTTCTTACCGACGTGCTGGGTCCCGAATTCAGAATCGCTAAGATGGCTAGCGGTGACCTACTGTTTGACGTACGTGACCACCTCCAAGATGAGAAGAGCCCAAATATTCCGGCTTTTAGTAATGTCCAAATCACTGGAACTGCCCATCACTCCACGAGAACATACAGAGGTGTGGTATCAGTGGCTGTCTTGAACCTAAGCAAAAAAGAACTACTCAATGAATGGTAGGAGGAGGATGTCAAAGTGCAAAAGATACAGATCAAACGCAACAACAAATAAATTCCTATAAA
This sequence comes from Dermacentor variabilis, assembly GCF_050947875.1. Classification (NCBI taxonomy): domain Eukaryota; kingdom Metazoa; phylum Arthropoda; class Arachnida; order Ixodida; family Ixodidae; genus Dermacentor; species Dermacentor variabilis. The sequence goes on along the minus strand of NC_134578.1, from coordinate 102,378,849 downwards.
ACAACTCATTTTCACATTATCTGCAAGTGCATTGCCATAATATGTTGATACAGGCTATAAAAATAGCGAATAAAGCTATACATTACAAATCCACGTAGACGTTTCACATCCAAAACATTTGTCTATGGTTGGCAAACCTTACGAGGCGGGCGCACTTGCGCAAAATATAGTAAATAAAAACACGCTTACGTCACCTGTACTAGCATGCTACATTGTGCGAACTGCGAGGGTGATCGTGCCACATATTACCTATCACGCCCTACTTAAGAAGAAGAAAAAAATACCATTTCGCTGAAAGTTAAACAGAACAACTCTTTTCAGGATGCGCGGAAACGTATTTCGTTCATTCATATTCAAGGATATGCTGGCGTAGCGCGCAAGTGGGCAACGTCGCAGCAGACTCCGGCACCTGCCCAGCCCACACAGGCTATGGCAGCGGCAGTGCCACGAGCCTCCTTGGCGACAACAGCCCGCAATGCTGTGCCGAAACAAGAGGTCCCATCGACCTACGGGTCAGTGACCTACAAAGCTTCGTCTCTGTAGGCGATTGTCGCACCGAAAACACCACCCTCATGTGAGTCCAGCATTTCTCAGGAGTCGATGGACACAACCCTAAGCCAGCCGCCGCGTCCAGCTCCTCGGGAGCGGCGCGATTCTGGCGACCCTCTAAGAAAGATAAACCAAATATTACGGGTCCTGGAAACGCTCCTTAAGCCAACTTCCCTCACCTTGACACGCAGAGCAAAAACACAAACGATATGGGCACACAAATATTATACTGGAATGCAAGAGGCCTTATGCTCAGCCTCGCCGACATTAAAGAAATTTTGCACTAACATATTCCAAACGTGCTGCGTGTTCAGGAGACACATCCTAAGTCATCACAAGCTTTCTCCTCCAATACGCTATTTTCCGGAAAGACTTAGACGACGCTGTTGCACCATCCGGCGGTGTAGCTACAATAGTCGACAAAGGCGCTGCCTGTCGGCAACTGCAGCTCCGAACTGCTCTTGAGGCAGTTGCTATCCAAGCAGTGCTATTCAATAAGCTAGTCACCATCGTGGCTGCATACATCCCCTCTCACCCCCCCCCCCCCAAGTTATCAAGTTTCTAGAACAACATCCCTACATTTTTTTTCACCAATGTTTCACCAATCCCTACATTTCACCAATGTCTTCGGTGAAGTAGACAAGGCACAGTGTTCATACTTAGGTATCATTAGGGCCGTAATATGTGTAATGTCTAACGAAGTAACCGTCGACTTCTATTGCACACTCCTTAATGATGCCGAAGTGTAATGAGTGGAAACGTTCGAAGTGGGTGCGTTAAAATCACCTTTTTACAAACTACTACGTATGAAACTAGTCCAGAGCTCAGAGCTTTATTATTGTCTTTTACGAGCGGCGTAAAATTTGTATCGCTGTCCTGGCATAGGATTACAAAGGAGGTCAAATTTTGAGAAAACAGGGATAACGCTGCGTCATGGGATGCCAAATGCATGTTGGAGAATAGAGTTGTTGGAAAATTCTTGTTAATATTAAGCAAGCGGTTGCCATTGTTAAGCTGGCTTTATTTGCTACGTTTGCTAAACTTTCAATAGAACTCTTCATTTCCCAAACTTTTTCTTTAGAAAGAATGAACGCAGAGCCTAAATGGCATGCGTTGCGAATGTTTACGTTTCTGTGTTACTAGAAGCGTTACGAAAAACTATTAAACCCTCGTTTTTGGGGAGATTTTAAAGCGTGATTCGTGTGTTGGGTTCGCCTGGTGTCCTCAGTAAACTAAAGAAGACAGCTTCTTTATGTTTGGTGACGGTAAGGACGAGGACATAGGTGATGTGGAGGCAAAGTTCAAAGTGGGTCAGTAGTTAAGGCTGTAGTAGTAAATTACGTAAGTGTGCATTTTAAACCGTTGTGGATATGTCTAATGAGCGGGGCAGAACTTAAACCGTTGCCCTGACAACTACAAATGTAACCGAAAACAAATGCTGCGGAAAAAATAGAACGCTATGAAAATGTCTGCTGTGAAGTTGGACGACCCGAATGAAACGCAGATTTTGAAAGAAGAATTCTTAGTGTAGTTTTATAACGTGTGATATGGATGCTATCCGCTTTGCTTCCCAATGTCCCGATATATCTGTAGGTCACAGCGTGTTTATATTTAGTTGTGATGGGAGGGTTGTTCATGATAAGTGCGATGTCTGAGAAGATGTTTACGTCTATGGTCTAGTAAAAGCGTTCCAAGGAACCAGTAAATATACTTTATTGCTATTTTCGCTCGTCATAACGGGTTAGTAGTAGGTTTCAGCGAGGTCTTCGATGAACTAATCAAAGCACATTGGCTATATTTGGCTAAAATAAGGAGCACGTTACAGGTAATGTGTAGCCTAAGTTCAAAGTGAAGGGAGAAATCGAAACAGTGGCGTCAAATTACGCAAGCAGGTGATCGGGGGCTTTATCTATGTGTTTCACGAACAGAGGGGAATTCACGAGTATGCCGAGCCTTTGAGTGAATGGGGGACAAAACCAAGATTAAATCTAGCAAAAATACGAAGGGATGCCCAGTTATTGTTCTGGTGAAGTAAAATGCAAGTTTATAAATTACTGGTTTTCAGAAATGTCTAAGAGTACGTGCTCTAGAGGTTACATGCTGCCAAGGTTCCAAACATAATCGTTATGCGAATGTAATTAGAGGAAATTAATACTCGTATTTAAACTGCTCGAAAGAAACACCTTCGCTGCAACTTGGTCCGTAATTTTGCAAGGTCTCAAACGTCAGATGGCGTTTTGTTTCCTTCTTTTCTTGGGAATATAGGAAGTTTTTAATGTTGTCTGAACTGTGTGTTATATAACTTCGACAATACCATTGCTTTGACTAGAGATAAGGTAGTGCTGTAGACCTATACCAAAATAGTATTATTAGTTGAATTATTAAAACTGTAGCAAATTTATTTTTATATTGGCTGTAGCGTTGCTGCTGTGCACGGTCCGAGAGTTCTCTCAGGGGCTAATTGCTTTTCGTCAACGTATCACCAAGAGGTTTCAAATATCTTTCGCTAATATATTCGCACAATTTTTTCTCCAAGATGCTTCTTTATGTGTGACTGTTAAACACGTATGTGGCTGCTAATTACAAATTTACTGACGAACGCAATTACAGGCTCTTTCTCATAATGGAATAGTTATTGTCCATATATGTAGATATATCGATACATATAGGGAAAGGGTTGTATAGTTTGTGTACCCCCACACCCCCTTTCGAGAAGCAGTTAGAAAAGTCATGGATAAGATGACGCATAAGCTGCAAACTTCGTAATGATGATGATTATATATAAATTTTTAAGGCTCAAGGCGATATTATAGCAAATAGCACTATCAATGATCTAACGTAGAAGATGATGTGGTCAATGACAAACGTTTAATGTATAGATGTCGTGTGGTTTCACAGAGGGCTAGCAGCTTTCGCTGTAAGGTGAAATGTGCTGTTGAAATGAGAGGTATGGTTTGAAAGGTCGGGTTCACTGAAAAGTGTAAAATTTGGTAGCACTTCTGCCTCGTCAAGGCCTTTAAATCCGGGTGCCTGGAGGAGCGTGCCCTACAAAACGGTGGGATGGATGAATGCTATGAACGTCCCCTTTGGTACGGGGCCGTGGGTTGCGCGACCAACCTTTTGTTGCGATACTTCCTAATGTCCTATCTCTCTTTAAAGAAAGATAAGAAAAACAGGCAGAATTCTCATCAGCAATCTTTCTTAACCCCTACTAGGAACTTTGTCTTTGTACGACTCCTTCCTTTGTCATTTCCCTGCGTTTCTTGCACCACTCTTCCCATCGCCGCTTACTAATCACTACTGCAGACATGTTTGCTTTACCCCTGATCTCACTGAACGCACCTTTCCATCACTTCTATCGCAGCATAAGCCTCTGGTTGGAGGATGTGCTTCGAATCGCATGGGCTAATCCCATGAAGCATTACTAGACTTAGGAAATTTAAAACAGCTTTGGTTAAAAAAAACTAGAAACGGTTCCGCACCACGAAACATTCGTGGATGTAGAAGGGTATGTGTTGATAAGCTGTAGGAAAGTCCTCTCTTCGCTCAGCTTTCGCTTACCGGCCCGCCATCAAGACATAGAAGGCGACTAACCATTCGCTACATTTGCCATAAATGGGAGGTTTACCACCCGTCAATAGGTAAGCATAGCAACCATATGTGTGCCCTATTCTGAATCGACAAAACGGAATATAAATTGGGCGTGCTTATGCTATTGGCGGCCAATGACCTAAATGCGGCTTGAATAAATGGAGCTTATTCAAGGTTCCTTTGACGCAAATAAATTGCGGTAAATTTATGCGTTTTTGTTCCCCGAAAAGAGTTTCAAGTCTTTCCCAGGAATAGGTACAGAAGAGTTATTGGCTTTCGTTGTTATGAACGTAGTAATATCGGCTGCAAGCATATTACCTGAAATACCTTTACGGCCGGGTACCAAACATAAAGCGACGTGCTGCTTAGATGCACTGATAGTGCGCAGAAAATAAAATAGACTACAGGGTTACTGTGCTTTCGTAGAGACATTAAAGGTTTACCAACGCCTAGCAGGATGTAGATATTATTGCCTTTTGTATTTTTTTGCTTGATGTGCTTTACAGCTGCGAATAGTGCATAGGCCTCAGCCATAATAAGAGTTGTTTTGCGATTCAGAATATCAGACTCTAAGAGGGATTGATCTACTGCTGCGTAAGACACGTCGGCATGGGTTCTTGATGCGTCAGAGTAACACTTTGGACACAAGTGTTTTGTCTGAAGCTCAAGATAGTGCATCTTAATATGTACTTCTGGGGCGTGCTTATTGACCTCAATGTATGATGCGTCACATCCTGAGATGTCACTGCCATCGCGGTAGCAGCTTTGCTGGAGGCCTCAGTCGATGTTCAAGGAGGGGCGCACCCACTTATTTGCTGGGACTGCGCACTCAACGAGAGAGGCCCTCTGACTACAGGACACTTGCAAAAAAAATTGTGGCACATGTCTTATCGTTTACACTTCGGTAAGAAGGATGTTCAGGGCTGGAGTGATCTTTCAAAAATTAAGTGAAGCTAGTCTACGACCTTTGCAGTTCGAGTGACCACTCACTGGATTCAATATAGAGACATTGTACAGGCTTGTTCTGAAGGCTTCTGTGGCCAGTTGCAGCCTAGATAACGTATGTGAAGGTGTAGCGGACTGGTGAACTACGGCACCGTTGTCTGAGCGCCAACATACAAGGCTTTTGCACAGGTGAATGAGGCAATTCCTGTCAGTTCCCTATGTTGTGTGCGCAAGAATTTTCGGTAAATTCATTTATCTTTAGGCATTTGACATTGAGGTGTTTTGGTGGGGAAGAAAGGTTGTTGGGAATCAAGCATGATGCTTAAGAACTTATGCTCAATCCTTACAGGTATATGCTTTCCATAAATTTGAAGTTAGTGTTCTCGGACTGTCTCCCTATTTGTTGCGTGAAGAACACAATACCTTCCCTGAAGGGTTAATTCTGAACCCATTTTCTTCGGCCTACTTAGACATCTTGGTCAAGCCATACTGTACCTGTCTCTCGCACACTCTAAATTTACAGGATTTCAATGCTATTTGTGCATCCTCAACGTAGGCGGAATAAAAATGACTGGTGGTCATGAAGCCGGGAGCGTGTTCATCGTCACGATGAAAAGCGTGAAGCTGAGTACGCTCCCTGGGGTACACCAGTTTCTCGCGTAAAAGGGCGGGTCAACACATTGCCGATTTTGACTTGAAAAGTACGATCGACTAAAGAGCTTTCTGTTACGTTCACATGTTTTCGCGGACGCGGATGAAAATTGCCGAGAGGCCTGAAAGAATTACGTAAGACCACGTTGAGTTGTATGCTTTTTCAACATCTAGAAATACGTATAAGAAGAATTGATTATGTATAAACCCTTCTAGAATGCTAGCCTCGATGCGCACGAGATGGTCGGCTGCAGACTGGCCTTCCCTCGAACCGCGTTGATAATGATCGAGCATTTTGTTCCATAGAAGTAAATATTGTCACGTGGTAGTGACGTATTAAATACACTGTAGCAATACTATGAAAGATGAAACTAACTTTTATTGGGCGAACCTGTGCCCACAAAAACAGGCTACACTTAAACATCGAACAAAGTCGGTGATCGTCAAAATATGATCTGCGGGTCAAGCGCGTCGGCTTTTATACATCAGTCGTCGAATGTTCCAGACTAATCACTGGGACGCGCGTGTCTTCCACAAATTTCTACACCATTCTCGTCACAAGATGAAATCAGATAACACAAGGCTCGGTAAAAACAGACAGTGGAAAGGACCACCGATAACTTTCGAGAAACTGCCGATACATGCAGGCGCGTCCTGCGCTGTGCGATAACATTTGTTAGGCGGTGAAACGTGTTTAGAACGACAGAAAGCTGAGCTAGTTGGTAAGGATTCATTATGCAAAAAAGAAGTGAGGCGTGGAGACAGGACACAAGAGTAGAGAAGTGGACAACACGAACGCCGACTATCAACTGAAGGGAGCACAGAGGCGAAAAAAGAAAGAAGACACAAAACTCACCTGCGCATGCTTAGGAATGGTAACACCACGTGTCAGTCGGGTACACGTGCCGGTCTACGTGAGAGATAACTGTTAAGGCACTTAATCTCTTCCTTATGTAAAGTAATCGAAGGCTGACTCATGCGCGCACTTCCACCATTATAGATATACCATGCCTCTACCATAAGACGCGTATCTTCATTCTTATGCCTATACAATATCGCGCATTCATCTAACTCTGGCGTGCAGTTACAATCTCGGCAATGTAGCGAAAGATTAGAAGGCGATCCACCGGTTAACGACCTTTTATGTTCCATTAGCCTCTGATTGATACACCGTCCCGTTTGCCCTACGTAGAACCGGCCACAGCTAAGGCGACTTTTATAAACCACACCCATACGACAGTCAGTAAAACTGTTGTTCTTATTGTGCTTCACTGGATAAATATCTGTTCGCTTTTTGCCTTTTATCCGCTCCTTTTTATCCTGTACGGTAGCGCATATCTTACCTAGCTTATTGGGAGCAGTGAAAGCAACATTAACATCAGATCTAATTTCAACTTTTTTAAGCCTGTGCGACACTGAATGAATATACGGAATAGCCACTACTCTTTTTTTGTTATTACTGCACTCTGTAATCACGTCCGTCCCTCTCGAAACCGACTTCTTTAGGCGCTCTGCCACAGTGGCCACCGCTACACTAGGATAACCTGCTTCTAATAGACGCCGGACCTGCGCATTAAAACTGGCGCTCATTTTGTGCATGCAGGATCTGGTGGGGGAGACTTAAGGCATGACATGGCAATTCCGTTTTTTACTAATTTAGAATGCTTGGATTGAAAGTTTAGCAACGGCTTCGAAGATCTTGGGGAGTGCTGCAAGCAAACATGATTTTGTTCTAAGATCAAGGAATGTCAAGAAACTCAATTACGCGCCACTGAGGAAATTCCTTGGCAAACTTTAATCCTACCCCATAAACTTTAAATTGCTCACTTACTGAGGTAGCAGCGGAATCGAATTCTTCCCTATTGCAGAAGATCAGTAGCAGTAGTAGTAGTATAAAACTTTTATTAAAAATAAAGAAAATAAAAAAATCCCATTCAGGTCCAGTGGGTGGGTCCCTCAGTACAGGGCCCCACTGGCGATCGCGGCACGCCGGGCTTGGTCGAGAAGGGCCAATTGGTCCTCCCGCACCGTGCTGGCTAGCCACACCTCCCACTGCCTACTGTTGGAGTTTTGCCCCATAAAAGGTGATTGGATTTCTTGTGGCCAACTCTGGCACGACCATGTGATATGGTCAAGAGATGGTCGCCCTCCGCACCAAGGGCAAGTGTTGGGATACCAGGTGGGGTGTATGTGGTGTAGTAGGAGTAGATGTGGGTATATACGGGTTTGTAGTCGGCGCCAGTCCCGCATTTGCGCTGAGTCCATGGATGTGTCTGGAAAGCTATACCGTTGCCTTCCCCGTCTCTGTGCCTCCAAGATATCTTTTGCTGTGATCGGAGATTCGACGAGAGTGCGTTCCGTCGCTCGGATGCTATATTCTCGAGCGAGGCGGTCCACCCTCTCGTTACCCCTCACTCCGGCGTGCGCCGGACACCACGTAATAGCATGGTGTTCAGTGAGATTTCTTCCTAGGATTTTGATGGTGAGTTTGGGCAGGGTGCCTGCCATGAAAAGGCGACAGGCCGACTGTGAGTCGGCTAGTATTAACGCAGAACGTGCTCTATTTTCAGCGTCACGTATAGCCAGAGCCAGCGCAGTAGCCTCTGCTGTGGCCACCGACCCTGTTCTGACTGTTGCGTAAATAGTAGTTTGTGCGTTTGTGGCTACCACAGTGAAAGTTTTGCTATCCTGTTTGCACGCGTCCGTGTAATAAACCTCCAGATTTCTACCAAACCTGCGTTCGAGTGTCCTGGCCCATGCAAGGCGCCGTTGTCTGTGGTATTTCTCGCTCATGTTTTTAGGGATTGGGGACACAGAGATCTGAGCTCGTATGTTCGGTGGGAGGAGTTCTGTTTGGTCGTTACAATGTGCAGGTCTGAGTGGATACCCTAATCGACGGAGAAGTGTTCGACCTTGCTCCGTGGAATTGAGCCTTTCTCGTTGTGCAATCAGTGTTGCAGCCACGAGTTCTTCAAATGTGTTGCTAATACCCATTGCATTAAAAAGGGTCGTGCTAGTGCAAATCGGTAGACCAAGCGCCGCCTTATAAGCTGTGCGTATAAGGGCGTTTATTTTAGTTTCCTCTGAGTTTGATACTTTTTGGAAAGGAAGGCCAAATGTTACACGGCTTATGACAAATGCCTGTACGAGCCTTATCGTCTCTTCCTCCTTGAAGCCTTTTCTGTTTCTTGCTACTCTGTTTATCATCCTAGACACGCTGTTAACCATTTTCCGGAGATTTGCGATCGTGTGCCCTACTGCTCCATTTTTTTTGTATCCATAGTCCGAGTATCCGAGCTTTAGATACCTCCTGTATTGTTTGACCTCCCAGAGCGAGCTTTATCGGAAGTCTATCGTCCTTGCGTGTATAAGGCGCTCTTACTCGGATTAGTTCGGACTTCTCCGGGGCGCAATTCATGCCAGCTTTTGTTACATGATCCTCAACAATGCTAATTGCCTTCTGGAGGGTTTCCTGACGTTTCCCTAGAGATCCCTTTGCGGTCCAGAGAGTTACGTCGTCCGCGTAAATCGCATGTCCTAAGTTTGGGATCCGTTGTAGTTTCACCGCTAGTCCTTTCATCCCTATATTGAAGAGTAGCGGTGAAAGAATTGAACCTTGCGGCGTCCCTCTTTTGGGGGTCTGTAGAACACCTGAGCGGGTGGATCCTAGCCCTATCGTGGCTGTGCAGTTGTCTAGAAAGAATTTTATGTATTCATAAGTGCGCTGTCCGCAGTGCATGTTCGTTAGTTCCGTTAAAGTGCTTTCGTGCGAGATGGTATCGAAAGCTTTTTTGATATCTAATGCCGCTATGGGGGAGGGGTATCTGTTTGCATTTCCTTCTTTCAGTAGGAGAAACACGTCCTCTACCGACATATGCTGTCTGAAGCTGAACATAGTTTCCGGGAAAAGGTTGCTGTTTTCTATGTACCTAGTGAGTCTCATCTGTATCACCTTTTCAAGAAGCTTACCCAGACATGAGGCAAGGGATATGGGTCGGAGGTTTTTTAGGTCCCTCGGTTTCCCTGGTTTCGGTATTAGAATTTTCTCTGCATGCTTCCATGCCTGTGGGATTTGACCTCCTTCAGTTCATACATGTTTGTTAAAAAGATCTGTTAGCCCTGTTAAAGCATTGAGGCCAAGATTGCGAATCATGGCGTTTGTTCTTTAGTCCGGTCCAGGCGCCGTATTTTTCTTGAAAGTTTGCGCTGCCGCGAAAACCTCTCCCACCGATATAGAGGCATCTAGCCCCTCATTGTTCCCTCCTAAATATGTGGGAGTATCATGGTTTTGCGTGGAATTTGCTCCTATATACATGTCTTCTAGTGTGTCTAGGAGATGGGTGTCAGCGTCTCGAAATTCGCATTCAAGTAATCGCAGATCTCGGTTCGTCGCTGTTTTTGTACTTGCAAGATCTATCATGCTTCTCAACATGGGCCATGCATTTTTTGTGTGTAAGGTTCCTTGTAGAGATTCACAGAATTGGGGCCAATTATTGTTTTCTAGTGTTTGTGCATAAGCATTAGCCTCCTGTGTTAGTTGAGCTATACGTATTTTGAGCTTTCTATTTAATCTTTGAGTTTTCCATCGTCTCGTCAGGCTTCTGCGTGCTTCCCATAAATGTATGAGGCGGCTGTCTACCGCTGTTATATCCAATGTTGTAGCAATCTCCCTCGCTGCTCTTTCGTGTGTTTCGCGTATTTGCTCCACCCAGGTTTCAATATCTTCTGTGAAAATGAGCTTGCTCTTGTTTATCTCGATATACAGTCCAGTCTGTAATGCAAGCCCTCCCTAGGGAGCGTCGGATTTTGGGGGAATTGATACCTATCGAGACAATGTTATGGTCACTGTCCAAATTTTCCGCCAAATTTGTCCACCGCGTCTCCCCTGGATGGCTCGAGAAAGCTAGATTTGGGGTTGTATCCACCGCTACACTATTGCCTATAGGTGTGTAACACTCCGGTATTGTAATGAGTTCTAACCCGTATCGATCTGTCCGTCTCAACTAGTGATTTTCTCTTAACTGAGTCTTTGTTGTAACCCCAGGCGGAGTGTGGTGCATTGAAGTAACCAACCACTAGCAGCTTGTCTTTTCGCTCCATGTCTGATATTGCATAAATTAGTAGGGTATCGAAGCATGGTGCTCGCTCTCGAGGAGGACTGTATATATTTACGATTATAGTCTTGGCTTTATTTCTTTTGCATGGCCACACCGTTAGTATTTGATGCGGTGTGTCGTGTTTTGGCATATACGTGACGCTGAGGGCCAGGTCTTTTCTCGCAAAGCTGGCGACCCTAGAATAATCAGGATTGGAATACGTCTCGTATTCTTTTAGTTTTTGTGTAATTTGCCCAATTTCTTGTAGGCATATAATGTCGGGTAGGACTGGTGCTGACTGTATATATTGTGCAAGGGCAGCATGTTTGTTACGTAACGTACGGCAATTCCACTGCCATACCTCAAGGTATTGAGTGTTTCTGTGTGTCGTGTCAGCCATGAATGGTACTATCGCTATCCGTCGTCTCTATCACTTTACGACGATGGGTAGGAGCTCCTGGACTATCATTAATGCGTTTTCGTGTGGTTACTTTGATGCAGCTTAGGGAGTCGTCTACGTGTCTCTTAAGAGCACGCAATTCTGCGAACATTATCGGTACTTGATGTGTGATTGTTTCCAGCTGCTTGCCTATGGGCCCTTCTGGTGTTGGTGTGGGTTTACTAAAATGTGTTGTAGACGCTTCTTTTGTTTTGTTTGCGAGGTCGTGTATTGTTTGCTTAAGGGCAGCCATCTCTTTCTTCAATTCTGCCAGACTGGCTTTTAGTGATCTATTTTCTTCTATAAGTTTCTGATCCGCTACCGATTTGTGATTCGTATGATGTTGTGCAGTGGGAGCTGCAACTTGCGCCCAGCTTACCGTTGGTGCCGCCATTTGTGGGTGGCCGATGGTTTCCCTGGACTGAGGGTGTTGAGGTGTTGCGTTCTTCAGCTTGGACTTCTCTGGTCCCCGCCCGGTTGCTTGACGGTGTGCTTCCGGGAAATTTTCCTGGTCGAAGGGAATAGATCCTTCCGTGGTATATCCGTGCTCTTCTTCCTCCGACTCGAACCACCTTTGTTTACGCTTGAAGCTGCGTTCGTTTGATGGCTTCCGTTCTTGGCGTCCTGACGATGGTTCTGGTCGGTTAACCTGTTTTAGACGCTTTCTGCAGCTTCGGTCCCCCGTTAGGTGGGCTTCACCGCACGAGGAACACTTCGGCTTACATTCGTGTCCGTGTGCAGGATCTTCCGTTCCACAAATCCTACACACACACAGTTCCGGTTGTGGGCACACATCAGTTCTGTGACCCACCCTTTGACATGTTTTGCAGACTTGCACTGTATTTCGATACGGATAGCAGGCCCTTTCGCCTCCCTCGTAGTACACATATCTTGGTACTAGGTTTCCGAAGAATACAATGATGGCACTCTTAGTGTCCCCCAGCATTCGTGCGTGAGCGACTTCCACATTTAGCATGCCCACTCTGATTTTCGATTTAAGGACGTCTGAGGGCGTATGTGGGGTGAGTCCGTGGATTACCCCCCGAACTACTCCGTCCTCCAGAGCTACATACGCTTTCACCGCATGGGGTGTTCCGTTTATCTTGAGTGATGTAATCTGGCGCAATGTGTTTGCGATTTCCTTTTCTGGGGTTGAAACAATTACAATGTTCGATCCAGGCTTAATACGTAGCAGAAACTGCTCACCTTGGATCTTTTCATTGCAAGCCTCTATAATAGCACGGGCCATCACGGGAGTTGTAATTGCTCGAAGCGGGAGTCCTTGATGCGGTCTCACAATGACCTTGAAATCGTCCTTTGGTAAGGGTGGTAGTTTCTTCCCGTTGCGTCTCGGGCGAAATCTTGGCTTGTCTGCGTTCTTTGGAGATTCGTTCTTCCGGTGCTCCTGCGCACGTTCTCTCCGTTGCATTTTTCTTTCCCTGACGGACACAACTGTGGTCCATCCCTCTTGGGCGTCTTTAATGCGTTTGTCGGTCGTATTCTCACCGCTGTTGATGGTGGACGGGGATGGGCTTATCCCTGCGTCGGTGGTCATCGCCTGGTGCGGTCGGATGTCCGTGCAATCTATGTGCTCTTCGGTGTTGGAATCATGGCTGGTCGAGGCTCTTCCCGCTGAATCGCTTTTCGCACAACGCGCAGGAGTTTGAGACGCCATCTGCGTCGCGGCAGTGGCGGAGTCGCAGCCGACGTCGCGGCTGCCGCCGCTCGCGACTCGTCGGTAGGCCTACACTGGCTCACTTGTGGAGGTAGCAATCCCTTGGTCGTATTTCCGTGAAAAATGGCCCAAGGGCCAAAATTCTGGCCTCCCTGGCTGCCGCTTGACTTCCCGGAAACGATGAGGTGCACGTTTTGTAGGTTCGAAGAACTGGACCACACGAAAAACATGGAAATTGCGGAGCGTGATGCGAGTGCGTCCACACTCCTCCATGCCTTGGACGCGTCCCCCAGAAGATCAGGTAATCATCAACGTAACGAAATATCTTGATAACGCTATCACCTAAGGCTTTCTTTAAGCAGTTGTCAACCTTACTGAGGTAAATGTTGCTAAGAATAGGGGCAACCTTTGGGCCAATACAAATGCCTGATTTCTGCATCCAATCAGCGTCGACTTCAAGTACATTGAAAGAATTTCTAGAAAAGCTCCCGTGGAAACACCGCATCTGTCAATAAAAGCCGACTCTTACACTTGTTCTTTAATGCACTCATTTACGGAATTTAGCAACCCGTCATGCGGCAAGGAATAATACAGGTCTTCTATATCCATACTAAACGCTGTACAATGACCAGGATTTCCCTCTCTCAAATACTGAACTAGTGTTTGGTCGTGGTCGCCCGATAGAGATGTACAAGTACACGTGTCGGTATAGAAGACGACCATTGATCAGCTTGCTAAGAAAGTTTGTAAGCGATATAAGATGGCAGCTTCAGATCACCGATGGGTGTCTTAATTTGTTCAAAACAGGAACCACAATCGCTTGTTTCCGTGGAAATGTAAGGTATTCGGCAGCCCAAATAGTGTAGAAGAGTGCGAGTAGTGTCAGTTTTTTCAGGTACCGGTGAAGATCTGTTGCATACCGTGAAGTCAGCTCTCATCTAGGCAATACTGAAAGGACGGTATATGGCTCGTTCACCCGATATTTACGTACGAATAGCTTACATTCTTCTATTTGTTTACATTTGACGAAAGACTATCAATAAGGAATTCAGCTTGACAAACGTTCAAAGTGCTCCCCAAGAGAGTCTGGTTGATCTTGCAAGGTGTCGCGTTGGTCGCTCACCAGGGTCAACGGATTGATTTGTTGCCCCTTAAGCATTCTTAAGCCATTCAACACTTCCGCCTATTTTGTGTATGAATTTCTACCTTAGGGGAACCTCACTTAGCGTTCACTCGTTGCCGGGTGTCGTGCCCACCTTCCCTGCGATTTAGTGCACTTAAATGCAATGTGATTTTCCGCATTTGGCGGTCTACGCAGTATGTCCCAGGCTTTATTGCATCTCTTTCGCGAATCTCTGTAGTCTTCGTTCCACCAGGGAACAATTCTTGCAAATGAAGGACCAATAGTTCATGATATAAACGTTTCAGGCGCATCAATAATAGAAGCGGTAAAATATGCTGCAGTGTCATGTATACTAAAATCATTTATAACGTGTCGTGGTAAATAAGTTAATCCTATGAAATGCTGTCGGTCAGCCGATGCTAATTTATATCGAGCAATATGGGTGGGGTTGTCATGCTGTGTTACTGGAGAGCTTTAGGTTGTCCGGGGTTCCAATAAACGCAAACGGACTGGGCGGTTTGCCGGATTGGCGAGAGGCGTAAACGTGAACGGCTTGACGGGTGGTGCCAGCTCGTCGGGCATAGCTGTACCACTTGGGCCCTTTAACAAGTCAGTTCAGTGTTATTAAAGAGGTATGCACTAGAGGCCAGAAGAAAATTTTCAATAAGTTGACCGCTCCAGTCACACTAGCGGTCTCTCTCCAAGGTGTGGTGAGCGCTCAAATCACGATGGAGTACGTAGGCCCGGTAGATGATCTACGAGGTTATAGAAATCTGTTTTTCCGAATTGATAGGTGTTATATATATGTATATACATATACATATACCAGAAAAAAATTGGCGGTGGCTTAGCTCGACTATGCCAGGATATACCTAGCGAAAGCTGAGCCACAGCATGGTTAGCCTTGGTTAATCTTGATTGCAAGTCCAGGTTAGTCTGGTTGTCTAGCTATGTTGCGGCGTTTAGCCAGTAGTTCGGCGCGCTGTTCGTCTGTTTCCTGGGCGATTCGTTTCCTCTTCATCTCGTTCCGATGTCGACTACAGGTCTCCTCCTGGTTATGAGAATTGTCGCCGTCCATACTGCCGCCTCAACTGTGGTTGAGGCGCACGCGAGCTCTCCTTTTCAATCCTCCGACATGTTATCAGTCATGCGACGCAGCTGGCGAAGCAAGCAGAGGCGAACGCAACGACGAGAAACGCGGTGTGACGTCATACCAAACGGCGGTGGCAGAAAGGTACGGCGCTGCGCAGCGGCGCAACACCTGTGGCTCGGTGCTACTAGTGGTGCATGGGCCGTAGTGACTAGGGAGAAAGAGAGGGAGAAATATTCGCGGCGAGGCCCGCGTTGTGACGTCATGTGCCTCCTCGAAGCACCACCACGGCGAAATCGCAAGTTCGCGGCCAGTAAATGTTTCGCTTTAAAAGCGCTTCTGGACCCTCGCAAATACGTACAGTGAAATAGACGACTGTATGAAGACTTGCACAACAAATTGAAATGCATAATCACCTAATTAACAAAAATGACTAATTAAATTTAAAGCTAATTCCCTTTTGGCCCGTATTCTAATTTACAAATTCTAGCCGTGGAGATCAGAGAGCGGATCCACTTGGGATTTCTCAGTTTCGAGATATGATTTCCCGAGCTTTGTGGAGAAATGTATTGGCGTTGCAGTTACTTTTTTAAGATAACGTCATTGTATGCATTCAAGAAGAAATGTAACTGGAACGACAATTGAGTTCTCCACAAATTTAGGGAAATAATATCTGAAATTTGGGTCCTACTGGCAATTTTGTCCAAGTGGACTCGCCTTGCGAACCCCACGGTTAAAATTTGTAAATATCAATGTGTGGTTGAAGGGAAGTAGAAAATTAATTCGTTAATTTTTCCTAATTAGTCGATTATACATTTCAATTTTTGTGCAACCAGTGTCCACCGTTTCAACACCACCTGATGAATGAGAATTGTGCAATCTGCCACAGGGAACATTTGGGACTTTTTGAAAGGCTTCGCCGCAACGCCTGGTATACAAATCACTCAGCAACCAATTTATCAAGAACTGCCCAGTCACACACCACCTGAATTTTGTGGGCAAACAACGAGTCACCGAGGAATGAGGCGCAGCGGCGTAGCGAGAAATTTCGTATGGCGCGCGGGGAGGGGGGGGGGGGCTCACTTTCCTGCTTGGCCTCCTCCTCATAAAATTTGTCGAAAGATCAAATACACGACTAATAACTGCACAGTCATTGCCAAATGTGCTGCGAACGAATTCTTGAACGTTTCGCACTGTCAAGACAAGTAAAATATGTATTTTTTCATAAAAGAATATACTCTTACGTTCCAAAAGTTGTTCCCGAAATAACTGATATCAATGCTTTCATGTTTTTTGTCAATTTAATAAGCAAAGAAAGTATTACACGAACTTCATAACTATATCTGCTCGAAACCAGCAACGCAGTGCATACCGCTGATATGGCAAATGTAAAGGCTCTGAAATGAACAAATTGAGAACAAATATTTTGATGAAGCATTGTCATTCAAGAACCTTGTTGAGATATTTTGCACATACAATGTATGCGCCGGCAAGGAAAAGGTTTCAATGACGATGTCCTTTCTTCCAATGTGTAGCGCAGGAGAAGCTGTCGGCGGTCGTGCATTGTGATTGCACCGAAATTATAGTCGCAACAGAGAGCACACATGAAGAGCAGGAGTTCTGCAAAAATATACGAGGGCGAGTTAAATGAAAGTGAGCCAGTGCGAATATATGACAAGGGGGGTACTTTATTTAATAGTAGTCTCCACGAGCATCTATACATTTGTCCCGCTGACTAGCGATTCGCGTGATTCCCTTCTCATAAAACTCTGGGTTGCTGCTACAAAAATCTGTAACTGACTCTTTCACGTCGTCGTCCGACACAAATCTGGTTCCCTTGAGCGGTTTCTTCAATAGCCCCAAAATGTGGAAGTCGCAACAGGTGTGGATCGTGTGGCGGATGTTGCAGCGTTTCTCACTTGAACTTTGCCAGTTTAGTATTAGACACCTCAGCGACGTGGGGATGGGCGTTGACGTGGAACAAGATGACCCCATTCGTCAATTTTCCACGTCGTTGGTTCTTGATTGCGACACGCAGCCGATCCGGCGTTTCACAATATCGGAAACAATTGATAGTCTCTCCAGGATTAGCAAATTCGATCAGTAATGTCTCCTGACGATCGAAAAAAAAGTCAACAACACCTTTCCGCCAGAAATGACGACCTTTGCTTTCTTAGGGGTGGTGAACTCGAATGTTGCCACTGTGAGCTTTGCCGTCATGTTTCAGGCTCGTAGCAGCGGCACCATGATTCGCCCCCGGTCACAATTGCAGACAAGAAGTCGTCACCCTCATTGCGGTACCGGATCCGATGAGTCAAGGCAGCACCGAACCTCTTCGTCTTCTGGCGTGGATTCAAAATCTTTGGCAACCATTGCGTGCGCAAGAGCCGATAAACGACATGTTCATGAATTATGGTGTGAACTCAACCGTGATTGATGTTCACACGCTCTTCCAGTTTATCGATGCTTATACTCCATTCTTGTCTAATCAGCTCATCAACATTTGCAATTTTGTTGGGGATGATTGCACGGTTCCTTTGGTCTGATCTTGGATCGTCTTTGCAACTTTCACATCCTTCTATGAACAGTTTGCTCTGACACTTCTTAGATGTCAATGTAACACAATGTTCAACGGACATGACAGCCATACGGTGACTAAGTTCTTTTTGGGAAACACCTCCAGCTGTCAAAAACTTCACGACGCCACGCTGTTCAACTTTTGGACCGTCCATTATGTCACGCAACCAACTTCAAGCCAGTGTATGAGAGCATTAAAGAACAATTATCCTCACACTTGGGTGTCACTTTTGTAAATGAGAGATGCCTGTGTGCTACAAGCATGCCTCGCAGACAATGAACCGAACCAATATTGCGTAGTGCGGGTTGGCTCCCTTGCATTCGACCCGCCCTCGTACATTAGAAATGCGAATAATAATAATAATATTTGGGGTTTTACGTGCCAAAACCACTTTCTGATTATGAGGCACGCCGTAGTGGAGGACTCCGGAAATTTTGACCACCTGGGGTTCTTTAACGTGCACCTAAATCAAGCACACGGGTGTTTTCGCATTTCGCCCCCATCGAAATGCGGCCGCCGTGGCCGGGATTCGATCCCGCGACCTCGTGCTCAGCAGCCCAACACCATAGCCACTGAGCAACCACGGCGGGTATTAGAAATGCGAAGATACAATGAAATGTACAAATGCGAAGATTCAGTTTGATAAAGGGTAATAGAGTGCCACTGGAACCAAAATTCAGCACATCATCATCATCATCATCATCATCATCATCATCATCATCATCCTAGTTACGCCCACTGCAGGGCAAAGGCCTCTCCCATACTTCTCCAACTACCCCGGTCATGTACTAATTGTGGCCATGTTGTCCCTGCAAACGTCTTAATGTCATCCGCCCACCTAACTTTCTGCCGCCCCCTGCTACGCTTCCCTTCCCTTGGAATCCAGTCCGTAACCCTTAATGACCATCGGTTATCTTCCCTCCTCATTTCTTTTTCTTGATTTCAACTAAGATGTCATTTACCCGCGTTTTTTGCCTCACCCAATCTGCTCTTTTCTTATCCCTTAACGTTACACCCATCATTCTTCTTTCCATAGCTCGTTGCGTCGTCCTGAATTTCAGCAGAACCCTTTTCGTAAGCCTCCAGGTTTCTGCCCCATATGTTAGTACTGGTTACACACAGCTGTTATACACTTTCCTTTTGAGGGATAGTGGCAACCTGCTGTTCATGATTTGAGAATGCCTGCTAAACGCACCCCAGCCCATTCTTGTTCTTCTGGTTATTTCAGTCTCATGATCCGGATCCGTGGTCACTACCTGCCCTAAGTAGATGTATTCCCTTACCACTTCCAGTGCCTCGCGACCTATCGTAAACTGCTGTTCTCTTCCGAGACTGTTAAACATTACTTTAGTTTTCTGCAGATTAATTTTCAGACCCACCCTTCTGCTTTGCTTCTCCAGGTCAGTGAGCATGCATTGCAATTGGTCTCCTGAGTTACTAAGCAAGGCAATATCATCAGCGAATCGCAAGTTGCTGAGGTATTCTCCATCAACTTTTATCCCCAATTCTTCCCACTCCAGGTCTCTTAATACCTCCTGTAACCATGCTTTGAATAGTATTGGAAAGATCGTATCTCCCTGTCTGACGCCTTTCTTTATTGGGATTTTGTTGCTTTCTTTGTGGAGGACTACGGTGGCTGTGGAGCCGCTATAGATATCTTCTAGTATTTTTACATATGGCTCATCTACACCCTGATTTCGCAATGCCTCCATGACTGCTGAGGTTTCGACTGAATCAAACGCTTTCTCGTAATCAATGAAAGCTATATATAAGGGTTGGTTATATTCTGCACATTTCTCTATCACTTGATTGATAGTGTGAATTTGGTCTATTGTTGAGTAGCCTTTACGGAATCCTGCCTGGTCCTTTGGTTGACAGATGTCTAAGGTGCTCCTGATTCTATTTGCGATTACCTTAGTAAATACTTTGTAGGCAACGGACAGTAAGCTGATCGGTCTATAATTTTTCAAGTCTTTGGCGTCCCCTTTCTTATGGATTAGGATTATGTTAGCGTTCTTCCAAGATTCCGGTACGCTCGAGGTTATGAGGCATTGCGTATACAGGGTGGCCAGTTTCTCTAGAACAATCTGACCACCATCCTTCAACAAATCTGCTGTTACCTGATCCTCCCCAGCTGCCTTCCCCCTTCGCATAGCTCCTAAGGCTTTCTTTACTTCTTCTGGCGTTACCTGTGGGATTTCGAATTCCTCTAGGCTATTCTCTTCCACTATCGTCGTGGGTGCCACTGGTACTGCATAAATCTCTATAGAACTCCTCAGCCACTTGAACTATCTCATCCATATTAGTAACGATATTGCCGGCTTTGTCTCTTAACTCACACATCTGATTCTTGCCTATTCCTAGTTTCTTCTTCACTGTATTTAGGCTTCCTTCGTTCCTGAGAGCCTGTTCAATTCTATCCATATTATAGTTCCTGATGTCCGCTGTCTTACACTTGTTGATTAACTTAGAAAGTTCTACCAGTTCTATTCTAGCTGTAGGGTTAGAGGCTTTCATACATTGGCGTTTCTTGATCAGATCTTTCGTCTTCTGCGATAGCTTACTGGTTTCCTGTCTAACGGCGTTACCACCGACTTCTATTGCGCACTCCTTAATGATGCCCATGAGATTGTTGCTCATTGCTTCAACACTAAGGTCCTCTTCCTGAGTTAAAGCCGAATACCTGTTCTGTAGCTTGATCCGGAATTCCTCTAGTTTCCCTCTTACCGCTAACTCATTGATTGGCTTCTTGTGTACCAGTTTCTTCCGTTCCCTCCTCAAGTCTAGGCTATTTCGAGTTCTTACCATCCTACGGTCACTGCAGCGTACCTTGCCGAGCACGTCTACATCTTATATGATGCCAGGGTTCGCGCAGAGTAGGAAGTCTATTTCATTTCTAGTCTCACCATTCGGGCTCCTCCACGTCCACTTTCGACTAACTCGCTTGCGCAAAAAGGTATTCATTATCCGCATATTATTCTGTTCTGCAAACTCTACTAATAACTCTCCTCTGCTATTCCTAGAGCCTATGCCATATTCCCCCACTGACTTGTCTCCAGCCTGCTTCTTGCCTACCCTGGCATTAAAGTCGCCCATCAGTATAGTGTATTTTATTTTGACTTTACCCATCGCCGATTCCACGTCTTCATAAAAGCTTTCGACTTCCTTGTCATCGTGACTGCATGTAGGGGCGTAGACTTGTACCACCTTCAATTTGTACCTCTTATTAAGTTTCACAACAAGACCTGCCACCCTCTCGTTAATGCTATAGAATTCCTGTATGTTACCAGCTTTTTCCTTATTAATCAGGAATCCGATTTCTAGTTCTCGTCTCTCCGCTAAGCCCCGGTAGCACAGTACGTGCCCGCTTTTTAGCACTGTATATGCTTCTTTTGTCCTCCTAACCTCACTGAGCCCTATTATATCCCATTTACTACTCTCTAATTCCTCCAATAACACTGCTAGACTCGCCTCACTAGATAACGTTCTAACGTTAAACGTTGCCAGGTTCAGATTCGAATGGCAGCCTGTCCGGAGCCAGGTATTCTTAGCACCTTCTGCAGCGTCACAGGTCTGACCGCCGCCGTGGTCAGTTGCTTCGCGGCCTGCTGGGGACTGATGGCTGGGGTTTGATTGTTGTATTCAAATTCAGCACACGTATACACAAAACCTCGCAACAAGATATTCAAATATATGTATAAGTCTCCACTAAATCTACGTATCTGAGGAAAAGTCACAGTATATTATGCATCAAACAAGGCAAATAAACATGTTGCGCAATCACAGATTCACAGACCACAGAATCCTAAGGCCCGCCCTGCTCCCTCCAGTCGCCTGATGTATCGCGCACTACGGAAGACGGCGCGCTTCCTCCCCGCTTTTCTCCCTCGCGCGCATAAGGCTGAGCCACCATCACCAGCTCACCCATGCCACAGCATGCGGCACGTGGTCACGATGTTATCACCCTTGGACTTTATATCGAACATAAAGGGGACGGCGACGGCAGGAATGCGCCTGGAGTGTACATATTAATACATGCATATGGCCTGTTTCTTGTGGCTGATGCACGCCGGCACCCCGACGAAGACGACGAACGCTCTCTGGCTCTGGAGCTGTCGGCTGAAATGGCCAGCGCTGCAGTGCCCTTTTGTAGATATGCTTTGTAAATAGTCTCCAGTCCTAATCCTTTGTTTGCGTAACATTTTGCTGGAGGATGCGGTTCGTCGTCCTCGCCACGGAGCTCCGCAGCGGCCGCACTGTCCTGCTTTTCGCCATGGCTCCCGGTGACGACACCTCGTCTCCTACTCCTGCGACCCCGATAATAACGTACGTTACGGTTACCAATCTCCGCGATCCTGGCATATTCTCCGGCCAAGATAATGTCCAGGTTGAGGACTGGCTCAGCCTTTATGAGCGTGTTAGCCAAAACAACCGCTGGTACCCTAACATTAAGCTAGCAAATGTTCAATTCTACTTGGGCGGAACTCCTGGTGTCTGGTTGCGGACACAAGAGGACGAGATCTCTAGCTGGGATGCTTTCAAGGAGAAGCTCGTCGACCTCTTTAGATTCCACCGGTCAGCAGCGGGCTGCTAGAAAAGAGCTTGCTACCCGAGTTCAGCCTTCCACTGAATCGTATGTCTCGTACATACAAGACATGCTCGCTCTTTACCGGAAAGTCGACGAGAAAATGGCTGCGGTTGACAAAGTCGGCCATGTACTCAAAGAGATCGCGGACGACGCCTTCAACTTGTTGGTCGTCATCAGTGTGTCCACCATCGACGTCATTGTCAAAAATTGCCGCTGCTTTGAGCTCGCCAAAAGCCATCGCTTCATTCCACAGTTCTCCCAGTTCCCTAACGCGGCTGAGACGTTGTCTTGCGTTGATCTTACCGCTTCATCACCCTTAAATGAGCACGTCACACACACCGTTCCATTCACACCCACTTGAACCCACCATTGACCAACCAGCCCCAGCGATTTCCCTCATTCAGGCACTTGTAGGGCAAGAACTCGGCCATAGAGCAGACGTCTGCCCTAACGGCGAGGACAAAAGGAAATGCCGCGGTTGTGGCATGGTTTCCCCACCAGAAGATCATCAGTGCGACCCAAAGTGTGGAGGCGCGCACCCGACGGCCGACCGCAGGTGCAGCCAGCGCTTCCAGGTGCCGTACATCGTGCGTCGGAGGCGGCAGCGCTGGCGGCGCGCCCGGGAGGCGCAAGTGGCTGCAGGATCACGTGATGCCAGCGTGGCAGGCGCAGTCCCTTCCCGGGGCCTTTCGGCAACGAGAGGGCGCTCCCGATCCAGGGAGCACGCCGACAGCAGAGCGCGCTCCCGATCCAGCGGGCGCCCCGTCAGCAGAGCGCGCTCCCGTTCTAGGGGACGCTCGCGCTCCAGTGTTCGCATCCAGGAGGGGCCTACCTGGGTGGACAAGGTCACGGAGACGACGACTGGAAAGAAGGTAACGCATGGTACACTGCCAGAGCAGATGGAGGATCCGCGTCTTGCGGCTTTAAAGCAGGAAAACGCGCAGCTGAAGGCGGAAATGCGTAAGTTGAGGGCAGACCTCGAATCGATTCGTAAAGCGCACAACGGTCATGGCAGCACGTCGCTCGCACCAGCGCAAAAACCAGTGCTGGGTCAGGCAAAGCGTAAGGCGCCCCCTCCCGAGTCGACCGAGGCTGCGGTGGAGCTGATGGAGGAGGCGTCCGTATCGGCTTCCATGCCCGCCGTGACCATCGCAAAAGGATCGATTGCAGAACTCCTCGATCGATTAGCGGAGGCGATTAAGACAGTACGGAGCTATCGAGCAGCAATCCGAGACAATCAAGAAACAGTCTGAGGCCATTGCTACCCTCAACCGCAGAATGGGGATAATGGAGGCTAAGCTTGTTTACGTAAGCAGACTGAAGGTGGCCGGTAAAGTTAAGAAAGCACATCAGGATTCCGAGGCGTCGGGCAAGTGCACCGCGCTCAAGGGGATGCTAACTAAATAGAGACACAATGGCGGACAACACAAGCAAACTATTTGTGTGGCAATGGAACTGCGCCAGCTTCAAGAGGTGCAAGGCCTCGCTACAACTGTTTGTGAAAGCAGAAGCGGACAAACCGCATGTCCTGCTCCTACAGGAGACTCTTTGTGAGGAGGCGACCTTCTCGGCTTACCGCGTTGTCTCGACGAGAGGAGACGGTAGGAGAAGGGTAATCACTATGGTTAAGAATGCAATTTCCTTCCAGGAGCACGAGATCACAATAGGCAGAGCTGATGCTAGCACTAGATTAGAGGCGCAGCTGGTTGAGATAATTCCTAGTGGCAGGATCAAACAGAGCATATTCGTCCTCAATGTGTACAGCCCTCCGACAGATCAGAGGCAGAGTTTTCGCGGACTCCTAGGCAGGGCAGTCGCCATAGCGGGTGACAGCCCTCTGATAGTGGCAGGGGACTTGAATTCTCTGCACATGGCCTGGGGTTATAATAGACAAACGGCGAAGGGAGTGAACTTAGTGAGCACGGCAGAAGATTGCGCGTTGACCCTAGTGGCGGACCGCCACTTTCCCACGAGGATACGTACCTCGGTCTCGAGGGACACGATGCCAGATCTGGCTTTTGTTAGAAACACTGACGCAGCCTTGACTAACTTGCAAGAAAATTTAGGGAGCGACCATCACATTGTGGCGTTAGCAATCAGGATCAGAGCGGCCCCGCTTAGGATATTTAAGTACGTTGATTGGGATCTCTTCCGAAAGATACGGGACGAAGATGAGTCGGAGTACGGTGCACTGGAGGATCTACTGGCGCAGGTCAAGACAGATGTTGAAAGGGCCACCAAGGAAATATCCACGGACCTTAAGACCCCCAGGATGGACGCGCGCCTGGCGCATCTCCTGGAGGCCAAGAGAGGTCTGTGCTGGAGAGGTGGAAAACGCCAAGGCTAAACCGCAGGCTGAGAAAGAAGATCACGGAGCTTAATCGCAGCATAGAGGCACACTGTCTGGAGCTCAACAGACAACAATGGAACGAAGCCTGCTCAGCAGCAGACGGGCGAATGCGCACGGGGGGAAAATGGAACCTTCTTAAGCCTGCTCGATGATAAACAGACCAAGAGTAATCAGAGACTCTCCGTAGATAGACTTGTGCATAAGCAAAAACAGGAAGGTCATTCCGATACGTCCCTTCTCCGAGACCTGGCAAGGAAGTATCTTCCGGTAGGAAAGGATAAACTACGGGAATGCCGTCAATACGTGGCGGAGGACGCCCCAAAGCTCGATGATCCGTTTTCTGAGGCAGATATCAGGGAGGTGCTCTACAATCTCAATGGTAGGTCGGCCCCTGGGCCGGATGGCATAACCAACCAGGTTTTGAGGAACCTGGACGACCGGACCATTAGCACCATTGCAAAGGAAATCAACAAGGTATGGGAGGAAGGTAGTGTTCCGGACTCGTGGAAGCAGGCGACGGTGGTACTGATTCCTAAGCCTGGAAAGCCCCCAAGCCTGGACAACCTCCGGCCCATTTCGCTAACGTCATGTTTAGGTAAGGTTGCCGAGTACGTTATACATAACAGGATCTCAGAACACATAAAACGCGAGGGGTTGTTCTCGTACAATATGGTAGGGTTTAGACCATCTCTTTCGACGCAGGACGTCATGCTACTGCTAAAAAGACAGGTTATTGACAACAGGACTAGAGACGTCAGGGGCATTCTTACACTAGACTTGTCCAAAGCCTTCGACACTGTGTCGCACGACTTCATCTTAAATGAGATTTCGGCATTGAACTTGGGAGGTAGATTTTTCGCGTTTGTGGAGTCCTTCCTGAGGGGCAGGACAGCGGTCGTCAAGGTGGGGCAGACCAAATCAGAACCATTCCCGCTAGGAAACAGAGGCACGCCACAAGGGGCGGTGATCTCCCCCTCCTATTTACCATTGCAATGCACGGACTCTCGAAGCGGCTGGCCAAACGCGGTTGGCCGCCGTGCCAAACGTGGGACACGCGCTGTACGCCGACGACATTACGATCTGGTGTCCGGGAGGCTCGGAGGCGGCCGTGGAACAGGCGCTCCAGGAGGCCTTGGACGTGACCCAGTCCTTCCTGGAGGGCACGGGTCTCCAACTCTCCCCGACCAAGTCAGAGCTCATGTTATACAGACCGGCAAGGCAGGGGGTTCGGGGGCTCGTGCCGCTCGAGCAGATCCCCATAGATGTATACACGCGGGACGGCCAGAAGATCCCCAGGGTGAATTCGATTAGAGTTCTAGGATTGTTGATTGATTGATTAGTAGTGTTTATTGGCGCAAGGGCCAGATGTGGCCAAAGAGCGCCAAGTTGATGATGAGTGCTTCTCAATGACATGTGAGTGTTATTTGCGAGGAGTAATAAAACACGGCTGTATAGTGGCCTAAAATATTCAATAAAAAGTGCAAAATAAGCATGTGGTGCAATGAAGATGTCATCATCATCATCATCATCATCATCATCATCATCAGCCTAGTTACGCCCACTGCAGGGAAAAGGCCTCTCCCATACTTCTCCAACTACCCGGGTCATGTACTAATTGTGGCCATGTTGTCCCTGCAAACGTCTTAATGTCATCCGCCCAACTAATTTTTTGCCGCCCCCTGCTACGCATCCCTTCCCTTGGAATCCAGTCCGTAACCCTTAGTGACCATCGGTTATCTTCCCTCCTCATTACATGTCCGGCCCATGCCAATTTCTTTTTCTTGATTTCAACTAAGATGTCGTTTACCCGCGTTTGTTGCCTCACCCAATCTGCTCTTTTCTTATCCCTTAACGTCACACCCATCATTCTTCTTTCCATAGCTCTTTGCGTCGTCCTCTATTTCAGCAAAACCCTTTTCGTAAGCCTCCAGGTTTCTGCCCCATATGTGAGTACTGGTAACACACAGCTGTTATACACTTTCCTTTTGAGGGATAGTGGCAACCTGCTGTTCATGATTTGAGAATGCCTGCCAAACGCACCCCAGCCCATTCTTATTCTGGTTATTTCAGTCTCATGATCCGGATCCGTGGTCACTACCTGCCCGAAGTAGATGTATTCCCTTACCACTTCCTGTGCATCGCTACCTATCGTAAACTGCTGTTCCCTTCCGAGACTGTTAAACAATACTTTAGTTTTCTGCAGAGTAATTTTCAGACCCACCCTTCTGCTTTGCCTCTCCAGGTCAGTGAACATGCATTGCAATTGGTCTCCTGAGTTACTAAGCAAGGCAATATCATCAGCGAATCGCAAGTTACTGAGGTATTCTCCATCAACTTTTATCCCCAATTCTTCCCACTCCAGGCCTCTGAATACCTCCTGTAAACATGCTGTGAATATCATTGGAGATATCGTATCTCCATGTCTGACGCCTTTCTTTATAGGGATTTTGTTGCTTTCTTTGTGGAGGACTACGGTGGCTGTGGAGCCGCTATAGATATCTTCCAGTATCTTTACATATGGCTCATCTACACCCTGATTCCGTAATGCCTCCATGACTGCTGAGGTTTCGACTGAATCAAACGCTTTCTCGTAATCAATGAAAGCTATATATAAGGGTTGGTTATATTCTGCACATTTCTCTATCACTTGATTGATAGTGTGAATATGGTCTATTGTTGAGTAGCCTTTACGGAATCCTGCCTGGTCCTTTGGTTGACAGAAGTCTAAGGTGTTCCTGATTCTATTTGCGATTACCTTAGTAAATACTTTGTAGGCAACGGACAGTAAGCTGATCGGTCTATAATTTTTCAAGTCTTTGGCGTCCCCTTACTTATGGATTAGGATTATGTTAGCGTTCTTCCAAGATTCCGGTACGCTCGAGGTTATGAGGCATTGCGTATACAGGGTGGCCAGTTTCTCTAGAACAATCTGACCACCATCCTTCAACAAATCTGCTGTTACCTGATCCTCCCCAGCTGCTTCCCCCTTTGCATAGCTCCTAAGGCTTTCTTTACTTCTTCTAGCGTTAACTGTGGGATTTCGAATTCCTCTAGGCTATTCTCTCTTCCACTATCGTCGTGGGTGCCACTGGTAGTGTATAAATCTCTGAAGATTTGTATAAATCTCTGTATAAATCTCAATGAAGATGTAAAAGGACCTAAAATTTATTCGCTCTAAAGTGCGTAAAATAAGAATATCTATATATTAAATATGACAGTGATTGATCGTTTCGCCGATGACAATAGATGTTTCACGAGATAGGGATGATCAGTAAAATATTGTCACAGTCGGTAATGTGGAAAGAAGACGACGCTGATGGTGGTCTTGGAGACGACGAAGAAGTGTTTTAGCAAGATCGATGCTCTACGCTTGTTGGCTCAGCCATTAAAAGCTACCTGTAAATAGACGAACGCTTCTCCCTTCCCGTAACATCATTGGTGGAGGTGCGGGGTAAGTCAAGTTGTACGACACCGGCGGAACAGTCAATCAGAGCAGAATGGGCGGACAAAAAGTCGAGTCCGAGGATCACATCGTGAGGGCAACGTTCAAGCACACTAAACAAAACGGACGTGTGGCGACCGGCGACACTGACACGAGCAGTACACATTCCAAGCACAGCCGGAGTTCCACCATCGGCGACCTGGAGCAGTCGAGTCGGAGCAGGGGTAAGTACCTTTTTCAAGCGCGTTCGAAGCTCCGCACTCATGATGGAAATTTGGGCTCCAGTGTCGATGAGTGCTGTAACTGGCAAACCATCCACGTCCACGTCCAGAACGTTCCGATTAGTAGGCAGGGTCAGCAGAGGAATTTCAGGCCGGTGTTCTAGAGCAGCGTCACCTCCAGGAGCTGCCCCAGTTAGTTTCCCGTCGGAGAGCGGCGACGGTAAGCTGGGGATGGAGAGCGACGCAGCTGGGGCGAACGGGAGCGGCGACTATGTGGTGATGGCGATCGGCTGGTCGCGGTGGCTCGAGCGTTGTCAGGTGCGTCTTCAACCTCGGTGGAGAGTGATGGCGGGCGAGGATTCAGTGGGGAGCGGCGGTAGGCGGGAAAGCTTGGTCGTGAGTGGGCTGGCCAGGAACTTCGACAGTGGCGAGAGATGTGGCCCACACGTCCACAGTAAAAACAGATGGGTCTATCGTCATGGGTGCGCCATTCGGCCGGGTTGCGATAGCTCGGATACGGACCGTATTGGCTCCGGTGAACAGGGGCAGAGGCAGCAGACGAAGCAAAGTCAGAACGGCTGGCGGAGCAGATGGATGGAAGACCTACATTCGCAAGTTCTTGGCGAATGACCGACTGAATGAGTGACACAAGCGGCCTGGAATCGTCAAAGCACTGCGTCACAGGCGTGGCAGGAGACGCTGCTTCGATTTCTCGCCGAACGATACGGACGACGTTCTCGGAGGAAGTGGGCTCACGCGGTGGACAAATGTCTTCGCACGTCGACGAAGCTGCGGTATTAGGTAGGCGCGTAAACTGTTGAACTATGCGGCGACTCTTCGCGTCTTCAAAGCGGTGACATTCGTTAATGATCTCATTGACCGTTGTGATGTTCTTATAAACAAGCAGGTTAAACGCGTCGTCCGCGATGCCCTTTAAGACGTGGCTGACCTTGTCTACCTCTGCCATATTGTTATCTACTTTGCGGCAAAGAGCGAGGACGTCCTGGATATAGGCCACGTACGATTCAGTGGACGTCTGTACACTCGGGCTGTAATAGCCACAGCGACCCAAGCACGCCAGATTGCCCGCATTCGTCTGTCTGCTTCTCAGACACGCCAGAAGTACCGTTACGACAAGCGCCATCACGACGTGAACTACGAACCAGGCGCTCTTGTGCTAGTATGGTGTCCAGCTCGGCATGTTGGTCTTTCCGAGAAATTACTCTCGCGATACTATGGCCCTTACCGCATCCTTCGCCAGGTGACCCCTGTCACATATGAAGTGTCTCCGCTGAATGCCACGGTGCCTTCACCCCTCTCTGACATCATCCACGTCAGCCGTCTCAAACCTTACCTTTCTTCGACCGATGAGCCGCACCAATCAGGTGCTTTTTCCGACGGGGGTGATGTCACAGTCGGTAATGTGGAAAGAAGACGACGCTGATGGTGGTCTTGGAGACGACGAAGAAGTGTTTTAGCAAGATCGATGCTCTACGCTTGTTGGCTCAGCCATTAAAAGCTACCTGTAAATAGACGAACGCTTCTCCCTTCCCGTAACATCATGTAGAATCTGTACCACTAGTGCCTCAGCAAGGCCTTGAAAGCAAGGGCTGGGAGACACGTGCTCTAGAAAATGGTTTCGTTGCAGCTACGACTTCCAGGTGGAGGCCGTGCTACAGGTAGCCTGGCCAAATCACTTGTAAGGTGTCCGTTTCATTTAGAAAGTTTAATACTGATTGAAAAGTAAAAAGGGGTTCATTGCTGAGAAAGAATGCTGGGTGTAACGGTAAGTGTTGGAGATAAGCAGAGGGAAAGTACTTTTTTCTTTCTGCCTCTATTTCTGTGCATTGGATAAGAACATGGATAACTGTAAGCCTCTTGCCACATTTGGTACATGTCGGAGGTTCGCTTCCCATCAAAAGGTAGGATTGAGTGGCGTAAGTATGTCCTATTCTTAACCTACAAAGAAGCACGTCCTTATGTATTGCTGTTCTTTCAGATATCCAGTTCCCTAATTTTGGTTTGATAACGTGTAGCTTATTCTCTACTGCATTATCGCATTGGTCCTGCCAGTGCTTCCTCAGTTTGTGGCGTAAGAATGGCTTTTGTTGCTGCTATGGGTTTATTCGCATCCGTTTCATTAAACACGACTGACGTTGCACTTTCGTCAGCAGCTACATTGCCTTTTATGCCCCTATGGCCAGGTACCCAACATAGGACGATGTTTTGGTTGTATATTAAAGCTAAGCATAGTTCTATGTATAGTTTATTAAAAACAGGATTCCTATGTTTTCGAAAACTCATTAAGGCCCTTATTACGCTTAATGAATCTGTGAAAATGATGGCCTTATTCAGATTTGTTTGTCTGATATGTTTTACAGCAGAGAGTATTGCGTACGCCTCAGCCGTGAAGATAGTTGTGTTGGGATTTAGAGAATCCGAGGCGGAAAAAAATGGCCCAAGAGCTGCATACGCGACACCAGCAGATGATCTGGAAGCATCTGTATAATATTCGGCACAGCAGTACTTCGCTTGGAGTTCGAGGAAGTGTGATTGTATGTGTGCCTCAGGTGCATGTTTTGTTATTTCGACAAACGAGGTATCGCACTCTATGGTCGCCAATCCCAAGGCGGTGGAATGCGAGTGGGAGGCATTAGGGTATTTTCTGGGAGATGTATGTCTGTTTTTTCTGTCATTGCTTCCAAGCGTAGGCTCAAAGGAGTTCTAATACGTGGGCGGTTACTGTAAAATCTGGCAGCACGCAGGTCGCTAATGATCGAATGGCATGGATGTTCGGTGTCTGATTTTACCCTAATATAGTATGATAAACTTAAGAATATTCTTCGTAGATGTAAGGACTATTCGTTGGACTCAACGTAGAGACTTTCAACAGGGCTCGTTCTAAAGGCGCCTGTTGCCAGTCGTATATCGAGGTTGTGGACTGGGTCGAGAATCTTTAGGGCACTCTGTGTTGCGGAGTGGTACACCACGGCTCCGTAGTCGAGGCGTGATTGTACGAGACTCTTATACAGGCTAAGCGGACACTTCCTGTCACTGCCCCAGGTTGTTCGAGAGAGCAGCTTGAGGAGGTTCATGGTCTTCAGGCACTTTTCTTTAAGATATTTTAGGTGGGGAATGAAGTTAAGTTTTGTGTCCAGGATAACACCTACGAATTTGTGTTCAGGGCTGAAAGTTAGTCTTTCTCCATTAAGGTTAATATCGGGTTGTGGTAGTACACTTCTCTTGTTAGAAAACAGGACACATGTGCTCTTTTGGGGGTTCAATTTGAAACCGTTCTCGTCCGCCCACCTTGAGAATCTATTCAAGCCAAGTTGTAGCTGCCTCTCGCAAATGCTAAGATTGCATGACCTGAACCCTATCTGTACATCGTCCACATAGACGGAATAGAAGAGTGTGCGAGGTAATACGGTGTGGAGGGAATTCATTTTAACAATAAATAACGTACAGCTCAGTACTCCACCCTGCGGTACACGTGTCTCGTGTATGAATGGTCGAGATTGCACGTTGCCAACTCTAACACGAAATGTCCTGTCAGAGAGACAGCTTCCAATTATTCTCAGCAGGTTGCCGCGAATGCCCAATGCAGAAAGATCCCGAAGGATCCCGAAGCGCCACGTAGTATCATACGCCTTCTCCATGTCAAGAAACACGGACAACACAAGCTCTTTGTGGACAAACGCTTCCCTGATATACATTTCCATGCGTACAAGCTGATCTGTCGTCGATCTGCCTTCTCTAAAGCCACATTGATATGGATCTAATTTCTTGTTAATTTCTAGATAATGTACCAGGCGACTGTTTACCATCTTTTCAAAAACTTTGCATAAGCAGCTCGTCAATGCTATAGGCCTATAACTATTTGCCAAAGAAGGGTCCTTACCCTGTTTCAAAATAGGAATTATGATGGCCTCTTTCCAAGCAGAGGGAATGCGGCCGGACGACCATATAGAATTGTAGAGACAAAGAAGGGTTTTTTGTGTTTGAGGCGGCAGGTGTATAAGCATTTCATATAGGATGCGGTCAGATCCGGGGGCAGATTGGTTGCAGCTGTTTAGGGCTGCCTGAAGCTCTGCCATGCAAAAGGGTCTATTGTATGTCTCGTATTTTGTGCTTTTCCGTTCTAATGGTTGTCTTTCTATTTGCCTTTTGTACGTTTGGAATGTTTCAGAGTAGTGCGACGAGCTGGATATCTGTTCGAAATGTGCGCCAAGATAGTTCGCCTGATCTTGCATGTTGTCGCCTTGAGTATTCACTAAAGGTAGAGAGTAAGACTGTCGACCCTT
The DNA here is from genome assembly GCF_050947875.1 of Dermacentor variabilis. NCBI lineage: Eukaryota > Metazoa > Arthropoda > Arachnida > Ixodida > Ixodidae > Dermacentor > Dermacentor variabilis. The sequence goes on along the minus strand of NC_134578.1, from coordinate 102,346,207 downwards.
TATTCTATTAACTCTATTCCAAACCTTTGTTTCGTCAGTGTAAGAGTTAATATATACCTGATATATACTTTCTCCAACTCTCTCTTCTAGCTTGTCGCCGCGTTCTTCGACCCTGGGATTTGACCTGCTTGAAATTGACTAGATTTTCAGCTGTCGGAGAATCCCGAAGTAAACCCCATGCCTTGTTTTGCTTCTTTCGCGCTTTTCGACACTCATCGTTCCACCACGGAAGACGGCGTTTTGTGGACAATCCGCTTGTTACAGGGATACATTTGGAGGAGGTGTCAAGGAGAAAAACCGTAAAATATTCAACCGCAGCATCTATGCTTAAAGCACACATGTCGTCCCAGGATAAACAAGCAAGCTTTTTGAACGTTTCCCAGTCAGCCGAGTCAGTTCTCCAGCGAGGTAATTCATTAGCCATTGGTGTGCTTAGAACTACAGGGAAATGATCACTCCCGTATGGGTTTTTAATAACTTTCCATTTAAAGTAAGGGAGAAGAGTAGGAGATGCTATGCTAAGATCTATTGAGGAGTATGTTTTGTTTGCCATGTTATAATACGTGGGCTCCTTCCCATTCAAAAGACATGCACCTGAGTAAAAAAGGAACTGTTCAATCAGGCGACCTCTAGCGTCGCAGCGCGAGTCGCCCCATAGGTTGCTGTGCGCATTTAAATCTCCAAGCACAAGATATGGTTCAGGCAACTGATCTATTAGTGTTTGGAATTCTTGTTTGTGGAGCTGAAAATGCGGCGGTATATATAGGGAGCAGATGGTTATCAGCTTATTTAACAGTACAGCTCGAATGGCCACTGCCTCAAGGGTTGTTTGTAGCTGTAAGTGTTGACAGGCTATAGATTTGTCAGCTATGATGGCTACGCCGCCGGATGATGCGAGGGCATCATCGCGATCCTTCCGAAAAATAACGTACTGACGTAGGAAGTGTTTGTGTTTAGATTTCAAATGAGTCTCTTGGACACACAGCACTTTAGGAGTTAGTTGATTAAGAAGTTCTTGGATATCATCGAGGTTGCAAAGCAGGCCTCTGATATTCCACTGAATAATCAGTGTATCCATATTGAAATAAATGTTGTGCTATGTGTCAAAGAGAACGAACTTGGTTTAGCTTATGTTGCCCTTTTAGGGCCCTGTAATTGGTGTTTTGTCTTTTTTGGAGCGATCGACAAAATCGCGCCGCTCCTTAGGCGTCAACTGCGCCTTCTGACTCGGTGTTGTGTCCATGGCCTCTTGAGAGGCACTGGACAGCCGCTCTTGCGAGCGGTGTGTTTTCCGTGAAAGCCTTGTCTCGGAAGACAAGGTCTTGGAGCCCACCATCCTGGTGGTTGGTGGGTTTTTCTTGACCTCGGAGCTGGGCTGACTGGTGCCAGCACTAGCAGAGGCCTCCACTGTGGTCAAATTCGGGAGAGGTAGGGCAGCCTTGGCTGCTCCCACCATGGGGGCGGGTGGCGTTACCGCACGCTTGCTATGCGTGGTGCTGGCGTCCGCCAAGTGCCGTTCTGGTGCTGCCCCCCGACGTACCACTTCGGCGAAAGATGCGGTCTGTGTAAATGTTGATGAGATGCGTTGTTTTGCTTCTCTGAAAGTTATGTTTTCTTTGACCTTTATCGCAATTATTTCTTTTTCTTTTTTCCAGACTTCGCATGATCGAGAGTATGCAGGGTGGCCACCATTACAATTGCTACAACGGGGCTCAGCCTTACAGTCATCTGCAGAATGATCGTTGATGCCGCATTTCGCACATGTTAGCCGCCCTCGGCAGCTCTGGGAAGCGTGGCCAAATCTCTGGCATTTAAAACAGCGTCGCGGGTTGGGGATGTACGGTCGTACTCTGATTTTGATATATCCAGTTTCTAATTTCTCTGGTAATGTGCTAGAGCCAAAGGTAACTATCAGGTGCTTAGTTGGCAGCTCCTTGTTGTCCCGTCTGATCTTTATCTTTGTACGTTTATGACGTTTTCATCCTTCCATCCTTCCAGGAGTTCTTCTTCGGTCAAGTCCATTAAGTCAATGTCAGAAATTACGCCTTTGGACGAATTCAAGGTTCGGTGTGCTGTTACACTGACGGGGATGTCTCCAAGTTCTACAAGGCTCGTTAGCTTGTCATGTTGTGTTTTGTCTTTCAATTCGAGTAATAAGTCGCCACTGGCCAGCTTGGTGATTTTATAGCCGCCTCCAATGGTCTCTGCGAGATACTTCGTCACAACGAATGGTGAAATCATTCTTGCCTTCTTGTCAGGTTTTTCACTGTGAACAACGTGAAATTTCGAGAAAGTCTGAGTGGCTTTGAGAGAAAATTGAAATGTAGCATCGGTGCGCCCCCTTTTAGAGGAACGATCAGTTGAAAAGGGGTTGGAAGTTCCCATGAAATATATTGAGTATTCAGCGACGATGCCAGTCACCCACCACCGAGCCCAACAAGGGGACAAGGCAAGGTATGTGGTGAAACAAGCCCTACCATGCCAACTGTACGTCGTCGCTATAACCACATATGTTATAACCAAGGTAGGTCATACCACACCAGGTTAGCCCTCGCCGCCAGGAATGTTGGAAATTATCAGAAGAAAAAGAAGACAGGAAAGATTAAAAGTGAGAGGGAAAGACGAAGGTATGCGAAGAGAGAGACAGGAAAAGGCGACTGCCGATTCCGCCCGGGTGGGTCAGTGCCGTCTACGTGAAGCAGAGGCCAAAGAGGTGTGTTGCCTCCGCCGGGGGGCCTTAAAGGTCCGAACACCCGGCATCGGCTCAACCCCCAGGATCCCCCTTTCCCCGGACACGGCTAAGCCGCGCACGGCTACACGCGGGAGGGTCCAACCCTCGTGTGCTCGGGTACGTGGTGTCGCAACACACCAAACGCCTGCTGACGCAGACGCCCCTGCGGGGTTCTAGGATTGTTGCTTGATGCCAAGGGCTGTAATGCAAAAACCATTGCGCATCTGACCGCCAAAACCGAGAATATTCTCAGATTAATCATGAGAGTCTCCAATAAGAAGGGGGGCCTAGGCGAGGACAACCTACTTAGGGTGCATCACGCTTTTCTTATGAGCCACATCAACTATGTGGTCTCGTCCCTGCAGTGGACAAAGACTGAAAGGGACAAGCCTGACACGTTGATGCGGAAAAGCGTCAAGAAGGTACTGGGTATTCCGATCACGGCGAGCACGGACAGGCTAATGCAGCTCGGCGTTCATAACACGACCCTCGAACTGATAGAGGCGCAACGAGCAGCGCAGATCACGAGGCTTTCGGACTCCAGCGCCGGTAGGCGCCTCTTGGAGGCTGCGGGCTTGCAGCCGCGTTACAGTCACAGCGAGGTGGTTGAGCTGTACGAGAACTCCAGAGGGACCTACGTCGTCAGTCCCTTCCCTAGAAACGTTCACCCGCAACATAATGCGGGCAGGCGAGCAGCTCGTGCCAGGGCGATATTGAAGAAAACGGTCGGCATGGAAGCCTTCGTGGACGCAGCTCAATATGGCCGCTCCGGTAAATTCACGGTCACGGCGGTCAGCGAAAAGGGCGAGCTGCTATCTGCGGCCTCAGTAGGCGCTGTGACGGCCGACGTGGCAGAACAGGTGGCGGTGGCGCTGCCGATGCAGGATTCAAAAAGGCCGCATATTTACATTGACTCACGCGCGGCCGTCAGGGCTTTCGCTTCGGGAATTGGTGCGAGACAGGTGAAGGCGATTCTGAAAAACGTCCAGAACTAATTGTTACCCCGTGCATTATATTATATGGTTCCCAGCTCACATGGGCGACAACGTGCTGCCGGACCGCCCAAACCCCAATGAAATTGATCACCGCCGCGCGCGAGAATCAACGCGCCGCGACGGCGATGGGGCTACATTGGATCCGGAGGAGCTCGGCCACAGCGACCCCTTATTAACCTTTCATGAGATCGTCTCCCATTATAAAGAGGAACGCAGGCGCTTCCCGCCTCCACATCCAAATCTATACAGATCTCAATCGATCACGCTTAGGATGCTTCAGACGAGGTCATATCCCTCGCGAGGTTTCTTAAGCAGGATTTATCCAGAAATTGACCGACAGTGCCCGGACCGTGGGGAGGTTAGCACTCTATCTCATATGCTCTGGCAGTGTCCTGCGTTACGGGATGCGTCCCTCACCAGCGAACGGGACTGGGACGAGGCCATATCTAGTACGCAACTCAAGCTCCAGTGCATGGCCGTCCAGAGGGCCGTGAAAGAGCGCAGAGGCTTGGCCTCCCGATTCCGACATGGGAGCAGCCAACGGCGAGCCGGGGGCCCCTACGGGTCTCCGCCGGCTAGTCCCTCAGGACCTCAATAAAACTTCATTGTCTGTCTGTCTGTCTGTGAATCTTACCATATTGAGATGGTGAATACGTTTGCCTAGCAGACGGCGATAAAGCATTGTATGGCTTTGATCAACTCTAAATGATTCGGGGCCATGTGTTAGTGCACAGTGAGATGAAATGTTTAAATGGCATTTAAATTAATTGATTATTACCTACCTAGCAACTTTGTGGCAAATATAGTACGAGCAGCCAATGATATGCGCAGACAAGCACAATATATATAGGATAGATAATTAGCTTTTTCTCTTCTGTATTACCCAATATTTTGTCGGTCGCAACTTCCGTGGAAAAGCTCACGGAGTGAAATTTATACACTTTAAAACTCAGGAGAGTATCGCAGCGGTAAAGGAGCCGATTTACTCTTCAAAGCATTGTTTTACTCTCTCAAAATGTCGGGTGCACTGAACTGCATTGTTCACTCCGTTATCAAGGAGAGAGTGAAATGTTCGTTTCACTCCGTCCTCCTGAGATAGAGTAGAATGTCCATTCTACTTTTGCGCTAATAGAGAACAAAACGTAGCGTAAGCTCCTGCTTCAAATGTAGGAGGGTGACACCGAACATGGTGATGTATTATTCACGCACGCTGAGGAAAGAGCAGACAGTTTTTATGCTAAGAGAACAGGCAGCCACAGTGCAAACGAAAGCGGAGCCAGCGCTGTACTTTTTCACTCGGAGTTGTCCCACCACACGCACACACAACATCCCGGAACAGCACAGCACCGGAGAAAGGTGATCCGTCTAGCGAGCGGAAACAAAGGCCATCCAAGGGAGAGCGTGTGTGAGCCATCTTGCGTCGCTGCGAAAACAGCACAGTCGCTCGCCATTCGTTGGGTATAACAACAAATCCTCCACGGTAAGTGAATTCTCGCTTACGTGCGCATTCTGCATATATGACATGCTATCTCCAGGAAGTCGTCGCGACGTTTAGCCGACGCGATTGACAATGGACTATGCAAGCGCGGATTGCAGCGATGGATTGCAGCGGTGGCGTAGAGGTAGAACACCCGCCTCGCGTGCAAGAGGTCCGTGGTTCGAATCCCGGTGCCGGCAATTTTCCACCGGATTAAAAAAAAAAGAAAACCCGCGTGTTGATAAAATTGCACAAACAGGCCTGGAGTGTGGCCTGATCCCGGTGACCAGAACCGGTAACGCACTCCCTCACCAGAGCAGGATTGGCCACCCTGGTGCAGTACTTGGCCACAACCTCCTATGAACACAACAATCAAACCCCGGCCCTCAGTCCCCAGCAGCTGCGAAGCAACTGACCACGGCGGCGGTCAGACCTGCGACGCAGCAGAGGGTGCTAAGAATCACTGGCTCCGGACAGGCCGCCATTGGAATATGAACCTGGCAACGTTTAACGCTAGAACGTTATCTAGTGAGGCGAGTCTAGCAGTACTATTGGAGGAATTAGAGGGCAGTAAATGGGATATAATAGGGCTCAGTGAAGTTAGGAGGCCGAAAGAAGCATATACAGTGCTAAATAGCGGGCACGTCCTGTGCTACCGGGGCTTAGCGGATAGAAGAGAACTAGGAGTCGGATTCCTGATTAATAAGAATATAGCTGGTAACATACAGGAATTCTATAGCATTAACGAGAGGGTGGCAGGTCTTGTTGTGAAACTTAATAAGAGGTACAAAATGAAGATTGTACAGGTCTACGCCCCTACATCCAGTCATGATGACCAGGAAGTCGACAGCTTCTATGAAGACGTGGAATCGGCGGTGGGGAGAGTGAAAACTAAATACACTATACTAATGGGCGACTTTAATGCCAAGGTAGGCAAGAAGCAGGCTGGAGACAAGGCAGTGGGGGAATATGGCATAGGCACTAGGAATAGCAGGGGAGAGTTATTAGTAGAGTTTGCGGAACAGAATAATATGAGGATAATGAATACCTTCTTCCGCAAGCGGGATAGCCGAAAGTGGACGTGGAGGAGCCCGAACGGCGAGACTAGAAATGAAATAGACTTCATACTCTGCGCTAACCCTGGCATCATAGAAGATGTGGACGTGCTCGGCAAGGTGCACTGCAGTGACCACAGGATGGTAAGAACTCGAAATAGCCTAGACTTGAGGAGGGAACGGAAGAAACTGGTACACAAGAAGCCAATCAATGAGTTAGCGGTAAGAGGGAAACTAGAGGAATTCCGGATCAAGCTACAGAACAGGTATTCGGCTTTAACTCAGGAAGAGGACCTTAGTGTTGAAGCAATGAACAACAATCTCATGGGCATCATTAAGGAGTGCGCAATAGAAGTCGGTGGTAACGCCGTTAGACAGGAAACCAGTAAGCTATCGCAGAAGACGAAAGATCTGATCAAGAAACGCCAATGTATGAAAGCCTCTAACCCTACAGCTAGAATAGAACTGGTAGAACTTTCTAAGTTAATCAACAAGCGTAAGACAGCTGACATAAGGAAGTATAATATGGATAGAATTGAACATGCTCTCAGGAGCGGAGGAAGCCTAAAAACAGTGAAGAAGAAACTAGGAGTTGGCAAGAATCAGATGTATGCGTTAAGAGACACAGCCGGCAATATCGTTACTAATATGGATGAGATAGTTCAAGTGGCTGAGGAGTTCTATAGAGATTTATACAGTACCAGTGGCACTCACGACGATAATGGAAGAGAAAATCGTCTAGAGGAATTCGAAATCCCGAAGGTAACGCCGGAAGAAGTAAAGAAAGCCTTAGGAGATATGCAAAGGGGGACGGCAGCTGGGGAGGATCAGGTAACAGCAGATTTGTTGAACGATGGTGGACAGATTGTTCTAGAGAAACTGGCCACCCTGCATACGCAATGCCTCATGACCTCGAGCGTACCGGAATCTTGGAAGAATGCTAACATAATCCTAATCCATAAGAAAGGGGACGCCAAAGACTTGAAAAATTATAGACCGATCAGCTTACTGTCCGTTGCCTACAAAGTATTTACTAAGGTAATTGCAAATAGAATCAGGAACACCTTAGACTTCTGTCAACCAAGGGACCAGGCAGGATTCCGTAAAGGCTACTCAACAATAGACCATATTCACACTATCAATCAAGTGATAGAGAAATGTGCAGAATATAACCAACCCTTATATATAGCTTTCATTGATTACGAGAAAGCGTTTGATTCAGTCGAAACCTCAGCGCTCATGGAGGCATTACGGAATCAGGGTGTAGATGAGCCATATGTAAAAATACTGGAAGATATCTATAGCGGCTCCACAGCCTCCGTAGTCCTCCATAAAGCAAGCAACAAAATCTCAATAAAGAAAGGCGTCAGGCAGGGAGATAGGATATCTCCAATGCTATTCACAGCGTGTTTACAGGAGGTATTCAGAGACCTGGATTGGGAAGAATTGGGGATAAAAGTTAATGGAGAATACCTTAGTAACTTGCGATTCGCTGATGATATTGCCTTGCTTAGTAACTCAGGGGACCAATTGCAGTGCATGCTCACTGACCTGGAGAGGCAAAGCAGAAGAGTGGGTCTAAAAATTAATATGCAGAAAACTAAAGTAATGCTTAACAGTCTCGGGAGAGAACAGCAATTTACAATAGGCAGCGAGGCACTGGAAGTCGTAAGGGAATACATCTACTTAGGGCAGGTAGTGACGGCGGATCCGGATCATGAGACGGAAATAATCAGAAGAATAAGAATGGGCTGGAGTGCGTTTGGCAGGCATTCCCAAATCATGAACAGCAGGTTGCCGTTATCCCTCAAGAGAAAAGTATATAATAGCTGTGTCTTACAAGTACTCACCTACGGGGCAGAAACCTGGAGGCTTACGGAAAGGGTTCTACTCAAATTGAGGACGACACAACGAGCTATGGAAAGAAGAATGATAGGTGTAACGTTAAGGGATAAGAAAAGAGCAGATTGGGTGAGGGAACAAACGCGAGTTAATGACATCTTAGTTGAAATCAAGGAAAAGAAATGGGCATGGGCAGGACATGTAATGAGGAGGGAAGATAACCGATGGTCATTAAGGGTTACGGACTGGATCCCAAGGGAAGGGAAGCGTAGCAGGGGGCGGCAGAAAGTTAGGTGGGCGGATGAGATTAAGAAGTTTGCAGGGACGGCATGGCCACAATTAGTACATGACCGGGGTTGTTGGAGAAGTATAGGAGAGGCTTTTGCCCTGCAGTGGGCGTAACCAGGCTGATGATGATGATGATGATGATGCAAGCGCGCTGCCTCTCGATGTCAATCGAAAAGGCCAGTCGTTGCGATAACTGCATGTGATTTGATCACTTGGCGCTATCTCTATGAGCTTTGAAAATCGCAAACGCTGCCAGGCCCACGGTATGTTCAATAAGACCTGAGGCGAGGGGAAGCATAAAATGGTTTGTTTACTAGCCCATCATTACGAGCCTACGCTGAGTCTGGTTAGCGTGTGTTTTGCGTATTTCAATTTCCTCAGTTTGGTAGTCTACTGTGTATACCACGTTTTTGAAATAAGGAGTCACATAACAGAAGTCGTCACTTTGCTGGCAGCATGCTTTCGCTAGAAGGCGCGCGCTTGACGGTGTCTTTAGCCCACGGGTAATCTGCGGCCCCTGAAGTTATGTGCAGCGTCAGTGCTAGTTAGAAACATTACCGCAGGCATTCAGCTACATGCTGCAAGAGGTCAGTTGGGCGCGTTATTTTTAAATTATTGAAAACGCTCGATGAATTCATAGTTTAGGCTGAATAAGACTCAGCCGTTTTAGCTCATGTATTGAAATGGTGTGATTAAATGTCTGGTTTTGTCTCGTGTTGCGGTTTTTGAGCCCGGCACGAATGCGAAAGGGTGCTTATGTGTATGAACTCGGTGAATTATCATGTGGGCAGCTATCCATCGGAATCTAATATAACGGCTGCTGTATGGAAAAACAGTTGCAGGGACGTTCTACATACGCTTACTGCTTTGGACAAGCCTGTGCATTTGCTAATATGAGTTGGCGCTTGAGAGTTATGTAATATGAATCCCCCTTCCTCCTTTTCTCTGAATCACCCTTCCACTGGAGATGACTAGCGTAATCTGTGCAGTTTGGTACAGCATGGCAGATCAAAATGTGTTTATCGCTTTAATATTTTTAGTGAAGAAATAAAGTATCAGAATAAAACTTTTCCTTAATTTTGTATTACCAGTCGTAAGTTATACACAGAACAATGAGTTGGTCTAATAAACTAATAACTGCGGTCTTACTGTAAGTTTTAGATGCCTTCAAGAATGTGAAATGCTAGATTTCAAACTGCAGCTATAGTCGAGTCTGTCAAAAACGAACTCGACTGCATACCTCATAAATGATAATGAGTTCACGCCTTTTGGTAAGCTTAGATGCAGGCTGCAGTGATCTGTTCTTTGTTATTCTTGAAATGTGGGTAAGCTTGCCATAACAAGGCTTGATGCCCATCCTTAAAGGCACATCCAGTAATATCAATTGAACTGGAGGACCATATTTGCATCCCTACTGAGCATCATGTTTGCAGATGTGATCCTGAAATTATGGCTTCAGCAGTGGCGCAACCAGAGATGGTGCGGGGGGCGCACTGGGCATGTGTTTAGGATGGGTCAAAAGTGGTGTTTGTGACACACCAGACTAATGAAAGACATATGACATCGGACAATGAACAATACTCTATTTATTAGTAGGAGTATTGCAACATCGGTGCTGAACGAGGATGAACTGTCAGTTATTTATTTATTCTTTAAATCTAAAAGTTGAAGTAACTTTACTAGTTGACTATTGCAGTCATTTAGGTGTTCTGCATTTATTTCAGTAGGAAGACTAAGAGCTAAGACTTTATTTTAATGCAGTGACCTTATTTCTTGAGTGTGTTGCTGGTTTTACGCCATGTCCTCGTGTTGACTTCTGCATACGATATTTTTCAGGCACCCGCTTAATATAACGCTGAAATACTGCTTAAAGGACACAAAGATGTCAAAGAGCCAGCCCAGCGCGACTATACGTGGTGCAGGAGAGCCCCCTTCAAAGAATCAAAATACATTGCCATGAAATTTTGACGCTAAAGCTAGAATGTGGGATTGGTGGGTGGACCATTTCACAAAATGTCAGCAAATCTTTCAAAACACAGTATGTCACACCAAGAAAAAAATTCTCCTGCGTCCTAGGCTGCTTCACGCGATCTTCACGTGGTATTTTTTTATAATGTCTCTGATGGCAAAGTCACAGCAAGAGTCACAGCGTCACTTGCAATTGAAAAGTTATTTGGTACATGTCAAATTGTGGTTTCTCCATCTGTGAAATATTATTCATCATAATCATCAGCCTCGTTACACCCACTGCAGGGCAAAGGCCTCTCCCATACTTCTCCAACAACCTCGGTCATCACTAATTGTGGCCATGTCGTCCCTGCAAACTTCTTAATCTCATCCGTCCACCTAACTTTCTGCCGCCCCCTGCTACGCTTTCCTTCCCTTGGAATCCAGTCCGTGACCCTTAATGACCATTGGTTATCTTCCCTCCTCATTGCGTGTCCTGCCCATGCCCCCCATTTCTTTTTCTTGATTTCAACTAAGATGTCATTGACTCGCGTTTGTTCCCCCACCCAATATGCTCTTTTCTTATCCCTTAACGCTACTGCCATCATTCTTCTTTCCATAGCGCGTTGCGTCGTCCTCAACTTAACTAGAACCCTTTTCGTAAGCCTCCAGGTTTCTGTCCCGTAGGTGAGTACTGGTAAGACACAGCTATTATATACACTTTTCTCTTGAGGAATAATGGCAACCTGCTGTTAATGATCTGATAATGCCTGCCAAACGCACCCCAGGCCATTCTTATTCTTCTGATTATTTCCGTCTCATGATCCGGATCCGCGGTCACTACCTGCCCTGAGTAGATGTATTCCCTGACCACTTCCAGTGCCTCGCTACCTATTGTAAATTACTGTTCTCTTCCGAGACTATTAAACATTACTTTAGTTTTCTGCAGATTAATTTTTAGACCCACTCTCTTGCTTTGTCTCTCCAGGTCAGTGACCATGCATTGCAATATGTCCCCTGAGTTACTGAGCAAGGCAATATCATCAGCGAATTGCAAATTACTAAGGTATTCTCCATTAACTTTTATCCCCAATTCTTCCAATTCCAGGTCTCTGAATACCTCCGGTAAACATGCTGTGAATAGCATTGGAGAGATGGTATCTCCCTGCCTGACACCTTTCTTTATTGGGGTTTTGTTGCTTTCTTTATGGAGGACTACGGTGGCTTTGGAGCCGCTATAGATATCTTTCAGTATTTTTACATACGGCTCGTCTACACCCTGATACCATGATGCCTCCATGACTGCTGAGGTTTCGACAGAATTAAACGCTTTCTCGTAATCAATGAAAGCTATATATAAGGGTTGGTTATATTCCGCACATTTCTCTATCACATGATTGATAGTGTGAATATGGTCTGTTGTTGAGTAGCTTTTACGGAATCCGGCCGGTACTTTGCTTGACAGAAGTCTAAGCTGGTCCTGATTCTATTTGCGATTACCTTAGTAAACAGTTTGTAAGCAACTGAAAGTAAGCTGATCGGTCTTTAATTTTTGAAGTCAAATATTTTCAAGTTTAAAATATTAATATGAACGCTTTTTGCAGGTATTTGAGATTTTGAATAGGGTGAATCAATTCACTTGCCAACTAAGTATGCTAGTGGAGGCAGGGATGTGTTCAATGCAAAGAAATGAAACCATCTGTTTGGAACACTGTGTCATCAAGTGGCGCATGTGAACTTATAGGGTTAACCAAAAGCGCCTTAGTTTGATGGCTTCTGCAGACACAATTTTCATAAGGCAAAATAAAATTAAAACATATTGTAGATAGTAAATTTTGGGACCTAATGAGTGCACAGTGAGGCACTGTATTAGTCTTCCTAGTATGTATGTATGTATGTATGTATGTATGTATGTATGTATGTATGTATGTATGTATGTATGTATGTATGTATGTATGTATGTATGTATGTATGTATGTATGTATGTATGTATGTATGTATGTATGTATGTATGTATGTATGTATGTATGTATGTATGTATGTATGTATGTATGTATGTATGTATGTATGTATAGCCGGTATGTAATGCCGGACAGGCCGCCATTGGAATCTGAACCTGGCAACGTTTAACGTTAGAACGCTATCTAGTGAGGCGAGTCTAGCAGTGTTATTGGAGGAATTAGAGGGTAGTAAATGGGATATAATAGGGCTCAGTGAGGTTAGGAGGACAAAAGAAGCATATACAGTGCTAAAAAGCGGGCATATACTGTGTTACCGGGGCTTAGCGGAGAGACGAGAACTAGGAGTCGGATTCCTGATTAATAAGGAAATAGCTGGTAACATACAGGAATTCTATAGCATTAACGAGAGGGTGGCAGGTCTTGTTGTGAAACTTAATAAGAGCTACAAATTGAAGGTGGTACAAGTCTATGCCCCTACATGCAGTCATGGTGACCAGGAAGTCGAAAGCTTTTATGAAGACGTGGAATCGGCGATGGGTAAAGTCAAAACAAAATACACTATACTGATGGGCGACTTCAATGCCAGGGTAGGCAAGAAGCAGGCTGGAGACAAGTCAGTGGGGGAATATGGCATAGGCTCTAGGAATAGCAGAGGAGAATTACTGGTAGAGTTTGCAGAACAGAATAATATGCGGATAATGAACACCTTTTTCCGCAAGCGGGTTATTCGAAAGTGGACTTGGAGGAGCCCGAATGGTGAGACTAGAAATGAAATCGACTTCCTACTCTGCGCGAACCCTGGCATCATACAAGATGTAGACGTACTCGTCAAGGTACGCTGCAGTGACCATAGGATGGTAAGAACTCGAATTAGCCTAGATTTGAGGAGGGAACGGAAGAAACTGGTACACAAGAAGCCAATCAATGAGTTAGCGGTAAAAGGAAAACTAGAGGAATTCCGGATCAAGCTACAGAACAGGTATTCGGCTTTAACTCGGGAAGAGGACCTTAGTGTTGAAGCAATGAACGACTATCTCATGGGAACAATTAAGGAGTGCGCAATAGAAGTCGGTGGTAACTCCGTTAGACAGGAAACCAGTAAGCTATCGCAAGAGACGAAAGATCTGATCAAGAAACGCCAATGTATGAAAGCCTCTAACCCTACAGCTAGAATAGAACTGGCAGAACTTTCTAAGTTAATCAACAAGCGTAAGACAGCGGACATCAGGAACTATAATATGGATAGAATTGAACAGGCTCTCAGGAACGGAGGAAGCCTAAACACAGTGAAGAAGAAACTAGGAATAGGCAGGAATCAGATGTGTGCGTTAAGAGACAAAGCCGGCAATATCGTTACTAATATGGATGAGATAGTTCAAGTGGCTGAGGAGTTCTATAGAGATTTATACAGTACCAGTGGCACCCACGACGATAGTGGAAGAGAGAATAGCCTAGAGGAATTCGAAATCCCACAGGTAACGCCAGAAGAAGTAAAGAAAACCTTAGGAGCCATGCAAAGGGGGAAGGCAGCTGGGGAGGATCAGGTAACAGGAGATTTGTTGAAGGATGGTGGTCAGATTGTTCTAGAGAAACTGGCCACCCTGTATACGCAATGCCTCATAACCTCGAGCGTACCGAAATCTTGGAAGAACGCTAACATAATCCTAATCCATAAGAAAGGGGACGCCAAAGACTTGAAAAATTATAGACCGATCAGCTTACTGTCCGTTGCCTACAAAGTATTTACTAAGGTAATCGCAAATAGAATCAGGAACACCTTAGACTTCTGTCAACCAAAGGACCAGGCAGGATTCCGTAAAGGCTACTCAACAATAGACCATATTCACACTATCAATCAAGTGATAGAGAAATGTGCAGAATATAACCAACCGTTATATATAGCTTTAATTGATTACAAGACAGCGTTTGATTCAGTCGAAACCTCAGCAGTCATGGAGGCATTACGGAATCAGGGTGTAGATGAGCCATATGTAAAGATACTGGAAGATATCTATAGCGGCTCCACAGCCACCGTAGTCCTCCACAAAGAAAGCAACAAAATCCCTTTAAAGAAAGGCGTCAGACAGGGACATACGATATCTCCAATGCTATTCACAGCATGTTTACAGGAGGTATTCAGAGGCCTGGAGTGGGAAGAATTGAGGATAAAAGTTGATGGAGAATACCTTAGCAACTTGCGATTCGCTGATGATATTGCCTTGCTTAGTAACTCAGGAGACCAATTGCAATGCATGCTCACTGACCTGGAGAGGCAAAGCAGAAGGGTGGGTCTGAAAATTAATCTGCAGAAAACTAAAGTAATGTTTAACAGGCTCGGAAGAGAACAGCAGTTTACGATAGGTAGCGAAGCACTGGAAGGGGTAAGGGACTACATCTACTTAGGGCAGGTAGTGACCACGGATCCGGATCATGAGACTGAAATAACCAGAAGAATAAGAATGGGCTGGGGTGCGTTTGGCAGGCATTCTCAAATCATGAACAGCAGGTTGCCACTATCCCTCAAAAGGAAAGTGTATAAGAGCTGTGTGTTACCAGTACTCACATATGGGGCAGAAACCTGGAGACTTACGAAAAGGGTTCTGCTGAAATTGAGGACGACGCAACGAGCTATGGAAAGAAGAATGATGGGTGTGAAGTTAAGGGATAAGAAAAGAGCAGATTGGGTGAGGCAACAAACGCGGGTAAACGACATCTTAGTTGAAATCAAGAAAAAGAAATGGGTATGCGCCGGCCATGTAATGAGGAGGGAAGATAACCGATGGTCACTAAGGGTTACGGACTGGATTCCAAGGGAAGGGATGCGTAGTAGGGGGCGGCAGAAAGTTAGGTGGGCGGATGACATTAAGACGTTTTCAGGGACAACATGACCACAATTAGTACATGACCGGGGTAGTTGGAGAAGTATGGGAGAGGCCTTTGCCCTGCAGTGGGCGTAACTAGGCTGATGATGATGATGATGATGATAGATACCTACATACATACTTGTTTTGAGACAAAGATTCTGTGAAGCATGGTAATTAGTCTTTAGCGTACCTTACCGCTTTAGTAGGAAGAAAGCTTTAGTCTCGGGTAGTTGGTTCATTGTGCAAGTGCATGCATAGCCTAACGCAAAATTCACGTGATGATGATGATGTGTGGCGTTTTATGGCGCAAGGGCCAGTTATGGCCAAAGAGCGCCATGACAAATGTAATGTTTACAGTGCATTGTGAATGGTGTAGACAATGAATTCCTCATGATATATCTGAGATGGCTGTAAAGAGGCCTAAAATCTGTTGCTGTGGATGGCGTAAAATGTGTTGTTGCTAAAATAATGACACGTAGTAGTGCTGTGGGCTATGGCAATGATTAAAGGCATGATGCGATAAAACATAACGTTGACACTTGAGCTTCAAGAATTTCTTTGAGTACAGGGGCTGTTATAGTGCGCTGAAAATTCCCTGGCCAAATTATTTCAAGAATATCTGTTTCAGCTAAAAACTCTAAAACTAGTTTCGGATTAAAAAGCGGTTCATTGCTGAGAAAAAATTTCGGGTGAAGAGGAATATTTTCGCGATATGCGGAAATTAAATACTTTTTCCTCTGTGCTTCTATTGCAGGGCATTGAATAAGAACGTGCAGGACTGTGAGATTTTGGCCGCACTTACTACAAGTGGGAGGAAACCCCCCAGTCAAGAGGTAAGAGTGAGTGCCGTAAGTGTGTCCTATTCTTAATCGGCAAAGGAGCACTTCGTTGTATCGTGTTGTTCTCTCCGATACCCAATATCCTAATTTGGGTTTTATCAAGTGCAGTTTATTTGATATCTCAGCATTCCACTGTTGCTGCCAATAGATTTTGAGCTTATGACGCAGGTATGCTTTAAGATCTGTGGCTGGGATGGGTATGTTTATATCCGTGTCAGTAAAAGCTACTGAAGTAGCTTTCTCGTCAGCAGCTTCGTTGCCCTTTATGCCACAGTGGCCAGGTACCCCGCATAGGATGATCGTTTGTTTAGCACTATAAGCTGAGCATAGCAATGTATACAGTTCGTTAAAGACAGTGTTTTTAAGTTTACGTACGTTCATAAGGGCTCGCACTACACTCAATGAGTCTGTGAATACTATAGCCCTAGTAAGATTCGTTTGCCTGATGTGCTTCACTGCAGAGAGTATTCCATATGCTTCCGCTGTAAAGATACATGTATGTGGGTTGAATGTACCGGATATTAAGAATGCTGGTCCTAGTGCTGCGTAAGCAACTCCAGAAGAAGACTTAGAGGCATCTGTGTAGAATTCAGCACAAGAATATTTCTCCTGAAGCTCGAGAAAATGTGACCGTATGTGCGCCTCAGGTGCTCGTTTTGATATTTCTGCAAACGACACGTCACACTCGATAGTCTTCCACTCCCAAGGCGGTGGAAGCCGCGTAGTTGCCATTATGACATTCTCTAAAATCGGCGCACCTGTTTCTTTGGACAATGCTTCCAACCGAAGGGACAGAGGAGGTCTAGTGCCTGGGCGGTTACGGAAAAGCCTAGCCGTAGACAGGTCGTAAATAACTGAATGGCATGGATGATGGAAATCTGATTTCACTTTGAGGGCGTATGAGAGACTTAAATATGTTCTTTGAAGATGTAGGGACCATTCGTTAGATTCAGCATACAGGCTTTCTACGGGGCTAGTCCTGAACGCACCAGTAGCGAGACGGATACCCAAGTGGTGAACGGAATCGAGCATCTTCAAAGCACTAGGCGTCGCAGAGTTATACACAATGGCTCCGTAGTCAAGGCGTGACCGTATAAGGCTTTTGTACAAGCTCAAGAGGCATCTTCTGTCACTTCCCCAAGATGTGCGGGACAAGAGCTTCAGTAGATTCATTGTCCTCAAGCATTTCATTTTCAGATATCTTAAGTGTGGGATAAAAGTTAGTTTGGAGTCTAAAATGAGGCCTAGAAATTTATGTTCATGACTAACAGATAGCCGTTCTCCATTAAGATCAATAACAAGCTCCGGTATTACCCCTCTCTTATTGGAGAAAAGAATGCATGTACTTTTTTCAGGGTTTAGTTTAAAGCCGTTCTCGTCTGCCCACTTAGACAACTTATTCACGCCAAGCTGCACTTGTCGCTCGCAGATACTAAGATTACATGACTTGTAACCTATTTGGATATCATCCACGTATACGGAATAAAACATTGTACGTGGTATGATAGTATGGAGCGAATTCATTTTTACAAGGAATAAAGTACAGCTCAGCACTCCACCTTGTGGCACACCTGTTTCTTGAGTAAATAGACGAGACAGGACATTACCAACACGAACATGAAATGTGCGGTTGCACAGATAACTTTGAATCACCTTTAGCAAGTTGCCACGGACGCCCATTCCAGCTAGATCACGAAGAATTCCGAAACGCCAAGTTGTATCGTATGCTTTCTCCATGTCTAGAAATACCGATAGGAAAAACTGTTTGTGCACAAAGGCATCCCGGATATTTGTCTCGATACGGACGAGTTGATCTGTTGTGGATCTATGTTCCCTGAAGCCGCACTGCAAGGGATCTAGTATCTTGTTACTTTCAAGAAAATGCACCAAGCGACGGTTAGTAATTTTCTCAAAAAACTTACATAGGCAGCTTGTTAGGGCTATAGGCCTATAGCTGCTGGTCAAAGACGGGTTCTTGCCCTCTTTCAGAATCGGGATTATGAGTGCTTGCTTCCAGGCTGACGGGATGTAGCTGGCAGAGAATATGGCGTTAAAAAGGGAGAGGAGCGTTTTGTGTGCTTCGGGATGCAGATGTTGGATCATCTCGTAAATTATTCGATCGGTGCCAGGAGCTGATTTATTAAAACTATGTAGTGCGGCCTGAAATTCAGCCATATTGAAAGGACGGTTGTACGATTCATTGTTCTTTCCTTTTAGGTCCAGAGGCCGTCTCTCAGCTTGTTTCTGGTATCTAAGGAATGCATCGGAGTAATGGATTGGGCTAGAAACGTTTTCAAAATGTGCCCCAAGAGAGTCAGCTTGGTCCTGAAGGGTATTTCCTTGCGTGTTTACTAATGGTAGAGGATGAGTTTGCCGACCTTCGATTTTATTCACCCTGTTCCAGGCTTTTCGTTCGTCAGTATAAGAGTTGATGCTAGAAGTATATCTTTGCCAGCTCTCCCTTCTGGCACGGCGCCGCGTTCTTCTACCTTCAGACTTTAATTTCTTGAATATGATCAAATTCTCCGTAGTTGGAGTGTCTCGAAGGTTGTTCCAAGCTTTATTTTGGTTTCTACGCGCTTTCTTGCAGTCATCGTTCCACCATGGAACACGTCGCTTACAGGACGATCCATTTGTTACGGGGATACATACTGACGCTGCATCAACTATGAACGCCGTGAAATATGTCACTGCATCTTCAATAGATAGATTACAGATGTCGTTCCAAGTCAAATGTGTCAGCTCCCTGTATCGTGTCCAATCGGCACAATCGACTTTCCACCGGGAGACATGTGGGGAGCACTCGTCACCTTTTGTTAGTTTTATGACAATGGGGAAATGATCGCTCCCGTGAGGATTCTTAATTACGTTCCACTCCAGATGCGGTAAGAGTAAACTCGATGCGATGCTTAAATCGATAGATGAGAATGTTTTGTTTGCGACACTGTAAAATGTAGGTTCTTTCCGATTAAGCAAGCAAGCATCTGTAGTGAGGAGGAAGTTTTCAACTAAGCGTCCTCTGGCATCACAACGACGGCTTCCCCAAAGGGTGTTGTGTGCATTAAAATCTCCAACGACAATGTAGGGTTCGGGCAGTTCATAGATAAAGGTGTGAAATTCTGTTTTTTAAAGTTGGTAGTTCGGGGGGATGTATACAGATCTAATTGTGATAAGTTTATTAAACAGTACCGCACGGACTGCAACTGCCTCTAGAGTTGTCTTAAGCTGTAGTTGCCGGCAAGCAACACCCTTATCTACTATTATTGCCACGCCGCCAGACGAGGTGAGGGCGTCATTGCGGTCTTTTCGATAAATGGTATACTGCCGGAGAAAGTTCGTGCGTGAAGGATTAAGATGTGTTTCTTGGACACACAGCACCTTTGGACTGTACTTATGTAAAAGTTCCTCAATGTCGTCTAGGTTGTGGAGTAAACCCCTGATGTTCCATTGTATTATCTGTGTATCCATAATGTATGTGTTTTGTGCTGTGTGTCTAAGAAATATGGACTAGATTATCTCACGAGATCTTTCCCGGCCCCGTGAAACGAGATCTCTCTATCTTCCGGGCGCGCTCAAGGGAGCTGCGCCGTTCCTTCGGCGGCTGAGGCGCCGGATTTGTATTTGTATCCATCACCTCGTCTGAGGCAGTGGATAGTGCCTGCGCAGCGGGCACGTTCGCGGGGGTGGTGGGCCTATCTGCACGCGCAGTGGCCTTGGGTCCCACAGGCCCGGGGGTCTGCTGGTCCTCCTTTGTGGGGGCCGGTACAGCGCTGGCTGTTCCAGCCGGGGGGGCTGATGGCGTGATCGCCGTCACACTCCGTGTGACTTGGGCGGCCGCCGAAGGATGTAGCGCTGCCCCCCGGCGCGCCACATCGGTGTAGGATGGACTAGATTGATTGATGGAGAAGCGTTTGCGCGCCTCTTGGAAAGAAAGGTTCATTTTTACTTTGATTTCGATTATTTGTTTTTCTTTTTTCCAGGATGGACAAGAACGAGAGTATGCGGGGTGATCCCCTTCACAGTTAGCGCAACGGATGGTGGAATTGCAAGTGTCAGACGAGTGCTCATTTGATACACATTTTGCACAAGTAGTGCGCCCTCGGCAGCTTTGCGAACCGTGCCCGAACCGCTGACACTTGAAGCATCGGCGTGGGTTAGGAATGTATGGCCTTACACGGAGTTTGCAGTATCCTGTTTCTATTGAGTCTGGTAAGTTGCTAGTTCCAAAAGTGACGATTATATGCCTGGTTGGTATTTCTTTGTTATCGCGCCTTATTTTTATCCTTTGTACCTTGACGACGTTCTGTTCTTGCCATCCTTCTAGCAATTCTTCTTCGGTAAGTTCGATAAGGTCATCTTCCGAGATGACACCGCGCACTGTGTTCATTGACCTGTGTGGGCCCACAGAAACGGGAATGTCTCCAAATGCAACAAGTTTCGAGAGTTTGTCGTATTGTGGCTTGTCGCGAACTTCGAGTAGAAGATCGCCACTTCCCATCTGCGTTACTTTATACCCTGGGCCTATTGCGTCAGTGATAGATTTGGCTACAAGAAATGGTGATATCATTCTGACTGTCTTTGTTTCGTGCTGACTGTGGACAACGTGGTATTTGGGAAAGGACACTTTCGGTTGCATGAAAAAATTGAACTGTTCATCGGTGCGCCCCCTCTTCAGGGAGCGATCAGGTAATGGGGGAAAAACTTCTGCCATAAAAAAATGGAAAATTCGGCGGCGATGGTGGCCACCCACCACGGAGCCCAACAAGGGGACGCTACAGGATTGGAAGCCTGAAGACGCCAGCCATGCATCGCCACTATAACCTACTATAAAGTACCCAAGGTTGGATAATTACACCAGGTTAACCCTTGCCGCCAGGAAATACGGAAGTAAAAGAAATGAAGAGAAGACAGGAAAGATGTAAATGTGGGAGAGAAAGTCGAAGATTGGAGAGGAGGACAGGAAGAGGCGACTACCGATTTCCCCCGGGTGGGTCAGTCCGGGGGTGCCGTCTATGTGAAGCCGAGGCCGAAGAGGTGTGTTGCCTCCGCCGGGGGGCCTTAAAGGTCCAAACACCCAGCGTCGGCTCAACCTCCAGGATCCCCCTTTCCCCAGACACGGCTAAGCCGCGCACGGCTACACGCGGGAGGGTCCAACCCTCGTGTGCTCGGGTCCGTGGTGTCGCAACACACCAAACGCCTGCTGACGCAGACGCCCCTGCGGGGGCAAAATTCACGTGCATGGCAGGGATATGGAAAACAGGATGGGCCTTGCTCAATTTTTGATTTGCTTTGTCTTTTTCGTGCACTGCCCGGCCTGTACTTATGCTTATGTCGCCTTTGATGCGCCATATTAATCACATGGGATTCTTGGTTCACATCTGAAGCCATGCTATACATTAGTTAGATTGGATTTTCAACTAGTCACAATAATTGATCATGTAATTATGCAAGCCGCTCCCCAGAAGTATAGCGTTCATACCGTAATGCGGAACTAAAAGCTATCATATATGACAAGAAACTTGATGCGCAAGATTTTATTGCCAATGCTTCTTGCACTTTTATACTCATTTGCTGCACACTAGGCAATACGGATACGGATACGAAGAACTTTATTAAAAAGATCCTGAGAAGCACCGCCCCTTAGGGCGACACCGTGGATCGCTCCCACGTGGGCACACTTAAGCGTGACCTAACCAACGCATAGCAGGCACTCTGGGCAGGCCGAAGCTCAAGATGTCATTCGAACCTTTTGATGGCCGAGTTCCACTTCTTTTCATAGATGTCCTTATCCTCTCGTAAGAAGGGACACCGCCAGAGCATGTGATCTGAATTACATGTCCCCCCGCAGCTAGGACATTGTGAGCTACAAATACTAGGTAAGATTGTAAATTTAATTTCATTTGTTTGTGAGAAAGCCTAACGCATCAATCCCACCAGCACCAGCAAACTGCTTTCATGAGGACAACAAACAAATAGGAACTATGATACGCCTCTGTACCGTTTTGAGACTGGGCGGGATATTGCTCCAGAACCACGACAAGACACGCTTAGAAACAACGGGGTGCAGCCAATACGTGAATAACTTTATGTGGAATATTTATAAGCAAAGCTAGACCTGTGGCGTCACACGACAATATACGAAACAGCTCTAAATTCACTGTACTCAGATAGGAACATCCATATCTTGTTCAGGACTTTACCAAATGAGCTGCTGTCTTGGAATGTGGCACAAAAAAGTTTCTTGCACAATTTATCTACGTTAGCAGCCTCATGTTTAGCAGCTCTTCTGCTGACCTCTTCCATGCAAGTGCATGCGTTTTGTGCTAGAAATGCGCTTCGTGGCTGGTAATTTGGCACATATTTTTCTTCGATCGTAGTGTGAATGCTTCGTGAGTTTGTTTGTGCACGTTTGTTCTATGTTTAACTTTCCATTGTATACTTTATTTTTGAAAATATCGAGCCAATTAAATATAAATGAAATTTCTACATTGTAACACTGATGAAACTTTAGAGAATACACTTTTGTTTTATTACAAGATGTGTTGTAAATTTCATGGGCATCATTGTAATTTCATTTTATGTGTGTCAGTATGTTTCTGAAATTCAGTTTGTATTGTGACCGATCAGTAAAGATTTTGACCTTTTAAGAGAAAAATGTTTCATTTGAGTAACTCGGCGACTACAGATTACACCCAATTCACCAAGCATAAGCACAGCAGCTGCTTATGAGGGAATAAAATATCCCCCAAATGTATGTATTGCGAATCCCTTCTAACGTGATGATTGCTCTACACCGTGAACGCCTTCACACTATTAGGAAGAGTGCAAGCGCTCTCAGTCAAGGGTAAAACGGACGCTTTAAATGAAAAGAAACTAAGACGTTGCGTCTACCATACGGGGGCCTTGTTCACCAGGAAACATTTCCAGAAGACTCTTGGTCGAACTGTTGATTTCAGTACAAGCACTCTTTTCTGAAGTACAGTCTCTCAGTTAGGAATACAAGCACTCTCTTTGGGGAAGTAGAAACACTCTCTTCGGAGGAGTAGAAGTACTCTGTTTGGAGAAGTATTGGTGCTCTGCGGAAGAGTACTTGCACTCCCTTGCGGTGTAATAAGAAAACTTTGTCAGGCGCAGTTATTCTAGTCTCTCCTAAAGGGCGTTGATCTACTCTCGATAAGGCACCGAAATATAAGACAAAGAGATACTCCCTCGAAAAGAGTTCCGGGACCTCTCTTTGCTTCTAGAATGTATCTCCCAAGTAACCTGTGGGCGGTTTATATCCTCACACCTGTCCAATAAAAAACCACGTTTCGTTTAGGTTTAGGTTTTCACCACTCCTGGTTTTAAACTACAGAGACGAGCTCTAGCGTGTCGCGCATGGCACTTTCAGACTCATACCTTGCCTGGGCCTGCAAGAACAGCGTATCAAGTACTCAGCTTTTAGCATGCAGCGCATGCCCATCAATTCAATCCCTTGACATTCGCAATATATCCAGAATTTGGCACCGTCTGTTCCACAAGGGAAAAACAATCTGTACTTTAGCTGGCAGCTTTGTGAGTAGTGCTAAAATTTCGAATATTTTTGCATTTTAATTTACACGTTTTACAGGTCTTCACCGGAGAGGTAATTGAAACAACATATTTAACGACTTGGCTTGTGAAACGGCACATTTTTTTATTTTTGTGAATAAAACTTACCGCTGAGCTTTCTTATTATCAGTACTATGCATTCACGGGATAACAAGTTGACCTATATTCAACCCTGAAAAATCTTTGTGCGAGCACAACTTGGGTACACTGAGTAACGTCCTCATGTTTGTCGCAGACGTGGGCAGATAAAACGCCAAGAGCACCACCACTATCAGCTCGAACAAAGAAGATTGCCCAAACGGAACTTGTCCAGGGGATCGTACCACGAGTTAGGGTAGTATAGCACTTATATCACTTAAAGATGGAGCGTCATTCCTTGCTATTTAGGGACACTATTACGAGATCATTGCACCGTCTATACAGGTGCATAAAGTTATTTTGAGGTTTTACGGAACCCATAACGGACATCAAACCTACGTCGGCAGCCTCGAATGACACTTTACTAATCGTAAATCCTACACGTGGAGTGGTTGAATATAGCACACATGTATTTTCAGGTAGTATGTACAATTTTATCAGTTTTGTAGTGTCGTCTACCTTTTCATAGGGACATGAAAGCTAGACAACGAGACGCTGCTTGATCGTTAATCGCTATAGCGCAGAAATACATCCTGACATTGCTTAATTGTCTGTGACAACAGTTCATAGTACTTTCAGCAGTTTTCAGTGGTGTCTGCAGATGTATATTTGGGCTTCATATGGCTATGAAATCTTATCAGATTGGTCGTTCTTATATAGTTTGATCTGCATCATTGTTGTGCGATTTTCAGCGAACTCTATCACTTAAAATTAAGAAGTGTCCCGATATATCCAACAAGTTTTCCTCTAAAGATGCACATGTAAAAAGTTATTTCATCGCATACCTGAGGACCTTCATTAAGGTTCTGCACCCATCCATCCACCAATCTGCGAATTTCTTGAAGTTAGTGCAAGAACGTGTTCGGCGACTTTCTTGAAGCTGTAATTCAGTCAGTTATGGCTTGCTTACGCAAGCCATAAAATACTATTCAGTCTCAACTCTAGCTTTTTGACATGTTCCAAGAAATTGACTACGCAAATCACCTTAAGGAAAGACGAACTGTGGGAATGCGTGCCTTCAACTCTTATTTTTTATCAGATTCGTCAGTATGTGGCAGATTATTAGGCTCAATTTTTTTATTCTGCAGAACCTTTTCGCGATGAGTGTCAGCGTCGATGCATTTAGCATTCAAGGGCTGCATTAAACACGGTATTTATGAAGACACCTCAGGTTACGCTAAAACTTTATTTACAAGTTTTAGCAGTCATTCTGAGATTTCCCTTTGTTCGGGTTACAAATTGCACATAGGCGGATGTTCTTCTTGGTCGACAACATCGCATGCCTAAAACGAAGCTTCACTAAACGGGGCCTCCAAACTGCAGCCAGTTTGCTTCCGCGGCTTGTGTCAGCTTGCCGTTTAGAATATTTTAGAAATGACACCACCTGCCTCTTTAAGGTTGTCCCCACGTGTTGATTATAATGATGATTTTCATGCTGTGAAACACATCTATCAGCGGGCGATTGGCCAATAAGAGGGCGGCGCATATCGTGCCACCAAGTATAGCTCTCTCAGTTGACTGCAGCCTGTTGAAGATTTCCTACTATGGCGCATACCCATTACGAGGGTTCGGTCAAAAAAAGTCTACAAGCGTTGATATGAGGATGACAATTTACTCTCACTGACACAGACCCACTGTCGGGGATTGGCCATGGAACGTATCCCCATGTTCATTTTGATAATGACTTTCATGCTATACCACATACCCTCAACGGGGGATTGGCCTAGAAGCGTGAAGTACGTATCGTGCCAACAGCTAGCTCTGCGAGATTATCGCCACGTGTTGATGATATGATGAATTCTTTCCTGTGGCAGATCCGCATCACGGGGGATGGGGCCCGAAGCGCATCCGCATGTGGATAATAACGCTGATGATTTCATACAATGGCACACAGGTACAATTGGCGATAACCCAAGAAGTTAGCGTTGAATTTAAAAACAAATAAAAAGGAATTAGGAAATATAAGCCGATATAAGATTTGACGCATCCCGTAGCAAGTGTGAGGGAGAGCACATGCGCACACAAGCTTCCGTAACGCCAAAGGCGAAGGAAAGAAATAACCAAAATTATAGCATTTCGCTAACCGCCTCATGAATGCTTCTTATCCCAGAGATTCAAATATGTGTGTTGAATCTGCATAATTTTATACTGTCGTAAAATTTAGGTTCGTTGACAGCTAGGACAACGCGCGCTCTTGCTTTCATCAGTAAAGCGTTGCCATACCACGCCACTCCTGGGCCACCAGTCTCGAAGCTAGCTAGGTTTAAGCTAGTAAGGGTGTTATGTTGGAGTTCTAGGCGTGCTCTTGATTCAGTTCTTCGAAGATTTTTATACTTATGGCATCGTGCCTTGTGACATTCACAGTATGAGTGAGCCCGCCGTAACAACGGTTTCTTGCGACTAGTATGTGTGGGCTAGGTATGGCCACTTAGTTTGAAGGCAAGTTGTTTTAAGTTTCCGTTTCTAGATGACCAGTGGTACCCATATTTAAGAACATTCATTCCAATTGGCTTCACATCAGTTCTGCCCAACTTTATTGTTGCTAAAAATTGCGAGCTTCGCGAGGATGTTAGTGGCTTCTTCAGATAAGCTTTTTTGTGTTCTAGTTTCTCCAAAGCTCAATTTAGTTTAGAGCATGTGACTGCAGTCAGTCGCAGGTGTTTGATGGGAAATATACCTGAAAATGGTTTTTTGGGTGCCTCTGTATATATATATTTGCCGTGGCCCAGTTGGAAGCGCCCGTCTCGACTGCGGGAGGTCGTGGGTTCGACTCCTGCCACCACCGGTAACCCCCTGGTTCAAATCGCCACACGCGTACCCTGGCCAGGCGTTTGGCACTCTTCAGGAGAGATAGGCTCGGGAAAAGAGCCAGCGCCCTAAATTCTCGTCGAAACACTCGTGAGCCCCCCCCCCTCCACGCACACACGCACAAAAGAAAAAAAAAGAAGTCTGGCGGTGCCGTGTCGTCAAATTCCCGACAGGCGAGTGTCTTTCGAAGTGTCCGAAACTGCCCTGGCATCCGAGCGCCGGGCAGGAAGCGCGCTCGTACCTATTTTACCGGCAGCTACATCGCGGCAGAACTCGTCCGCCTCTCGCAGCAGCGATGGATGCTCGACTATTTCACCGAAGCTTTGGTAATGACCAGGGGCACCCAGACACCCTCGCAATTCTTCTTGGGCCCCCTTTCGAGAGGAGGAGCCATATAAGAAATAGAGCGCCAGGTGGTGGTGCATCTTTATCTACTAAAAAAGCCGTGGGTTTCCGGCGGCACAAGGATAGTTTGCCTCCTCGTTAACGAAGTTGACGGAACGAAGTAAGAAGCTTCCTTTTTATTGGGCGCAATAAACCGGACACTTAAAGCACAGCGATAGCGGCGAGCCTGATCGCCGGTCCTTTAAATGTAGACAGGTTAAGGGTTAAGAGTCTTGTTGACACATGACTAAACGTAAATTCTTGCGAAACTGATGGTGCCCCCGTACGTATTAAAATGTGTTCCAGTGTTCGTGTAGTGCTTACAATCTATGTACAGAAAGACTAATTTGGCGCTGGAATTGGCGACAACCTTCGAGCAAGTTCCGATACATCACTGCGCATCTTACACCGAGCGATGGCGTTGTAACAGTGGGTCACCGCCCAAAAATGGTTACTAGATAAAGAGAAGGAATATAGGCGCATGGTATCCTCATAAAAAGCATCATTCATGTTCTGCAAACAGAACATGAAAGTGAAAAAGAAATACTTATGAATAAGGAAAGGGAGAGAATAACTAATAAGTAAAGTTTTGAGAGTTCGTTAGCCTGCGTAGATCGACTTAAGACTCAGTACGTAGACGACTTCACGTGGTGCAAGGTTTAGGGATGGATGGATGGATGGATGGATGGATGGATGGCTGGCTGGCTGGATGGATGGATGGATGCATGCATGGCCTTTTTAACGGGGTTTTAGGTTGCGCCACCAAGCTCTTTCTCCCATTTTGCCTAATGTCCCAGCAAAATTTTTTTATACAGATATATATTCCGACCCCCAAACTTTCTGAACCACTATTCGGAGCGTTTTTTGTGCGTCTTCGGTTTTTGTTGTCTCATTATTTTTTTGCTACCAAACCTCAAATCGCTTTCAAAAACTAATATCTACTTCGGGCATGTTAACTTTCCCTATTGTCCCTAAATGCGAAGTCTTAAAGGAGGCCAGCGGAGCCTAGACCGACAGTTGGGTAGAGATCTTCGCATTCTAATAAGACATGCTCTATCGTTTCCCGAGCTCTACCGCAGCAATCACGTGCTTCTTTGCATTCCTCGCTTTATAGCTTCGCTTCAAAGGCATCCTGATCACGCAACGAAGGGTAAGGATCTTCTCTTTCAGTTATCATAAATTGTTTCCTAATTTCGTTTTTGACTTTTTTAGTAGTTGCTCATAGCCGGTCTAGTTTCCATCGCCACCATCTACGAGATCGTCTCCGCCTCTCTGACTTCGCGTTTAACGCACTTTGTTGCCATGCTGCTTACTATACCGGTCGAATACTTGCTGGTGAGGTTCCTAGTTCTTTCCCTCCGCTATGGTATTTTCAGTACACCACGGCACCTTCGAGCCCTGGCTACGCGACACTCGGTCTGTGCTGGTTTCCAAGGAACCTATTTCATGCCAGTTTATGTTACTGACCATGTGCCAGTACGTGTGTGCCGCTCTTAAATGAATGTATCTAACCCCAACTTGGGTAGCTAGGTCTGTACTGCGCCAGAATGACGAAAAGGATCCCTTAATATTCTCCGTTGCTGAGTGGATTCGAACCAACGTCTCAGTTGTTTTTCAATTCCTCAAGGACAGCAACAGGATGCATAAGCCGGCTGTTCGACATATGCTCTGCGCATGTGTCGCTTTACCGCCTTTCACACCAATGCCTTGTCTAGCTATGTCGTGAGTGCACTATGTATGTGCCGCCCTTCAAGGAATTTGTCACAAACTTGGGTTATCGAGTATGTGCCACTGTGTACGCAGCATGTGAGGGAACAATTCGCAGCATTCGACACCCTAGGCTTCTTGAGTTGGAGGTCATGCGCGGCCTTCGCCGCAGTGCCACTAGATGACACAACATGTGCACAATGAAGCGGCAGAGATAAATATAGTTGCCGCATGGCCCGTTTGTCAGCATTCGCACGCGCCGACGCGCCATGCATTGGGAGGCCACGAGCAGGCTTCATGGCGTCTACGCTAGATGGCACTAAGTATTCTTCGAGTTCTTCGCAAACCGCTAAAGAGGAATGCTGTGACAGTGTACGTCTCACACAGACCTTGTTTCGGCGGTGGCAATACGTTCCGTCGCTCTATACATTAAATGCTGACGCATTTCCGCCAACAGTTATCGTAAGATGGGTTGTACCGTGTTGTTTCCTATAGCTTTCAGCAGACCTTCCTTACTTTTTGGTCCTAGTTGGATTATCAACCTAGCGCACATCTCATCTAACCCAAAATTGATAACAAACCGCCCACGAGTGTACCGGTGCCCCTGTGATTGCACGTCACCTTCAGACACGACTTGGTACTAAAGTACGTCAATATATTAGAGTATGCCGTACGACCCCAAAATGTGCCGCAGAAGTTTTTCACTGAGTCCCGGTCACCGTACAGGTATCGAAACCCCATTACGGTACCGCCAGGGTGATATTCTACACAGCGTTGTCACTGATTATAGTTTCGGCTGGCGGTACTTTGTTGGTTCTTCATGTGAAGGCGGATGATGTGAAGGCTTCATGTGATGTGCGGCGATGGCGAGGTTGTCTTCGTCACTGAAACTGCATCATGGCGTCAAGCGTCCCTGTAGTTTTTCTTGCATACACCAGTTTGAATGACGTCGTCGTTGTTGTTTCCCGCACTACGGTGTTGAATGCAAATGTTTATGTAAGTGAGATACGAGCTACATTCATAAGATATGAAAGAGGCAGTTTGCGTTGTCGCAGTGTAACCACAAAGCAACCAATTTCGTTACTTTAATTAGTACGTCCAGTGTTGTGACTACAATAAATATAGAAATCAATACAGTAATGCAACACATACAACCGGTCAAGTAACGATAATGGCAAGTATCTGCATAAGGAAAACGGTGCATATCGGCAAAATGAGCCTTGCTTCACACTAATCGCTAAAACAGCACGAGACAAGACTGGTCAACAAAGAGCACACGATGACATAAGTGCCGACTTTGAAATGTTTATCTCTTGATGCTGCCACGTATAAATACCCACATGAACCGACAGCATGGAAGTGAAAAGACCAATCAAGGTCACTGACACACATCTGTACAACTAAAATCTTTTCTTGATAGTGCCAGCGATGACGCGACCATGCACCTGTTGCCCGTACCCGCAATTATCATTGCCTCGATAGTCTTGCTAACCCGCTTGTCTCTGTGACGGTTCATAATATAACTTCAAAGATAGGCACATACGGGTTAGAATGCGTCACCTAGATAGTGTCCCACATTGACAACAGTGCAGGCTGAGGTGTGGTCCTGGTTGCTATCATTAACGTTACAGTCACTGTAGCCAATACTGTCGTCAATGCAGGACTCAATCGAGGCGACGGGGCCGTTTTAGGTCATACGTGACTTTGAAAAGCCGGATTACCAACCATCACAAAAACAAGCGGGTTAGGGAGCATATCGAAGCAATAAATATTGGACGTGCAAGTAACAGGTGTGTGAACATGACTTCACTGGAACATCATAAAAGAGGTCATGTTTTTAGGTGGTTGGTAATCAACAAAGGCCTGAGTTCTATCGATTGTGCTTTTCAGTTTCATGCTGATGGTTCACGCGTGCATTTATAGATGACAACAGCAATAAACAAACAGCTGAAAATGACTGCTCGTGTCGTGCGCTATTTCTTGTCTCGTCTAGTTTCGCTGTGTTTTAGCGCTAACAAATCACTAACTCTGCGAACAAGCATCAATTCTGTCTCACACTAGTACTGCATGAAGCAGCGAGATACAAGAAACAACGCATAAGGCATGATACAATGTTTGCATTTTCACTGCGCAAGCGTAAAACAGATTGAGTCTACTAAGTACGTCCAACCTCGCAACAACAATAAATATGAGAATTAAAATATTTATGCAACACAGAAATTACTATTACAAGAAATACAACCAGTCACTAAACTGTAATGACAAGTTTATGCATCAGGAAAATGTCTTGGACAAACTGAGCCTTGCTTAATACTAGTACTTCATTAAGCAGCGAGATACAAACAAGATATAAGGCATGCCACGAGCTGTTGCATTATCACTGTGCAGCCATAAAACATTGATTCACTCTACTTAGTACGTTCAATTTTGAGACTATAATAAATGTGAATATCAAGAGAGTATGACAACGCTATGAATAGAGTACAGAAGGTAGAAATACAATGGATACAATAGTGTCACAATAGGTCACAATAGTGTGACGCCAAGTATGCCCACGAAGAAAATTGTGTAGATTAGCAATTTGTGCGTCATTTGAACACTAGTACTGCATGAAGCAGTAAGATACAAACAACAAGAGATCAGGCATGGAACGGGCTATTTACATTATCACAGTGTAACCCCAAAAGATTTATTTAAAAAGTTTTCACGTTTTAGAACAGTTAAAAGTTTGTCTTGCAACGATCTGATCAGGCGAGTAATTTGTGGGGAGAGGCAATTCTGCTTTTTCGTTGCGCGCTCAACATTTGTTTCCTGCCAGGATTCACATGTGCAATGGTTCTGACGCAAGCATGGAATGTCCTTACAGTTGGCACAGTGAAAATATCTGTATTTTCTTTTAAAAAAATAACGATATTGCTGTTCCCCAACCACCCCCAAATTTATATTCCCTTTAAAGTCCACAATTCAGTAATCTGTAGTATTCAGTACAAAACCAGCAAATTGTAAACCAAAATGAACCTTTCCTAAGTGATCCCTTAGATTAGGTTTTAACGAGCCTAAAGTTTTGTTAATCGTATGAAAACTGTTCACCGAACACTATCACTGGGTGTTACAAGGATACTAAAAATCGCCCCATGCGAATTGTTCTCAGGAAAAAAAATTATTTTATGGCACTTTCCAAATTCATTGACATTTGTGAGGCAGCAAAGATGCATTCATTGCTGAAGAAGCAAACATAATGTAAACGTTTCTAGCGTTCAAGGATATGACGCATAACTGGCGAGCATCCGGCGTGGTGTTATCTTGCCGTCAAGAGAACTTCGGACGTTAAACTTAGCCGATGAACGTTTATGTAGCTTGATTACGAGTACCGTGGGCGCAGGAAGAAGAGCTCAGTGATTCTGAACCGGTGGCCTGTCAGGTAGTAGAGGCTTGAGGGCACTTCCTTCGCGGACGACCTGCATATTCCACTTGTTGAGAAGCTTTCGCAACATTAATGCTTTCAGAGTTGTGATAAATACCATGCAAAACAGCATCACGTACTGTATACCTCTGATCTTTCTTTTCGTCGGACGCATACATCTCAACTTTGATGGCTAATTTGTCATAATTTAGGAACACTTGATCCTCAGGCTCCTTATCGTTAACAGTAGCCCAGAGCAGCTTTCTCTTTTTCCTTAGTCTAGGCAAGAAACCCCCCGAAATGGACATTTGGGTTCCCTTGACCTTCGAAGCATTTCTGAGAACTTGCGCCTTTTCAGTGAAGTAAAAAAACACTCATAATCAGGGTAAGCACTTTATATTCACATTTTCCCCCAAACGGGTTATTTTCTCTATGCTCCATACTTTTGTTTCATGCCTGCGTTCAAAAATTTCCCCCAGAACACGTTTTTAAAGGCTATTTACCATCTCTGCTTCAGAGACCTGAATGCCCTAAACGGGCAGATTGCTTCGTTGAAAATAATCTTCAACATAGCCCACCTTTGCCCTTAGTGAAACAATCTCTTTGTTTAACTCTGTAAGCGATGGCTCGGAGCCTTACATCCTCTGAGCTGACTGCGAGAATGCTTCCAATTTACCTTCAGTGGAAGCCAGCCAATAATTTGTGGCGGAAATATGCGAGTCTAGCTTGACTCCGACAGACTTTATTTCACATGAAGAAACCTTTTGATTTTCGAGAATGTCTTCGAGTTGCTCTGCTATCCTTGGGCCCGTATTAAGCTCAACGTCTCCGCTTAACAGCAATGCAAATAGACAAAACGAGTCAAAGCATTCTATAAAACATAGAAGAGAGAGGCCTGGTAGTGGCGTAGCCAGAAATCTGTGTCGTGGGAGGGATATCCACATGTAGCGACAATCTCTGCATCTCGATATGTGTGCCTGGTCTCGTGTAGTTATATGGTCGTGGTTCGATATATATATATATATATATATATATATATATATATATATATATATATATATATATATATATATATATATATATCACTTTTCTATTGAAAATTGAAACCTGTGGAAATTAGAGGAAAGCGGGCTACAGGGTAGGCAATGCCATATCTTTTTTACCCAAAATTGCCGATAAAATTAGGCAAAAAGTGCGTTTAAGATTGACAAAACATTTTATCATTCCTGTAAAAGATATGCTCAAAATCATGTACAACAACAGACTATCGCACGCTTCTAAAAATGTAATTTTGACAGACTCCCGTAACTTGCACAAGTTCCGTATTACAAAAAAGTAAAGTGCATCGTTATGTTTAGAGTAAAACACTGGCACCCGGAATGGCAGTCAGATGCCTCTAAAAGTGGCAATACGTATTTTAGAACTTGCGTAGCTTGTCTGACTCACTTCAACTGTTTCAAGGCGCTCAATGAATTCGTGTATATGTGTACACGAATTCCTGCTGAATGGTGTCGACCACAGTGCGCCCGCATTGGATTCCCGCCATCATCATAAAGGACGGACTTGTGGGCGTGCATAGGACGCCCACAGAAAGATTACTGGCAGCGCCTGCTCTGGTACACGTCTCATTGAGCTGTTGTGTACTGACATGTTCGGCGCATTACATAACCTTGCGAGCGGAACTCGATAACTGTAATGTCTTGGCATGCGCCTCTGCTGGACCAAGGAAGGCATAGTTGACCACTACAAAACACATGCGGCAAAAGCGAGAGTCCGTGAAAGCAGTAATATTACGTCATTCCGGATTGAATTAGAGAAAACTACAAAAAAAAGAAGCAATTAATGAAGGGCTACATGCTGCGATAACTTGTGTACTGCTGTAGGAAACTCGCGCTATATTGGTCTCGTGCGTCCGCAGTGGCTTCTCGAACGATAGAGTATTCGGGCACATGGTCGGGGGTCGTGATATTCCACTCGATTCTGTGACACAGTTGTCGTTTACCGTTCACCACCAGCTGATCTCATTGACAACACGTCGCCGTGACCACGACAAAGCACAAAGAGCATGGAGAAGAACATCGTCTGAAAAGCATGCTCGAAGTCGTGGCGGCAAAGGTCGGCTTTCGCGGCCACCATTGACCGACATGTCATTTTTTTTTGCTGTTGCCTACACGATTTTCGGCGCGTGACATTGATTGATAACCTCGTTAAAAACGCCATAAATACAAATTTAAGTATACCGTGTGTATGGTGAATCGAAACTTCTGCTCTTAACGGTTCCATTCAGGGTGAAACACAAATGAACGGTTTGCACGGCTGTGAAGCGACCGAGGCCGCCAGTGAAGTCGCTGCATTGGACTACGCGCTCAATTTAGCGCACCTCTGTACACGTTACGGCGGGAACTGTACACGTAGACACACTACATGCATAGCGGCACATAGCTGTAGGTCTGTATGTGAAATTTCAGGAAAGGAACGCTGGAGTGCGTACACCGTGCGTATGCACATATATGAATACGCTCGGTGAGGCAGCTAACCAGACACTAGAGCCCTGTGGAGCCAGTCCCTCACAATGGCAACCTGAAACCAGCATCGCTTTACTGCAACACACGGCTGTAGGCATTAAGGAAATCTCCAATTATAGCGTTCCTGAGTGTAGTGCTGACAATATAAGCAACGCTTCCCAAATCCTCAAACTCCCTGTACAGGAGAGCCATTTCAAGCTCATGAATATAGTGAGAATGCGAAGTGTAATGTCAGGCGAGACGTTAACGTTCCCGGCTTAAATAAAAGCTTTGCAAAATATTACTAAAATACATTTTTATCTATTCTTATGCGTCATATGAGGTTCGTTGCTAGCTTCTCCGGTGATCGCGCTGATGTTAGCAAGGCACGTTGTGTATATCTGGTGAAAACAAGGCGCAGATTACGGGTTATGCTTAGGCAAAGATCAAAATGACAGTTAATTTTCACCTTTAAAGTAAATTACATATGCGAATATTCCTTAGGGTTACGAGTCTTTCCCAGATACACATAGTTTAGCGTGTTTGCAAGGTGCAATTACAAAAGCTACCAAGATGAAATAAAATAACATAGGGGAACGCCAGGGCAATATGGTTTGCGAATGTAAATGCGTGTGGATCAAATGCAGCGTTCGTAAAAAAAATTCTTTATGAAGTGCTTTCTTATATAAGGCCATTTTGCGCTACGTTTCCCAGTGTCCCCAGGTAACTAAGCGTTACACAATGTTTACAATGGGCGACAATATGGGGTACTATACACGGTATGCGTTACCAAACTCAGTACTTGGGAAAATTAAGAAATTACGTACCTGTTCAAGAAAATACGCATTCAAGTGCACACAAGCACATATGGTTAAGCGGCCAGCTTAAGTTGAATGTGTCATGAAACTTTATCGTTAGTGACCCAATTAGGAACGTTAAAAATTTTCATTCTTTTCTCATTTTTTCTCGATCTATTCATGCGTTATACAGTAAACTCCGAGTTGTACGAACGCCGGTTTATCGAATATTTCAGAATAACGAACTCTTTAAAAATCCCCAGCAGTTTTCTTATAGATTCTATGCAAAAATGTTTCACTTGAACAAATTTCGACACAGTCAATATTTCAGTTCAACGAAGTTTTGCGCCCTGCACTGCAGGGGCAACAGATGCCCGCTCTCATCAAACTGCTGCTCCAGCGGCAATGTAACGTGGCTGGCGCTACAGCGCCCCTGGGGCAAAGCGGCGGCATGGAAAACGAACGGCAACGAGGCATGGCCTCCGAGATCGCCCACGCAAAACGAGCAAGCACGCAATCTCGGAGGCCATGAACAAAGTAACATCGCTGGCGCTTACAACACCGCCAGAGCAAGCGGCGATCTGTCACACCACAAACCACGTGGTGTGTGATTTTCTGGAGAATCTAGTAATTGTTTTCAGTGTTCGTCCTGAAGAAGAAGAGTGCGACGAAGAAGAGGCAACTGCCGAGCCAGTTTCAAGCCCTAAAACTTTAGCTGAGGTTGTAGGGTACATTGGAAAGTTGAGAGACTTTGTGTCTCAACAGCCAGCTGTGCCAGAAGAAGGGTACAAAAACAATGACTCTTTGGACAGTTTTGTTACTTCCTGTGCTTTAAAAGTACAAGCGCAGAAGAAAATTACAGATTTTTTCTAAGTGAGAAAGGCAGCATTATAATTGTTGCGAACCTTGTACTTGTTGATATGTACAAATTCCATTTCACACATTTTTAACACTATGGAAGCCATGTCTTTTGCTCCATGAATTGCACTTCAAACTTTTGACTCTCTATGCCATATCTTATGTTGGCCTAGTGAATATTCAGTTTAGTGAACTTTCAGTTAAGTGAACTATTTCCTTTGGTCCCGTGAAGTTCACTCAAGTGAGAGTTTACTGTACAAGGTTTGCATTGTTTCTTCGCTGAAGTGAATAACGTAGCTTGTTCATGTTTGCTGAGAGTAAGGGCCAGTAACGGGTGTTGTGAAGGCAACCTTCAGGGTGAGTTGGTGACATGCGACCTGTACAATCGAATATGTATGCAAACGCTCCGAAGCATTATGGGTTTTTTACGAGTACACAGGGCTTAGTCCGCACCCCTGGTTACCGAGATCACAGTTATCTGATATGTAGGGAAGGCTATCTCAATTCGGCGTACGAAGTCAAATGCGTATGGAAAAAAATGCGGCCTTTGCAAGAAACTTCGTAAACTAACGTTCGAAGGAAGATACGACCATTCTCAGCTATCCTTCCGGATGTTCCAAAATTAGTCTACGTTACGCCAAGTTGATGGAAAAGGTGGTCACGTTAAATGCATTGCGTGACAAAACTTTAGCACACCTGGCTTAATTATCAGCGTCCCAAATTATTAATATACACGATTTCTTTCCCTTCTCTCGTACGTTATATGGGTTTCGTCATTCTATGTTCATAGTAGGTGAAGGAAGATAAAGCGGAGAACCTACTCTGTTGTATATCTCTCGCATTCTGAATCTCTTTGCATTCCCCAATCAATGAAAGCGAAAATGTTTAAGCAGGGCGCGCATTAGCAAGAACCTCTCGCGCTATAATGGCTCGTTAGAGAAAATGATAGCCACCCATATTCTGGACATATTATCAGTGAAGGCCGCCGGCAAATGAGAATGAGCACTCAGGAATAAAAAGCTTCGCGATTTCCGCCCCATGCCTTTTTCCTCAATGACGCGATAATTTGATAGAAAAATGAAATAAAATGCTTAAGCAACTCCGCCGCAACTCAACTGCTTTCCACTGGGGGACGCAGTAACATCTGTGGCACGCATTTCCAACTGGAGTTGAGGGATCTCGTATGATCAAGCGGTCACTATCTACGCGTTGCTGTAATACTAACATCACGTTCTTTCTTTTTTTCACCTAAATATGTACATTCTTCGTGTATAGTTACGGCAACGCTACTTTCGACGAACAATTTTTTTCCTGGACAAATAAGATATCGCTAGAGAGACGTACTGTAGAATGAAAGGCAGAATAATGTACCTGTCATTCAAGGGTGACTGCGTAGTTGGAGATAAGAATACGCTGCCGCGTTTTCTGCTTATATTTTAACCTTCACGATCTTCAAAAAGCACTGTTTTCTTTATGTACACGCATTTTTCATTACATCTGCTCGTGAGGTTCATTCAATGAGGACTGCTCTATTTTTCAGTCCATGTAGATTGCTGGATAAATTTGAACATTGCGACCTCGTGACGTGGGACGCTAAAGGTCGCGATGGTTATTTCTGTCATAGATGAATTTCGTGACATGCTCAGTCCCTGCAGAGAATCCAGCAGTTGAAGCTGTTTCACGAGGACGACCACGACGCGGATAAGTGCTACAATCATTGCTCTCCGTTCACTAGCTCTTTCCAAAAGCGGCTATACCGCGCTATTGTGCCACCTCTGCTGCATCTATATCCCAAGTACACCTCGCATTGTCTGGCCTACATACCAGTATGTGCGCCAAATTGAGGCTGTTCATCGTCTCACTCCTTGTCGTCATGGCAGGTAAGTAAAGCGCATGCATTGACCGCGTAATACTCAATTAACTTTCTTGCACCTCATTAGCTCACAAATGCACGATGTCTAACAATAACTTTAACATCTATGTGGCAGTTCTGGCCGAAGCATTCAACGCAAAAGCGAAGCTTCGCGGTGCGGACGAACTTTTCGGGCAGTGTTCGGATGCAAAGTGCTGCTGGGTAGACGGAACGGCGCCCACGGGCCCGTATTCTGTAACGCTTCTGTTTTCGAAGAATTAGTTTGGCATTGGCGTAACATTTGTGCGGTGCGCAGAGGTAATGAAAACGAGAGGAAGGTTATAGGCCAATGGCGCAGATTTTTTTTTCTGGACTTGAATGTCATACAGGAAGGGAGAATATAGCAAATTATGAACTTTTCGGGGGGAAATAAAACAATAATGTGTGCATGCAATTGGTACGGCTTTGCTTCTCATTGTGAAATATGTCTCACATACTGGCGGTGAATGATTTAGCATATTTTGTTGGCAGCGGTTGACCCATCTGTCGCTAGGTGAACCGTCGTACGCTGGCTTACCGCTTTCGAGGAACTGTTGCTTGGGAACCGCCTTTTCAGATGTCGTCTTCGGAAATTTCTCCCACTCCATTTCTTTCCAGAGGGTTGTTATGGCTTCAGCAAAAAAAAAAAAAAGAAAGAAGAAAACAAAAAAGGCGGAAGACTGAAGGCTGGTACAAGGCGAAGGTTTGCTCGTTGGCCACGCACTGTAGGAAACATCCTTGTCACAAAAAAATTGCAATGCGCATAGCACTTTGGCCACAGTATCAATGCCGCTAATGTGTTGCGGCCACAAAACTTCAAGCTCCTTGGACCGACGGTGCACTGTCCCTTTGGAGAATCTCAATTGACTCGTGAAATTATTCGTCTCACATCTCAAACGCGTCCTGTGGATGTCGTGATTGTCTCTCGCGGCCGCTCACTAAAAGACATAACACAGGCGCCACAGGGATCGCCATCGACGCCGTTTTGCTCGGAACGCCTATCTAGCCCGTGCACACGGCACGCATCACGTCGGATGGCACCGAAGCACCCCTCGGCACTGCAGACCACAGAGCAGACGACAAATTTGGTTTCCGCATGATTGGCATGTACGCCGCTTAGACGTAACGCGCCAGCGTCCCCCGAGGCGACGACGTCACCCAGGCGGCGACCAATCGCTGCTCGCAAAGCGAATTCGGAAACGGAAGCTTTGCAGAATAGGGGCCCTGGCCAACATTTACCCTAGCTTCTGTCGAGCTTGTCACGACGTCGGTGTTATAAGCAGTGCCAGCGATGGCATTGCACGCGTGGTATTGAGCGCGACGGAAGCTCGCCTTCTTTCGTCGGCACTCGGTGGTACATCGTATCAGTTTGCTTTCACGTTTGCGGCCCGCTCCCCTCAGACCAGTGCATGAACACACAGCAACTGAGCAAGAACGCTGTAGTCTTCCGATAGTGTGTATTATCGCAACGCTCATGCCTGCAGCGGAAGGAAGAACGCTGTCCTGGATCCGCCACCGAGGTCTGTAAAGGAAAATGAAGGGAAATAGAGCGCCTTCAAAGAGAAATTATTAACATAGTTATTGCTCTACAGTGCACGCAAGAAAATATGGTTGATTTTGAAGACCGAAGTCGTATAGATGACTTGATTATCTTAGGAATAACAGAAAGCAGTAGTGAAACGAACGATAAATTAAAAACGAGAGTTCTGCGAGATGTATTTGAGGATAACCTTGGTGTGAAAGTCAGCACAGATGAAAGAATTCACATAATTGCGAGAGAACGTACGAATAAATGTCTACCAGTTATTGTAAGATATTTACAGCGGTGCGGTATACCTCTACTGTCGAAGAATATTTTCGTGTCGTAGGCGCAGTAAGCAAAAAAAAAAAATCCGCATACGTGGGCTGATCCCGCAGATAGTGCAATGGCGGGCCGACCCGGGCGGAGGTGAAGCAGCCGTTAAGTACTGCCCATACGTGGGCCGATCCCGAAAATAGTGCAACGAGTTTCGAGTAGCATGCCATTTCTTCGGTACCACGTTTTTGTTTTTCCGTCACACTTGGAAGCAGTAGTTCAGAACAAAATTAAATCACCATGACTGCCCGGCGTTGCTTGCAGTACTTCGTATGTCTTTATTTTCACTTGTATTTTTCTCTTTGGTCCTCTACCCTTGTGTCTACACGCAGTGTCTGGAGTGGTTACAGCATTGGAGGTGATGGTGCTATCTGCAAAATGAGGAATAATATGGAAGAGCAGTAATTGAACAGTGACCACATAGAGAACCAGTAATACTGTAGCGGCGCGACTATCGCCTCCAAAGCAGGTGACGAAGAAGACGTGCTCTCGTGCAGGTAGCGCGAGATGCGAACACGGTAGCACTCTCGATCTGAGCAGCCACGGTGTCGGCCGCTCCCGAGATTCCCTTGCACTATGGCTGGACGGCCTAATGAACCGTAGCCACGGCAGCTCCGACAAACTGGTGATCCGGACGTTATAGTGTTATAGCAACAACAATCAACAACAAGCACCCACGATAGACTCAACCTCTAAAACACCCATGATAGCGAAGCTCCGCAGATGCTACCTGCCGCCGCCGCGATGCAAGAGACAGCATCCGGGGAACGCGCATCCTGTGCGACCCACCTTGGGTCTCGACAAATGACCATCCATTTACAAGTCGCTGCTGCCATCGCGCGCGCCTAACCAGACAGCAACAGCTTCCCTGGAGTACCCGATTACGCTACCTCATCCACCTTTACATGTGTAGGAGATTGAGACGGTAATCAGGACGCCAGCACCCGCTAACCACACCAAGAGCCCCAATCAAGACACGATCGCAATACCAGACGAAGAGTTCCGGTTACGAGGTCGCGAGGAGGAGCAGACGCCGCTGCACGTGAAATTATGCATCCAGCTAGGGATACTCTTGGCAACCCTGACCTTTGCTCCGCTTTTCTCCCTGTGGCTGTTCTTGGTGACTTTCCGGCTCGCTAGCAACACGACCCAACTGTCCGCAGAAGCACACTACAGGGGGTCGAACATTAGGAACCTCGAGGATGGCTACCATCATAGTTAGAATGCACCCGACTGTGTCCGTGACTGCACCAGTAACATATTTCAATCACACTTCGCACCAGGAGGGGGCCCTCTAGCGGCGCGACTATCGCCTCCAAAGCAGGCGAAGGAAGACACGCTCGCGTGCAGGTAGAGTGAGAGGGGGACACGCTAGCGGGCTCGACGTCAGCGGCCGAGGTGTCTGCCGCTAGCCCAGTTCCGCTGCACCATGTTTGACGGTCTAAATAAATCGTGACAATGTCGGCTCCCACAATATTATATATAAGAACACCAGTGCTGAATATAGGAAATTTTTTAAAGTTAAATCAATTAAATCAGTGGTCCCACCATTAATCTCTGAGCATGAGTTTAATGCCTTTGTTGTAGGCTGCGGGGTATCAAATATAAAGTGAAGCTCGGTGAGCTTTCCGCATTACATTGTTGTCGGCAGAAGCAACTAATGCCTGGGAATATGCTAGCGAGAGCTGATTGTATTCACATGGTAAGCACGAATGCAATTGCTACAAAGTATTGTTTTCATCTTCTACGGCCCCACACGTCTCAAGAGCAACATTATTTTGGCCGGCATTCTTGTAACCTGTTTCAGCAATTAAAATGTTCACGTTGCAGATATTTTTGTAAACGCGGAACACTGTAACTGTACGGTTATGACGCGCTGTGCTCGTCATTTTTACGTTTACATCTTTTGAACAGGTACTCACAGAAACTGTACCCTCTCCCGTATTTTTTGCCCACTGGCTCAAAGGCTCGAGTGAAAAGAAATAATTCAATGACACTTGCCTAATGCGAGTGTCAAGACAAATATAAATATATAGCTCGGCGCGAACTCGGGATTTCACTATTCGGTATATGTAAAACGCGGAAATGCTCTAATGAGGCAAAGCCGCTATGTACTGTTGTAATGAAATCAGTTGCACTTCAGAGGCAAAATTGCATCCAACCAATTATGGAAGCACAATTTTTATTCATGACCTACACTTTCTATAACAATGCAAAGAAATTTGCAAGAGTAAAATAAGCTAGGCACGAAGTTTACAAATCCTTAATACCTAATTAAGGGAAAATGAGACATCCACTCATTTGTAGCAATTGCTAGGAATGAAACTCCTACGGATTCCTTGAAAGAAAAGGTTCGCAGTTGAAGAAAAATTCATCCTGGTCCGGCACTCGAAACCGGGACCACCGTATTTACGGGGCAGCCGGTCTACCATGTGAGCTAACCAGGCGGCTAGCAGATGACAGGGCGAAGTCGAATTCGTCAGCAACTCGAAGCAAAGGCAAGGGTTTGAATAGTTCTGCGGAAAACTTCAAGGCGGAGAGAAGTAATTAATTAAACAATTATTTACTTAGACAACTAATACATAAATTGCACTGTAAAATAAGGAGCAGTGGGATGCTGGCTATGAGAGAGACAAGGACGACGAGAGAGAAAAACCTTGTTTCAGGGCTCGATCGGCTACACTACCTGTCGCTGCTCCATCGTTCTAGTCGTGAATGCTTACTGTTCAAAGTGCTTTGCGACATTTGGTGGAAGGTGCTGGACCTTTTGCAAACC
Source organism: Dermacentor variabilis (assembly GCF_050947875.1). Lineage (NCBI taxonomy): Eukaryota > Metazoa > Arthropoda > Arachnida > Ixodida > Ixodidae > Dermacentor > Dermacentor variabilis. The sequence continues at coordinate 102,303,497 of NC_134578.1, read as the reverse complement.
TGGAACTCCGAAGCCGGACGATCCCTGTCACATCTCACATGCCTGAGGAGACTAGTCCTACCGAGCCACCCATGGCACCCTCCGGTCGTCTGTCCTGGTGCGCCACGCTAACGGAATTCTCACATATTCAATGGCACTGACGATCACGACCTACAGGACTGGCTGTCATCGTACAATTGAGTGAGTCCCCACAACAAATGGTCTGAAGATGACAAGCTTGGTTACGTACCATTCTACCTTTGCGGGCTCACCCATATTTGGTTCCGCAATCATGAGGTTGACTTTCCCACCTGGACAGCATTTGGAACGGCACTTCAAGAAGTCTTCGGTCGCCCTGCTGTGCGTAAACTTTCGGGCTGAACAACAGCTTCGCTGTCGTGCCCAACAAAAGGGTGAAACTTTTACGAGCTACATTTGCCGGGGTATCAACCCAGATATGACCGAAGAGGACAAGTTCAAGAGCATCTTGAAAGGCACAGAAGATGACGCCTTCAAAATGCTCTTGGCGAAGAGTGCTCAGACGGTCAACGACCTCATAACACTTTGCCAGAGCTATGAGGAGCTGCGCAAACAACGGCCTTCTACGCTCCGAGCTCTCGCTCCGGACGTCGCGCTTTCAGCTCTGAGTGATGGTGTCAGTTCTGCTCATTGCATTTCAGCAATTTTCGACCAAATCAAGCAATTTGTAAGATAAGAAGTGGTACGCCAACTCTCTCTTCTGCCAGTCGTTCCAGCCTCAGAGTCGCGCTTGTCTCCCGATCTTCGTCAGGTGATACAAGAACAAGTCGCTAACGCAGTACCACTTGCTCATCAACCGCCTTCTATGCCTGTGCTACTCACGTACGCTGCCGTTGTCGCGAATCCAAGGCCTCCTTCTGCAGGTATTCATTCCTGACTTACCAGCGCCTTTCCTTCACCTCTTCAAGCAGCTGCAACATATGCGCCTACTCCCCTAAGCAGCTACTGGGCGCCACCACAGACCGTGCGCCCAGATCGCCAATATTTCCATCAGTCTCCGCCCGCTGTTCTCAATCCATGGCGCACACATGACAACCGGCCTATCTGTTATTCGTGCAGCCCACCTGCGCATGTAGCACGGTTTTGCCGCCGGTGTGGATGGTATCCTTCGGATTCTCCGAGGGAACAAAGCAACGGTTTCGACTCTCCGTACCGTTCCGTTACTGCCGCTCAGCCCTTCGAAGCTTCGCCTGCTGCTTCCAGACCATTCAATACGCGTCGGTCTCCGTCTTTCCGTCGGCGTTCTCCGTCGCCGTTTATCCGTCGTCCTGAAGCTATCCGACCGAAAAGCTAAGAACCGCAGTGCCGGAGGAAAGAACTGCGATCTCAACGAACTTGTCAAGTCCTCGTTTATTTCCTGCCAACGTCCTTGAAGTTTTTGCAGAAGACATTGCCGTTCATGCGCTTGTAGAAACGGGAGCAGCAATATCAGTGATTTCGCACCAGCTTCGTCTTACCCTTAGACGAATTAGTTCATGAACCAACGCATTATCAAGGCGCCTCTAAATGTGTTTTAGATTTCGTGTTTATTCCTCGTGATTTCGGTACATCCACCGTTGTAATTGATGAAGGGCTGTCTGATCACTGCCTTGTCTCAGTTTCTATTCCCCTGGTGCCGCTTTCGCAGACTGCAAACCCGACCTTTGATTATGTGAAAGGCTATATGCGTGCCCGTGATGCACGCATTATCGACCACCTAGAAACTTGTCTAACAGATTTTGTTAATAGGGATGTTTGCAGTTTGTGGGACCAAATTAAACGCATATGCTTCTACTGCATTGAAAACTTTACACCATTTAAACGTAAGAAGGTGCATAAACATACACCATGGATGACGAGAAGCATCATTCACCTCAAGCGTAAAGCAAAAAGATTAAAGAAAAGGCATGCTGATCCCCAACTTATATCCGATACTCTAAATAAACTTGCACGTGCGGTGCTTACTTAGAAAGACTACTACTTGAATACGTCACTCCCAAACTTCATAAAAAATGATCCAAAGAAGTTTTGGAACTATATACGCGAAAAAAAGAAAGCCATATCACAGGTTCTTGTCGATGGTTCATTGGTATCTGATCAGACTGCCATTGCTCAACACTTCAATGACTATTTCTATTGCGTATTTTCTACCGATACTGATTCTCTACGCACCAAAAACATGGAGCATGTTGTAAACGTAAACTTCATTTCTTATCCTGTAAACTCCATTTCTTATCCTTATCCTTATCGTTTCTTATCCTGTATATGTACACGTTACGGCGGGAACTGTACACGTAGACACACAACTTGCATAGCGGCACATAGCTGTAGGTCTGAATGTGAAATTTCAGGAAACGAACGCTAAAGTGCGTACACCGTGCGTATGCACATATATGAATACGCTTGATGAGGCAGCTAACCGGACACTAGAGCCCTGTTAAGTCAGTCCCTCACAATACCAACCTGAAACCAGCATCGCTTTGCTGCAACACAGGGCTGTAGGCATTAAGGAAATCTCCGATTATAGCGTTCCTGAGTGTAGTGCTAACAATATAAACAACGCTTCCCAAATTCTCAAACTCAAACTCAAAAATACATTTTTCTCTATTCTCATGCGTCATATGAGGTTCGTTGCTAGCTTCTCCGGTGATCGCGCTGATTTTAACAAGGCACTTTGTGTATATCTGGTGAAAACAAGGCGCATATTACGGGTTATCCTTAGGCAAATATCAAAATGACGGTTAATTTTCACCTTTACAGTAAATTACATATGCGAACATTCCATAGGGTTACGAGTCTTTCCCAGATACACATAGTTTAGCGTGTTTGCCGCGCGCAACTACAAAAGCTACCAAGATGAAATAAAATAACATGGGGGAACGCCAGGGCAATATGGTTTGCGAAGGTAAATGCGTGTGGATCAAATGCCGCCTTCGTAAAAAAAAATTCTTTATGAAGTGCTTTCTCGCGATATAAGACCATGTTGCGCTACGTTTCCCAGTGTCCCCAGGTAACTAAGCGTTACACAATGTTTACAATGGGAGACAATATGGGCCACTATATACGGTATGCGTTAGCAAAACTCAGTACTTGGGAAAATTAGGAATTATATACCTGTTCAAGAAATTACGTATTCAAGCGCTCACAAGCACATATGGTTGCCATTTTCAAGCGGCCAGCTTGGTTGAATGTGTCATGAAACTTTATCGTTAGTGGCCCAATTAGGAACGTTAAAAATTTTCAGTCTTTCCTCATTTTTTCTCGAACTATTCATGCGTTATACAAGGTTTGCATTGTTTCTGCGCTGAACTGAATAACGTAGCTTGTTCATGTTTGCTGATAGTAAGGGCCAGTAACGGGTGTTGTGAAGGCAACTTTCAGGATGAGTTGGTGACATGCGACCTTTACAATCAAATATGTATGGAAACGCTCCGAAGCATTATGGGTTTTTTACGAGTACACAGGGCTTAGTCCGCACCACTGGTTACCGAGATCACAGTTATCTGATATGTAGGGAAGGCTATCTCAATTAGGCGTACGAAGTCAAATCCGTATGGAAAAAAATGCGGCCTTTGGAAAAAACTTCGTAAACTAGCGTTCGAAGGAACATACGACCATTCTTAGCTATGCTTCCGGATGTTCCAAAATTAGTCTACTTTACGCCAAGTTGATGGAAAAGGTGGTCACGTTAAATGCATTGCGTGACAAAACTTTAGCACGCTTGGCTTAATTATCAGCGTCACAAATAATTAATGAACACGATTTCTTTCACTTCTCTCGTACGTTATATGGGTTTCGTCATTCTATGTTAATAGTAGGTGAAGGAAGATAAAGCGGAGAACCTACCCTGCTGTATATCTCTCGTATTCTGAATCTCTTTGCATTCCGCAATTAATGAACGCCAAAATGTTTAAGCAGGGCGCGCTTAGCAAGAAACTCTCACGCTATAATGGCTCGTTAGAGAAAATGGTAGCCAGGCATATTCTGGACATATTATCAGTGAAGGCCTCCGGCAAATGGGAATGAGCACTCAGGAATAAAAAGCTTCGCGATTTCCGCCCCATGCCTTTTTCCTCAATGACGCGATAATTTGATAGAAAAATGAAATAAAATGCTTAAGGAACTCCGCCGCAACTCAACTGATTTCCACTGGGGGACGCAGTAACATCTGTGGCACGCATTTCCAACTGGAGTTGAGGGATCTCGTTTGATCAAGCGGTCACTATCTACGCGTTGCTGTAATACTAACATCACGTTCTTTCTTTTTTTCACCTAAATATGTACATTCCTCGTGTATAGTTACGGCAACGCTACTTTCGACGAACAACATTTTTTCCTGGACAAAGAAGATATCGCTTGAGAGACGTACTGTAGAATGAAAGGCAGAATAATGTACCTGTCATTCAAGGGTGACTGCGTAGTTGGAGATAAGAATACGCTGCCGCGTTTTCTGCGTATATTTTAACCTTCACGCTCTTCAAAGAACACTGTTTTCTTTATGTACACGCATTTTTCATTACATCTGCTCGTGAGGTTCATTCAGTGAGGACTGCTCTATTTTTCAGTCCATGTAGATTGCTGGATAAATTTGAACATTGCGACCTCGTGACGCGGGACGCTAAAGGTCGCGATGGTTATTTCTGTCATAGATGAATTTCGTGACATGCTGAGTCTCTGCAGAGAAGCCTGCAGTTGAAGCTGTTTCACGAGGACGACCACGACACGGATAAGTGCTACAATCATTGCTCTCCGTTCACTAGCTCTTTTCAAAAGCGGCTAGATCGCGCTATTGTGGCACCTCGGGCGCACGTATATCCCAAGTACACCTCGCATTGTCTGGCCTACATACCAGTATGCGCGCCAAATTGAGGTTGTTCATCGTCTCACTCCTTGTCGTCAAGGCAGGTAAGTAAAGCGCGTGCATTGACCGCATAATACTCAATTAACTTTCTTGCACCTCATTAGCTCACAAATGCACGATGTCTAACAATAACTTTAACATCTATGTGGCAGTTCTGGCCGAAGCATTCAACGCAAAAGCGAAGCTTCGTGCTGCGGACGAACTTTTCGGGCAGTGTTCGGATGCAAAGTGCTGCTGGGCAGACGGAACGGCGCCCACGGGCCCGTATTCTGTAACGCTTCTGTTTTCGAAGAATTAGTTTGGCATTGGCGTAACATTTGTGCGGTGCACTGAGGTAATGAAAACGAGAGGAAGGTTATAGGCCAATGGCGCAGATTTTTTTTTCTGGACTTGAATGTCATAAAGGAAGGGAGAATATAGCAAATTATGAACTTTTCGGGGGAAATAAAACAATAATGTGTGCATGCAATTGGTACGGCTTTGCTTCTCATTGTGAAATATGTCTCACATACTGGCGGTGAATGATTTAGCATATTTTGTTGGCAGCGGTTGACCCATCTGTCGCTAGGTGAACCGTCGTACGCTGGCTTACCGCTTTCTAGGAACCGTTGCTTGGCAACCGCCTTTTCAGATGTCGCCTTCGGAAATTTCTCCCACTCCATTTCTTTCCAGAGGGTTGTTATGGCTTCAGCAAAAAAAAAAAAGAAAGAAGAAAACAAAAAGGCGGAAGACTGAAGGCTGGTACAAGGCGAAGGTTTGCTCGTTGGCCACGCACTGATGGAAACATCCAGTCACAAAAAAATTGCAATGCGCATAGCACTTTGGCCACAGTATCAACGCCGCTAATGTGTTGCGGCCACAAAACCTCAAGCTCCTTGGACCGACGGTGCACTGTCCCTTTGGAGAATCTCAATTGACTCGTGAAATTATTCGTCTCGCATCTCAAACGCGTCACTTGGATGTCATCATTGTCTCTCGCGGGCGCTCACTAAAAGCCATAACACAGGCGCCACAGGGATCGCCATCGACGCCGTTTTGCTCGGAACGCCTGTCTCGCCCGTGCACACGGCACGCAGCACGTCCGATGGCACCCGAAGTAACCCTCGCCACTGCAGACCACCGAGCAGACGACAACTTTGGTTTCCGCATGATTGGCATGTGCGCCGCTTAAACGTAACGCGCCTGCGCCCCCCGAGGCGATGACGTCACCCAGGCGGCGACCAATCGCTGCTCGCAAAGCGAATTTGGAAACCGAAGCTTTGCAGAATAGGGGCCCTGGCCAACATTTACCCTAACTTCTATCGGGCTTGTCACGACGTCGGCGTTATAAGCAGCGCCAGCGATGGCATTACACGCGTGGTACTGAGCGCGACGGAAGCTCGCCTTCTTTCGTCGGCACTCGGTGGAATATCGTATAAGTTTGCTTTCACGTTTGCGGCCCGCTCCACTCCGACCAGTGCATGAACACACAGCAACTCAGCAAGAACGCTGCAGTCTTCCGATAGTGTGTGCATTATCGCAACGCTCATGCCTGCAGCGGAAGGAAGAACGCTGTCCTGGATCCGCCACCGAGGGCTGTAAAGGAAAAATGAAGGGAAATAGAGCGCCTTCAAAGAGCAATTAATAACATAGTTATTGCTCTACAGTACACGCAAGAAAAAATGGTTGATTTTGAAGACCGAAGTCGTGTAAATGACTTGATTATCTTCGGAATAACAGAAAGCAGCAGTGAAACGAAGGATAAATTAAATACGAGAGTTCTGCGAGATGTATTTGAGGATAACCTCGGTGTGAAAGTCAGCACACAGTTGAAATAATTCACATAATTGGGAGAGAACGTACGAATAAATGTCTATAAGTTATTGTAAGATATTTACAGCGGCGCTGTATACCTCTACTGTCCAAGAAAACTTTCCTGTCGTTGGCGTAGTAAGCAAAATAATCCGCATACGTGGGCCGATCCCGAAAATAGTGCAACGAGTTTCGAGTAGCATACCATTTCTTCGGTACTACGTTTTTGTTTTTCCGTCACACTTGCAAGCAGTATTTCAGAACAAAAATAAATCACCATGGATGCCCGGCGTTGCTTGCACTACTTCAGATGTCTTTATTTTCAGTTGTATTTTTCTCTCTGGTCCTCTAGCCTAGTGTCTACACGCAGTGTCTGGAGTGGTTAGAGCACTGGAGGTGATGGTGCTATCTGCAAAATGCGGAATAGTATGGCAGAGTAGTAATTGAACAGTGACCAGTAACCAGTAATACTGTAGCGGCGCGACTATCGCCTCCAAAGCAGGTGACGAAGAAGACGGGCTCTCGTGCAGGTAGCGCGAGATGCGAACACGGTAGCACTCTCAATCTGAGCGGCCGCGGTGTCGGCCGCTCCCGAGATTCCCTTGCAGCATGGCTGGACGGTCCAAATGAACAGTAGCCACGGCAGCTCCGACAAACTGGTGACCCGGACGTTATAGTGTTATAGCAACAACAAGCAACAACAGGCACCCATGATAGACCCAACCTCTACACCACCCATGATAGCGAAGCTCCGCAGATGCTACCTGCCGCCACCGCGATGCATGAGTCAGCATCCGGGGAACGCGCATCCTGTGCGACCCACCTTGGGTCTCGACAGATGACCAGCCATTTACAAGTCGCTGCTGCCGTCGCGCGCCGAACCAGACAGCAACAGCTTCCCTGGAGTACCCGATTACGCTAGCTCATCCACCTTTACACGTGTAGGAGATTGTGATGGTAATCAGGCCGCCAGCACCCGTTAACCACACCAAGAGCCCCAATCAAGACACGATCCCAATACCGGACGAAGAGTTCCGGTTACGAGGTCGCGAGGAGAAGCAGATGCCACTGCACGTGAAATTATGCATCCAGCCATGGATCCTCTGGGCAGCCCTAACCTTTGCTTCGCTTTTCTCCCTGTGGCTGTTCTTGGTGACTTTCAGGCTCGCTAGCAACACGACCCAGCTGTCCGCAGAACCACACTACACGGGGTCGAACATTAGGAACCTAGAGGATGGCTACCATCGCAGTTAGAATGCACGCGACTGTGTCCGTGGCTGTACCAGTAACATATTTCAATCCCACTTCGCACCAGGAGGGGGCCGTCTAGCGGCGCGACTATCGCCTCCAAAGCAGGCGAAGGAAGACACGCTCGCATTCAGGTAGAGTGAGAGGGGGACACGCTAGCGGGCTCGACCTCAGCGGCCGAGGTGTCTGCCGCTAGCCGAGTTCCGCTGCACCATCTTTGGCGGCCTAAATAAATCGTGGCAATGTCGGCTCCCACAATATAATATATAAGAACACCAGTGCTGAATACGGGAAAATTTTTAAACTTAAATCAATTAAATCAATGGTCCCACCTTTAATCTCTGAGCATGAATTTAATGCCTTTGCTGTAGGCTACGGGGTATGAAATATAATGTGAAGTTCGGTGAGCTCTCCGCATTACATTGTTGTCCGCAGAAGCAACTAATGCCTGGGATTATGTTAGCGAGCGCTGATTGTATTCACATGGTATGCAGGAATGCAATTGCTACAAAGTATTCTTTTCATCCTCCACGGCCCCACACCACACGTCTCATGAGCAACATTATTTTGGCCGGCATTCTTGTAACCTTTTTCAGCAATTAACATGTTCACGTTGCAGATATTATTGTAAACGCGGAACACTGTAACTGTACGTTTATGAAGTGCTGTGTTCGTCATTTTTACGTTTACATTTTTTGAACACCTACTCACAGAAACTGTACCCTCTCCCGTCTTTTCTGCCAACTGGCTCAGAGGGTCTAGTGAAAAGAAATAATTCAATGACACTTGCCTAATGCGAGCGTCAAGACAAAGGTATAGCTCGGCGCGAACTCGCGATTTCCCTATTCGATATATGCAAAACGCGGAAATGCTCTAATGTGGCAAAGCCGCTAAGTACTGTTGGAATGAAATCAGTTGGACTTCAGAGGCAAAATTGCATTCAACCAATTGTAGAAGCACAATTTTTACTCATGACCTACACTTTCTATAACAATGTAAAGAAATTTGCAAGAGTAAAATAACCTAGGCACGAAGTTTACAAATTCTTAATACCTAATTAATTAAGAAAAAATGAGACATCCACCCGTTCGTAGCAATTGCTAGGAATGAAACTCCTACGGATTCCTCGAAAGAAAAGGCTCGCAGTTGAACAAAAATTCATCCTGGTCCGGCATTCGAAACCGGGAACATCGCATTTGCGGGGCAGCCGGTCTACCATCTGAGCTAACCAGGCGGCTAGCAGATGATAGGGTGAAGTCGAATTTGTCAGCAACTCCAAGCAAAGGCAAGAGTTTGACGTAATAGTTCTGCGGAAAACCTCAAGGCGGAGAGAAGTAATTAATGAAACAATTATTTACTTAGGCAACTAATACATAAATTGCACTGTAAAATAAGCAGCAGTGGGGCTCTGGCTATGAGAGAGACAAGGACGACGAGTGAGAAAAACCTTGTTTCGGTGCTCGATCGGCTACACTACCTCTCGCTGCTCCATCGGTCTAGTCGCGAACGCTTACTGTTCAAAGTGCTTTGCGACATTTGGTGGAAGGTGCTGACCTTTTGCAAACCTAGAACTCCGAAGCCGGACGATCCCTGTCACATCTCCCACGCCTGAGGAGACTAGTCCTACCGAGCCACCCATGGCACCGCCTCCGGTCGTCTGTCCTGGTGCGCCACGCTAACGGAATTCTCGCATATTCAATAGCACTGACGATCATGACGTAGAGGACTGGCTGTCATCGCACAACCGAGTGAGTCCCCACAACAAATGGTCTGAAGCTGACAAGCTTGGTTACGTGCCATTCTACCTTTGCGGGGTCGCCCATCTTTGGTTCCGCAATCATGAAGTTGACTTTTCCACCTGGACAGCATTTGGAACGGCACTTCAAGAAGTCTTCGGTCGCCCTGCTGTGCGTAAACTTCGGGCTGAACAACAGCTTCGCTGTTGTGCCCAACAAAAGGGTGAAACTTTTACGAGCTACATTTGCCGGGGTATCAACCCAGATATGACCGAAGATGACGAGGTCAAGAACATCTTGAAAGGCCCAGAAGATAACGCCTTCCAAATGCTCTTGGCAAAGAATCCTCAGACGGTCAACGACATCATAACACTTTCCCAGAGCTATGAGGAGCTGCGCAAACAACGGATTTCTACCCTCTAAGCTCTCGCTCCGTACGTCGCGCTTTCAGCTCTGAGTGATGGCGTCAGTTCTCCTTGCAGTTCAGCAATTTTCGACCAAATCAAGCAATTTGTAAGATAAGAAGTGGCACGCCAACTCTCTCTTCTGCCAGTGAGTCCAGCCTCAGAGTCGCGTTTGTCTCCCGATCTTCGTCAGGTGATACAAGAACAAGTCGCTAACGCCGTACCACTTGCTCATCAACCGCCTCCTATGCCTGTGCTACTTACGTACGCTGCCGTTGTCGCGAATCCAAAGCCTCCTTCTGCAGGTATTCATTCCTGACTTACCAGCGCCTTTCCCTCACCTCCGCAAGCAGCTGCAACATATGCGCCTACTCTCCTAAGCAGCTACTGGCCGCCACCACAGCCCGTGCGCCCAGATCGCCAATATTTCCATCAGTCTCCGCCCGCTGTTCTCAATCCATGGCGTACCCATGACAACCGGCCTATCTGTTATTCGTGCAGCCTACCTGACCATGTAGCACGGTTTTGCCGCCGGTGTGGATGGTATCCTTCGGATTCTCTGAGGGAACAAAGCAACGGTTTTGACTCTCCGTACCGTTCCGTTAATGCCGCTCAGCCCTTCGAAGCTTCGCCTGCTGCTTCCAGACCATTCAATACGCGTCGGTCTCCGTCTCTCCGTCGGCGTTCTCTGTCGCCGTTTATCCGTCGTGCTGAAGCTATCCGACAGAAAAACTAAGGAACGCAGTGCCGGAGGCAAGAACTGCGATCTCAACGAACTCGTCAAGTCCTCGTTTATTTCCTGCCAACGTCCTTGAAGTCTATGCAGAAGACATTGCCGTTCATGCGCTTTCAGAAACGGGAGCAGCAATATCAGTGATTTTGCACCAGCTTCGTCTTACCCTTAGTAAAGTTGCGACGACATATTCAGCCATTCCATTACGTACAGCAAGCGCTGCGCCGATTGAACCCTTAGGGAAGTGTACCGTGCGTGTTGTTATAAACGGCGCTTTATACCATGCTGAGTTCGTTGTTCTGCCTCGCTGCTCCCATAGCATGATTTAAGGATGGGACTTTCTGTCCTCTCATCATGCCGTTATAAATTGTGGCCATGCTGAACTCGCGCTGTCGCCATTCGGCACCAAAGTTTTGGATATACTGATGACGCTTCCGGTGGTGTGTTCGTCACCGCCGACACCGACATACCTCCATACTCTGCCGCACTTGTACCCATTTCCTGCGTTGGGTTTTCCAACTCCACAGTTCTTTTCACGCCGTCTTAGCTTGTTGCTTGCCGTCATTTTTTCTTGCTTCCTTTTGCCCTTCTTGCCATTCGACAAGGTTCCAGCGCACTTTATGTATCGAACCTGTTTCCTTGTTCTACTAGCCTGTTCCACAATAAGCGTCTTGGTTATGCCGACGAAATCGAAGCAAGCTTCCTTTACGATGTGCCTGACGACCCGGCTTCTCCTCCGGTTGATGCTCTGACCCTTCAAGTTTCTCCTCCCACGCCGCAGTGTGACCCAAAATTTTACCAATGTATTGATCCCAACCTCACTACAGCGCAGCACGCACAGATCGTCCATCTTCTAGACCGCTTTCGCATGTCATTCGACCTACAACAATCTGGCTTAGGCCATACTTCTATTGTTGTCCATCACATCGACACCGGAAACAATGCGCCTTTACGCCACAGGCCGTATCGTGTATCCGCCACGGATCGCAGCGTCATCGCTCAGTAAGTTGGAGACAACCTTCGCACAGTGCCTGGGCTTCCCCTGTTGTGCTGGAAAAAAAGGAAGCTGGCACAACTCGCTTTTGCGTGGACTAACGGCGACTCAATAAGATCACCCGCAAGGACGTTTATCCGCTACCCTGTATTGACGACGCGCTAGACTGCCTCCAAGGCGCCCAAATCTACTCACCTTTATACTTACGATCCGGATATTGGCAAGTGCCAGTTCCTGAGTCAGACTGTCCAAAAACGGCCTTCATCACACCTGACGGTTTATTTGAATTCACCGTGGTGCCATTTGGCCTGTGTAACGCGCCTGCCACATTTGAGAGAACGATGGACAACATCTTGCGCTGCCTCAAATGGCGGATATGCCTGTGCTAGAGCCCTTCCATCCACGCGCCACCGCCGCTTTTCACAGGACTTTCCGTCCCACTTACTTCGGCTTGAACGCGTCATAAAGTGCATCGCCGATGCTGGCCTGAAGCTTACCTTGAAGTGTCGCTTCGCTGCCCGGAAGCTGGTCATCCTCGGCCATGTCGTGTCGAAAGAAGGTGTACTCCATAATCCGGCGAAATTACAAGCTGTTGCCCAGTTTCCGCGACCAACGACCTTGAAAGAACTGCCCGGCTTCATTGCGTTAGCGTCATACTTTCGCCGTTTCATCCGCAATTTTGCCACCATAATAGCACCTTTAACACAGCTTCTTCGTGGTGGCCACAACCTTTCAATCTGGTCACCGGACTGCGATGCCGCCTTCAGAAAGCTGCATCGTCTGTTGACGTCGCCCCAATGCTGCGCCATTTCGACCCAAGTGCTCCAACTGAAATACACACGGATGCGAGTGGCGTTGGCCTTGGTGCTGTTCTCGCTAAGAAAAAGGCTGGCTTCATGAGTACATCGTTGCTTTCGCCAGTCGTGCACTCACTAAACCTGAATCTAACTATTCTGTAACAGAAAAAGAATGCCTGGCTATAATTTGGGCCATAAGAAAATTCCGCCCGTATCTTTATGACCGCCCATTTGTCGTGATAACAGATCACCATTCGCTATGCTGGCTTTCATTCTTAAAAGAACCATCCGGTTGTCTCGCTCGATGGGCCCTTCGATTGCAGAAGTACGACATTCGCCTGCTGTGCCGTTCGGGCCGAAAACACTCGGATGTGGATGCCTTGTCTCATTCGCCACTAACAGACGAGGTTAGCTCCCCGAAAGCCTCATTGTCCGAGTCTTCCCTTGCTGCCACTGACATTCTTCAGGAGCAGAAGAAAGACCCATGGAGTGTGTCCATGCTGCGTTTCTTGCCCAGCCCATCGACACTCACCAACAATCGCGCATTGCGTCGCCAAGCACATCACTTCTCCATTCGCGACGGGCCCTTGTACCGTCGTGGCTACTTCCCGGACGGCCGCAAGTGGTTGCCTGTCATCATCAAGTGTTCCCTGGCAGCTGCTCTCAGATATTTGTGCAGCGTTCCACGATGATCCCCAGTGCGCGCATGCAGGTGTACTGAAGACATACGCGCGTCTACTCCTTCATTACTACTGGCGGGGGATGTATCGATTCATCCATCATTATGTCCGCTCCTGTCTCGTTTGCCAATGCCGTAAAGATCCCCCTCGTCGTTCAACCGCCCCATTCCAGCCTTTGCCCTGCCCAGCCCGCGCTTTCGATTGAGTAGGCATCGACATTTATGTTCCTCTGCCAACCACATCAGACGGCAATCACTGGGTAATCGTGGCCATCGACCATCTTGAGCGCTATGCGGAAACTTCCCCTTTGTCAAGCGCTGATGCACGTGACGCCGCCTGGTTTCTCCTGCTCCACAACATCTGTCGCCAGGGAGCTCCCAGGGAATTACTCAGTGACAGAGGCCGCGTCTTCCTCTCCGACGTCATCGAGGCTCTCCTCAAAGAATGCCGCATCATTCATCACACCACTACTGAGTATCATTCGCAGACTAATGGCATGACTGAGTGCTTTAATCGCACTCTTGGTGACATGCTGGCAATGCACGTTGCATCCGACTAAACCAAATGGGCCCATGTTCCACCTTTTCTGACCTACGCTTACAAGACCGCCACGCAGACTACCACGGGATTTTCGCCCTTCTTTCTCTTGTAAGAACGAGAACTTTTTTCCATAATGTATCCTATCCTTCCATGCCGCCCTCACACCACGGAAACAACTACCCTATCCCAAGATGCTGCACACAGAGAAGAGTGTCGCAAGCTTTCCCGTATATTTACGGCAGAAGACCAGCAACGCTAGAAGCACCATTGAGAAACCTCCAATGCTCCTGTATCCCATGCTCCTGGCTCGCTATTGTGGCTTTGGGTTCTAGCCTCTACCCCTGGACTGTCACTGAAACCCGCGTCGAAGTACAAGGGCCCATACCGCGTGATCAACCAAACGTCTCCAGTAAACTATGTCCTGGAACCCCTCGAGCTACCTTTGGGTCATCGCCGTCGAGGACGCGAAATGGTGCATGTCCAGCGTCTCAAGCGCTACTGTGATCCGCCTGTGTTGTCCTACCCGTAGGTCGCCGGGACGGCTTCCTTTTTCGTGGGGGAGGTAACTGTACTGTAAAATAAGGAGCAGTGAGGCTGTGACTATGATAGAGACAACGACGACGAGAGGGACAACGACGACGACAGAGACAACGACGACGAGAGAGAAAAATTTTGTTTCGGTGCTCGATCGGCTGCACTACCTCTCGCTGCTCCATCACTCTAGTCGTGAACGCTTACTGCTCAAAGTGCTTCGCGACAAAATAAATAATTAACTGGCAATTGCTATGAATGGGTGGATGTTCCATTTTCCCTTAATTATTACTTCTCACTACCTTGTGGGTTTCCGCAGAACTATTACAGAAATCCTTAACATCGCACCAAGAGCAGATGTCACAGCTTCGTGAATTGCATCATTTAAGATATCTGAATCAGGAAATGTGAGATGGGAACCTACAGCTTACCTGAAATTGTCACAGTATTTACGAGGGTTGTGCAAAAGCCTTGGTAAATTATTAGTGGTAAGCTTGAAACAAGTGTTTTATGCATCCATTGCATCCATTTTACATGTTCTAGTTGAAGCTGTTGCAAAACAGCAATATCTTTGGTACTTACTGCGTCGCACGGTTGAATTTGGCAGCCTTTTGTAAACATTATCACGGTACCAATTAAAAGTTCACTTCACTACCGAATAACGCAGTCTGTGTCATCGAATCGGCAGCTTAAAACCGCTCACGTTAACCCCATCTTCACTGAGTTAAATCTCGCAAGAAATAATATGATCTGGCACAATCACAGGGTCGTCATTTACTGCCTACTTAAAAACGCACAGATACATCATGTCACTGGCAAAATTAGGCTTTCTAACGCTAACACAACTAGGTTCTCTTTACAAAACAATCTTTCACTTCCAAAATCACGCCGCAACTATGGCAAACTAACTGTTGCTTTTTCCAGTGCAAAAATGTGGAATAATTTACCGGCTCATGTGAGATGTTCACCTACATTATCACAATACTAACGTTGACTAAGAGCTTATATTACTACCTTGTAAGCTGCATTGGTTCCTTGATGTATAGCTTTATGTTTATTATGTACATCCTTCGTTATGACGTGTTGCTACAGGTTTTAATGCTTTAACAGTGTAGAAATTGTGTAATCCGTTCTTTGTTCATAACCGCAATTGACGCCTTCTTAGGTATATATTATTATACAATTGAAGACATGAGGACCCGCTGCAGTTTATAATTGTGGGACCTCTTTATGAATAACATCTTCTGTATATATGTGCCTGTATTGAAACTATAAACTTGAATTTAAACCTAAACTAGGGTCGCTAGATTTTCTTTTACCTCTAAATGCAACAAAACTTATCAAATTCTCTGCAGCTGACACAGACCAAAGGATTCCTCCATCCCCATGCATTTAATATTTCCCGAGGTAGAACATCATTTAGTGCGACCGTTAATTATCCTTGGGTAATTATGGATGATAGAAATATCGGACCTGCTGTCAACAAAAAGCGTGGGTGCGATGACGTAACGTCAAGGGCATGCCGTGCCACTTCGTCATCACGTGAACTGATATCGGCAACGGATAAGCAACCGCTGCCTATAAAAAGCGTGTCAAAAAGAATAAACGCTGATTCCTTGTTCTGCACCGGCCACTGTCGTTTTCTGGAGTACGGCTTCGCGGTTGCCGAACACTACTACACTGGCACATGGGCGCAGCGACCTGCACTCACTTTGTATGCAATTCACTTTTGAATTCACCAGCACCGCGATAAGAAACTACTTTTATATGAGTAAGGACAGATGAGCGAACTAAAAGCGAGCGGATGCTATACAGACTGTATGAAAGAATGAAATCAGCCGCTAACGGAAAGTGTTTCATCAGGGGCGCCAATGAACAGCTGTTACAGGTCTGGTTATTTCTTCATATAGGCGAACTCGTGGCGAAGGCAATAAAGTAAGCATAATAGCTGGCTCCCCCTACTTATTTAGAAAGTATTTTTCAAGGCGTTGTTCACCTATGACGTGTTTTACAGTCACACAGATACTAGAACTCGCACAGGATGCATGTCAGCAAGAGCAGGGAACGATGCAACACACTTGAACGTTTTCAGAATACAAACATAAAGAGGTTTAAAATGCGTGGAGCTACAAGTTCGAAGAGAAAAACCATTCTCATATTTTGTTTTTACCATTATATACTAGTACCTGAGAATGCACGTTACGAAGGATAAAACTTGTGTGTAAAAAGGGAGTGAGGTGATGCTATCAGTGACAACACCGCGTGCCTGCCACGCACTGAGTTGCGTTCATTTGCTGATCGTTACTGAATCGCTCGTCAATACAACATGCTTTACCTAGTGACCATAGCTTATGTAGTTTTATGTTTCTCTGTTGCTTATATAGGCGTTGCTGACTCTGCGACTGAAGGTAAGAAATTGTTCTGTTTTCTAAAGCTCGAAAGCTGTGTTTGCCGAAGCACCTCACAAAAGTTAGTAACATCTCTTTTTTTTTGCTGTTTCATTTCCTTTTCTCAAAGTATTGAATTATTCTCATACAATTAGCTATCCCTGTAATCAATTAGCACGTGACCTGCCTGCCGCAAGAGGTATGCTACGCCACGATGCCATAATAATCAACTACAGGGAGGCAGTTTCGAACTCAATGCAGGTTTTATCATATTTTCTGAGCATACAGTTGTTGTTACTGATGTGTTTTTCCAGATTCCTGCGCAAACATTCAAATGCCAAGTTTGAGCAACCTGGGCTCGGTAAGCGTAACCATGTTTTCTAAAAAAAATTCCTTATCAATGCCGCACAGTTTCCAATAAAAGTAACTGAAGGAAACCTGAGTTGACACGGAAACAAGAGATGGTAGATGAATTTGTTTATCTTTATGACAGTGGATTGGCACATTTTAGTGGCGTGACTGATTGCGCTTTCTTTCTATGCGAAATTTTCAGCAGCCTCAGGTCTCTAAACACACAATGGCAATAAATATCTACGTCAGGCTGATTCAATGAATATTGTTACATTTATAGTGCAACATTTTTACGAAGTTACGAAGCCGCTTGAAGCTAGAAGGATGATGTTTAGGTGAGTCAAATAGCTTGCCGTCTTACCCATGCCGCCTGTACCGTCATACTTGTACATTCTCTTAAGACCAGTGCTATACTACCCTCTGATAACTTCTGTGGGAAGCATTATAGTCGTTATAACAGAAAAATAACACTTTCTCTTTGTCCCCTTCAAACGGGCCAACAGTATCAATGCATGGATTTGCAATGGCGTCATGAATGTAATTGCAGCGATACCAGGTTTTATATAAATAAAAGCGCAGAAAAGATGGAATCAGCAAGTCCGAAACTGCACAGAAAGGAGTATACAAGCCAATTTTCCAAATATGAAAGGAACCTTAAGACAATCTCAAGGCCTGAAATTATAGTCCGGATCAAATTAGGCCTTTTTAAAAATAGTCAGATTCTTAAGGCGTTCCATTATAAGTATTTTTCAGAGTGTTCCAAGAAAATTGCGCACTGAGTAGAATAAGAATGTTCACAACAAAATGGCCCTCCAATATGGAATCAAATATTGAAAAATTAATAGAAAGTGAAACGTAAGAGTTGGATGTTGGATACATATATTGTTGTGAACGATTGGATTTCTCGTCAACTGAGATAATTGTGAATGAGAAGCAAAGGAAATGCGATTTTAACTTGGCCACCACAGCACAGATATTTTTGAAACAAAAGAACGGTACGGTAAGAGATGAACGTAGTTAAAGGCAGTGTTTCTCGAAGGAAATAATTACTGTATTGAAACGGAGCAAATCGTTTCGGAATCCGAACATGGTGAAACAGACTGAATAATGAATGAACGGAGGACCCAAACTCGTGGGCCACTCAAGGCGAGATATGCTACTTTAATCGGCGGTAACTCTTGGTCGTAATGGATCACCTCAATGCGTTCCCTGCGGAATTGGTTCGTCTGAGCAACGACGGTGTTTCTTCTGCCTTCTTAATTATTCGTAAGCGTCCACATGCATCAGCCCTTTGCCCTCTAGAATTGCGGTTGTTTTCTTTTGCAGTGTGAAAAAAAAACGTATATTTGACAACATCATGTAGTTCAATATTGATTCTAATTCGAATAGAATACGACGACCTGTTTGATTAGTAGTCAAAATTTGGAATATTGGCACACTCTAGAGTTCACATACAATCACCCTTGCGGTCCATTATTAGCTTCAATTTTGGTACGCCCATCTATTAATGTGACTAACTGGGATCGTAAAATACGCGATGGTTTTTATTTATAATGGTACAAGGCGGCCCTACAGCATTAATGCGAAGTCAGAAGATATCAAAGGCATGTAAATAAGTAATCCAAAAGCAAGAAAGGGGCTGACAGATGGAATAGCACACAATGGTATAAAGTTTGTAAACAGGGATAAAGTGCCTCAGAAAGCCTGGCCAACGTTTCGATAGGAGGACCTATCTTCGTCAAAGGTAAAGTAGATTTTAAAACAAAGAAATATTATTTTTTGGTAGCCATTTAATTAAGCCATGAGTATACATCAGGCACCTTATCGTGATTCCTTTTTTCGTCCAGCACGGAATAACAACGTTTTTTTCTAAAGCAAAACTTTTTTTCGTACAGTGCCTGAATTCATCCTGCGATCCCTCACAGGTGAGTAGCTTCTTCGCCTTTTCACACGAGCGCCAGAAATAGTAAACTACACGCGTCTATAGCTTCGCACTCTATGCTGTACCTTCATCTCGGAAAGCTTCATGTCAGAAGACACATTTTCAAGAAGGCATTTTAAAGCAGTAAACAGAGCGTAACGAGGGAAAGAGAAAAGATATGAAAGGCAGAAATATCAACGAGAGTAACTGACTGCTTGGCTACCCTGCACTGAGGTGAAGAATACATAGAAAAGTTTAGAAAAAATAGGATGTCCTTCTGCACGTACAAGCACTATGAAGGCAAGTGACAGTGAATGCAGCTTTTCAGTGTGTTCCAGTGACATTAAAAATTACTGGGGCTACTAGACCAGCTCGGCATGACGTCAGCTGGCCCCAAGGTCCAAGAATTGGTCTTCGTAAGGTGACGGTTATCCAGCTTGCGCAAGATGTTGCCGGACACTTTTATATGGTATCATACGGAGGCAATCCCACATAACGTGCCACAATTGTTTCTTTGCACCAAAACAATTAACGCTCAGGATTTGTGGCAATTATAATGAGGAAAGAATAGTCATTTGTAAAAGCTACTCAAGCAGCAAACGAACTGTTAGACTTAGGGCACATCCTGTTCAATCCTGGTATCACAAGGACTCTCTGTCATGAAGAGTTGCTTTTGTCCTAAGAAACGGACAATAACCATTACTAATAATAATTTGACAGCACATTGATACGTTTCGCAAATACCGAACCCTCGAAATTTAATCCAACCTACTGCATCCTGTTTCAATAATTGCATTTTATTTGTTTACAATCCAGGATCTTATTGATGCCGTTGGGCCGTTTGTAATGGTAAGTGTGTTTCTGAAAACTAAATCTAGTGAAAACATTCTTCGAGTTGAGATGTTCTAACTTCAGAACTACGCCTACAGTTCTGTACTCGCTACTGGGCTATAGGATCGCTTCTTCTAAGAAAATTTTATTGCAAAAAGTTTCTGAGCGTAGCTGTTGGGCGCCCATTCCTAGGTTGAACGTGTCGGTCCCTCGGCTTGACCGCACGAACACGCTCGTGTCACTGCTCGCGCCTTCGTTGTCGTCTTCTTCCACAGCTGGCTACGATGCAGCTGATCATGTGAGCGTTCTTATACTGCTCCTCCCTCTGCGAATGCGCTGAAGACACTGGCGCCCTACTACTTGGTGTGATGATTTCGGACTCATATTGTTTGCCTCAATATATCACGAAATGAAAGCGCGTATACAGCTGCGCTCAAAATTCTCAAACTTCGCCTTAGGATCTGTCGTAATCGTGAGAGAATTTTTTCATAGGTTCTATGTTGTTTACTATTGGAGAAGTATGGCATCAATTCTATGCCTTAAATTGCTCAGTACGCGTATTCCGTGTATTTTGAAATATTTACCTTGCGGAATCTAGTTGATACATTAGATTCATAAAGAAGACATGCAAGGAAGGTTAGTATTTCGCCTATTGTGTCATGCACCAAAATGCCAAATCTGTGCCATCAAAGAATGGTTGATACACTCTCTTGTCAATTTACACACCGCGTCAGCCAAAATGTGGGGTACATCGATTGAAATGTAAGATCATGTAGGCAATCTTCTTCCATACATAAAATTTCTTCGTGTACGTTTTTGTATGTGAAGGGGTGAGTGCAGAAGTTCTCTATTGAGGTAACGTCGTTCGCACTTCTGGCTATAGAACTCAACCGCTTCGCTACAGGCCAACGAAAGGAGAACAGAGCAGCAGCTCTGTTCAATGTAGGGGGCTTATTACGATATTGCACAGGTATGTTATGGATACTGCTGATCAAAACCATTGTTTCTCCAACTGGCCTGAACACCCATATATCAATTTCCTTGCAACAGTATTCTAGACAACAGTGTGGACCTCGGTGCATACCCAGGCCCGGTGTTATTACTAGGCTGACAGCGATTATTCATGACGTCGCTGCAAGTTTAGCACAAAATATATTATTGCTTATGCGGTGTCTCTTGTGGACAGACGGTTCTTCGCAACTGTGGTAACGCAGCACATATATGTGCCTTACCCGCTGCTTCAGGTGTATAAGTACAGCAGGAATCAACACGGAGTGCTTTCGTCGTTTATCCGTGAACTGGCGTGTCAGTCTGCTCTTCGGTCGCGGTGTGCTCTAGGCACGATATGATGTCAGGAGTGGGACAGTGTTCGTCTCCCGCGTGTCCTTAGGGAGTTTGTTACGGGCAACGACTAACAGCGGCGCGTGTGATAGACACACGTTCGTCAGCAACCGCCCGACTGGCAGTGCCTCTGCAATTCCGCTGACGGAGAATTTCAGCTTTGACCAGACGTCGGAGTGGCCGGAAGAGGTTCAGGAGTTAGACGACTACCGACATGCCGCAGGCCTGAACGAAAGGTCAGAGAAAGTCCAACTCCGGACGCTGCGGTAACCATGTATAAACAAGCAATGAAAACCATCCATGCGGCTGGTCTGCCGGAAAAACAATAAAAGAAATGTACGAGACACCCCGCAAAAAGTTATCCGCTCACTTCGTGGCTACAAAGAACGCGGTGTACGGAGGCATCTATTTCCCCACTAGGTAAGACGAACCCAGTGACAGGGTTGACCAGGATGCCCTGATAGGCCGCTGTGATTTGCTGCATTCCACATACTGTTGATCCGGTACAAATTCGTCAAGGAGCTTTCGGGTGTCGAGCTGTCGGAATTGTTTCAAATGAATTCGAGTCTTGCTCTAGAAAAAGCGCTGTTGATGGCTCGACTGAAGGAGACTGCTCAGCGACAACAGCGGAATCCACGCTCCACCGCTGTGACGTGAGAGGAAGTCCGGGATCTAGCCAGACAGAGGACACCAAGGAGTTCGACCTATGGCAACAAAAACGTTCGCCTATAGCTTAGCAGCCTGACGCAGAAAATTTTACACGACATGCAGCAATGCCCATTTTGTAGACGTTCGTAGAATACAAGGTTAAGATCCCTGCGCGGGCAGTATGGGGTAACTGTTGCAAAGCCAAAGGACGCTTCACTTCGGTTTGCTGGAATAGCACCAAAATTTATGACGTAAGAATTTGTGCAGTAAATTCACAGCAAGAAAGTTATTTTGTTGAAATCGGGAATGGTTCAAACGTTAGAATTCTAGTGGTAATGATTAACGGAGTATCAGTGATGGCTAAGGTTAATTCCGGAGTTGAAGTCCATGTCGATGCGCCTAATTTGCTGGAGCTCCTTCGTGGGTAAAGCCTTCACGCGCAGTGATTCTAGAGGCAGGAAGCCAACGCCTCCGCTTGAAGGGACTTTTGAAGTGGGCGTGGCATGGATGCAACAAGCCACGGGACAGACACTGAACTTTGTAGATTTGGAGCACATTGTTCTACTTGGGCTTGCAGGCACTCGGGCCCTGGGCGTGGTGAAGTTTATGGATATGCTGTCGCATAAAGAGTTTGAAGCGTTGTACCCCCAATTGTTCTCTGGCCCTGGCAAAATATTTGGCTAGCATACCATTCGCTTGAAGGCGGAAGTCCCATTTTTCGCCATACACTTACCTCATCCTGTTCTCGCTGCCTTAGCGGATGCTGTGAAAGTAGAAGTGTTCTTGGTGGAACAGGCAGGAGTGAGCACAACAGTTGATCAAGAAACTGAGAGGTGTGCAGGCATCGGCTCAGTGCTCAAATTGTAGGGTGTAGTGGGCATCTGCGTATATTTAGCCCAGCTTAACAAGAGTAGGTAGCGGGAGCGCTTCGCCTGGCCGAAGATTGATGATGTGTTTGGAATATTGGCGGCAGCGTCATATGTTTAGAAGTTAGATACTACTTCTGGCGTCTATCAAATTAAACTGGCGCACGTATATCAGGTACTGACAACTTACATCACACCTTTATGCCCCCACTCTGTCTGCCGATTGCCATTTGGAATAAGTTCTGCTCCAGAATATTTCCAGAAGCTCGCGGGCGAAATCTTGCATCGTCTTTCAAGGTTAGTGATCCTAATAGATTACATATTAGTTTTTGGCACAGAAAAAAGCGAACACAATGAGAGCCATAAGTTCTCAGGAAGCACTCCGTGGCTATAGTTAAGCTCAATCGAACTAGCTGTTCATTACGTGCTTACGGAGTAGACTTATAGGGCTATGTTGCGGACACAAGAGCGCGAAAGCACACCCTGGAAAAGTGAAAGCAATCGAAGAGATGGTTGCACTGTCAGCGGTACCAGACATGCGCAGGTGTCTCGCCATGGTAAATTATTTGGGATAATTTATACCATGTCTAGCTGAGCTGTCTCGCCACTCCGTGAATTGTTCGTGTAGGATCTAAGAGTGGCATTGGGGTTAAACGCCGGAAAGAGCGCTGGCTTGTTTGAAACAACTGGTGTCGTCAGCTAGGTGCATTGACAAGTTCGATCACATGCTTCCCACGGTCTCATCAGCTGATTCAGTTGAATTCGGCATCTTGCCGGTGTTGCTCCAAATACAGACAGTTGGGCAGTATCGAGCTGTTGCGTTTATTTCCTATGCTTTTTTTTATTGAGCACACACGAGGGAACTGAAAAATAAGCGTTGGCTCTGACCTGGGCGGCCCAACGCCTGGAATGCCACCTAGGTGGGCAAGACTTCCAATTTGAGCTTGATCAAAGGTCGCTCGTTGCGCTTCTTTGGAAGCCTCTGATGCTCGTGTAACAGCGCAGAATTAAAAGGCCCCGTATGAGGCTTATGCGATTTTACTTCACCTTCGCCTGTGTCCCGCGGAAGCAGATTATCCCGGCTGATGGGCTTTCTCGAGCGCCTTGTAAGGAAATTAGTCTGGAGCGGGATCCGTTGCTTCCCGATGAAGTTTCAGCTTTTGTGGAAGTTTGCATCGCTGAAAGTCGGTCTTGAGCACATCTAGACACGGTGCGGTTGACGCAACAGGGCGATGTCTCATTCCAACAGCTTTTATCCTACTGCCGTAATAGTTACCCGCGGCTACCACATGTCAAGCGCTGACTCAGACCTTTCTGGCCCCTCGGAGTGAACTTTACAGAAAGTGACGGGGTGTCAACGTACGGACCTCGCCTATTGATTCGTCAGGAGAAGAGGGGCGAAGTGTTGGCTGTGTTGCATAAATGTCATCAGGGGGTCGTAAGATGTCGGCATGTAGCCTGCGGATCTGTCTGGTTGCCGAGGATTAGTTCAGATTTGGTTACGGCAATGAATAATTGCCTAGAGTGTGCTAAGTCGAGAGTTCAAAGAGCAACATTGCATTTGCCTCACGCAATATTGCTAGAGAACAATATTGCCAAGGTTGCCCGAGCAACACGTGCCTCAGGCGATCTACCCCCGAAATACGGCCGATGCTTATGTCACACCGTGATGCGTATGTGACCAAACTTCACTTCATTCCCTTCATTGAGAACAAGGCCTCCGCAGCAGGGCCGAAACGCCTGTTGTTTCCAACGATTGGTCAGCGCTCGGTATTTCCCGCCATAGATTACTGACACTACAATCAACAATATTTGCAGCAGAAATTATTGTTGTGAAAGATAGAGCAGCACCAGCGTTAAGCGCGAACCGATTAAAGAAGTTACTTTTCTTGAAAAATCCGCGACATAATTGAGTTATTTATGGGAAAAGTACGTGCGTGTATCGCCGAGAGAAAAAAATGATATTTGTAAAATTTACACCCTACCGGCCAATCAGAAAAGTGCTTTTAATTGTTTTTTTGCGGGCGTGAGGATAGAGTAATCAAAAATAACATGACTGCGGTTACACAGCTACATAAGGCACAGGGCTAAGCAACAATAATCTAAATGGTCTGCAGAATCCTCATAATGATTGTAAATATAGAAGAGATACTAAATCCAATGTAAAGCGACCACAGTAAAGAGGACACGCAACAAAATCTTAAAATGTCACGGAAGACCACTAAACAAAGTAGCAAGCGCTCTTACAAAGATTTTGCAAGTAACAACAGTTCACGGCAGGTCATTCCATACATCTTTTGCTGGCAGAAAGTAAGAGAACCTATGAGCATTAGTTCCGACAAAGCGCGTGGCAAACGTGCAGCTTTAATGGGCAGGGTTTTCCTTTTTAGAGCTGGGGTAAAAAATTGTGAAGTCGAATCGCGTAGTTCGCCACAAAGCAATAGGCGCGGTAAATTTAGCCTGGCCATTTGATTCTACGCTGCACTGGCTAAATGCTGTTCCACCATCATGCGGATGGTGAGTCCAGTCTATTTTGTTTGTTCAAAATGAAGTACGCAGCGCTCCTGTAGACGTTTTTTAGTTGCTCGAACTCTTTCTCTGCGTCTTACACTCCGTGAGAATGGGGTAAAAAAAGCCGCCGTGAAAAAGCAAAACAATGTATGCGCAATAGTAAGAAGAGTTCCAGGATTTCCAATTACCTAAGCATTCGCGTTCGTTTATTAGCGCCCCAATATTAAGTTGACAGCACCGTTTTTATACTCCTTTCTAAGTCGTTGTACAATCTCAATCACACCAGTGTGTTTAAAAGAATTATATGGCCTCTTTCGTAGGAATGAAACATTCATAATAAATGTCGAAATGCAATAAAACATCAGTAAAAGAAGCCCGCATACGATGATTATACAATTTATCTTCCCTTAAATACTGTA
This sequence comes from Dermacentor variabilis, assembly GCF_050947875.1. Lineage (NCBI taxonomy): Eukaryota > Metazoa > Arthropoda > Arachnida > Ixodida > Ixodidae > Dermacentor > Dermacentor variabilis. Next base: position 102,277,910 of record NC_134578.1, on the reverse strand, counting down.
GACCAGAAAAGCTTGTTGCTTTTAAGAAAAACGTCATGCAGATGCATAGCAGATTTTATAATCTGAGTGAAACGGAGCATTTCTGAAGTGATTACCAATGTACGAACGGACTAATCGTGATTCGTATAATTTTCTTTATTGTAATCTATGCATCGTTTAATTTCATGCAATGTTGTGCAGGAAGTGCAGCGCCCTCATGTTTACGTTACTAAGCGCTACGCCGTTCATAGTCTATGACGAAATACAAGCGATCGTCGTCTCCATAAAAAACAATTCATGTGAATGCCCACCCAGTTCAAGACAGGGAGGCTGGGATATCAAGCAGGATGAAGGCCATGTTTCCGGATTGAATATTTATGAAAACGAATGCGCGCTGATAATATTGCTATTGGAAAGACAGGGGTAGCAGTGACGACTATTTCCCATTTAATTGCTGCTTCCTTGCCTAATGCAACATGGCATGTGATTGCGAGCACACGTACCTTGTACGCGACGTGAGGTAAGCGCGTATTCGGTAGAAATTCTGGAAGGGTTCAGGAAAACTGCGCTTTAATATTCGGTAGTGTCTGCGCTAAGAGGTGGGTTTTTATAGCTATACCATCATTTCCATTTCTTTATTCTTAACATGGGTAGCGCCCTACTAAACTAGAACAACTTCTATCGGAGTATAACAGAAGAACATAACTGTGTATGAATGCAAAGCCAGTCCGGTTTTATGAGAGCTCTCATAAAACTCTCATAAAGAGATTAATGATATATCCTCACTTTGCAGATGTTTCCGTGGTTGAACACTTTACGATGCTATGCAGGATTCCGGTTGTATTTTTGCATCAAGAAAGAAGGCCAAAAAAAGCATGAAAAGTGTCAGTTAGTTTTCACATGGATGTATATGTTCCGTCAACAACACATACGTGTTCCCGATTTGCTTATAGGAAAGAATACTACGACATACAGGTCACATGATGATTGATTATAAGCGATGACATTGAAGACGTCATGTAGAGGCAGGTTTAAGTTGTGCTTATACTTTGGCCGTATAACTATACACGCGAAGGACACTCACTCAACAGTTCTGTCAGAATGTTTGAATGTAACTTAAGCTTTCTAATACATCTCGTTCAACGTCGCTCTTATAACTGTTCTTACTTGCTGACAACACTAGCTATGCCTATCGGTATCAGTCGTATTATACATGTACTTTTCTTCATATGTTTTAAAAGAAAGCAAAACATTATGGGGATACGAAAGTGGCATATTAGCCGGTTAGTAGTTGTATCTTTACCTGTAGTTCACGGACGTATATAAGAAGCAAAGCATAAGAACGTAAAAGATTATTTAAAAGCACTGGATGAATCCACCCTTGATTACTTGGAATTGGCTAATGAAAGCTCTCAAGGAACCAGTGTCACACAGTTATGGAACACGTTCAAGGAACACTGTAAATATTGTATCTATAGCTTCATACCCGATAAGAAGAAGCGCTTAAAGAAATCAAATCCCTGGATAAATCGGCACATTATTCACCTAAAACGAATGCTTAAACGGCTGAAAAAAGCTAAGAACGCCAGTTATAGTCAGTTAGGTATTTTAGCAGAAGAGCTTTCTTCTAGCATTAAATCAGAAAAAGAAAACATTACTTTACAGACAGTCTTCCAAAAATTTAGACGAAATCATCCCCATAAATTTTGGGACCACCTTCGAACTTCCCACAAGCAAATAAATCAAATAACTGTGCATAACAACGTGATTACGTGTCCTCAATCAATTGCTAGCATATCAATGCCTACTTTCATTCTGTATTTTCTGAAGAAAGTGCCAGTGAACATGTGTTTGACCTTCCACCTGAAGAATCAATCCCTGTATTGTACGAAGGCGTTCAATCCCTACTCCGGTTAGATACCAAAAGTTCGCATGGTCCAGATGACATACCAAACGCCTTCTTACCCCGTTATGCTGAATCATTAGCTCATTTCTGAACAAAAATTTTCTGTTTATCCTTATCATCTTTTTCATTGCCCACCGACTCGCTAAGAGCCAGAGTTGTGCCTGTGCATACAAAAGGGGACTGCGCGTGTTTAAGCAATTACCGTCCGATTTCTTTGACGAGTACCTGCTGCAAACTAATCGAACACATTATCGCTAACCACATGCTTGAAATATTAAACTCTAAAGGATGCTTGTCTCCTTTTCCACACGGCTTTAGGAAAGGTTTTTCAACTGTCACGCAGTTGGTTACTGCTATCCAAACTTTAGTTCCGTATTAGATAAATCTGGACAGCTGGACCTAATTTTTAGACTTCAGCAAAGCGTTAGATAAAGTTCCCCATAATAAACTTCTTGAAAAACTAAAATTAATAGGCGTGCCCTTGACCTTAGTAAACTAGATTGCTTCCTACCTACAAAATCGAACACAGTTTGTGGACATTGGTGGCATCTCTCCCACGTTACTTCCAGTGACATCTGGCGTGCCCCAAGGAAGTGTACTAGGTCCACTGTTATTTTTGGTTTATATAGACGACACTGTGTGTTCCATTGATAGAAATGTTAAAATTGGTTTATTTGCCGATGACTGCGTACTGTACACCCCAATAAGTTCTGTGGCCGACCAAATATTACTGAAGGATGCTTTCCGCAAAATTGTGGCCTCGTGTGACAGATCAGGAATGGTCTTCAATTCTGATGAGACTGTGCTTTTGCGCATGACAAGAAAGAAACATCCTATCAACTTTAGTTACTCTGCTTACGGCACTACTTCTCGGTAGTCGAAAAATACAAACATTTAGGCATTTTAATAAATTCACAGCTTAACTGGAGCGACCAAGTTGATTACATCTGTTCATCTGCGTTAACGAAACTTGGATTTTTGAAACACAAGCTCAAAGGAGCACCCAGTCATGTTAAGCTATTAGCCTATAACTCTCTTATTCGGCCCAAACTTGAGTATGCGGCTATAGTGTGGTACCCGTACCCCAAAAAAAGATATCGCAAAAATAGAAAACGTGCGAAGACGTGCTGTGCGCTTCATTTACAATAAATTCAAGAGAACTGATTCCCCATCTGCTTTAATGGCCTCCAACGAAATTAAACCTCTTCGTATAAGACGGAAAATTGCTCGAATAACGTTTCTTCATTCACTCATCCAGGGAAAGTTTGGAATTTCTTCTTCACTTTATGTTATACCTTCAACTACACGAAAAACCTGTCACCAACATATCCATGCCCTAACACCATATTTTGCGAATGCAAACTTGTTTAAATAGTCAAACTTTCCGTGCACAATAAACGATTGGAATGCACTGCCTGAACAGATTGTCTTAAATGACAGTTTTAACGAATTCTTAGCAATGAATTTTGATGTGCAGATTGATGCGCAATGTATTTCCTTTGACTTGTTTCGCTTATTTGTGTCATGTGTCAAACCTTTTGTCTATGGCATTTATGAACTTTATGGCATTTGTAAATATGCCTTGTTATCTGCCCTTCCTGCTTGGACCACATGAGGTCTGCAGTATTATGTAAATAACATAAAGTGCATGTTGGGAGTGAACTGTTTTATTACACGGTTAATTGATATTAGTTTTCCTATGTTGCGTGGACTGCTTTAAATATTTCAGTGCGTATATGAAGCCTTGAAGGAACTCAAAAATCCTGCACAGGCACTAGAGGCATACAATCACGTCCTCCTCCAGCTTGTCACAGCGGTGGAAAACCAGCGAAAAGATCCAGGTAAGTACGTCAGAGTGCGGTTTAGTCTGGCGGCGAACACGTGCCTCATCTAAGGGTCCTGTTTTCATTTTGTCTTGCGGACACTTTTTTGTTATCAAGACACTGACATTTTTTCGTACCACATTTGTGTTTTTCTGCCCAATATTGTGGACCGATCCCAAAGGTAATGCAGCCTAAAGCCATTCTTGTGGTTATGTGCAGTCTAAGGATGTGTGTCTGTAATCTCGAAGATATCGAAATAAATAGTTTAAGGAGACTGACGTTACTCCCAGTCTCCTCGCGTAGAGGACTGTCGTGATAGAGGACTTTGTGGTGAAATTCCGCTCCATTCTCACGCCCGACTCGGTCAGGAAGACATAGACGCCAACTAGACAGTCAGTAACGCTCCCGTATTATATTATTATTATTATATTATTATATTATTATATTAGTATTATAAATATCCGGCATGTCGGCGAAGTGGTTATGGCGTCGAATCGCTGAGCATAAAGTCGAACGTTCTGTTCTATGTCACGGGGGACACACTCCCATAAATAAAGAATGCCAAAACGCACGTTTACTTGGGTTTAACTGTATGATAATTATCTCAAGGTGGTCTCTATTTCTCCGTATCTCCCACTAAGGCGTCCCTCCTCGCCTGTGTGTTTCATTGGTGCGGTAAACTCTGTAGTTTCATTTACAATATTATTATAAATGCCCCAACCGCAGTTTCAAACTAAGTTCGGTAGACGTACTTCATAGCTCTCAGCACAAGCAGAAGAAACACATAGCCGGTGACACCACAATTAAATGCTTTCAAAGTAAACTTCCTGAGCAATAACGGCCATGACTTCTCTCCCACGGTACCCCTATACGGAACTTGTGGTTGATGTGTTTTTGTCGAGAAGTGTCACACACTCGAATGTAGAAAGAAGGTACAAAGAAACCATGAGGTACCGCTTCACAGCTCAAGGAAAATTCGTCTCCAGTGCTAGATTGTGTTTGATAATTTTTTTCTCAAACACAAGATGCGCTTTTTCAAAAACCCTTAGGAGTTCACTGAGTTCCTTCGCGCGACATTCGGGGTGTTGACAGTTTTCCTTCCCTTTTAAGCTTTTGTTTCAAGGTGTGCTATTTTTCTGTGCGTTGCGTCGTTGCTTGCATTGGGAGCTAAGATGCACAGCCGGCACCAACTTCCCCAACAATGTGTAAACTGTATCCGTGCGTTTGTGCGCGCGTATTCGAACGTTCTTCAGGGAAAGAAAATGTTCTAGTTAAACACCCAAAGACTTGGAAATCACAGAATACCAGCTGTCGTATTAAGTTCAAAATTATGTCTGGTGTAAAATGAGCAAAGAATAGGTCAAGCTGAAAAGAACATGTAAAGCGCTAAAGAAAGAATGCGCAGTGAAATACCTGTAAAGTGGAACAACCTTCACAGCGAGCATGTCCATAAGCGGTGCCTACCGCTTGAGTTTTCGACACACAAAGCTCACGCAAAGGGATATACCTTAATAAATTAAATTTCGACACTTGCAGAGTGTAAAGACCTAATGACCATGTTGTACTTCCGGCATACATGTAAATTCAAAGTCGAGGACGTGTAAACCGCTGAATGCTTCACTTTGAGAGCTCCTATCTGAATACATGGTAGAGGGAAATGGTTTCGCCCGCCATGCACCCCACCTCTGGTGACTGTATTGAATGGGTTCTTTTTTTCATTTGGCTGCCAGTTTTAGTCTACAATAATTTTACAAAGTTATTACATTCTAGAAGTTCGAGTACCAAGTTTGCCCTGCTGTAATTTAGTGATAGATAAACATATGTCGCAGTCATTTCGATTGCACCTATTTAGACATCTAAAGGGGACGATATTGAATTGGAGTGCTTTCAAATATATAAATTGTACGTAAAATGCGAATTCGGAAAACACTCTTATGTACAGTAACGCTTTCTCTCAATCTGTAAACCACACCTATCAAATTTCTTCACCTTTGGTTGTCTGAGATACGCAGTTTGCACCATCGCGATATCTGCATTTGGTGCAAAGCTAGGTATTTTTAGGATTGATGTTAAGATGCAACGCCAGAGTGGAAAAGAGTTCATGACGAGAACAAGGGTCGATTTCATGCTTCCATTTTTTTAAACGTACCCATGCAACATAATTTCAAAGCTATTGTCCCAATTTGAAACTCTCCTGGCTACACCTCCTAGAATTTAACTTTTTCTTTCTGTTGTTACGAATTTCATTCTAATTTTTGCAACAGTTGTGTCTTGGCAGCACTTCTGCATTTTGTAGGTGTATCTGAATGAAGAAATTGCAGTTGTCTCCGAGCTATGGCGTTCTCGTCACTGTATTGTGTTTGTACAATCGGTTGCTGTTGAAGCACGATTAAGTGAGGCCATAAATTTTATTGGCCAGGAACAATAAGATGCTGACAAATCAAGCACGCAACAACTACAAATTTCACTCCCATCTGATATACGTATCCACAGCTCCAAGTAATTTTCCTTCTTCACGTTTCATTTACCTCGATGGTTGCGTATTGATGAGCTGCTGGGCTCACCAAATTAGTACAAGTATTAGTCTATTATATAATTTTTAATATTACTCAATCGCACGCTTTTACTTGAAGAAGAAATTTTAGAATGACGTATTTTTCTGGAGACTTCTTCCCGACCTTTTGAGCAGCTTTTTTTTTTACACAGCTCAACGCCAAGGGATAACGCGCACCACAGGACCCATGTTATATCTTTCTTTTACCTGTTTCTACGAAAGGCGTGCGAATATTCCGAACTTTCTAATCTCGTGTAAATTTAAGAATTCAGGATTTCAATTGTCTAGTCCAATTGTTTCTGTTCGATTGTAAAAGAGAACAATTCTCTTTAGGGATTGAATATCGATGCCATTTAAGACTGTTTCTTTTGAATACACTGCTGAAGGATCTCCATTCCAACGACGCGGCGCCAGTTTAAGCGAAGAAGTTTGCTTCCGAGAACAAACTGCCGTCTAACCGTCTATCACTTGTACGCAAAGTATGCCGTTAAGAGTCGCATGAGACACCGCGCAACGAATCGTTAAAATAAATTATCGGCTTCTAAGTGTCAGTACAACGTTATCATTATGAGAGACGCTGTAGTCGGGGGCGTCTGATCAATTTTGAGTGCCTTGGGTTCTTTAATGATCACCCAATGCTTTACACACGTGTTCTTGCATTTCGCCCGCATTTAAACTAGGCTGCTGCGACGTGGATTCGATACCGCTGTCTAAGGCTTAGCAGCGCAACGACAGAACGAGTCCGCCACCACTGTGGGTGGAATAAAAAGTTAAAAATAATTTCATCACATGTGCAGAAGGCGCATGCGAGTCAATTGGCCACTACGAACAGGAATGAATACCAACGACATGGGACACATTAACGTTGTTGCACTGCCAGAAAGCCCCTCTTTCGTAGTTTTATCCTTAATCCATGGTGATAAGCTTCAACGCATAATGCGTATTCAGCTATCTCTGGCCCCGTTCTATAAGGCAGAAAAAAAATAAAAACTGCATCGAAAAAATCATAGCGCCACTCACGTAGGCAAGATACCATACTTCCGGCGCTGTTGTCTTGCGATTTTGAACCTAATATTCAAGAGAACAGTTGTAGCTGTCCTGCAAATAACTGAGAAATGATACACTCACTATGACACTCACTTGTTTACTCTTCCTGGCAAGGTATTTTGCAGTTAGGTGTTGTTTCCAAGCACGGCTCCCATGTATATGTTTTCTATAACCGAGCGCTACACAACTAATTGCACTGACTATTTGCTGTCCTTAGTGGATCTGTGAACAATCATAACTCTGTTGAACGCAAAGGTGGACAAGCATAGACTACCAGCTACAATCTAACATCTTGAGGTACTGTAGCCTGCAGGACTCCTATGCACATATGACTGCTATGCACTCATTGGGAAATTATTAAATTGTGGGTACAATGTAAATTCACCTATGATATTGTCACGGCTCACTTGAGACAAGAGCAGAGAGCGTTATTTTAATCTAGACAATTAGAACAAGCGTTCAGTTTTAGCTTCTTCTTCTCTGGCACGCTCGCTTGCACACACGAGGTCGTCGTTCTCGTCGTCAGCGTGGTTGGGCACAGATGGCGTCGTGGCATTTGCCCCCCTTCAGAAGGAGCATCGTCCCGATGCTTGGCGGGTAGCACCCGGTGTCCAGCCCACCAGCAACTGTCCATGTCATTCAGCCAAATAAGGTTTCATGCGCACCACGTGCACAGTCTCAGGCAGGTCCTGACGGCGCCTCGAGCAGGATTGGCTGTCAGGAATGACTTCATAGTTGACGTCGCTAAGGCGTCGTAGAACCTTGTACGGTCCGAAGTATCGGCGCAGAAGTTTCTCCGCGAGGCCTCGGCGGCGTACTGGAGCCCAAATCCAGACTCTTTGGCCGGGCTGGTAAACGACGCATCGATGGCGTTGATTGTAACGTCGCGCATCACGGTCTTGCTGGCTAGTTATGCGAACGCGTGCGAGCTGTCTGGCTTCTTCGGCGCGCTCTGTAAAATCTGCGGCGTTATTCTCGGAATCGCTGGAATCATGAGGAAGCATAGCATCCAGCATTGTAGTCACTTCTCGACCGTGGAGGAGACTGAATGGCGTCATTCTTGTTGTTTCTTGCCGAGCCGTATTGTAAGCAAACGTTACGTATGGTAATATTTGGTCCCAGTTTGGTCGACATACATGCACAACATGTCTGCGAGAGTCTTGTTGAGGCGCTCCGTAAGTCCATTGCTTTGCGGGTGATAAGCTGTCGTCCTTCTGTGTGCTGTGCCACTGAGCGTGAGTACAGTTCGCAAAAGTTCAGCCGTGAATGTGGTTCCCCTGTCGGTTACGATGACCGCTGGAGCACCGTGCCTAAGGACGACGTTTTCGATGAAGAACTGCGCGGCTTCGGCTGCTGTGCTGCTCGGAAGTGCTTTGGTTTCTGCATAACGCGTAAGGTAATCTGTCGCAACTATGATCCACTTATTTCCTGCAGTTGATATTGGGAATGGGCCCAAAAGGTCCATCCCAATGTGTGCAAACGGTGTTTCCGGCACTGGAACGGGATGTAATAGTCCGGCAGGTTTCGTAGGTGGCACTTTTCGTCGCTGACAGTCAAGGCACGTTCGAACGTAGTGCTTCACGTGTGTTGCTAGCCGTGGCCAGTAGTATTTCTCTTTGATCCGTGCTAATGTTCTTGTGTAGCCTAGGTGGCCCGACGTAGCTTCATTGTGACAGGCCTGCAAGATTTCACTGCGGAGAGTTTTAGGGATAACCAGTAGATATCTCTTCCCTGTTGAAGAGAAGTTCCTCTTAAAAAGAACACTGTTTCGTATGCAGAATGATGACAAGTTCCTTGAGAACAATCTGGGCTTGTTTGTGGTGCGGCCTTCTAAGAAATCAATTAGTGAAGCGAGCTCGTGGTCATCTTGCTGTTGTTGAGAGATGGTAGCTGCACCAACAACTCCTAAAAAGCCTGCGGATTCGTCATCATCTCGGCCTGACGACTCGATCGGTGATCTGGAAAGGCAGTCAGCGTCTAAGTGCTGTCTGCCCGATTTATAGACCACTGTCATGTCGTACTCTTGAAGCCGTAGGCTCCAGCGTGCCAAACGTGCAGATGGATCTTTCATGTTGGTCAACCAACAGAGAGAATGATGGTCACTTATGACTTGAAATGGGCGGCCATATATGTACGGGCGGAACTTGGTAACGGCCCATACTACAGCCAAGCATTCCTTCTCTGTGGTGGAGTAGTTCGATTCGGCTCGCGACAGTGTTCTACTCGCGTAAGCGATGACTCGCTCAGCGCCGTCTTGCCGCTGAACAAGGACGGCACCTAGACCCACATTGCTGGCGTCGGTGTGGATCATTGTCGGCGCATCCACGTCAAAATGGGCAAGAACAGGCGGAGTTTGTAGATGGTGCCGCAACTCGTTAAATGCAGCCTCCTGTTCCTCGCCCCACATAAACGTGACATCTTCTCTGGTTAGGCAGGTGAGCGGTGAGGCGATGCGTGCAAAACCCGCAATAAATCGCCGGTAATATGAGCATAGGCCCAGGAAGCGTCTGACTGCCTTCTTGTCCGTAGGCCTTGAAAACTTTGCGACGGCTGCGATTTTCTCAGGATCAGGTCTGACGCCTGTGTGACTTACAATGTGGCCCAAAAACTGTAGTTCTTGATAGCCAAAGTGGCACTTTTCAGGTTTTAAGGTAAGCCCAGCGGACCGTATGGCTTGAAGAACTGACCGGAGCCGACTGAGATGTTCATCAAATGTGGCAGAATAAACAATCACATCGTCTAGGTACACTAAGCAAGTCTTCCACTTAAGGTCTGAGAGAACAGTATCCATCAGTCTTTGGAACGTGGCTGGGGCGGAGCACAAACCAAAAGGAAGAACTTTGAATTCATAGAGCCCATCAGGCGTCACAAACGCAGTCTTTTCGCGATCCTGCTCATCGACCTCTATTTGCCAGTATCCACTTTTTAAGTCCATCGATGAGAAGTAATGTGCATGCCGCAGCCTGTCGAGGGAATCGTCGATGCGTGGTAAGGGATACACATCTTTTTTCGTAACCCGATTGAGCTTGCGATAGTCGATACAAAACCTCAGGCTGCCATCCTTCTTCTTAACGAGTACCACGGGCGATGCCCAAGGGCTTTTCGACGGCTGGATAACATCATCGTCCAGCATTTTCTTGACTTGCTGCTGTATTGCTTCACGCTCTTTCTCAGCCACGCGATACGGATGCTGTCGGATGGGTATTGCTGTTTCCTCCGTAATGATGCGGTGTTTCGTCAGTGGTGTTTGACGCACTCGGGACGTTGTAGAGAAGCAGTCTTTAAAATGGTCAATCAGTTCTCTGAGCCCTTGTTTCTGTTGCGGCGCTAAACCTGGGTCAACGTCGACGACGGGTGTAAATGGCATCGTATCGGTGGTTGATTCCTCTTTTACAGCAAAGCAGTGTTGGACGTGGTCAATTTCGTCAAAGTACGCCACAGCCGTGCCTTTGCTGATGTGCCGGCGTTCATTGGTAAAATTTGTCAGTAGTACCTCTGTGCGACCACCGATTAGGCTGACGATACCCCGAGCGATGGCAATACCTTGATGGAACAGAAGTGCAGTTAGTTGTTCGGCTACACCGTCCTTGTCAAACTGTTCTCCGCAACTTACGGAGACAAGACTGCATGATAGTGGTGGTATGCAGACGTCGTCGTCGGCGACACGTAACGATATACGTCGGCGCTCTTCGTCTTGGCTCGTGTCTGTACTAGTTGTCAAGGTTATCTCGCCGTCGCGTATGTTAACCATGGCGCCGTACTCCCGCAAGAAGTCCATTCCAAGGATGAGTGATCTGCAGCACTCTTTTAAAATCATAAAAGTGGCGACAAAAGCTGTATTTCCTATCTGGAGCCGTGCAGTACATTTTCCTGTAGGTACCATTATCTGGCCCCCGGCATTTCGAATATAAGGGCCCGTCCATTGCATTCTGACTTTCTTAAGCCGGTCTGCCAACTGCTCACTCATTATCGAAAAGTCTGCACCAGTATCAACTAAAGCTGTCACGTCGTGCCCATCAATTGTTAAGAGTAGGTCGGCACTTACAAATTCGTCGGCGTCCCGTTTCTCCGGGTTGCTCTGCTCGTTTCTCAGTAATAATGGGGGATTTTCGGCGGTTCGACAACTTGCAACCTTCCCCCCGGAGGTCGCTGATTTCAGTTTCCCCGCCGTGGGCTTGGAGAGCGGCCTCGTACAACGTCGGCGAAACTGCGACGGTTCGGCGAAGAATAACGTAATGGAGACGGCGAGCGCGACCGCAGATTAGCTGAGCTGCCGTGTTCCTGACTGACACTGTCGTCGAAGCGTGGATGTCTCTCTGGAAACTGGCGCGGAGTGGCAGGTGACATGTCCTGGATGCCACGCTGGCGATGAGGGCAAAAACGATAAATGTGCCCTGGTTCGCCACAGTGAAAACACAATGGTCGGCGATCAGCAGTGCGCCATACGTCGGTCCTGCGAGGCTGGGGTCGCCTGAAATGCTCCCTCTGTATCCAGGCAGCAATAGGTGGCCGCTGGTGGTACTGCTGTACCGGCATGGTAGAAAGCGGGCGACGGACAGCGTCTGCGTAGCTATATGCGCGTGGCTCGAAGCGCGTCTCGGGACTCGGTTCAGGGAGCGGCTCAGGAGGTGCTAATGCTTGCCGAATTTCTTGGCGAACAACTTCAGCGACCGAAGCAACAGTAAACTCCTTCGGTGTCACAGTTTGCTTCGCAATCTCCTCGCGCACAATGTCTCTTATCAGTTGACGCAGCGAGGTCTCGTCTGTCACTGTGAGTACTGCGGCTCCTGCAGGCGCATCGTTAGTCAGGCGTTCGTATTGCCGACAACGCTGCTGGAGCGCCCGCTCGATTGCTGTGGCTTCCTTAATGAATTCTTCCACTGTTGTAGGCGGGTTCCGCACGAGACCAGCGAATAGCTGTTCTTTGACGCCGCGCATGAGATGGCTTAGCTTCTTCGAATCCGGCATGTTGGGATCCGCGCGACGAAACAAACGAGACATGTCCTCGGCAAACATGGAGACACTTTCATTGGGCTTCTGAATTCGCAACTCGAGAAGTCGTTGTGCATTATCTCGGCGATCAGTGCTTCCGAAGGTGTCAAGTAGCCGACGGCAAAATTCGTCCCACGTTGTCAAATGTGCCTCGCGGTTTTGGAACCACGTCCTTGCGCTACCTTCAAGAGCGAAGTACACATTGGAAAGCTTCTGGTCCGGACGCCACTGATTGACCTTAGCTACGCGTTCGTACTGGTCCAGCCAGTCTTCGGCGTCTTCGTACGTGTCACCGTGGAAGCTTGAGGGGACTAGATGGTTTTGGATAGTCACCTGTGTTGGGCTTGCAATCGCCATTTCCTGAGTCGTTGAGGTCGCTGGCGAAGTTCGTTGCAAGAGACCAAATTCCGGGCACAGACCTTGCAGGCGGCGGCTTGCACGGTGCACAGGTGTCTCGACGCGTGGATGATGTCTTGAAGGGCTGGACGCAGGGCTACTCGCAGGAGTCGTCCCTATCATTAGGCGATGATGCGATACCCAGCACCTCCACCAGTGTCACGGCTCACTTGAGACAAGAGCAGAGAGCGTTATTTTAATCTAGACAATTAGAACAAGCGTTCAGTTTTAGCTTCTTCTTCTCTGGCACGCTCGCTTGCACACACGAGGTCGTCGTTCTCGTCGTCAGCGTGGTTGGGCACAGATGGCGTCGTGGCAATATTGAAGATACACATTTAAAATGCCCACCTCTGTACCTTTCTATGCAACATGCGAAATGTCATTCAGTACGCAAAATTGTCATATAAAATTGTCGAGGTCCTAGTTAACCGCTAGACGTGGCACACCGACTAAGCGGGGTCACGTTATTTCAGTTCATTTTGTTTCAGCTGATGTGTATTTAGATCTTCACCAAAGTGTACCAATAAGTACCAGTGTGTCTGCGTTTAGCAGTAAAAAATTGTCTATAGGGGGCAGAGAAAAACCACTTTTGAAACGGAAATATTTTGTACTGTACACAGTCACAATTCTATGAATACTTGACATTTCTTGAAGATAGAAATTTGACTTTGAAAAATTGAACTTCCTGCTTCTCTGAAAATCTGCATAATTTGATTCTGTTGCAGTGGCTATAAAGTTCGCCAGCAACTATGATCGGATATTCAGGGGAACTATGCCGCTGACCTACTGTTCCGATGAAAATATCAGTGTTTCCTTACCAAGTGCCCTTGTAGGGAAGGTAAGATGAGTATATATATGTTGAAAAATGTTTTTAGGTCGGTTAGTAACACGAGCGTCGCACGAAGTGGCAAAAAAAGAAAAATCGAGCATTTAGCTGTAAGGTAATTTCACGCTGGCAATTGACTGTAACTACAGTAACTCAGGTGGATAGAGTGAATACTAGAGAGACAACAGACAACGAAAATTATTACAATAACATTTGGACGGCTTAGGCTCGATGATTACGTTATTCAAAATTTTCATCCATGACCATGTACGACTGAGAAACACTTCCAATGACCTTCATGCCAGGCTATTAGGTATAAGGCCAATGGCGAAATCAAAGACTTCGGAAAGGCATCCAAGTTGTCACCACAACGTAGGCCGGCACATCTGCTAATCCGATTCCTCGAGCATACACTGTGCGACAGCTGGCTACGTTTTCCTTTGCTTAGGTCCCATTTTGTCCGTCTGATTGGTCGTTCATTAGCCAGTTCCAGGTATTACATAGCCTGTTCAACGTCTTCCTGAAAACCTGCACGCACGTTTATTAGTATTTAGCTTGGCGTTTGCGCGAATAGCATACACGAACAAATGTACAGGTCCAGGCCTTTTGCATGAATACGTGCCAGTACGGCGTGGTGGTAGGGTTCATGGAGCCAAGATTGTTAGGCTCCTCATCTCGTGGCTTAAAGGTCCGTGATCTGCAGGTAGCGTAAGTGAGGGGTGGGGCAAGTGCCGCCCCCAAACTGAGTTTCAGCGACAACACTTTCCGCTGGCGGGAAAGGCCACCTGCGAGGCTTGAAGTGCTCAATATGTTTAGATGTGTCCTGCGGCGAAGAGGATTTTTAGAGCGGGCAAAATCACTTGTGGGTCACTTTAGAAAGGTACGAACAAGTGAGGTGTGATTTCAGTATGCACGGATATACTTAGAATCCGCATTACATACAAAGCTCGCCGCGCACCTGTGGAGTCATGGAGAAGATTTGGTCAGCAAGAGGCTGGGAATTTATACTCTTTGGACCTCCTCAATGGTTTAGATATTGTGCGTATCCGAAAGGACATCGGATACCACCTGTTCTCTTCATTCATATAAAATCTCTCATCGTCGAACTCAATTTTGTCCATTTATTTGTTCTTTGAAATCTTCTTGGAATCCAGCCCGCTAAGTTACTCTCTTAAATATCTCCACCTACAAATCGCTTAACTAAAATTCAACATTTGCTGTTTAGCGCAAGCTCCTCAAACACGAAGTAATCTGAATGGTCACCGTTGGTAAAAGCATATTTCGCGCAGAAATATGCCTCGCAGATAGTAAAACATTACCAGCCTCCTTGTAGTAAACAGAAGCCTGTCGCAGTAAGAGAAACGATAATTCTATTCTAGTAAAATTAATTTAGCGCTAGGAAAGAAAATGTTGGGAGCTTGGTTTGGCGGAAGCAAGGAATACACGTTTTGACAGGTTGAGAACGCCGAGTCGAATGGCTTTATTCAAAAGTAAAAGCAGGTTTCCGGAGTGGCAATGCTGGCGCCCCCGTCGGCTAGCCTCTTCGGTTCGAGAAATAGCAAGGGGCAATGACCCCAACGGCGGGGACAATGTAGTGACGGACGGTCGCTACAAACCATCCCCCCCCCCCCTCTAGAATGCGGGAGACATAGGTGTGAATAGTCGCAGGGATGACTAGGTAATGTTCGACACAGGCTGGCTTCACTCAATCGCATGTCGTTCATTTGCCACGAGCGTCAATGTTCAAGCTTTTCTCGGAACGCGAAACAGCACGAAAGGGGCTTTCATTGAAAGGAGTAAATGGTGGCTTGATAGAGTAAGATGTGCGTGGTTTTGTCGGGAAACTAAACATAAGCTGCCAGCGTATGATACGTGGAGGTATAGTGCGAAGCTGGTCGAACCAGGAATGTTGCTTGTCTATGTGCTGCCTGGCCGCCTGCGGTATGTCTTCATCATCATCATCAGCCTGGTTACGCCCACTGCAGGGCAAAGGCCTCTCCCATACTTTGCAAACTTCCCTGCAAACTGCAAACTTCCTAATCTCATCCGCCCATCTAACTTTCTGCCGCCCCCTGCTACGCTTCCCTTCCCTTGGAATCCAGTCCGTAACCCTTAAAGACCATCGGTTATCTTCCCTGCTCATTACATGTCCTGCCCATGCCCCCATTTATTTTTCTTGATTTCAACTAAGATGTTATTACCTCGCGTTTGTTCCCTCACCCAATCTGCTCTTTTCTTATCCCTTAACGTTACACCTATCATTATTCTTTCCATAGCTCGTTGCGTCGTCCTCAATTTGAGTAGAACCCTTTTCGTAAGCCTCCAGGTTTCTGCCCCGTAGGTGAGTACTGGTAAGGCACAACAGTTACACACTTTTCTCTTGAGGCATAACGGCAACCTACTGTTCATGATCTGAGAATGCCTGCCAAACGCACCCCTGCCCATTCTTATTCTTCTGATTATTTCAGTCTCATGATCCGGATCCGCCGTCACTACATGCCCTAAGTAGATGTATTCCTTTACTACTTGTAGTGCCTCGCTACCTATTGTAAATTGCTGTTCTCTTCCAAGACTGTTAAACATTGCTTTAGTTTTCTGCAGATTAATTTTTAGACCCACTCTTCTGCTTTGCCTCTCCAGGTCAGTGAGCATGCATTGCAATTGGTCCCCTGAGTTACTAAGCAAGGCAATATCATCAGCGAATCGCAAGTTACTAAGGTATACTCCATTAACTTTTATCCCCAATTCTTCCCAATCCAGGTCTCTGAATACCTCCTGTAAACACGCTGTGAATAGCATTGGAGAGCTCGTATCTCCCTGCCTGACGCCTTTCTTTATTGGGATTTTGTTGCTTTCTTTATGGAGGACTACAGTGGCTGTGGAGCCGCTATATATATCTCTCAGTATTTTTACATATGGCTCGTCTACACCCTGGTTCCGTGATGCCTCCATGACTGCTGAGGTTTCGACAGAATCAAACGCTTCCTCGTAATTGGTATGCCTTGCTGGGTGCCAAAAAACTGGCCTGGGATGCGGATTGCTGACCCATAGTGCATCTTGGCTGCGTTGGTTCCGAGGTCATCGGTCATTGTTCGTCGCAGCCTCAGTAGTACTATGGGTAGCCTTTACACTCTGTGCTGTCTGTCGAGATTGGTGATCAATGACGCCTCCAGGTGTCGGTGGAGGCTCTCGATCATGTCATTGCTCAGTGGTGGTAAGCCATGGTGTTATGAAGACGTGTGCCGAGCAGAAAAAAAAGCGAGATTTGCAATTTTTGGACTCGGTGAGTAGTTATGCGCAAAGGGCCACTGTGCTGCGACGCCCACGCAGCAACAAATGCTTCCGCCGCTGTTTCGGTCATGATGTCTCATACAGGCGTCGCCACAGGCCACCTTGAGTACCGATCAATGCACTCTGAGGAAGTACCTGAAACCTTGGCAGAGCGGAAGAGGCCCCACCAAGTCTATATGCACGTGATCGAAACGGCTCTCTGGTGGTTGAAACATATGTGCTGTTGAAAGCGTGTACCGGATCACTCTCACAGCTTGACGAGCTTGGAACCCTCTCGCCCAGTTTCGAACATCTTTGTTGATCCCTGGCCAGACGAATCGGTCTGCGATAAGGCTCCGTGTCGCTCTGATGCCGGGATAGCTTAGCCCATGCAGTGAACAGAATATTGGCCGCCGAAACTGGTGCGGCACGAACGGGCGAAGAGCTGCCTGTGATGTGTCCCACGTGACCAGTGTTGTGGTGTAGTTGCCTGATTTTTGCTCCCAGAGATATGCCGGATATCCGTAGAAAACATTTATATTGATAAAGGTTGCCTAAGCTCACGTCGTGAGCACGAAGAACTGTTCTTGAAAACGAAGGTTAATTCTGAAGCAAGGTTTGGGTACGGGCTAGTTGGTATTCCATGGTATCAATCGTCACTTACAGCGCACGTAGACGAGGGACAAAAAAAGGACGACGAAGACAAGCGCTGGTCTCAATTCTGGACAACCACAACCCGTTTTTTTTTGTTCGGCCAGAATGTAAAAGCTAGAGCCTTCAAGAAAAAAAAAGTAAGTGCCCCATAGCGCAACAGATATCCAACATCTCCCCTCCCCAATGTGCTGTAGCGATAATATGTAGGTTTGCGGCTCTGTGAGAGAGAGCCCAGCAGCCTCCAGTCTGTGCTTTCGTACTGCTACAGTACTGCACACTCTGCCGTGGTCGACGCGTCCACCACAACGCAAGTTTGGGCGTTGGGTAATAGATTAATCAGAAACACTGCAGTCGCAAAACGCGCTTTGATTTTTGGAAATAGTGTTCGTGCTCCGGTAACCAGTGGAAGGTAGACAATTTTTTTAGCCGCGAAGCAACAGTTCGATAAGCGGCTGAAGAACTTGTGCTCAAGATGTTATGAAGCGCCTGTGCAAATTTATGAACCCCGCAATATCGCGCAACCTTCGGAAAGTGGACGGAGAGGGGAAGTCTGCGACTGCTTGCACCCGCGATTCCATTGGCTTCACGTCTTGGAGTGAAATGCGATGGCTGAGAAAATCCAAGGCTTCAACTTCTAAAATGCATTTATAGGGCTTTAGTATGATGCCGTGTTCATCCAGTCACTCAAATAGAAGGCGAAGGTGCTCTTTGCGCTCGTCGTCTGTGTGACTTGCAAAGAACCTTTGAAGCCTGACCGTCTGAAAAGTTTGCGGCGCATTCTTTAAACCGTAAAGCATACGAACAAACTCAAATAGGCCAAATGCAATAATGATTGCTGTCCTTGGAGTGTCGCTGGGTTCGACAGGAACTCGGTGGTACACGCTCATCAAATTGATCTTGCTGTGTTTTTGGTTCCTGCGAGACGAGCGCCGAAAGCATGATGTGGGGAGGGTGATAATTATCCGGAGTAGTGAAGGGCATTCAGCGCATCGTGGTGTCATCTCCCTTGTGTCCTTGTTCGCGGAAGCTCAATTCGCTTTCCGATTCAGAGTTCGGAAATCACCACGAGGCCGCCAGTAGCCACTGTCCTGCTTTAGAAACAGATGAAAAGGTGACGACCAATTGCTAGAGGAAGGATGAATAATGCCGAGCTGAAGGATGCATTCGAACTCAGAGAGGCGTACTTCAAAGCTCCGTCCAGTGAACCTCCGTGGCACGGCGGCGAAAGGTGGGCCAGTGGTGGGGATATGATGCGCCACCTTTTGTTTCACGGGCAACGCATCGTTTCAGGGCTTTGCGAGTTGCAAGCACTCAGCAAGCACCTTGCCGTACATCGAGAAAGACCGAAATGTACGGATGCAAGAGGAGAGGTTGGACTGTAGGCCAAATACATTGAGCGATATGAAGTTATCCTTTAGGCGCTGATCGCGAACACTCACATCTAGGTTGAACTGGCTGAGGAAGTCCGCTCCCAGTACGGAAAAGTTGACATCCGCAATCACAAACACCAATCTGTGCAAGCGCCAGGGTCCGATGTGTAGCGTTCTTGACTCGAGCCCACACGGCACGATGGCAGCATTGATCACGGCGTGAAGATTGGGTGTCGACTTGTCGCGTTGGCCCTCTGCGGCCCCGTCGAGAACGATAGACAGCTCGGCTCCAGTTTGGACGAGGAGGCAGATGCCGCTGCTGCGCTGGACTGCGGATAATAGGAGGCCTGCGCGAGGGACGATGTCTCATGCCGCCGTTAGCGACTGGTCGGCGAATTTCCCGTCCATGAACAGGGGTGGGTGCAGCGACTTCCTTGTTCGCGAAAGCGATGGTGGTATCAGCACAACTGCCGTGGCGAGTCCGTAGGTGCACGGCGAGGCTGTGAAGGCGAATGGTTAGGGCGAAGTTGGTCACCAGTGTTGTCAACCGTCGTCAGCTACTTCAATTAACTGTTCAGGCGGTAGACTGTTTCCTCCAGGCGCGAGATTCAGTCCCCTGGCTCTCAGACTCGTGCACCGGCGATAGGCAACTGTGCCACAGACGAGCAGTCGCATATGCGGTCATCGAGTGCAGCTAGCCGATCAAGGCCCGTCTCGTCATAACCCCCCACCATCATGCGCATGCACTGTTGGAGACGTTCCGAGAACAGCTCGCGTAAAATTGGAAGCTGGCTCTCGTTTGCAGAGTGCTCACCCTATAACTGACGCTACCGGGGCAGTAGTTGTGAGGGTCGATCGTTCACAACTTCCTCGGAGAGCAGCTGTTGGAGCCTACTTTTTCGTGAGGGCTCGATGCGCTGTAGGGCCGTGCTCTTCAGGTCGTCGTCTGCTGTGGCCAAAGGCGCACCCGCTAGCAAGTCGTCTGTGGCATCGCCGATGTCAGAGAGTAGCGCGGCGACGCCATGCATATACTTTGCTATCTGTGAAGTGATGCGGCGGTGTTGAAAACAGGCGCCTGCTTGTACAAACCAACTTGGGGATTTTTGGGCCACGCGCTGGGTAGCTGAAGCTCTACGTCGCCTCCGTCAGAAGGAGTAGGAGCACCGTCTTCCGATACTAGTGCTCGAAAGAAAGCGTAAATGTTATAGGGCACCACTTGCTGGGAGCTCGGTGTGACGGAGGCAAGGAATCCAAATTTTGACAGGTAGGGAGCAGAGAGTCGACTGACTTTATTCAAAAGCAAAAACAGGCTTGCCGATTGGTTGTGGTGTCGTCCCATTCGGGCAGCCACCTCGATTTCAAGAAAGAGCAGAGGGTAGTGAGTGACCCGCACATCGGGGATAACCAGTTAACAGAAGGTAGCTGCAAAGAAGACATCACATCTTCATAACAGCTGCAGCTTGAAGAGAACCGAGTGAACAGTATTTCCTTCCTGTTAATCTCCATCAAGTAGTAATTGTGTACATCTCGTTCCGGTGCTCATACCGTTCCAATAAGAGATAATCCGGAACATTTTTAGTAAGCTTGAATATCGGGTATCGCTCAGGTAAGTACACTATATTTCTATCCATACCACATATTTTCTTTTATTTGCAGTGTAAACCTGGCACTAGTACCAGCTGTGAAACGTCGGAAGTAAGTTTCTTCTTTTACTTTTAAAATCGGTGTGCCTTTTTTCTTGCGGAAGTAGTTGAGAGTATTGGCGTTGGCAACTGCTACTTTTCTTTCAACACATTAAACAAAAACGCTTATTAGTTCACTGTACTAAAAATAAAGATAGCAAGATGAGAGTGTAGAGATTGCGAAAAGAAACATGACATTACGAACAATCTCAACATATCAAAGCATCCGTACTGCGTCCCATATCAACGTTGTGCCACAAGTAAAAACTTCGTAACAACAACAAACAAGTAAACACATCCCAACCTTTAGGGTAGCTGTAAGTTGAGCGTATTGGTCAACGTTTATGAAGGAAAACGCGTTAATCTAAAAATGGAGACTTTGCGAAAACACAGGAGTGCTCTGTCCGATGTTCTTGCTAAGTGACCGTTTCTAGTACCGCTTTTTCCATCAAGAACACATCACAACATTTAAAAGCAACGCGGGAGCGTTTGCACAAATTGTTCAAACTATGCTTAGGGAACAAAAAAGGGTTTTAGGGCAGTAGTGGCGTGATATTATAAAGGATGAAACGATAATACAATGAGCAAATAAGGAACACTGTGAAATAGGTTAAAGCGCTATCGCACACATTCAGTAAAACTATGAGTTGGCCTCAGAACTGTCGCACACAGAGACAGTTGCCTCACTCTCTCGCGGAATGTGTCACAAACACATAGATCAGCAAAGAATCAGCCGCACAAACAAATGCACGGCTGAAATCAGTTCCAAGTGTTCGGGCCTTTCGTAGTACTTTCAACACTTCTAAATCATGCCGAAAAACAGATTTAGGCGCCAGACCACTGGAAAGGAACGGTGGCGCTAGACCCAGCTGCCAGTCGGCACTTGTTCGGCATTCCCGTAAACCTGTAGCTAACGCTTTTCTAACAACTGAAATTACGACTAGTTTGAATGGTCATGGGCATGGTGGTGTCATGGGCAGAAAACAAAATACAAAAAGCAGGAGGACGTAAAAAGCCCAGTTTTCCGTACCTTTGACCTTAGTACTCAATTTGGTGCCCGTTGCAACACGATTAATTCTTTATGTGAACTTTTGATGTCGCACTAACAAGTATAGCCCAGATTCGCATTCTTCTCAAGCATTTATATTTTTCCCGAACAACGGGAACTCACCATAGCTAACATTAAGGGTGTTGTTTCTCGGCAAAAATATCAGTAAGCGCATACTTTTTTATTGACCACTTGTTTTTAATTACTACTATTACGACCGCGCGCACTCATACTGAATTCACATGGTCGCAGAAAAACAATTACTTTCAGTTCTTCTGTAAAAAAATAATCACTAGGGAGTCTTACAAGCGAAAAGCATGATATTATTTTGAAGTACGTCGTGGTTGTACACTGGGATAATCCTGACCACATGGAGTTATATGAAGTGCCCTTAGTTCTAAGTATACAAGCGTCGTTACCTTTCGCCCCCATCGAAATACAGCCGCCGCGACCGGGATCTGGAAGTCTGCAGCGCAACGCCATAACCGGTTTTTCTTTCACCCGCACAATGGACGATATGCGAAATCCCGTAGCCAGGGCGCTTTGCAGCAAGGCCGGAGCTTGTCAAAGATTGGGTTCTTCTCCACATTTGGCGGATACCTCGAATGAATGAGTTAAGTGAATCAACAAATAAAGTTCAAGCTTAGACAAGACTGCCTTGGGTTATTTGGTTTCCATGACTTACCTAGAATTCCTTTTGCGTGATCATCTTTTGGGCGCTTCCTCACGAGCGTACGAAAAAGGAGTCACGTGGTGAAACCGTTGATGCCTTCTTTCTTTAGTTTATTGTCCCATCCAGTGCATTACCTGAGCAAGTGAGCTATGGAAAAAAAAGATGTTTTCTGGTGTATTTTTATTAGGCTATTGATTGTAGTTTGTAAGCATTCAAAAATGTTCAATATCTGCGCTAACTCTGCTTTCAAAAAAGTCGCAGTTTCACCTGAAAGGAGAAGCATCGATTGCGATGGCAAATTAGTAAACCGTTAAGCGAAGGAAGAGTAGTAGTTTTGTGGACCGTATGGAACTTGTTAACATTCGCTTAAAAATTAAATTATCAAACCCGATGTCACGCGCGCACAAGTAAGCATGAACGCACCTAACTCGATGGCCGCGAGTTGACCTTCGTGCTGCCTCTTGCTTCAACGCGAACTTACCGGCGGGAACACGGCGCATGTGAAGCTATCGACACTCTGTCCCCATCGCAGATGGCTTTCAAGATAGGGCCCACGAGATATTGTGCACGTGGTACCGAGAGTGCCGTAAATGTCTATACGACCGGCAATGGCGGCTTGTTGTGGCACTGCAGCGCCATTTAAATTTCGCTGAGCCAATATCTCGGGGGAAATATTAACCGCTTGCCGTTCGAGACTTGTTGCGCAAGGCGGTCTACTGGTCTACTACACCATCTCTCATCACATCACATATAATGAGCACACAACCGTAGAAAATAAAACTTGAGTCCGTGATAATATTCGCCACTACATCGCGTGACAATGCAACTTCAATACACCCGTCTGTATTTATACCTTTGACTCCCTAACGGCACACATTAAAATAGTTAGCCTAGGTAGTTTTGCATAAATTCATAGCAATCTGTTCACCCAGATCTTCAACGACGTACCATATGCATGCGCGTATAGTGCAAACACACATCTGTTATTTCCGAGTTAAGAAAAGGTGAACATTACAGTGAAATAATTCATAAAAAACAGACTTTATTCTTCACTAACTCAACCCGCGTGCCCCCCCTATACCTGTGGGTTTCTTCTAGCACTCAAGACATGGCGAAAACGTAACTTTTTGTGACAAGCAAAGTCGAAAATAAAGTTGCCGACCAAATTTATGAGGCTATAAGATTAATACCGTGTAAATTGCCCTTACTTTCGATACCTGCGCTTAAGAGACTTGTGAGAAAATTATAGTGCTGAATAAGTTAACACAAAAGGGCACGCGTGAGTACGTATTGCCACGAGCAATCTTCAGAAAGCCTGCACGGTTCAGTACTAACAATTATTCGTGGACCGAAGAAAACAACCTGTGACTTCACATTTTGTTATTCCAGTTACTTTTTCTGTATTTTTCAAATGTTTGTGAGGTGTTGTGTGCATAATTTTCATCGAGTAGTCTTTCGACCCGCGAGATGTATTCGCGCTTCAATGGCACGACCATAATTGAGATGGCTGCTGACTCGTTTGAAACCACAATTCCGCGTTTCTTTCGTGAACCGCGCCCTGGAGCGCCATACGCAAGAGCCGCTGAAGTGAAACGCTCGCCCCCCCCCCCCCCCCCCCCGTGCAGCCGTTAGCACGTCGGAAACACGAGGCATCGAAGCTTGGATCGTGTGAGGGTGGGATCCATCATGTTGGCACCCTAATCACAATCCATCTCGACGTCCACGATCGTGGTTAGGCCGAACTAGGTGCGTGGAAAATGCCAGCATGTGGACTTTTGTATATTGCCTATGGTGGGAAGATTTCGTTACAGCGCTCCTCCTAAATATATAACGAAGACAGGTGGAGTCAGCTAGCGTGGTGTTTTCCGTTAAAAAACAGCCGTTCATGCCCGCATTTTTCCCCAGTATACAATGTTGGTAGTGCTGCTCATCTGCCTTAGGATTCATTAACTGCAGCGACAAAAAAAAAAACATCATTTCAAATATCAACAATACATTTACCGCACGCTACAGGAGAAGTTTATTAAATGCCTTCTTAAATATCTTGTTCGTCACGCTACTAGTTCGTGAAAGGTGGCTTTTTGGGCGTATTAATATTCCATTCTTGACGCAAGCAGAGCAATAAATAAGAGTTGCAAATAAGGAAATATCATTCTGTTCTTCTTCCTTATCTTCCTATTAGGTATTCTTTTTCGGACTGTTTGCCTCATAACTGGCTGGAGCATGGCAATTATACATATTAAAAAAAAGGGGGGGGGGACGTGAGAAGACGAGCACGGAGCTACACGAAGCACTTAGGTGTGGTCCTGCCGGATGCAGTCCTAGGAGTGCCTACGCATACAACTAAACACTTCGTACTAATGAGTGCTCAGGAAAAGCTCTAGCACCGCCTGAACTAACAAATACTTTGTGGGCCCACTATTATTGATTAAGGGTTTATTGGAGCTTTCATAATTAGTGGCACTTTGTGGTAGGCACGTAGCTAGGTAGGTAAATTCCTTTCTCGCCTCCCTTTATTAAAGAAAAAGGTCGGCAGTAAGTTGCACTTCCGTAACATGTGAAGGCGAAAGCCTGCTGCACACTTGGTAATGCGTGTCGCATCGTCGCGTTGCTGCATTCGCAGTTAGGCTCGTCGTCCGACTTGCCCCAACGAGGTATCTCTTCGACTTTGCGTTGGATAACCTCAGCAGGGGATGTAAGCGTATGCTGTCCTGTTTGTTGTGCGGGGGATGTCCGTGTGATTTCTGTTCAGCACGTATGACGAGCACAATGTTTTTCTTTTTCATTTGCCGCTTTCATCGAATGTAACCCGATGAAGCAAAATAGCAAGTTGTGTTTTTTTCTTAGATGGACGTGTAACTAAACAAAGGTCGACTTTTGGCCTTGTTGGTGCGACATGTTTGATATAATATTTTAGCAAAGGAACGAATGCTTTGCCCTTCGGCCGTAACTGCACCTGTTGCTTTCGTTTGTGCAATTTCGTACATTTTTGTGGAAAGAGCGACAGCCTAATAAATTTTCTATTTTAATCTCTTATTCTGAACGCTCATAAAATACGGCGTAGTTGAAGCAAAAATATTTCTCCGTTCCCATGTGTTAAGAGAGAAGCTCTTGTGGTGACGTTTTCTCTTAGTGTCACCAGACGGACGAGAAAGCTGTTTGTGTGCAATTTCATGATTCATTGCCTTAATACCATTATTAACCTACTGAAAATGCCAGTAAACATATATCTTTACTTCCGCAAGCGGCAACAGTACATTGTACGCACTCATCAATTTCATTTGAAGAAGCCCAACGAGCCTGAATAATGAATGAAACATTCCTACCGTAACCGCTGCATGACTGTAATAGTCCTACAGAAGATATCGTTAATTATATAACTTCGTCAGCAAAAGGGCTAATATTAGTAACTGCTGCCTTCGGCAATAATCAGCCGCACCTACTGCAGTAGACTTTGTGTCCAGCTATCTTTCGCACTTTAATGAGCCTAACTGTCCAGATGAATCATAGAGCCGTTGCTGTCTTTGACGCTACAGATTCGTAAACTACCGGCAGGAAAAGCCGCTGCCGGCTTCGGTAATGCGAGGACTGTGCACTGTTCGCAACGGGTATTCCTTATGTAGATGCATCTAGAACAAGCGACCTGCTATCGTAGGACACATTATATCCTGTATCACTCACAACTCGCGGAATGCGAATCGTTGCAGTGTTTTTACCATAGATATAAATGACCCCGGAAACTCGAGTTTTTTGTTTTCTTTTTTTTTCAGAGAAGCCTTGATGAGACGCTTGTGTCACACGTAGAGGTATGTGAGAACCATATACTTCTCGGCAGTTTTTTTCTTCTACTGGAATCGTTGCTAGATCAACTGTGTTATGCAAACTTTTGTAAAGACAGCCCTTCATTGACGACTGCTTTATTCTCGAATGTTCGTCAGTGCAATAAGTAAACCTGAAAGCACATTATTAGGAACCAGATTATTAGGAACCATATTAGGATCATACATGTACTTTGTACCGGGAACATCTATGATCATCTACGATCGCGTGTTTACTTTATGTTGTGGATGATTTTCACTGAACGAAAAAGACATTTAGAGAGTTATCTTGAGAATTGAATGGGCGGACTGTCTGTAGTACTGTTATTTTATCATTAGGAGCAGGGGTGTTAGGATAGAGTCGAAAAGGCGTTTCCGGCTCCGTTTGTTTTGCCGTTTTTTGTTTGTAGTAGATATATCATCGTTTCAACTTTGTTTCATCGGACTGTCAATTTTAAACTCAAAAGAACTCAGTCTCCGAAATTCTTTTTCCCACAATTATCTGATTTTCTTTTTTTTAATTAGTTTTATTCTCATAGTATTTCTACATTATTGAAGGAACACTACATACTATGCATAATGTTCATTAGGGCCGGTTTCTTCTCTATTTAGGTCATGTTAATGAAAGTGTTCTATGACAGAGCCCACAGAAAATTTGTCCCATGTACATATCTCATGCAATTATCGCCACGCAAATCAACAAGATGAGGATACTTTGCCGTTTTGGCTCTACCTAATGGTTAGGAAAGTAGACGGAAAAAAGAGTAGAGCGTTTTGCCTAATAGAAGAAATTAGCTTGGACCACTACGTTCATGAGCGTAGTGTTGTCGTGGTCCTTCCGTTGGCGTCATTCCAGCTTTGTCATCTGACTCTCATCATATCGTCGTCGTCATGCCCTATACACCTATTCAGTGGCCTAAGTACTCTAGCACCTTATGCAATTGGGACGAAGTGATCCTATTGCTGAGTGTTTGTTCTCCGTCACCAGTATTTTGTGGTAATTCTCGCTTTCTTCCGGGGAACGCTGTTCCCTGCCCGACGGGAATGGAAGTGGAACCACCCGCACTCCCTCCTGATGTAGCGGCGCCCGCGTCGGCAACCTCAAGCAAGCGGAACAGCCTCTCGAGCGACAGCGAGGCTACCCTGATAGACTCGACCGAGAGCTACGACAGCTCCGACGACGACTACGTGACTGTCCTGAGTCAGAAAGCAAAGCGGCGGATGCTTAGGGCCTCTGTGGACACATCTACTATGAGGACTCCGCAGAGTTCGCCGAAGCACACCATCCTTTTCTTACCTGTGCTACCCTCCGACAACATGAGATTCCTCAACAGGCAAGTTGCATCGGTTGAACTCGAGAGACTGTTGCCAAATGGCATTGAGGACGTACGAGTCAACCCTCGGAAGAATATTGTCGCGGTAGACGTCGCCCAAGCGTCGGCGTTAGATTCTCTGCGAGCTGTCACTGTTCTCGGTGGCATGAATGTCCGTACCATCATCCCGATGGGAAAAGAAACTACTACAGGCGTCATATATGACATTGATGCGGCCATCTCAGGCGAGGATTTACCACTTTTGATAAAGCCTGCCAATCATGGTACCCACATACTACAGGTGGCCTGTCTCGGAACTTCCAGATGCGTGAAAATTGTCTTTAAAGGTGACTGCCTTCCATCGCATGTGAAGGTAGGTCATTTTCGACATGCTGCCCGCCCTTTGTTCCCAAGCCGCTTCAATGCAGAAATTGTCAGAAATTCGGCCACGTGAGCGCCGTCTGTGGACAGTCTGCTATATGTTCCCGCTGTGCAGCACAACACTCTACAGGCAACTGCCAGGCAAAAACTTATAAGTGTCCGAACTGTCAAGGGCCCCACGATGCCTCATCAAAGGAATGTCCTAGAGTTAGGCGAGAACTCTCCATCTTGAAGAAAATGGTGAGGGACCGGTCGACACATCGTGAAGCAGCTGCTGACTTCAGGCGACGTCGTTCTCGTCGCAGACACTCATCAAGGAATTCTGCTCACCGTACAAAGAATACGCGTGCCGCACAGCCTCTTGCTGTTGAATCTGCTCCAACCTCAGTGCAGAATGTTTCCAAACCGTGTATAGATAACGGAGCATCTGAAAAGAATGCCGTGGATGAAGAATGGCCACCACTGCTAAGGATAAGCCCTGTGGAAAAACCCCAACGAGGAAAGACACCACAATGCTCACCTCTCACCCCTCACCCAGATGAGCTGACAGAGCATGACCGCCGAATTGTAACAATGCTCAAGTCTTTGATAAATACGATTCGTACGCTTGTGGGCAACTCGAATACGCCAACAGCTCGAAGCGCACTGCAAGTGTTGGATGCCCTGAGCCCAGTGCTTGCAAATCTTGCATAAGCACAATGGCTCTTCCACTGCCTTCACTCCGTGATGAAGTGCGTAGTGCGACGATTTTCCAGTGGAATGCCAGAGGACTTAAATCACGGATTTCCTGTTTCCGCCAATACGTTTTCACGAACCGATTTCCTGTAGTGGTAATATGCGAACCGAACGTGTCAAAAGCGCTACGACTCTCTGGATACGAAGCCTTTATGGCGTCGACGTGCCGGCAATCCAGCAAAGTAATTGTTTACATCCGTACAGAACTGACTTACATTCCCCACTCGGTGCAGCCTCATGATGGAAACCAATACGTGTGTCTCCGCATTACAAAGAATAAAGTGGCCTTCACCCTTATCGGCGCCTACATATCCCCATATAGTCGATTCGACGGCGACCGATTGCGAGACATCCTGACGGCGACTACTGGACCCTGGATTATCACGGGAGACTTTAATGCTCATCACTTGGCTTGGGGAAACTCCAGAATAGATTCCAGGGGCCGGAAACTTGTGGAATTTGCTTCCGACCATGAACTTAGCATTATGAACGATGGCAGTCCGACGTACTTGCGTGGTTCGAACTATAGCAGTTGCTTAGACTTGACCTTGGTGTCACGGCAACTTGGTCAAAATGTTCGATGGTTCTCTGACATCGAGACTCATGGTAGTGACCATATTCCCACCTACTTAAGTATCACTGGATTTGGAAGCTTCTCCTCTTCTACTTCCCGACAAGCATATATAAGGTGGTCAACGTATAAGACAAAGGTGGAAGAGGCATGCAAAGAAGGATTTACCGGCACCATTGAGAACCTTATTACAGGTGTACTGGAATCGTCTAAGTACACATTCACATCCGCTAAAAAACGTACGGATTTTGACATGGAACTTGAGCGACTTCGAACTATTCGCAGAAGAGCCGAGAGGCGATACAGGCGCACGAAGTCAATTCATGACCTTAGAGTCGCTCGACGTATACAGAAGAAAATCCAACGTCGTATGGACAGTCTGGAGGAACAACGGTGGAAGACGTTCTGCGAATCACTTGACCCCCGCAAGCCACTGTCTATCATATGGAGGACGGTGCGCGGCCTTGGCTCGTCTCCACAGCAACGACACCCATTCTCAGCCCTCGCCCTCCATCAAGGCCGCTCACAGGTCGATATAGCCGAAGACTTCTGTGTGAAGTTTGCGGGCAGTGTGGTCACCATCAATAGCGAAATTCTGGGTGAGGTTTCTGCGGCACGCTTCCCAGAATTGAATGTGTCCTTCTCACTTGAGGAATTGGACGCTGCTCTGGCCTCATGCAGGCGCTCATCGTCGCCAGGACCAGACGGCATCACCTACGCTGCTTTATGCCACCTAGGTGAAGATGGCCGAAACAGACTTCTGGACTGTTATAACCAGTCATGGAATGATAATAACAATAATATTTGGGGTTTTACGTGCCAAAACCACTTTCTGATTATGAGGCACGCCGTAGTGGAGGACTCCGGAAATTTTGACCACCTGGGGTTCTTTAACGTGCACCTAAATCTAAGCACACGGGTGTTTTCGCATTTCGCCCCCATCGAAATGCGGCCGCCGTGGCCGGGATTCGATCCCGCGACCTCGTGCTCAGCAGCCCAACACCATAGTCATGGAATGATGGCGTCGTTCCTGAGCGGTGGAAGTCCAGGCGCTTGATACCACTTCTGAAGCCTGGAAAGTCGCCACTTGACCTAGCGTCCTACCGACCCATTGCGCTGTCCAGTTGTGTTGGGAAGGTCATGGAAAGAATGATTCTCACCCGCCTAGAATGGTATCTTGAGCGCCACAACGTATACCCCGATGCCATGGCTGGTTTTAGAAGAGGCCGTTCCTCTATTGACAACGTCATCGACTTAGTAACGTCTGTACAACAAGAAAAACACCACAAGCGTATATCGGTTGCACTATTCCTCGACATGCAAAGCGCCTATGATAATGTAACGCACGAAGCCATCCTTGATGCCCTGGAAAATAATGGAATTGGTGGACGCATGTTTCGGTGGATTCGGAGCTATCTATTCCAAAGATCCTTCTTTGTGCACAGTGCAGATGGCCGAACTGCTGACCATTACACTTACCGTGGCGTCCCTCAGGGTGGGGTTCTTAGCCCCACTTTGTTCAACCTTGCAATCCTTGGCCTTGCCGACGTTTTACCACATACAGTACACCTTTCCATATATGCTGACGACATATGCATATGGGCCTCGGCAGTTACACGTCTCCAGGTGCGTGCACGGCTCCAAAAAGCAGTGACCCTAACATCATCGTACCTGCGTGCGCAAGGCCTCAGCATTTCGACCGAGAAGTGCGCCTTAGTCGCCTTTACCCACAAGCCCATGACCTGGTACCCCATTTCTATTGACCACCAACCACTTTCCTACGCAAAAACTCACCGATTCCTAGGCGTTATTATAGACAGAGACCTTTCATGGAGCCCCCACATCGCATACTTGAAGAAGAGGCTTACTTCTATCTCCCATATATTAAGGTTTCTTGCCGGTAAAACGTGGGGCACATCCGTGGCATCTATGCTTCAACTTTACAGGACGCTCTTCCTAGGATACTTGCGATACAGCACACCAGTGCTGTCCAATGCTAACAAAACTAACATCCATGTCCTACAGAGCATTCAAGGCCAAGCCCTACGAACATGTCTGGGGCTACCTCGAAATGCTTCAACCGTGGCAACAATTGCCACCGCGAGAGACCACCCAATAAGGACCTATATAGATATCGACGCACTCCGGGTGCATGTTCGCCATATATCCAGAGTCCCTGACCACCATCTCGCTCGCTTGCCTGAGAATAGACCCAAGGCAGCGTTCTCCAGATCAGTTGCGGTTAACCGGCACTCTTTGTCTTTGAGGCACTCACCCGCAACAAGAACGCCATCCCCTATGTGGTGCTCGAAGAAGCCTCCAGTGTACCTTGCTGTTCCAGGAATAGTGAAGAAAGCTAGCCTGACCACCGCGGCTCTCAAGCAGATCACATTGGAACTTCTGCATTGTTCATACGCTAACCGAATTCATGTTTACACGGATGGTTCCGTCTCAGAAAATTCTACAGGCGCCGTTGTTCTACCATCTAAATCGGTCGTCATCAAGTTTAAGACTTCACATGTAACGACATCTACAGGTTCTGAACTGGCCGCTCTTCGCGCTGCTGTCGAATACATTGAAAAAGAACCGCCCAACAAATGGGCAATATTTTGTGACTCGAAAGCAGCCCTCCAGAGCTTGCGAAGTTTACGACGGGGCAATTATGAACAGCTGGTGTCACAAATCAACGAAACCTGCCATTGTGCATCTGAAAGAGGACATGATATCATATTTCAGTGGCGGCCGGGACATTGTGGCATCGTTGGTAATCACCTCGCCGATGACGCTGCCCGACGTGCCCAGGCTGGCTCACCGACACTCCTTATACCTTTATCCAGAGTCGACGCTGCAAGAGAGCTTCGCAGTCTCGCTCGTACAATCACGTTAGGTTGCTGGCATACACCACAGAACTGTAAGTGTCGTTTACACAGCCTCGACCCATCACTGAAACTTACATTACCAGCGAACCTTCCACGACGTGACGCAACACTGCTGTGTCGGCTGTGGGTAGGAGTAGCATTCACCAACTCCTACAGCTATCGTATTGGAATGGCGGATTCACCAATGTGCGCTAAGTGCAAGTGTGAAGAGACCATCAGTCACCTTCTGTGCCACTGTTCTCGCTTCGATAATCAACGTGCGACTCTCCAGTGTGCCTTGAACACACTGGATGACAGGCCGTTTACGGAAGCGAAGATCTTGGGAGCCTGGCCTCACAGCTCATTGGCCCAGAAAGCAGTTCGAGCGCTTTTGCGCTACCTGAGGGCAACAGACTTGAGTACCCGACTATAGACATCCTACACCTAAGTTCTCTCTCTCCCTCTTTCACTCCCCATTCCCCTCCCCATGTGTAGGGTAGCAAACTGGACTCAGTCTGGTTAACCTCCCTGCCTTTCCGTCTTCCCTTCTCTCTCTCTCTCTCTCTCTCTCTCTCTCTCTCTCTCTATGCAATTGGATAATTGCTAGTGGTCATAATGCTGTCGGGGGTGTTCCATCGCTGTCATTTCAGCTCTGTCATCCGACTCTCGTCATGCGATCGACTTCACACCATCATCGTCATGCAATCTTCAGGCATTCGTTGTCATTCTGTTGTCCTCATGTCGTCGTCACGCTGCCTTTATTGTTTCATCGAGCTATTCCTTCTCCATCATTAGAACAGTGGTGCTTTGCTCTTCAAATTGTGATTATGCCGCTCTTATATTACATCCTCGTCATTCCAGCTCCATTATTCGCTTGTTCTCATCAACTCGTCGCAATCATACCGGTCCTCTTTTCGGCGTTTTCGCGCTGTCGACCATATGTCATCGTCATCCTTTCCCAAAGACCATGTAATTCTCGTCATGCGGCCTTTGTCATTTCAATTGACGTCATCCTTCATCGTCCATCGTAGTCACTGCGTCGTCGCCATACAGTCATCGTCATGCCGTCATGGTCATTGGTGACCTGCGCAAGTGTGTTGCAAACCAAAGCAGCCCGATAGCGGAGACAGTGTACGCCACAGATAACCGAAGCAACGGAAGTTTCGGAATGCCCGGAACACAATTCATATAAACGTGACTTCAACAATATGGTTTCACTACATTGCTTGAATAGTGATCTCATTACCGTCGATACTCGTCACGAGGCCGGTTCTCCCGTATTTCGTTTTATGATTGCCACTATTTTTGTCCTCTCCGTGAAAGGGTATTGGTGCCTTTGTTGAATAATTGTCGTCATCATTACCAGCGTTGCATGAGTAGGTCACGAAATTGTGCTGCTTCGTTTGTCCTTCTATTCCTATTAAGTAGTATTTTTCAGGCAGTTCGTTTTTGTGTTGCGCGGGAAAACGATGTGCACAGTTTGTAGCTAAAAGCTTCTGTCGTCGTATAAAAGCCTCTGTCATCGTGCCAAACGCACCCAGAATCGAAATAAAACTTAAATACGAATAAAGAAACAGCCCATTAAGTAAATTGCCGTCCGTAATGTTCTCATACGATACCCTGAATTTTAATGGCCAGTTCAACGCTGTCTTTGGCATCGAAAAGCCCCTCCATAACTTTTTATATTTACAGTGCCTTGTGGGAAACGCACTTCCCAATGCTCCGCAAGATAAGATCATCGCCCTTATCTGTGGCATCATCAGCCGTACCGACAGGGCTGCCTTCGCCCTCCTACCACTGTGGTTTGGCGTCTACAACGTCAACAGAAATTTGTGTAAGTTTTACAACGCAGTAGTCACCAAGTTTCCGTAGAGAAATAGTACAGTCATGTAGTTTCTGCACAATATAATTTGTCAAGGAGTTTTATTAGGGGCGCTTATGGAAAGCACGTGACGCAGGCCTTGGTGCGACAGCTAAAGAAGATAGACGCCAATGAAAGAAAGGGCCGCCGTAAGCTCATACTATCTTGTTCACTTTGAATGCACGTGAAGTAAGGCTTTTGAAATGTAAAATGTTACGCAGTGTCCCTGAGCAATGTGCTATCATCAGCTGCAACAGAAGAACCCCAAGCCGGAAAGCTGGGCAATAAGCAGAAGAATTCTTGTCATGTTTGTATTGCTTTCCAATCTGTCAGGAAGTGCACTGGTTCTTAAACATAAGCGCCCACTCATACGTCAGGACGTGCACTGGTTAAACACATGTACCCACTCGTACAATTTTCTATCTGAATCTAGCTATCAGTCCAAACCGAGCATGGCATGTTAGGGGCATATACGAGTGAGGGATCCTGAATAACACATGTAACTCTTATTTAAGTGAGTGTAGGTATTATCTGAGTGTATTTCATACTGACGCCGCAAAAAAGACATTGCTTTACATCGGGACGCATGCTTCGAAGTTCATTAAAGAGTAGTATAATGGGACGCAGAACAAGATACTGGGTTTCTTAAGTAGTTCCTCTTGAAAAAGACTGCCACTTGTGCCCGGAGGCGAGGCATTGAAAGTAACAGTAAGGGTTTGCGTCACACTGAACGATTATCGCAGCTATAAATTTATGTGACACAACGAGTAGCCTGCGTGGCACCCTATAGTGCAGCAACATAGGCAAAGCAGCGGCGTTTCCTAAAGAGGGAATTAAATTGATTTAACCCGTTCCGACCGCTCTAGGCAGCGCGGCTGTTCAACAGTAGCACTAATGTGTGGGCGCACAACACTCATGCCAGCAATGGAGGCCAGAACGCTGGCCTGGCTCTGGCAGAGCCGGTGGAATTGAACGCACGTCTCGAATGTACTTCGTCACTTTTACCGCCAAACCTATTGCGCGTCTTTCTAGCCCTTCTGACACTCTTCCGAGCGAATCGTTTATTTGCGTAGATACCGTGACAGCGTGATGGCAGTGACTACGACGGCGGTGATGGCAGTGGCTGCAGTGGGGGTGGAGGTAGTTCAGGTGACGGCGCCAGCAACAAGAGTGCGAGCGGTCCATTAAACTGGGGCTGCCATCATCGGAACAAACTATGAGCTCACGTAAAAAAACAAGAAATCATACCCAGGAGTTCTAACGAGCCGTAATTCGCCGTCGCTGATAAAGAAGTCTATGATACTGTTTTTTCTGGTAATATTGATGCCTGGGTATCCGCTTCAGTGGTCATATAAATTATCTTAAACATGAGGTTCCAACTGCATATATGTTCGGCGTTAAATCCTTCAGCGCATGAACGCATGATCGTTTAAAACATGGCCGACCACGCTTGTAGCAAGTTTAGTGCGGATGAGTGTCAGGAGGGAAATTAGTGAGTGGCTTGTCAAGGAATACGAGGAAACAATGTGGTAGCTCGGCGGGACTTTTCAGTGCCCCCCGCAGGGGCGCTTGCTGGCAGGCGTTTGGTGTGTTGCGACACAACATACGCGAGCACAGGAGGGATGGATCATCCCGCGTTCAACATTGCATGGATTTGTCGTGTCCGGGGAAAACGGGACCCTGGGCAAGAACCGATGCTGATTGTTTGCACCTTTAAGGCCCCTGGAGGAAGCCACTGGACCCCTTTCGCCTCGGCTTCTTGTAGACGCCACCCACGGACTGACCCACCGTTGGAAAATTGGTAGGTGCCTTTCCTGGCGTCCTCTCCAATGTCTCTCACATTTAATATTTCCTTCGTTCTCCCCTCTTCTCTATTACTTCTTATCTTCTGGGCAGCGAGGGTTAAACCTGTGTCAGTGGCCAACGTAGGTTATGTGATATTCGGCTATAGTGTTAACAGAGAGCTATCGTTTGCAGGGCGTGTTTTACGGGACCTGCAGCGCCCCCGTATAGGGCGCCATGGTGGGTGGCTGGTGTTACTGCTCATAAATACACACTGAAGTATGGCTTGTTTCTTCCCACACTACCTAATTAGACCACTAAGATTGGACCACCAACGTCCTACATATGTGCAGCAGAGATCCGAAGCGGAAAATTCAAACGTTCCTAGGAAATATGCAAGAAACCTGTGGATTATTCTCGGATGCCTATGGAATCACCCCATGAACGCGCATTGACGTTCATAGAAACGTCCCAGGAGTGTCAGGACGTCCAAGGGAGGTCTAAATATGGATTGTTCTTGTTGCATAATTTCGAGTTGTCCTAAGGATATTTGTGCCAGGATGTAGGACGCTTCTGGACATTTTTGTTGCCTATCGTCCAAAGGACGTTTGTGGAAAATTTGGTTTTGGGTTCAGGACGTGCGCGGGACGGCCATTGGATTATAAATTAATATAATATGGACGGTCCTCATAATGTTCCCGAGCAGTGCAGCAAGCTTGCTGCTCTTTAGATACCATTAACAAAGCTTCACCTGGTTTTGCGCTTGTCATTAGGGCAACGATGAATAGAAACTGCATGGCTCTTGAAGATAAATCTTAGTGGTCCAATAAGGCGATCAAACATATTTGTCATGCAGAAGCTTAAGTACCCGCAGACAGGCCAGGAATGCAGCCCACCGCATCTCAAGGTATGCTAAAGAAGACTGCAGTGCAGCTAAGCATTGTGCACATCATTTCCTGCTATTGTAAGCTAATAAATTACATACTACTTGATAAAATTGCAATAAATCAAAACATATAGACATGCAAGCTCTACTTTTTCGGGTAACAAAAATGAGGCTACAGAACAAAGTTCTGCAGGCGGCTGAATCATTTGACATTCTAAATAAATATAGCACATTTATTTCAATAGAGCAAGTGCAGGAGATCATAAGTTCAACTCTCCAATTCCCTCAGCAGTTTTAACCAAAGCATATCAAAGAAAACAAATAAAACTGTATAATTTCATCACACTAGCTCAGCAATTAAGAGTTATTTATGACACACCAAGGTTAGTAAAAATGTGCATGAATTAAACTGTTTACAAATGCACTTTGGTAGCAAGAAAAAATAATTCACCGTGGGGCCCCTAGAGAAATTATCACGAGTCTTGCTCAGGGCTCACTTTCGTCGTCGCAGGCACACCGACGCAAAATTGGCTCAACAGTCTACGTATGTTAGCTTTTTAAGTTACCAGAGCCTTTCTCTAGGCCATATTTAGTATATACACACACTAACACGAGTGATGCTAGTGACGTGACAGCTACAGTAGGCAATAACGAAATAACTTGAGACTAGTTGAGTGGCCATATATAGATACAAACAGCTGCGGTATGATAAGTCATTTATACAGCAAAATGCACTCTGTATTCATAATAAATTCTGGGAAAGGTCACCAGAGCAAACACTCACACTTTCGTGTTGTGATGAGAGCACTTCAGTTTAGCTAATATTTTACAGATGCACCTCGGGCACTAGAATAGGTTTAAAAAGCTTCAGCAAGCATGGGGAGTACAAAGGAAGTTAGGAGGCCTACTGCAGGCTGGCTCACTTCAGCGGTCGCAGACACATCTATGCAAAATATGCTGAAAAGTTCATAGGTGTCATAGCCATCAAGGAAGCGTACTCGAGATTTTATTCGGGCCTCCTGAGGGGTAGTACACAGTAAATTACTGGGCATTAACAAAGTACTAAAGGATTACTTAAGCAGTTGCAGACACGAGCATTAATAGAGATTTCACGGGTACAAAAGCAGTTACAAGATACATGCTGCAGCACAAAAGCAAACTACCCGCAGGGGCGTCTACTTCAGCAGGCGTTTGGTGTGTTGCGACACCACTCACCCGAGCACACGAGGGTTGGACCCTCCGCGTCTAACCATGCGCGGCTTAGCCGTGTCCGGGGAAAGGGGGATCCTGGAGGTTGTGCCGATGCTGGGTGTTCGGACCTTTAAGGCCCCCCAGCGGAGGCAGCACACCTCTTTGGCCTCTGCTTCACGTAGACGGCACTCCCGGAATGACCCACCCGGGGGAAATCGGTAGTTGCCTTTTCCTGTCTCTCTCCCTACTACCTTCGTCTTTCCCTTACTTTCCACCTTTCCTGTGTTCTTCTGGCTTCCCCTTTACTTCCAATTTTTCCAGGCAGCAAGGGTTAACTTTGTGTGTATAGCCAACCTAGGTTATCTCATATTTGGTTATAGTGGTTGTGTACAGTGGGCGATGGCAGGACTCGTATATTTACAAGGCCTGTCACGTCCCCTTGTTGTACTCCACGGTGGGTGGCTGACACAACTGCCGAAATTACTCCAATTTTTATGGCTTCTTCTTTCCCCAGGCTTCCTGATCGCCCTCTCACAAAAAGAGGACGCACCGAAGAATGTTTCCACTTCTTTAATAAACCCACTGAAATTTTTCCACGTTTCCACGTGATTCAAAGCGAAACCCCCGACAAGACCGTAAGAACTTTATCACCTTTCATTGTCGCGAAATGCCTCACTGAGACCCTACGCGCAGGATAAAAATTCACGAAAATGGCCAGTGGTGACATTCTCTTTGAAGTCCGTGAAAAAGCTCAGAATGAAAATCTGCAAAAACTCATCTCGCTTGGCGACACCCAAATATCTGCAAGTCCTCATCGTTCATTGAATAGTACACGAGGGGTAGTATCAGATCAGGACCTGCTGGAACTGACAGAGACAGAGCTCCTAGAAGGCTGGAAAGGGCAACATGTTACGAATGTACAGCGAATAAAGATCCGATGTGACGACAAGGAAATTCCGACAATACACCTCATACTTACCTTGTGTACGAGCACACTCCCTGAACACATCGAAACAGGCTACATAAAAATAAATGTAAGGCCGTACATTCCAAACCCCCGACGCTGTTTTAAGTGCCAAAGATTCGGCCATGGCTCTCAGAGCTGCAGGGGCCGTACCACCTGTGCAAAGTGCGCATCACATGAGCACCCTGCAGATAACTGCAATGATCCACCCCACTGTGCAAATTGTGACGGTGAACACCCGGCATATTCTCGCTCTTGTCCCTTATGGCAGAAAGAAAAAGAAGTTATCACGCTCAACGTAAAAGAAAATATTTCGTTCAACGAAGCTAGAAAACGCCTCTCATTTGTGGGGCCTTCTTTCTCCGACGTGGCACGGCAGGGGGCAGTGCCACAACGGTTCTCGGCGGCCGTTAGGACCACGCAAAATGGGCCGACGGTAGCGCCACTCGCCCCCACTGCGGGATCAGCTAGTGCTGTTCCGCAACCCAGCAAGAGCCAGCAGTCCACCGGACCTGCAGGCTCCACGACATCTAGGGCATCTGTTCGCACAGAGAAGCCCGAAACACCCGCGAACGTACACTGCGAGCGGGCATCCAGCGCCTCTATGGAGGGAATGGATACATCAAGTGTATCGGCGTCTCAGACGCCGAAGGATCGGCGAAGCTCTCAGGAGCTGCCCAAAAAAGGCAAATCCCGCCTCACACGGCTTGGCAAGGTTCCTGTGCGATAACATAGTTTTCCTTTCTTGAACACACATCACCATACACTTTCACTATGGATACACAAATATTATATTGGAATGTCAGGGGTCTTCTTCAGTCTAGATGACTTCAAGGAACTCCTACATAAACATAATCCAAAAGTGCTGTGTGTTCAAGAGACTCATCTGAAAAGCACACAAACAAACTTTCTTCGTAACTACGCCATCTTCAGAAAAGACCGTGACGAGGCTAACGCGTAGTGCGGTGGCTGAGCAATCACCATAGACAAGTCTATAGCTTCTCATCATGTAGCCCTACAGACACCCCTCGAAGCAGTATCAGTGCGAGGAGTTCTTTTTAATAAGTTGGTTACTGTTTGCTCCATTTACATACCCCCAAAGTATCACCTTCACAAAACAGATTTCTACAATCTCATCAATCAGCTTCCGGAACCCTACCTACTCGTGGGTGATTTTAATGCCCACAACACCCTGTGGGGAGATTCCCGTTGTGACGCGAGAGGTCGGCTGATAAAACATTTTCTTTTGACATCCGGTGCATGCCTATTTAATAAGAAGGAGCCGACGTATTACAGTGTGCATCACAACACATACCCATCTATAGACTTAGCAATTGGTACTGCTTGTCTTCTGTCTGGCCTGAAATGGAACGTCATCAAGAATCCTTTTGGAAGTGATCACTTCCCAGTCACTCTAAACTTAACAACACAATATGATTCTCCACCGCATGTCCCTCGATGGAAATTAGCCTCAGCCGATTGGAAAGGTTTTCAGGAACGTACTTATTTACCGCGGAACTTTTTAGAATATTATAATATAAATGATGCCGTATCATATTTTACTCAATTTATTATCGACGCAGCGCAAAAGTGCATACCACCAACAAATGGTCTTTTATCCAAAAGACGTGTCCCGTGGTGGAACGAAGATTGCAAGGAAGCGCGAAAGCGGCAGAATAGGGCATGGGGCAGGCTTCGTCAATCACCAAATGCGGAGAATCTAATTGAATCCAAGCGTACAAAGTCGCAAGGGAGGCGCACACGACGACAGGCAAAAAGAGAGAGCTGGGTTAGATTTCTATCAGATATCACTTTATACACACAAAAGAAAAAAGTATAAGATGGTGCAAGAAGGCTAAAGGGACATCAAATTCATCCATTACCCTTGGTAAATGACAAAGGATATAGCCTGGAGGAACAGGCCGATGCTCTCGGAGAGCATTTCGAACGAGTGTCCAGCGCCACCCATTATTCGAAGGTATTCCAAAAACACAAACAAATAGCAGAAAGTAAAGCACTTGATCGTAAATGTTCACAGAACGAGACATATAACCGCCCTTTCAGTATTGCCGAGCTGAGAGCTGCCTTAATCACATGCAAAAGCTCTGCACCAGGACCTGATAGAATTATGTACGACATGATTAAGAGCGTACACACTGATGCACAACTGACTTTACTTGCACTTTTCAACACTATTTGGGCTGCTGGATATCTTCCACTTGCATGGAGAGAAGCGATTGTGATTCTCATTCTGAAGCAAGGTAATGATCCTTCGGCGGCGTCAAGTTACCGCCGCATAGCCCTCACAAGTTGCATTTGTAAGCTGTTTGAGAAAATGATTAATCGGCGACTCATACATTTTCTGGGAAAAAACCAAACGCTTGATCCCTTTCAGTGCGGCTTCAAAGAAGGGCGGTCCACAACCGATCACGTTGTGTGCATTGAGGGAAACATTCGCCACGCCTTTCTGCATAAACAATATTTCCTATCCGTATTCCTCAATATGGAGAAGGCGTACGACACAACGTGGCGCTACGAAATCTTGAGAGACTTGTCGGGAATGGGCATCCGTGGCAATATGCTCATCCTAATAGAAATCTATTTGTCCAACCGTACATTCCACGTGAAAGTCGGGAATGTACTTTCACGCCAATTTCTACAGGAAACTGGTGTACCCCAAGGAGGTGCGCTCAGCTGCACCCTCTTTATAGTTAAGATGAACACACTCCGCACTTCATTACCACCAGCTATATTTTATTCCGTCTACGTAGATGACATACAAATAGGTTTTAAATCCTGTAACCTTGCAGTTAGCGAAAGACAAGTACAGGAGGGATTGAACAAGATATCTTAGTGGTCAGACGAAAAAGGGTTTAAAATCAACCCCCACAAAAGTTCTTGTGTTCTTTTTACAAGAAAGAACAGCCTGGTTCCACACCAGAGCGTGGAACTATGTGGAGAGCAAATACCTGTCAAGAAAGAGCACAAATTTCTAGGTGTAATACTTGACTGTAAGCTTACTCTCATCTCGCACATAAAACACCTGAAAATAAATGTCTAAAAACAATGAACTTGCTGAAAATGCTATCTCACACAACATGGGGTAGCGACAGCAAATGTCTAATGAATATTTACAAGAGCCTCGTTCAATCGCGGCTAGACTATGGTGCTATAGTATACAACTCTGCCGCCCCGAGCGCACTAAAGATGCTGGATACCGTCCACCCCCTCGGTATCCGTCTGGCGACAGGCGCATTCAGAACAAGCCTGATCGAAAGCTTATACGTAGAATCGAATGAGTGGTCACTCCATATGCAGAGATCATATATCAGCTTCACATATTTTCTTAAAATGCACGGTAATCTTGTTCATCCGTGTTCTAAAACCATTAATGATTTGACGTACACTGCCCTTTACCATAATATACCCTCAGTGAGAAGGCCCTTTTCGCTGCGCGAAAAGAGCTTAGCGTTGAAATGGCTGTCTCACTCTTCGAGCACAGCTGTATGCCTCCAGAGAAGTATATACCTCCGTGGGAGTGGCAGGTGATTGAATGTGATATATCTTTTTTAAGGCTTGTAAAACAGGCACCAGAACTCGAACTTCGGATGCATTTCCATAAGCTCCAATCGAAGCATTCTTGTCCTGAATTTTACACCGATTCATTAAAATCGCATGTCGGCGTGTCTTACGCGGCTGTTGGCTCGTCTTTTTCTGAATCAGGTGTATTGAACCCCCATACCAGTATATTTACCGCAGAAGCCTATGCAGTACTGTCTGCGGTCAAACGCATAAAGAAATTAGGACTAGAAAAAGCAATTATATTTACGGACTCGTTAAGTTTCGTAAAAGCACTCATGTCCTTAAGAAAACACAAACATCCTGTTCTTATTCAGCTTCACTCGTATTTCTGCAATATTTATTCAGCTCGTAGACATGTCATAATATGCTGGGTTCCTGGCCATAGATGCATCGAAGGTAATGTGCTGGCTGACCAAATGGCCACATCAATTACATCTCAAGCTATAAATCATACCACTGCTATACCTACCACAGATCTCAAGCCTTTTTTGCGAACTAAACTCCGAAGACACTGGCAACGCTCGTGGGACAGCGAAACTAATAATAAGCTCCATCTTATTAAAGCAAAGATAGGTTTCTGGCCCTCCGTTACTAAATCAGGAAGAGTAGACGTCCTATTCTGCCGACTCAGGATAGGACACACATATGGTACTCACAATTTTCTATTGACTAGCAATGAACCTCCAAACTGTGGTAGATGTGGTGAGCGGCTCACCGTCCTCCACATCCTTGTGGAGTGTCGGGAAGCCGAAAGAGAAAGAAGGGAACATTTTCCTCTAGCATACCGCTGTTGTCTCCCTTTCCATCCTGCTATGTTTATTGGTAAGGAACCCCTTTTTACCACCCAAGCTGTCCTACGTTTTTTAAAAGAGGTGGTCTTGCACGTTAATAGCCCGAAGGTTTCGTAGCGCATCCTCTCTACAGAGGATGCCACTGTGATAGTTGTTTTATATAGCACATGCCTCCAGACCCTTGTGTCTCAAGGGCTCTAAAGAGGCTATGGTGCTCTAAATTCTTGTGCATTTTTTTCATATCGTATCTTTATTTTGCAATGCACGTAAATGCTCATAGTACTCATCATTTGTCATAGCCATAATTTTACTACGCGTACATTTCACGCAGTTTACAGTGACTATATTTTAGGCTCCTTTACAGCCACGTTACATCAACTTCATAGAAGCCATCACTCCA
This sequence comes from Dermacentor variabilis, assembly GCF_050947875.1. Taxonomy (NCBI): domain Eukaryota; kingdom Metazoa; phylum Arthropoda; class Arachnida; order Ixodida; family Ixodidae; genus Dermacentor; species Dermacentor variabilis. The sequence continues at coordinate 102,234,557 of NC_134578.1, read as the reverse complement.
CTAAGAAATCGCTAACACTCGCATGGCGCTCTTTGGCCATACCTGGCCCTTGCGCCAATAAAAAACCACACATTCAATTCACAAAAGCAAACTGATTTCACGGGTACTAGAAATTACAAGACACTTGCTGTACGTGCGTGGTCACAGACACGAATTCTACGAAAGTGTTCACAGGCTCGAAGGGCTCTAAGTAAGTGAACAGAAGCTCAATGCGACCTCTCTGTTGTCGCTGCCAAATATTGCTGAAGCAGTCGCATGTACCTAAGCGACTACACGATTAATTAAAGGTTTGCAGCATGCCAGCTTCAGGAATCAGAGACCAACATGCATTGTATAAGTTCACCCATGCCAAAAGTTAACGGAGGATTTGTGTGGGCTTCTTTAAGCGGTCACAAACAAACACAAGGTGAACCTAAAAATGCACGGGTGTTGGGCAGCCTCGACGGAAGTTTTTATAGGCAGAGCGTGGCTGTTGTTCCATTGCAGCAAATACGAATAGTTCTGAAAAGATCACAGGTATCCTGGCAACTAAACATTTTACTAAGGCTTGCTGCAGGCAGGCTTTAGCGGTCACAGAGAATTAGATTGCAGTTCACATGTACTAAGAAGTTTAGTGGCGCATTTTTGTGGACTTGCTTCAACAGTATCAAAGACAAAATTTAACCCAGAGTGTACAGGTACCTCAGCCCATAACGAAGTTACCACTCGCTGTGTGCAGCCATGGTTGCAGATGCGCACCCGTCATCTCTTCGGTACAGCTACACAATTCACTAGTAATACTGCAGGATCTCTTGCAGTGGTCGCAGACAGGATAATGCACTGTTATGATCATAAGTACTAAGAAAGATAGCAGGTTTCTGTGGGCTGTTACGTATTCGACGGCTAGACGCCGAGGGCGGCAGGACGACCGGTCCAGGGAATAGACGACCAACGCAGCGCCAGGAAGAGAAATGACGTTTATTCGGTCGGCGACGCGCTTTTTGAGCTCAAAGCAGCCAATCAGGGAGTGGCAAAAGAAAGGAAGATATCGTGGCAAGCGGGGCAGTCTTATTTGTAGATTGCAACGGAGAATGCGACCAGCACCGCGAATGTTACAGGGCTTGTTTTCGTGCTAAACATCAACGATGATGATGATGATATGTAGTGTTTAATGGCGCAAGGGCCAGGTTTGGCCAAAGAGCGCCATGACAAATGGTAGTGTTATCGATGTATTATGGAGATGTGACTTGGCTGTAAAGTGGCCTAAAAATTGTCGCTGTAAAGTGCGTAAAATCTACGTGCTATAAAATTATGGCGATGACTAATGACGATTACTAAGAACATTAAAATCCATCGTAGAAGAATGATGCAAAATCAAAAATATGTAGGATGTTAAAATTACTTGGAGCACTGCTGCCTCGCCAGAGCCCTTGAAAGACAAGGGCCTAGAGGCATGTGCTATACTAAAGAGATATCGTAGCGGCATCCTCTGAAGAGAGGACCCGCTACGAACATGTGGGGCTAAAAACATGCAGGACGACATCTTTCAGGAAATTTAGTACTGTGTTGGTGTCAAATAAAGGTTCTGGGCCGAGTAGCATTACGGGATGTAGGGGGATGTGCTGCCGGTATGCTAGGGAAAAATGTTTCCTTCTTTCAGATTCGGCTGCCCGACACTCCAGGAGGACGTGGAGGACGGTCAGCCTCTCCCCGCATCTACCGCAGGTTGGAGGATCATTTTCAGTGAGTAAGAAGTTGTGTGTGCCAAATGTGTGTCCTATTCTGAGGCGACAGAATAGGACATCTGTTCGCCGTGATTTTGTTACGGAGGGCCAAGAACCTAACTGTGGCTTTATCACGTGCAGTTTGTTATTTACTTCTGCGTCCCACTTACGTTGCCAGTGGTTTCGCAGTTTCCTTCTTAAAAAAGGCTTCAGATCCGTGACAGGGACCGAAGCAGTAGGGCTGACTGTATGCAATGAAATGGATGTGGCCATCTGGTCCGCTAGTACGTTTCCCTCAATGCCCCTATGCCCAGGCACCCAGCATACAATCACATGTTGGTTGGATATATATGCTTTACACAGTACGGAGTAGAGTTCATTAATTACAGGGTTTTTGTGGCTACAGAAAGACATCAAGGCCTTCACAACACTAAGGGAGTCCGTATATATAACTGATTTCTGGAGTTTTGATTTATTTATATGCTTTGCGACCGACAGCAGTGCGTAAGCCTCAGCCGTAAAGATACTAGTTTCCGGATGCAGTACATCGGTTTCCGAGAAGGATGGACCGACGGCTGCATAAGACACCCCGTCGTGTGACTTCGATGCGTCTGTGTAGAACTCCGTGCAGGAGTATTTGTGCTGGAGTTCCCGGAAATGCATTTGGATTTCAATCTCTGGAGCGTGTTTTGTAACTTGCATGAAGGATATATCGCATTGTATCAGCTGCCACTCCCAAGGAGGTAGCAGCTTGGCTGGATGCATTGGGCGGAGCTCGAGGATTGGGACACGCATTTCGTCACTAAGCTCCCTCACACGCAGCGAGAAAGGCTGTCTTACGGAGGGACGATTATGAAAGAGTGTAGCATATGTCATATCGTTAACGGTATTGAAACATGGATGTTGAGGGTTAGAGTGGACTTTCAGGAAATATGTTTGGCTGATGTATGTTCTCTGCAGATGAAGTGACCACTCATTTGATTCTGCATATAAGCTTTCAATAGGACTTGTTCTGAAAGCTCCAGTGGCCAGTCGGATTCCTAGATGGTGGACCGGATCTAGCATCTTTAGCGCGCTCGGGGCTGCAGAATGATAGATCACGGCACCGTAATCCAACCGTGATCGGATGAGGCTCTTGTAAAGATTCATTAAACATTTCCTGTCGCTGCCCCATGTTGTGTGGGATAATACTTTGAGTAAGTTCATTGTTTTTAAGCATTTAACCTTGAGGTACTTTATGTGTGGAATAAACGTTAATTTCGAATCAAGTATGATGCCTAAAAACTTGTGTTCTTTGTTCACAGGAATTCGCTGACCATACATTTCGATACTGGGTTCTGCAATGAGCCCTCTCTTTCTTGTGAAAAGCACACAAGAACTTTTGTTGGGGTTAACTTTAAATCCGTTTTCTTCTGCCCATTTGGACACTTTGTTCAAGCCCTGTTGAACTTGCCTCTCACATACAGTAAGGTTGCAGGATTTGAACCCTATCTGTATGTCGTCTACATAAACAGAATAAAAAATGGCTGGCGGTAATGAAGCACGAAGGGTGTTCATTTTCACGATGAAGAGCGTGCAGCTAAGTACACCTCCTTGAGGTACACCAGTTTCCTGTATAAAAGGTCGCGACAATACATTGCCGACTTTCACGCGGAATGTACGGTTGGACAAATAGCTTTCTATTAGGACGAGCATATTGCCACGGATGCCACTTCCCGACAAGTCCCTCAAGATTCCATAGCGCCACGTAGTGTCGTACGCCTTCTCCATATCGAGGAATACGGATAAGAAATATTGTTTATGTAGAAAGGCGTCGCGAATGTTTCCCTCAATGCGCACAAGGTGATCGGTTGTGGACCGCCCTTTTCTGAAGCCACACTGAAAGGGATCGAGCATATTGTTGAGTTCCAGGAAATGTACAAGTCTACGGTTAATCATTTTTTCAAAAAGCTTACAAAGACAATTTGTCAGAGCTATCGGACGGTAACTTGCCGCCAAGGAAGGGTCTTTACCCTGCTTAAGAACAGGGACCACAATCGCTTCTTTCCATGTGGATGGGAGGTATCCCGTAGCCCAAATAGCGTTGAAAAGCGTGAGTAGTGTAAGTTGGGTGTCAGTGTGTAAGTTTCTGATCATTTCGTACATGACTCTATCAGGTCCCGGTGCAGAGCTTTTGCATGTGGTCAAAGCAGCTCTCAACTCTGCAATACTGAACGGCCGGTTATAAGGTTCATTCTGTCTGGATTTTCGTATTATTGGCTTACATTCTTCTATTTGTTTGTATTTCAAAAAGGATTGCGAATAATGGTTTGAACTCGACACGCTCTCAAAGTGTTCTCCAAGTGTGTCTGCCTGATCTTTCAGTGTTTCACCTTGTGTGTTCACCAAAGGAAGTGAATATGTTTGTCGCCCTTTTATCCTATTAACCCTGTTCCAGACTTTGGCCTGATCTGTATAGGAGTTGATACTAGATAAAAACTTCTGCCAACTCTCTCTTCTGGCTTGTCGGCGTGTTCGCCTGCCTTGGGATTTTACTTTTTTAAAATTGATAAGATTCTCCGCAGTGGGGGAGGCGCGTAGCATCCCCCACGCTTTGTTTTGTTTCTTACGAGCGATCCTACAATCGTCATTCCACCACGGGACACGCCGTTTGCATGCCAATCCATTTACTTGTGATATACATTTAGTTGCGGCGTCTATTATAAAGGCTGTAAAATATTCCACGGCAGCCTCAATTCCTAACGAGGACATGTCATCCCATGATATAGTAGTTAAGTTTCGGAATTTCTCCCAGTCTGCTGTCTCAGTCTTCCACCTAGGAGCCTGTGGTGGATATTCGTCTTCTTTAAGTGTTCTTAATAGTACGGGGAAGTGGTCGCTTCCGTAAGGATCGTTCGTAACTTCCCATTCTAGTTCAGGCAGTATGGACGGAGAAACTATGCTCAGATCAATTGAAGAAAAGGTATTGTTTGCAACACAGTAATATGTGGGTTTCTTCTTATTCAGAAGGCACGCACCAGAAGAGAAAAGGAACTGTTCAACAAGACGACCTCGCGCATCTATACGAGAGTCGCCCCACAGGGAGCTGTGCGCATTGAAATCGCCAAGAACAATGTAAGGTTCTGGCAATTGATCAATAAAGGATTGGAATTCATGCTTCGTTAATTTGTAATGTGGGGGTATGTATAGAGAGCTAATCGTGATGAGTTTGTTTAGGAGTACAGCTCGAACCGCCACTGCTTCGAGAGGCGTTTGTAGCTGTAAAAGTTGACATGCAATGCTCTTATGGATAGCAATGGCAACACCGCCCGATGATGCGACAGCATCATCGCGATCTTTGCGAAAAGTAATATGCTGTCGGAGAAAGTTCGCGTGTTTGGATTTTAAGTTGGTTTCTTGTAAACACAGCACCTTGGGATTGTGTTTGTGGATTAGTTCTTGAACATCATCAAGGTTTCTGAGGAGACCTCTGACGTTCCATTGAATTATCTGTGTATCCATGTTGGTAGTAAATAGGTGCTGTGTGTACAGAAACAGAAGTAGTGATTATGGAAAAAACAGATTAGATTACAGAGCCCTTTCGAGGCCCTGTAACGGGGGTTCTGCCCTTTCTGGAGCGTTCGAGCGAGCCTCGTCGCTCCTTAGGCGCTTGGTGCGCCTTGAGGATGGGTGTAGTGTCCATTGCCTCTTGTGAGGCGCCGGACACTTGCTCTTTCGAGCGGGAAGTTACCAGCGAGGGTCCCGCCTTCGAGGGCAAGACCCCTGCGCCCACCAGCCCGGAGGTCGATGGGGCTCCCTGGGGGATTTGGCTGCGCTGGCCGTTGCCAGCGCTGGAAGGGAGCTGGGAGGTTGAGGCAGCCTCGGCTGCGCCCACCTTCGGGGTCGGTGGTCCCCTCTCCTCGGTTGACGGAGCAGCGCTAGCTGCAACCGCCGCGGGGGCAGATGGCTTAGCTGCCGACTCACTGATTGAGGGTCGGACAGCCGCCGGAGGCCGTTGTGACGCTGCCCCCTGACGCGCCACTTCGGCAAAGGTTTTCTTTGGCAGGTATGCTACCCGCCTTCGTGCCTCTTTGAACGATATATTCTCTTTCACTTTGATGGTTACTATTTCTTTTTCCTTCTTCCAGGAGGGGCACGACCGCGAGTACGCGGCGTGCTCCCCATCACAGTTTACACAGTGGGGAGCGTTCTCACACGTTTCAGTGGTGTGTTCTTGGGCACTACATTTAGCACAAGTTTGGCGGCCTCGGCAACTCTGCGAACTGTGACCGAAGCGCTGGCACTTGAAACAGCGGAGTGGGTTTGGCACGTACGGCCTGACACGGAGCTTGATGTACCCGGCCTCCACAGACTCGGGCAGAATACTTGAACCGAATGTGAGTATTAGGTGCTTCGTTTGAATTTCTTTGCCATCCCTTCTCATCTTAATTCTTCTGACATTGACTACGTTCTGCTCACTTAAGCCCTCCAAGAGCTCAGCCTCTGTCAGCTGGAGCAAATCGTCATCAGAGACAACGCCGCGGGTGGTGTTCAGAGTGCGGTGTGGAGTTATTGACAGTGGAACATCCCCAAATGACACTAGACTGGGCAACTTTTCGTATTGTTTCTTATCATGCAGTTCTAACAGGAGATCACCACTTGCCAGCCTTGATACCTTGTAGCCTGGACCAAGGGCATCAGTTAAGGACCTGGAAACTAGAAAAGGGGAGATATTTCGGACTTGTTTATCGGATTTTTCAGAGTGGATGACATGGTACCGTGGGAAGTTCGGTCTTTGACGACCAAAGAACTGAAATACATCTTCGGTGCGCCCTCTTTTTTGAGGGCGATCAGGAATTGAAGGGAAGGAACTTGCCATAGAAAAATGTAGTTTTCGGCAATAACGCCAGCCACCCACCATGGAGCCCTACGAGGGGACGCTACGGGGACTGTATGAACAGGTCCCGTAAACGCCAGCTGTACGTCATCACTATAACCAAATATGAAATAACCTAGGTTGGCTATTCACACAAGGTTAACCCTTGCTGCCTGGAAAAATTGGAAGTAAGCGGAAGCTAGGAGAAGACAGGAAAGATGGAAAGTGCGAAAAAGACGAAGGCTGGAGGGAGAGAGAGACAGGAAAAGGCAACTACCGATTTCCCCCGGGTGGGTCAGTCCGGGGGTGCCGTCTATGTGAAGCCGAGGCCGAAGAGGTGTGTTGCCTCCGCCGGGGGGCCTTAAAGGTCCAAACACCCAGCTTCGGCTCAACCCCCAGGATCCCCTTTTCCCCAGACACGGCTAAGCCGCGCACGGCTACACGCGGGAGGGTCCAACCCTCGTGTGCTCGGGTACGTGGTGTCGCAACACACCAAACGCCTACTGACGCAGACGCCCCTGCGGGGAAACATCAACGAAGAATCATGTCTACCCAAAGTGACACCAGACTTATGGCAGCACAGCATGGTTGTAATTCAAGCAAGAAAAACGTGTTAGAAATGTTCATGAAAATTACTATCCTCCATGTGCATGTTAACAACCTGCACTTTTAACAGCAATCTGCTGGCTCCGACAGCAACTTTGCTCCCTTGTGGCTTTATACATACTTGATGAGCTACAGTCATCAGAATAAAGTTGTAATAATTTTTACTCTCTGCACAGACAAAAGGAATTATCCTAGTTTCTACATCAGGATAGCTTTGTCATACGAGCTGATAACAGTAAAAATGACGCAATTTCGTCCGAAAAGCGAAGCAGTGCTTTTGGACTACAAATTGCCAGACATCTATGATTATGCAGCTCCACGTATGATCGCAAACGAACCTTCGCTTCCTTGTTAGATTAACATTTGTTCCGTGCGCAAAGCGAAACATGAACACATCTCACAGACGGTAAACTTGCTGTAGGAACGCTGGCGCGTTGAAGCAAAGCAGCAGTGGCAAGCGATCACTTCTTGCTGCTTTGAGCTACAATGCGTTTCAGAGCCAAGTTTACGCGACCTTCGACACAACAGCTGCGTGGGAACAGCGCTAACGGAGCCAAAAGTCATCGAGGTGCAAGTTCGCATCAATGCAATTTCGCCAGGAGAGTCCATGCAATATCTATCACAATAATAAAAAAAATCAGACGAATACCGACATACAGCTTTACTAAGAATGCAATGACAATAAGGGGATACAGCAGTCTCGTACTCTTGTCCAGCACGTTGCTCACGCATGGCAGCACATAGGTTGGCCCAAATGATCAAAAATGCAGGATGAAAGAAAACTGAAGGAGCATGGTTGGTTAACCACCCTGTGTGAGAGGCGCTGCCAATGAAATACAAATGGCTGTAATAGTTCGGTTATTCTACCCTTCCCCGGGTTTACCATTGCTTTGGCACACACGGTTACGCAGTGAAAGCTCAAGCAGTAGAAAAAGCTTAAAGGACACGGTAAATCACTTGACAGAAATGTAATTACCAGTCAACAGATACAAACGTTCTCCATTACTTGAGAAATAAATTATTGGGTTTTAAGTGCCATAAAACAGAATCAGATTTTGAGCCAGGTCATGTTTGAGTGTGGGACTCCGGAATAATTTGGGCTACCTAGGGTTCTTAACCTGCACCTAAACCTAGGTACACTGGCGTTTTCACATTTCGCCCCCATCGAAATTCGGGCGCCGTGGCCGGGACTCCGTTACTAAATATACGACAACTGCTAAGGAACCGTAGTCTAGTGATTGTTAACGTTTCGATCGTTACTGACAGGTGAGACGGAAGGTTCACCTCACAATAATACCAGCATGCACCCGAGATCGTCTAAATGAGCAGCATTTTCACAATCGTCCAAAACTTTTTTTATCTCCAGAAATGCAAGCGTATGACATTTTTTGGCACAAACAATATACTGGCCTAGAAGTAACGTTAGCAGTGAGCAGCTTGGCCGGCCAACCATCAAGGATAGAAAGCATTCGGATCGTGATAGAAGTACTTACAAAAGTTTAGCTATATCAACCTTACCTTGCTTTACAATTGCTCTCACAATTGCGCGGCCAGGCAAAGGGAACTCAAGCAGCAGATGAAGCTTAAGCGACACGTTTAACCAGCCATGTTGATTGAGAGAAATTTCACTAACAGTCAACATAGACAAACGTCCCCCTTTAAGATACATGACAGCGTGCGAACGAGCAACGGTCTAATAAGTAGCGTAAAGGTTTCGATCGTAACAGAGCTGAGACGTAAAAGCTTGGCCTCGCACTCATACTAGCCCGCATCCGACGCATGTAATTAAACAGCAGTTCATAAGTCATCCAACAGTTTCGTTATTGCAAGAAACGAACAGGTATTGCTTGATAGAAATGCGTGGGAAAATTCAGCAGCGCCGCCTGCCAACCAACGAGTGCAACAAGCACTGCGATCGCAACACAGATGCCCACAAATATTTAGTTATTTCAACCGTACATGGCTTTACAATCGCTCTCAATATGGCGGCTGCGCAAAAGAAACTCTAAAAGCAAACGAAGCTCATGACACACGGCCAATCAGTGATGGTGGGCGCATGACACAAATTTAGCAGTCAAGGATTGACAAACGTTTTCTGTTGCTAATACTAAACAGTACGACCATGTGCGAGCGATCTATACTCTATGTAGCGTAGATATTTCGATCGTTACAGGAATCTGAAGCCTAAGCTTGATCTGATTATCATCATAATAGAACGCATCCGATAACATGCATGTAGGCAGCGGCCCAACAAGTTGCCCAAAAGTTTCGTTATTTCGAAAAAGGGACATGGCACTGTTTGGGAAGAATCATCATCATCATCAGCCTAGTTACGCCCACTGCAGGGCAAAGGCCTCTCCCATACTTCTCCAACTACCCCGGTCATGTACTAATTGTGGCCATGTTGTCCCTGCAAACGTCTTAATTTCATCCGCCCACCTAACTTTCTGCCGCCCCCTGCTACGCTTCCCTTCCCCTGGAATCCAGTTCGTAACCCTTAATGACCATCGGTTATCTTCCCTCCTCATTACATGTCCTGCCCATGCCCATTTCCAGGTCTTGATTTCAACTAAGATGTCGTTTACCCGCGTTTGTTGCCTCACCCAATCTGCTCTTTTCTTATCCCTTAACGTTACACCCATCATTCTTCTTTCCATAGCTCGTTGCGTCGTCCTCAATTTCAGCAGAACCCTTTTCGTAAGCCTCCAGGTTTCTGCCCCATATGTGAGTACTGGTAACACACAGCTGTTATACACTTTCCTTTTGAGGGATAGTGGCAATCTGCTGTTCATGATTTGAGAATGCCTGCCAAACGCACCCCAGCCCATTCTAATTCTTCTGGTTATTTCAGTCTCATGATCCGGATCCGTGGTCACTACCTGCCCTAAGTAGATGTATTCCCTTACCACTTCCAGTGCTTCGCTACCTATCGTAAACTGCTGTTCTCTTCCGAGACTGTTAAACAATACTTTAGTTTTCTGCAGATTAATTTTCAGACCCACCCTTCTGCTTTGCCTCTCCAGGTCAGTGAGCATGCATTGCAATTTGTCTCCTGAGTTACTAAGCAAGGCAATATCATCAGCGAATCGCAAGTTGCTAAGGTATTCTCCATCAACTTTTATCCCCAATTCTTCCCACTCCAGGCCTCTGAATACCTCCTGTAAAGATGCTGTGAATAGCCTTGGAGATATCGTATCTCCCTGTCTGACGCCTTTTTTTATAGGGACTTTGTTGCTTTCTTTGTGGAGGACTACGGTGGCTGTGGAGCCGCTATAGATATCTTCCAGTATCTTTACATATGGCTCATCTACACCCTGATTCCGTAATGCCTCCATGACTGCTGAGGTTTCGACTGAATCAAACGCTTTCTCGTAATCAATGAAAGCTATATATAAGGGTTGGTTATATTCTGCACATTTCTCTATCACTTGATTGACAGTGTGAATATGGTCTATTGTTGAGTAGCCTTTACGGAATCCTGCCTGGTCCTTTGGTTGACAGAAGTCTAAGGTGTTCCTGATTCTATTTGCGATTACCTTAGTAAATACTTTGTAGGCAATGGACAATAAGCTGATCGATCTATAATTTTTCAAGTCTTTCGCGTCCCCTTTCTTATGGATTAGGATTATGTTAGCGTTCTTCCAAGATTCCGGTACGCTCGAAGTTATGAGGCATTGCGTATACAGGGTGGCCAGTTTCTCTAGAACAGTCTGACCACCATCCTTCAACAAATCGGCTGTTATCTTATCCTCCCCAGCTGCCTTCCCCCTTTGCATAGCTCCTAAGGCTTTCTTTACTTCTTCTGGCGTTACCTGTGGGGTTTCGAATTCCTCTTTTTTTTTGTTTCTCAAGTTGCTTTTTTTTTTCCTCTTCTAGTCCGACATACACTGCTGTTTTGCCGCTGTTGCCACTGCTTGTAGGGCCTCAGGCCTCGTCAAGCTGCTCAATGAGCAGCTTTTTGTCTGGGGTCCATTTTTCCTTTCCTTGAGGAAAATAAAACTGATTCTGATTCTGATTCTGATTCTGATTCTAGGCTATTCTCTCTTCCACTATCGTCGTGGGTGCCAATGGTACTGTATAAATCTCTATAGAACTCCTCAGCCACTTGAACTATCTCATCCATATTAGTAACGATATTGCCGGCTTTGTCTCTTAACGCACACATCTGATTCTTGCCTATTCCGAGTTTCTTCTTCGCTGTTTTTAGGCTTCCTCCGTTCCTGAGAGCCTGTTCAATTCTATCCATATTATAGTTTCTGATGTCCGCTGTCTTACGCTTGTTGATTAACTTAGAAAGTTCTGCCAGTTCTATTCTAGCTGTAGGGTTAGAGGCTTTCATACATTGGCGTTTCTTGATCAGATCTTTCGTCTCCTGCGATAGCTTACTGGTGTCCTGTATAACGGCGTTACCACCGACTTCTATTGCGCACTCCTTAATGATGCCCATGAGATTGTCGTTCATTGCTGCAACACTAAGGTCCTCTTCCTGAGTTAAAGCCGAGTACCTGTTCTGTAGCTTGATCCGGAATTCCTCTAGTTTTCCTCTTACCGCTAACTCATTGATTGGCTTCTTGTGTACCAGTTTCTTCCGTTCCCTCCTCAAGTCTAGGCTAATTCGAGTTCTTACCATTCTATGGTCACTGCAGCGTACCTTGCCGAGCACGTCTACATCTTGTATGATGCCAGGGTTCGCACAGAGGATGAAGTCGATTTCATTTCTAGTCTCACCATTCGGGCTCCTCCACGTCCACTTTCGACTAACCCGTTTGCGGAAAAAGGTGTTCATTATCCGCATATTATTCTGTTCTGCAAACTCTACTAATAATTCTCCTCTGCTATTCCTAGAGCCTATGCCATATTCCGCCACTGACTTGTCTCCAGCATGCTTCTTGCCTACCTTGGCATTGAAGTCGCCCATCAGTATAGTGTATTTTGTTTTGACTTTACCCATCGCCGATTCCACGTCTTCATAAAAGCTTTCGACTTCCTGGTCATCATGACTGCATGTAGGGGCATAGACTTGTACCACCTTCAATTTGTACCTCTTATCAAGTTTCACAACAAGACCTGCCACCCTCTCGTTAATGCTATAGAATTCCTGTATGTTACCAGCTATTTCCTTATTAATCAGGAATCCGACTCCTAGTTCTCGTCTCTCTGCTAAGCCCCGGTAACAGAGTACATGCTCGCTTTTTAGCACTGTATTCGCTTCTTTTGTCCTTCTAACCTCACTGAGCCCTATTATATCCCATTTACTAGCCTGTAATTCCTCCAATAACACTGCTAGACTCGCCTCACTAGATAGCGTTCTAACGTTAAACGTTGCCAGGTTCAGATTCCAATGGCGGCATACCAGCCGTAAAGACAAGCGTGGTAAATTTCAGCAGTGTGGTCAGCCAAAAAAAAAAACCCATCACATACTCAGGATCGTGATACTGATGTCCACATTTTCATTCTACGTCACAATTTCACGTACAAACGTGCGTGCTTATTCCTTCATTAGAAAAACAGCGACAAGCTGTTCCATCGCGCTTTTAAACCACGATTTCCACTTACTGTATATAGGCCCTCTCCGCTTTGTAAAACTCCACATGACATTCAGAGTCCATTCAGAGTACTGAAATAAATAAATGAAGGAAATTGAAGTGTACCATCCTTACGCAGTTTTTACGATTGCTGTCGCGATGGTTACGCAAACAAACCGCCAATGGCAGATGAAGCTTAACTAACACAGTTATTCACTACGAGGGCATGACAGAGTCAACTATGACAAACATTCATAATGAAAAAAATGCGACCACGTGCGAAAGAACTAATCGGCCCGCACGTTTCCTCGTTACAGAGCTGAGACACGAAGGTGAACTCAACAACGTACTACAATGCATTCATTAACGAGTAAATAAGCAGATGTCTAACAAGTCACCCGAAGTTTTCGTGATTACCATAGGCGCGCGACACTGTTAGCCAAAAACAATACCACCCTTAAATACACGCGTGCTCAAATTCAGCAGCGCGACGGCCATAACGGGCAGCAAACTTTCAGATTGCGATACAAACGCCAACGAAAGATGTCTTATTGCGATCGTGCGCCGTTTTACGATTCCTTTGGCAATCACGGTTACGCAAACAAGACGCCAACAGCGCACGCACAGAAGTTTAAACGACACGGTTATCACTACGAGCCTGTGAAAGAAATAGTCAACTCAGAAAAGGTTTCACTGTTACGTACTAAAATATAGGACCACAGGCGAACGAGCAATAAAGTTGGCGGGAACGTTTCATTCGTTACAGGCAATTAAAGAGCAAACTTCACTGAATGTCACCACCATACTTGCATCCGATCACGCCTACGTAAGCAGAAGTCTAACAAGTTGCCCAAAAGTTTCGTTTTTTTAGAAACGTGCATGACACCGTTTGGCAAGAGTAATACAGTAGCCCTAAAGGCAGGCCTGTTAAAATTCAGCAGCGTGGCCACCAATAATGTGCAGCAAGTGCCCCGACCGTGATAGCAAATGCCTAAAAAATTTAAGCTATTTCAAACTTACAGAGTTGTACGATTTCTCTCGAAATCGCGGTTCTGCAAAGAAAAAGCAAACGAAGCTCAAGCATGGTTATAACGAACAGTGCTTGTCGAGAGTAGTTATTAGTACTAATATAATTTTGTTATTATTCACCACTATTCAGGAAATACACAACGGTAACTCTCGCAGACGCACCCTGTGTGTTCCATGGCAGTTAAAGGTTCGAAAGTTTTGCATTAAGAAATTTCTTTTTGGCGTGCCTCAGTTCTGTGCAGAAACAATATAGGATAGAGTACGCTAGGAGGCTTGCAGAAAAACAGTACGATGCGAACAAACGCAGCACGACGAATGGTAAATAACCGATTGATATTATTTTCACCGCAAACCATGGGGATGTATTATGCCTGTCATTCGATTACGCACAGACGCGATGACACTTTAGTCTAAAAATATTGCAGGGCTGCTTATAGAAAAACGAGAACTTCATGAACTGTCATTTACCTCTTGATAGACGTAAGACGTACAAGTGCCGGGTGATGGAGCTAGAAAGCGCACGACAATTCACCTAGAATTGACAAATATTCAAGCTGGAACTCGTGAGTACATGGCATGACCGCAACATTCAGAGAAAACGTGCACACTGATCGCGGGGCGCACCAGCCGTCAGCTATTCTGAGCCTACAGAGAAGGGCGAAGACATTCAATAAAACAGCAATGTTAAGTCATGTGACCATTTACGCACAAATCAGCGCAAAGCGTGCATGCAACACACAGTGGCGGCTCAACTGGGCAAAGGCAGTCACTGCTCACTTCTACGGCAGTGGTTGTAGCCGTTGAGGAGGTTGCAGTACTCGGCTTTCTCACATTTTAGGAGAGCATAGGAACGTGGAACACGATTGATTCGGTTAGGCATTGAGGTAGGTGGTAATATGCGGTTATGCGCAGCTTTTCATGCGCTCTGCCTATCGCTTTCTCACGTTTCGTCCCGATATGCTTGTGCACTTTCGGTCGTTCATTGCAGCTTCTTCATTTATCGTCTGCATTGAAATTTTGATCCTGAGGGAAGCAGCCTCATGTTCTTGGATGACATGCCTTTTCGGATGAGCGTGCGCTGAAGGCAGCCGTAGCAGAGACTTCATATTCCGCGATATGATCACGTATTAGGTCGTGGATTGTGTTTGTTGGTCCAAATATGTCCGGTAAGGGAGATCCCGTTGAAACAACCTTCGGATATCGATTTGGGATTGGTTCAGATCTTAGAAGTTCAATCGTGTGGATATCCGAAGGATGTCTTAAGTAGAACATCCCCAATTGAATGTCCTCATATTATCTATTGGACGTCGTAACCAGGATTTGGACGTTCGGATCTAATCGGCATGTGCAGAAAATAATTGTGGCCTTCGAGTGAAGTCTTCAAAATTTCCGGTTGCCAAAAGGAATCCGCCCCCTGATTTCATGTCATCCAATATAAAAAACAAGCAGGAACAATTACATTTTGTTGTCTCGAAATTCGTAACTGAGGCACTATGACCACGCTATAAAGAATCCATGACGGCTAGTGGTGATCTTTTGAAGCTCCGCTATCAAAAGCAACACGAGAAACTGCATACCTTAGTATCATTTGGAGACGTCCCAGTGACCGACTCCACAACGAACGATGAACACCACACGTGATGTTGATTCCAACGATGACGTGATGGAACTCATAGAAGCTGATCTATTAGAAGGCTGGAATGAGCAAAATGTAATCAGGGTTACGAGAATTCTGGTAGTGCGCAAAGAGAAAGAGATCAAAACAAAGCATCGAATCCTTACCTTTTGTTCAAGTGTGCTCTCTGAGGGTATTGAGACAGGCTACATGAAGATTCGGGTCAGACCATGTGCCGGGGCCGCTAAACTTGTGGTAAATACAGTGTTCACGAGCACTCCTCTGGATCCTGGAAAAGCTTTCTCCATTGTGTTAACTATGATGGGGAGCACGCCGCGTACTCGGGGCCATGCCCATCACAAAAAAAGGACTGTCACAAATAAAGGAAAATAAAATATCTAATTCAAGGTAGAACTAAGGTGGCTGTTCCACGTGCCGAAGTCAGTTTTGGCGAAGTGGCACGTAAGGGGGCAGCCCACCAACGGCCTCCGACGGCTGTGCAGCCCGCACACAATGAGCCGGAGCTGACGCCATTCTTCTGCTTGGCAGCTGCAGCTAGCGCTGCTCCATTTCTCTAGAAGAAGGGGCCATCGATTTCAGCGTTGGTGACTTCCAGGGTCTCGTTCCAGAGGGGATGGACGCAACAGCCATTGAGACGGTGCGCTTAGCCGACAGAATGGGACAAATCTCTCGACCGCTCCGAAAAAGATGAAGCTCGCATCACGGCGCCCAGAAAGGGCTCAGTAAGCTTACTCGTTTTTCGTAACCACAGCATAAAAGCCATATTCAACATCCATACACAAATATTACACTGGAACGTCAGCGGTCTCCTCCTCAACCTCAATGACGTCAAAGAATTATATAAGTATAATCTAAAGGTGCTGTGTGTACAAGATACACATTTAAAGCCCGCGCAAAACAATGTTTCTCGGGCAATACGCCATTTTTCAAAACGATCGAGACAACATTATCGCGTCGTCCCGTGGTGTAGCAATACTTGCAGACAAATGTGTATGTTATCTATGTGTGGCCCTTTAGACGGCCCTTGAGGCAGTGTCAATTGCATTCAGTATTTTTTTTCTTAATAACTTGGTCGCGATATGATTGCTCACGCTATGTTCCATTTAAATACCGCCGAAACACAACATTGGAAAAGCAAACATTTATAAGCTCATTCATTAGCTTCCCGAGCCTTACATAGTCGTGGGCGATTTTAACGCTTACAACACGATGTAGGGAGGCTCGCGATGTGGCGAATGTCGTCGACTCATTGAAAACTCTATGGTAAACTCCGGTGCGTGCCTCTCGAATAAAAAGGAAGCCACATATTACAATCTTCATCACAATTCATATTCGTCAATGGACTTGCCTATTAGGTCTGGTTTCCTTTGTTCCAACTTAGAATGAAATGTAATAAAAATACATTCGGCAGTGACCATGGTCACTTTCAAGGAACTCTAAACTTAGTAGCCAAACATGATTCGCCTCCGCATGTTCCTAGGTGGTAACTAGCCTCCGGCGAATGAAAACTTTTTAAAGAATCAGCTTTTTCATCAGAATGGTTTATCACCGAATTTAGCATAGATGGCGCAGTGACGTATTTTACCGCCTTTAATATCCACGCAGCACCAAAATACGTTCCAAAAACAAGTGGCAGGTCGTTCAAAAGACAAGTGCCTTGGCGGAATTAAGATTGCAAACAGGCCCGCAATAAACAAAATAAAGCATGGGGCATACTCCGTCGATCGCCAAGAGCTGAAAACCTGATCGACTTGAAAATGATTAAATCAAAAGGAACGCGGACGCCACCGCAAGCAAGAAGGGCAAGCTGGGATAGGGTCCTTTCAGGCATTAATTCGTATACCCAGGGGGCAAATGAATGGAACGGGTTACGAATTTTTAAGGGGCAGCAAAGCGATCCGTTAACCCTGGTAAAAGACAAAGGGAACACCCTAGAAGACCAAGTTGATGCGCTTGGGGAATACGTCGACCGTCGCTCTAGTTCTGCTAACTATCCCAAATAAAGTCTTAATTACAAAGAAATAGAAGAACATAAGCAACTCGACCGCTGAAGCATACAAAACGAACCTTACAATCAGCCCTTCGACATCACCGAACTAAAGCTCCGCAAAAGCTCCGCGCCTGGAGGTGACACGAACTTGCACATGTTTAAGTAATTGCAAACTGACACGCAAATGACGCTGCTCCTACTTTTTAACAGCATTTTTGCCGCAGGATACCTTCCAACTAGACAGAAGGAACCTATCGTTGTCCCAATTTTGAAGCAGCGCAAGGACGCATCCTCGGTGTCAAGTATTCACGCAATGGCAATGACCTGCTGCCTATGCAAGCTGTTCGAAAATATCATTAATATCTGTTGCACTTTCTCGGACAGACTTAGTTACTCGACCCACATCATTGTGCTTTAAGGAAGGGCCGTCACGAACGGACCAGCTCGTACGCGTCAAGGCTAATATTCGCGACGCATTTGCGCATCAACAGAGCTCTTTGTAGGTTTTCCTTGACATGGAAAAAGCATACGACACCACGTGGCGCTACAGAATTGTGCGGCATATGTCAGAAATGAGAACCCGAGGAAAAAAGTTAAACGTTACTGAAAGTTACTTAACAAACGCGACATTCCGTGTTGGAACTGGTAATGCTTTCTCGAGGTATTTTATCCAAGAAACTTGTGTGCCGCAGGGTGGCGTAATTAGTTTTGCTCTTTTTATTAGAAAGATAAACACTTTGCGTTCATCTATTCCCCAGTGTTTACTCTGCATATTTAGATGATGTGCAAATTGAATTTAAGTCGTCTAACCTCGGAGTCCGCCAACGACACGTCCAGCTTTGCCTAAACAAAGCATCCAAATTGGCTAACAAAAATGGGTTTAAGTTAAATCTCCAGAAAAGCTCTTGTGTCCTCTGTGTAAAACACAGAGGCCTCGTGCCGGAGTCCACAGTCGAACTCCCCGGACAGCGCTTACCTCTGAATAGGGAGCACAAATTTTCTGGTGTGACATCTGATGCTAAATTATCCTTCCTTCACCACATTAGGTACCTCGAAGGTAAATGCCTATAAACAATGAACATTTCTATATACAGTCACCCAGAACATGGGACAGTGACAGAAAGTGCTCACTGAACCGGTAGAAGAGCCTAGTACAGTCACTCTTAGATTACGGCGCCGTGATGTCGCACTCTGCCGCACCAACCACATTCAAGATGCTGCATGCGATTCATCATTTAGGCATCCGATTGACCACAGGCGCCTTCAGAACACGTTCTGTACATAGTTATTACGGAATCGAATGAATGGTTTCTGAATTTGCAGAGGTGATACTCCAGCTTTGCTTATATTCAGAAATGCATTCGAACCCAACACCTTTGCTATACGACCATAGACAAGACGAGATTTGCCAAACTGTTTTGTAATCGACTTACAGCAAGAGAGCCCTTCTCACTGCGTGTCAGAAAGGTAAGTAATGAAATGGGTGTCCCATTGCCCCAGCATCGTCTAACGGCACCAGCAAAGCTACCTTCAAGGCAGTGGCAGTTGGTAGAATGCGACACATCGTTCATCGAGGTCACGAAACGCGCTCCACAGACACACATCCACCACATTCACATACGCTTTTGAGAACTTCAGTCAAAGTATTCTAGCCCCCAATTTTACACGGATGCATCAAAGCCAAATGCTGGCGCATCTTTCGCCCCTCTCAGTCCCTCTTTTTTTGAGTGTGCAGAACGTATTTTTACATCAGAAACCTATGCAATACTATCTGCGGTAAAACGCATCACAGAATTTAAAATACTAAAGGCAATAATATTCATCGACTCATTAACTGTTTT
Organism: Dermacentor variabilis; assembly: GCF_050947875.1. NCBI lineage: Eukaryota > Metazoa > Arthropoda > Arachnida > Ixodida > Ixodidae > Dermacentor > Dermacentor variabilis. Next base: position 102,215,372 of record NC_134578.1, on the reverse strand, counting down.
AAAAGCTTGCGGTCTTTAAGGAAGCGCAAGAATCCAGTTTTTTTCAGCGTTATTCACTACTTAGCCCGATACATTCATCTTATCAACACGTCATAGTATGCTGAGTTCCTGTATATCGAGAAATAGAGCTTATCGAGAAATAATGCATACCGACGAAATGGCTACATCAGTAAACACGAAACAATGTAATTCCTCCCTATCTGTCTCTGTCATGGACTTAAAGCCCTTTTTTGGCAGGAAGCTGAAGGCCCTTTGGCAACGCACGTGGGTCATTGAAACACAAAATAAACTTGGTGTCGTTGAGCCAAACGTTGGAAACTTGCCACCATTAACGAAAACAAGACAAACTGAGGTTATTTTCTGCCGACTCAGGATAGGGCACACCTATTGTATACCTATAACTTGCTGCAGACAAGCAATTAACCTCCAACTTGTGATAGATGTGATAAGAGGCTGACCGCCCTCCACGTCCTCCCGCAGTGTGAGGAAGCCAAAGCTGAAACGAAGAAAAGCAATTTCCTCTAACCTACAGATGCCCCATTCCCTTTCGTCCGGTATTGTTTCTTGGAGCAGAACCCAAATTTTGATCATAAATAAGCTTAATTTTTTTAGAACATGCCGATTTACTGTGCGTTACCAGCCCACAATATTGGCAGCAGATGATTTCACGAGAGGCTGACGCTGCGCTAGAAGTGACCTGTATGGCACATGCCTCTCTGCCCTTGGGCTTAAGGGCCTAGGTGAGGTAGTGGGGCGAAATATAGAGACATATTTTCGTGCATAACCTCTTCGTAGTGTGTCGTTTCTGCATGGCATATGTCCTTCATCATTGTATAGTTTTAATACGAATACATTTACGCACTTTTCAGATAAAATTTTAGGCCTCTATAAAGCCGTGTTTCATACACGATTATTAATATTCATTTACCAATGGCAGTATATTCCCGTAGCTTTGGCACCCTTTCGCCACTCCTGACCCTTGCACCGATAATCTACAATGATCATCGTCAGTGCCCGCTCAGTTCCTTTTGCTTCTTTGCGTTAGCCACTGCGTATTATCAAATCAAATCAAATCTTTATTTCCACCATGTACATATAGCTTTGTTTCCTGAGGCGTTGCATGTATTTTCTTCTTTTGTCCCCTCGTAAATTTCTACTGTTTTCGAGGAAGCCAGGGCTCTCTTATGAAAAAATTTTGCAAGATTTCCGACAGAATTTTCAAGACACTGGATTCTAGACTGGGGCCTGTGTTCACGAGCTTCTAAGTGCGAAACACGATTGGCCATCGGCGCGTTGGTTAGTTTCTTTTCACGCTGATCGCTATTTAGATTATCCAACGCTAGAACGCAGGGAAATTAGCAAAGAAATTATTTGGGAGAGTTATCGCCTACCGTCCTTTGGTTTGTGGGACAAAGGTTTATTATTACGTTACAATTCTGCCTCAGTAGATCTTCTTGGCTCCTTAATGCTGGAATTCGCGCCATTCGTTTACAATGCCGGGTTTAATGTGAACAGTGCAGAAAGTGCTTCGAGTGAGCCGTCCAGCAACAGTGATACATACACACAGCGTAAGCAATGGAAATATACGTGGTCGCTTGCCCACAAATTATAGTTTCTGTGTCTAACTAGGTTTTTCACAATGCACCCGATAAAAGCATAGAGTGTGATAGTCTTATCCCAGCAGGTTTCATAATAAAAGATAATGAGTGAGTTAATTACATTCCCTGACAAGGCAATATAAAGGTTCACTCCCTTTTTTACATAGTTTATTCAGTACATTCAAACGTACTTCGCATATGGTCCTAAACGTTTGATTATAATATCGGCCGTTGTTATTCTATTGCCATAGTCATTGTTGCTGTGACATTACAATTATTTGCATGGCCAGCATTGTCTACGAAGAAGCACTCTCCCGTGTGACTTATGAAACTAACAATTTTAAACACACTAAGCTGTTAATTTCTTTCTATTAGTTTCCATTATATTTTTCTTTGCAATGTTTCTCAATTAGCATTTCTACTATTCAGGTGCTAAAGATGAGTGAGCTCACCAAATGTATGAAAATATCAAACCATAAAGAATTGCAGTAGTTCGCTGGGCGCCTGCGAACGCTCGGACGATTTAACGTTTTACGCATGCACCGTATCGCGTAACGGAGTCCGCCTGTCGTGGGGCTAAGGTACGTGTTTATGAGTCAATAAGGCATCGTGGCTACACGTCTCACTGTTCTTGCGACATGACAGTTTCGTGTAGACCTTAAACGTGACGTTCCATCTCTCAGGAATCTGATGCTTCTGAATTACAAGTAAAGTTCTTGACATACTAAATTAACTTTTTTTGCAGAATTTAGGGATTCTGCATCTAGTCTGGTTTAGTTTTTTTAAACAAGGCACCCAACTCCTGGTAACGTAAGTATATTAGATGAAGATGGTGCAGTTGGCATTCGATTTTGCGGGCACTCTCAAAAGGGAAGTCCACGTAGGAAGCACCATTTGCAAAAATATGAGCAACATTTCAAAGGATATGTCATTTCTGTTGTCAGTTGTCCCATTCACCTTCTCCTGCAGAAATGAAGCAAATGAGCTTTTCGATTGTATTGTAATGCGGAGTTGTTAAACGCTTCAAGAATATCTTTAAAACAGGTGGGCTTTTATTGCGTAATAGTGTTTGCATGAGAGGTGAGTGCTTCATAGGCCATTTCGAACATAAATGAAATAGAATATTTATTGTTTAAAAAAACAAGCGATTTATGTCACTCGTATTGTAAGATTTAGACATGTGGCTGGTCGTAATAAACGATTTCTTTTTCTTTCTTATTGCAGGTGCGCAATTATTTCTACAACGCGCATCCAAGCAACCGCACCCCAAGCCTTCATCAGACAAGTTACCTTAGTTAAATGCACCTTTTTTAAGCAAAATTACGTTTTTATTTAACAATAAACATTTGCTAAGAAACTACTCTAACGAATGAGTAATGTTCATCAGCGTACTTCATTAGGATGGGTGCTTATTTGATTGTTTATTTTGTAACTGGCTGCCAAAAAAATAATATACCGCTGCTTTTTGTTGTTGTTATTGTTGTTAACTAAACAGATTATTTTTAAAAATCATTTGCGGTCCAAACCAGAATTATGGTCATTCAGAGAGATATCTAAAAGAGGTGGGCATCATTGCCTGTACAACAGGATTATATGCATACTTCGTTTATTACCAAAAGATTAGTAACAACTTCTTGCATTATTTACAATTCAATTTAATTATGCGGTTTTACGTGCCAAAACCACTTTCTGATTATGAGGCCCGCCTGAGTGGGGGATTCCCGAAATTTCGACCACCTGGGGTTCTTTAACGTGTACGTAAATCCAGGTACACGGGTGTTTTCGTATTTCGCCAACAACGCGACCGCCGTGACGGGGATTCCATCCCGCGTCCTCGTGCTCAGCAGCCAAACACCATATCCACTAAGCAACCACGGCGGGTGAGGAATATTTACCTTACAGTACATATTGAACTCTACGAATTCTAGACAGTGGGTTAGCAACCCGTATCGATTTGGAACAAGTGTTCAAGTTGACATAAGTTTCCACATATACATTGCCATAGCCTGCGACGAAATATAAGCGTGCTCGAGTTACTCTTGAGCTTCAATGCATAAAACGGGGGGTGGGCAAATAAGAAATCAAGAAGAAAAAGTTTGCATTTTTAACCATAGTTTCAAGGTACGTAGGTCGAAACCCGCGCAATCATAAGTAGCTCCAAAGGAATATGCATTGCTAGATTGCAATACCAGGTGTAACGGTATGAATTAAATGCCAATTAGGAAATTTTGACTAATTATTCAATTATGTATTTCACTTTCTTGCGTAGGTAATGTCTGCTACTTAGTGTAATTGTGCTCAAAGGATACAATCACGCTATCTGAACAGGCGATTCTTTAAAATTCTGTTTGGCCTAAAAAGAACCCCTATTTAGTTTTCTGGAGTTTTCTGCTCACCAGCCGTTACATCCATTTCATGCACTTATGGTTACATTGCAGTAGTAACCTGAGAACAGACAGAAGGAAATTTACTTTTCCATTTATTGGCTACCCTACGCATGGCGAGGCGAATTTTTGGCGAACACAGCAAGTTTCCCAGAGAACCTAGTTAAAGAAAACACCGTAAACAGCATGAGAAAGTTCTAATGTCCAGCAAGCCATAAATTTGGCAAATTTCAGCCTCAGTTTTGTTCGTGATGGGAAATAGTTGTGCATATGAAAGAAATCGCGCAAATCCAACCGAGGTATTGGAGTCATTGCGAAGCCAAGCTTAGATAAAGCGGTTTAAACGGCTTTACAAGTAATTACGATGCGTAATAGTTTGTTTGCTTTGATCTGACGCAACCTATATACTAATGGACTCTCTTATTTTTGTCCAATAAAAAGGTCACAACGTTATTTTCATGCAATTCTTTCACAATCATTCACAAGCAGTGTGAAAATGAAAACTCCAAATCAAGTGCATGCATAGTGTGACACGTATACGAAGTGACGTCAAAGGCAAGAATGCGATGTCTGACACTTGTTAAGAAGAAAAAAAATTAAATTATGGAGTTTTACGTGCCAAAACCACGTTCTGATCATGAGGCACGCCGTAGTGGAGGACTCCGGAAATTTTGACCACCTGGGGTTCTTTAACGTGCACCTAAATCTAAGTACACGGGTGTTTTCGCATTTCGTCCCCATCGAAATGCGGCCGCCGTGGCCGGGATTCGATCCCGCGACCTCGTGCTCAGCAGCCCAACACCATAGCCACTGAGCAACCACGGCGGGTACTTGTTAACAAGAAAATGGTAATGACTGGTGTATGCATACAAATACACGACGCTTACCAAGCGACACTTAGGATTAGCGTACCTGTTGTGTTAGAGCGGAACATACAAATTTTGTAGATTAGCCATTAACGGACACAACGCCAGTACGACATACCGAATGATTCAATCGAAAAAAAAAGATATTGTAACACAAAGAATCGCTCAAATATATATCACCATTCCAAAAGTAGGTTGGTGTCGTTACATAAACTTCGGACCCAGCGATATGTGTCCAAGTTTAAGTAAGGATCACCGCGGGACATGCATCTCGCGATGGACGCCTTTCTCAAGGATTCGCCAACAACGCGCACATCCCCAGTAGCACCTACAGAATTACTATAATAAAAATGTTAAGTGAATCAAAGAAGCTGTTAAACATAATTTACCATTCCATAAACAGATCTCTGTGCTTTAGAAATGCTTGGGAGCTAACACTAAATTTTCACGTTTTATTTGGACAAAACGAGATCCCATGTGTAATAGGCAAACTAGGGTTATATAACGACTGCTGCAATGCTTTTATGAAACTTTTTCATGCGGATTTGCAAATATGTCAGTCGTGGTAGTAGTCGAACCAACAAGTAGCGATGCCAGACCTCGAAAGTAGGCAAGGAATGGTTCACTTTCACAGAACTCGATTATCACAATAACCAAGCTGCGGTATCAACGGTGATTTTTCCCTGAACGAACCATTCCTTCATAAGGATTTAAGCACAACTCACCTGCCATTCTCAGTCTTCCTGCGCTTCTAGTTGTTGAGTTTTTCGCACATGCCTTGCATTCGTCTAGCGTCCTCGTTAGCCTAGATAGCAGAGCGTGCATTTATCGAGAAATATTGGTCCGCTCGTTGATATGAATCCCCGCGATGTACAAAATTTATTTTTCAACAGAGAAGCTTTGTTTCTGAGAGGCCGGCACAGGATATTGTTTTGCAGGTGCATAAAATCCAAGAATTTCTTTATTTCTTTATTGAATGTCGTTTAGCTGTATGCTACTCTTAAGTAGATTCCAATTATTTTCTTCTTTGTAACTTTCTACAGCTTGTGGCCCTTTTGTAGAAATTATTCGCAGTTTACTTACAGTATTTTCCTTCCCTCCAGCATGGTACAAGGGTGCGCTATTCATAATTCCCCTGAATGCCTTTTACAGAATTCGATAACTGACAAGGCAGCATTATGTGATGCTCAATTACTTGTACTTAACAGGCTCAAATTATTTGACAAGCGTTACTGTTCCAGACATATTTATAAACAAAAGCATTTGCAGCATTTCTTGTTGAGGGCATCAAAAAAACTAACAAAACAAGAATCTATACACATGTACACAAAGACGAGCTATATACACGTTGTGGGCATTTCTTAGGCACTCCTTCATCGTCCGCATGTGATGATCAGAACATCAGGTTCTTCTTCTTCATCGCTTGTTGGGAATCATCTTGACATTGATCTGTGAATTGAGTATTTTCGGTATGCCACGTCTTCGGGTCGTATTAATGGTCATGCTATCTCCAGGCTTAGAGTGAGACCTGACACCGGCAAATTTTGCTTCCCCGGTCTAGTGGTGGTGAAAACGTATATTAAGTATGGAGCCTTAAAAAACAAATTAAGTTTGGGGTGGCTCGTGGTGGAGGGTGGTGACCGGCAGCCTGTGGCGTTAGGCGACCTGCTGCGCCCAGCTGATCAGCCGCATCTTGACAGCCTTATCAGAGCTGGAAACCGCGACCTTCTAAGTTTCTAAGTCGGTGAGTCTCCATTCGCAGGGCGGTTGACATTTTGGGCAAACGCATAGGATATGGTGGAAGTCAGCAATGGGAGTTCCGCAGAGGGTCCATGGGGTGGATTAGGGCTAAAGAAGCGGGTGCGTGGAGCTCCCTCCGCCTGACTAGCTCTAGCTTGGTGAGAGACTAGTGGGGTGGGGGTGTCACAGTTGTTCTTCGCGGTAGTCGGGAGGGATATTATTATATGCAAGGAGCCGATCCTTCGAGAACCCCAGTCTTGTTGCGCGCCCTGGTCAATTGACGGATGCTCGAGGAAGGTGATGGAAGCTTGATTGCCAAGATTACCCGCGCGTGCAGGCGCCCAAACTAAACAAATTGTTCTAGCAGGGGTGGTTGAATTGAGAAATTGATGGGCCACATTGTGTAGCAGGTCTTTGGCATAGTTTTGGATGGTCGTTTTTGAGACAGTGAAGACGAGTGTCGCAGTGGAGGCAGCGATAGCTAGAGCTGTGGCAGCTTCCTCCGCTTCCAGGGAGGATTGCGCGCGTACCCAGGAAGTATCCTTGTATTTGCCGAAGGAGGAGACAACACTGAGTGCGTATGCTGGGTACTCGCGGTACTATGCGGTTTCCACGTATACCGTATGAACGTTCTGGGCGTGTTGTTTGTGAAGTGCTCGCGCACGTGCTTAGCAGCGGGCGGGGCGGCGAGTAGGATATACATTTTTGGGTAGCGGATGGACAATGATGTGGCCTTTCATGGTGGCAAATATCGCTTCCGTGGCAAATATCGCTTCCGGGCTTTAGTCCTACCGTTGCTAGAACGTGGCTGCCCGTTGGTGTGGAAGAGAGTCTCTCAATTTGGGCGGTGTGGAGGTAGAGGGAGGAAAGTGAGTAGACCACCTGGGTGATTACAAAGGCTTGCACTAAGTGCCAGCGACCATGCTCGTGCATGCCCCTATGAAGGTTAGCAAGCCTACGGATCAGTAAGATGTTTTGGTGCCTGGTGTAGATGAGTTTGAGAAGGGTGTCGGTGTTAAGGTTGTTATTCTAGATGATCATCCCTAATATTTTCACTTGCCGGACCTCTGGTATAGGGCGCCCATCAATTAAAATATAAACGGCAGGTGTGGTAGAGTATGTGTGACGCAAAGGGGTGGCTGGAGAACGAAGAGCTCAACTTTTGCAGGGGAGCAAGCTAGGTTGATGTCCGCGCCATGCCGCAACTACTGCGCCGACCTCTGCTTCCACAGTGGCCTCCTTGTCACCGACACTCCCAGTGCTGGTACACAGGGTGATGTGTTCGGCATAGAAGGAGTGGGGGAGGTTGGGAATAATAGCTAGCTTTCGAGCTAGGGGGGAGAAATGGAGGTTAAAGTGTAGGGAAGAAAAAAACCGAGCCCTGCCGGTGCCGCGGCTGCCGAGGGGGAAAGTAGGTGATGTGAGGGAGCGAAGCAGGAGGAATGCAGTGCGATTTCCCAGGAAGGCGCCTATATATGTGGGAGTGCGGTTGCCTACATGTAGAGACGAGAGTGAGCCAATAATAGCCGGGTGCTATACGTTATCGGACGCTTTGGTGAGGTTGAGAGCGAGAACAGCTTTCTTGCGCTTCCGATGTTGGGGGTGAAGATCCTGCGATGGTTGGATCGAAACATCCTGTCTCAACAGCCTGCTGCGGATATCAAGCATGGTGTGGGGGGAAAAGTCGTGTCTTCACATATGTGTCTGTAGGCAGGCAAGCACGGCGCGTTCGAAGAGTTTGCCTAGGCAAAGGCGAGAGAAATTGGCCCGAGATTACTGAGACTTAGGGTTTAGCCTGCTCCGGGGATGAATCATATTTTAGCTTGAGTCCATTGGGTTGAGTGGGTGCCCTCTTTCCGGCGGCGGTTAAAGAGGTTTGTTACGCCGAGGACTGAGTGAGGATCGACATTTCACAGCATGTGGTTCGTGATGCGTTCAGCGCCTGCGCAGACGTGCTGTGGAGTTTGAGGACGGCAGCCAGCACTTCCCATGGGAAGATGCGTGTAGCTCGGTGTTCAATGGGCCGATGTAATCTGGGAGGGTGACTGTAACTACCAGGTGATGAGGCATCGTTATTTAGGATTATGCAAGAGAACGTCATCGGAGGCGTCCACCTGGTCAAGGATGCAGGTAACATTGCGATGTTGGTTTGGTTTAGTGCATTCCAGGCCAAGCAGGCATCGCAGCGAGGGACAGGTGTGCTTCACACCGATGTTTCCCTTCATGCGGTCACACATCTGTCCCCACTGCTGCCGGGCCACGTGATATGCATGTTGTTCAGTCTCTTTGACTGACTCCGCAATGCGCACTTTGATTGGGCGATTGTATTTCCCAACCAGCGCTTTTGCAGGCTCGAGTGGGCCTCCTACAAGTGTAGGAGACGGCGGTGTCTGCATCTGGCGTGTTGGGGACTGCGGAGGTGGCTGAATTGGTACCTTGGGTGAGTTGGCCGACCCAGTCGTCGAGATCGTGCAGCGTAGTTCGGAGGCGGCGGAAGCTATCCCAGTCTATGATCTGTTGCTGCTTGCGACGGGCAGGGGAGGTTGTGAGTAGTGGCATTGCTGTGCTAATAATGAAGTGATCACTGCCAAGGCATATTTTTGCGTTCGTCCACAGGCATGTAGGGATGTTCTTGGTCAGGGGTAGGATCCGATCTGGTGCTTATCTGCGCACTATTCCATATGCGCGTTGGGTGTTAGAGATCGCTGATCAAGGAGAAGGCTTCGTTGTGTATGAAGGTCCGGAGAGATTTACCCTGCCTGCAATTTTAACGCGACAGCGTTAAGGATCTCGTGTCGCAGAAAAGCCGGTGTCGGCGTCGTTGGCCGTGAGCGATAAATCCCAGCAGGCAGTTCATGAATAAAAAACAACTTGCAAGATGGGCTGGTTGGGAATCGAACCAGGGTCTCCGGAGTGTGAGACGGAGACGTTACCACTGAGCCACGAGTTCTTTTTTTTTCTTTATTGACCGATTTTCAGTACACAACTATTTACAAGAGGAAACAATCACCGAAACAAAAAACAAAATACAACATACATTTGCTGTTGGGCACGTATTCAACCAGTATCGTACTGGCTGAGTCTAATCAAAATTCGCGCAAATTAACCAACGGCTCTACTCTTGGGAGCCACTCAGGTGGTTCCTCTGTCGCCTTATGGAGAGCGACAAACCAGTGCATCTGTTCCCTGAAATACATTCGTGCAGGCCGCGCATCTTTATCAACATGGTATCCCGCCATTCTCGCGCGCCAAATACAGTGGAGGCCCAAGAGCATAATTAGGTCAAGAGGCACCCCGTTCTCGTTATCTATGCTTAAGTAACGAATGCCATACGCGTCTAGTGGAAATTCTTTCTTTAGTGTCCTCTGCAATACATCCCAGAAGAACACGCCTCCCCAACAGTTTAAAAAAACATGATCTATTGTCTCTGGCTGCTTGCAAATTAAACAGTGTGTTCCCCACGGTAAATACACTCCCTTTGCCTCCAAAAACTTCTTAACTGGTAATGTTCCCGTGTGTAATTTAAAGAAGAAGGTCTTTGTTCCTGGCGGGACCTGCATTTTCTTTACTCTTTTTAAAACATCGCTGCTTGGGCCTCCACCGTAGAAGGACCTGTACAGTGGCACTGGGAAAAGGACGTCGCACAAAGCACAATACAGTTTCTTTTTGTTCACAACGGAAAGGAAATCATTCGAGAAGCGCACTGAAAGAAATCGAACACTCGATACAACTTCTTTGTAAAAACCTCGAATCCCTCCCGAAAACTCTGCGGTTGAAACCACATACTCTGGTATTTGTGTACTCAGCCTTATTTGCTGAGCCACGACTTTGAAGCATCGAACTCGTGGCTCAGTTCGATGCTTCAAAGCGGTTTTGTACCGCTTTGAAGCATCGAACTGAGCCACGAGTTCGATGCTTCAAAGCGGTACAAAAGCGCCTCTAGTGAACGCGGTGTTGCCTTAGAAACGAGCTGTTTCTAAGGCTCAGGCGTGCGTCGCTTGCTCAGGCGCACATTTCGTTGTCGCGCCGAACGCTGCGTTGCTTGACGCTCACCGCGTCCGATGCGGGACGCGTAGTCGCTGCGCCGTAGCCCATTGTCTTACACCCCTTGGCGGGTCGACGGGAACGCTGTCGCGTTCCACTCTTGAAGGCGAAGCTTAAGCGTCCTCCATTTTTTTTTAGCACCAGGTGGTGTGGTTGGCATCAAAATCGCCAACCACCAGCAGTGGGTCTTTGCGGGAAGCCTGATGGGCTTTGCGTATAGCGACAGTGATTTGGGCTGCCGGCGTCTTGGGAGGGTTATAAAAGTTCAATACAAAGAGGTTTTCAATTTGGCGTTGTTTTTTGCGAGTAGCTCTACCAGGTGCCTGTCGAAAGTATCTACTTCGAGCGGGTGACAGGTGGCTGTGAATGAACTGTGGACGAGCATTGCCACGCGTGGTTTCAATAAGATGGGGAACGTTGCACCATAGGAAAATTTCGCGGACGCTTCCATTGTGATTGCGGCAGCGCCTATCGCCACGACTCCACTGGAGGCTAGAAGTGATGAAACCCCTAATCCGATCACAACGGCTGTGCATAGGTGCTGGTCCAGAAAAAGGCCACACACAGGCGTCCCGGCGCTAACCGAGGCTCTTTGAACCAAGATATTGCGGCCGCCTTCTCGACACCTACCCGACTGCAAAACCATCTCGCCCCCACAGAGAGGGCTGGATGTAGACCAATGGACTAACCCTATCCTGACGCGAGAGATGGGGAAGGCCGTGAGCTTACCTCCAGGCGAAGTAAGCGGGCTAATTTTCGCCTACGTCCGCAACAGAATCCTATTCTGGCAAGCACGCCAGATGAGCACACCACATTGAACCTGTACATCACACAACATTTTCGCCTGTGCGAGTGCCCTTATTTCGTTTCGGTGAACACAATGACGTATGACAGCTCGTGTAAAGGAATCCTGTGTGAATCCAGAAATGAATTCATGTGAAATTACGGATCATGTCCTTACACTGGGGCTACATCGTCCAGCAAGCAGGTATTATGCACCAATCGAACACGGTTCACGTCAATTTCGACCAACTCTGGGACCACTCCACTACGTTCGGTACTACGGCAGCAAATACCGGTGCCAAGTGCATCGTCCCCGCCTGCATGTCCCTCCTTCCAGTCGGGACATCACTTTGACTATGACCCTGCACAGGATCGCTTCATCTACGAGATGCAGGTATGCCGCGATATGCTTGACGAGTAGGTGACCGCACTAAAAGACAAAACACCGCGATCAATTCGCTCTACGATCTTGCTAACGTGCAGCATACCCCACTATTAACACGGAACACTCCAGTCTGTCAGGAGTTAACCGCCATCCTGCCGGCCAATGGGAGCATAAATTACACTCGCATATACGCATCCCTCCTCAGATCCAAACACGTGACGCGTAATGTGGGCAAACTTGTCGCCTGGTAATGGAACTTCAGGGGGTCCCGCCGCCAGCAGGGACCTCAGGTACATTACATCGATACGCCATGGCGATTTGCCTTCAGGAGCTTAAGTGCTTCAGGAGCCTCGCAGAATACAAAGAACGCGGCAATAGCTCGCTAATCATGGGGACGCCTGGTGTCCAACCACTTATAGCGCTTAGGCATTCTGAGGCCGCCGACATGACACATCAAATTTCAGAAGTAGTTGCACAATATAAACGCACCTTAATTGTGTTACAGCACAGCTCGCAAAGGTCCGTTCTTCCGGTGAGCGTCGGCGGCGGCGGCGTAACTGAGCGATCGGCACAAGAGCGACAGATGAAAGAGCGAACGCGGAGCCGCAGATGAAAGACGCGGGCCGCAAACAGCAGGCGCAAATAAGAGCAGCCCCTTCAATGACGTGCGCGCGGTAAACTAATTTGATGCGGACCTACCCGACGACTCGATGCGTACCCGTATTGAGGCTCAGCGGAACCGCTAGTTTTGTACTATTGTCTGCGTGCGTCAGCTCTCGCTCGCGCTTGTTATATATATATATATATACATATATAGTCGATTGGAAGTTCTCGCTGTAAACAGAGAAATGATGATGAAAAAGAGATTCACGCGTCTAACAACTACAAAAATACTATTGTTCTGGCGTTTCGGTGGCAAGGCCGTCATCACAGTGAACGGAACAACACAGTGCGTTTGTCTCCAAAGCGTCCGGAAGAGAAAATACGCATGGGAAGGACATGTGGCTCGAAATAAAGTGCTAGTGAAAAAAATGATCAAATAAGTAAAATAAACGTGTTTATATATATATATATATATATATATATATATATATATATATATATATATATATATATACATATATACTGGCGTAGCAGTTAGCACGAGCTTTGAAATGTCCCGAACACGTGGTGGACCGATCAGACTGAAATCACAGATCAGTGTCAAGATGAATCCCCGCAAGCGAAGAAGGCGAATAAGCCTATTTGATGATCATGTGCAGATGATGATACAAGGGCGGAGAACGCCTTGTGAGAGGCTTCGTACGACAGACATAGGCAAACTCTGCATCGCGACAGAGGTGGACAGTTGGAACGAGAATTTGTCGGACGCGATGATGAACGGAAGAAGTCTGCTCCAAAGCTGTGTATGGGCCTATGAAAAGAAAGTAAAACTTGTCGCACAAGGCAGGAGCCCGAAGTGGTTTCCGGAGTAGCACTTCAACGCCAAGGCAGAAGAACACTGCGTAATGAGATGCGTCATAGTGGTTTTTGCGCTCCTGGTCCCTTGGTTTAGTGTTGATGTGGACGAGCTGGCGACAATGGAGCAGGCAAGATATATAATTGTTATGACAGGGTGCAACGGAAGTCACAGTGACGGAGAAGGAAGAGAGGTCAAGAAAAGAAGAGGGCAAACGGCCATAGATGAGGTAAAATGGCGAGTAACCAGTGGTGCGTTGTACGGTGGTATCATACGCAAAAGTAACGAGGGGCGAAATTGCGTCCTAGTTTGTGTAGCCTCGTTACGTGTGCATGGCTATCATGCCGGAGAGCGTGCGAGGAAAGCGGTCAGTCAAGCCGTTTGTTTGAGGGTGGTAACTGGAGGTTGCCTTGCGGGTGGTGCCGGAAGATCTTAGCAATTGGTCTGCGACTTGTGACAGAAAGGCCTTTTCACGGTCACTCAGTATCACACAACGAGCACTGTGATGCAGGATAAACGAAGCCACTTCAAAAGTCACGCAAGCTGTTTCGGCTGAACGGATCAAGTGGTCGACGGCTGTCGCGATCCATCGATTACCGGTGAGAGTCGTGGAAAGAGGGCCAAGCAGGTAAATTACAACGACTGCGAATGGTGCCAACGGACACGGGACTAGTTCCAGCTGTTCGCTTTGAGCTAATGTTGGGAACTTTGGACGCTGACAAAGGGTGCAGGAAGCGACGTACCTCGATACACTAGCGGATAAGGCAGGCTAGTAGAAGCTACCTTCGATGAAGTTGTACGTTATCTGCAGACCAGCAGTCATGTCGTCATGATAGGCCTGAAGAACATGAGCGCGAAGCGGCAGAACATGCACCTAGCGTTGACGGTGAGGGTGATGGATATGACGGTACAGTACGCAGTTTCCGAGCTTGGATTGCGTGAGCTGTCGACAAAGGCGGGCGGTGGGTCTGCGCAAAGTTCTCTAAAAGTGGCCTATGATGCATCGACAGTAAGAGTCAGCAAGGTGGTGAGATATGAGTGATCCAGGGTCGTCTGAAGGGATGTGGTCGATAGCGGCTAAAGACAACACATGTGTGGAAGGACCGTCCGAATGTTTGTCTCGGGAACTAGTAGAGAATAAATTGCAAGGTGCCGTAGTAAGCGGGCAACGAGAATGCGCATCTCCTTCCTGGTGCTTTTTACCCCGCTTGTAGACAATAGTGAAATGGTATTCGTCCAGACGGATAATCCAGCGACCAAGCCATCCAGACAGTTTCTTGAGCCCGGAACGCCAAGATAAAGCATGGTGGGCCGTAACGGTGGTAAAAGAGGCGACCGTGAAGATAAGGTCGAAACTTCTGTACCAACCTAACGACAGCTAGGCATTCCTGCTCAGGGATGGTATAATTATGGTCATTTGTGAGTACCTGCCTTGTGAGCGCTACGAACATCTCACGTAAAGAGTTATCTCGCTGTAGCAGAATGTCACCGATACCATGACTACAAGCGTCCTATGAGTGTGAGTGTGGCCTGTTCGCAATGGTGAAGTACTGGTTCCTATGTGAGGGGATTTTCCAGTTGGGCAAACGCTTATTTGCATTTGAGAGACCACTCAAAGGGAACGAAAGAACCGAGGAATTCGTGGAGAGCTGCGTCTATTGAGCTATTCTCGTATGAAACGGAGAAAATAATAAGCGAGGCCAAGGAAACTGTGCAAATCTCTGGGCCATCCGGGGCAAGGTAAGTGAAGAACCACTGAATGCTTACAGAAACAGGATTAATACCGTCCTTGGTGAAAATCTGACCCAAGACCTTAATCGCGTAGCTGGCAAAATGACACTTTTTCGTGTTCAGCTGTAGGCTAGCATTGGCAAGTCACGTGAGAACTTCCTCAATACCTTGCAGTTGTTGAGAGAAGGTTCATGACAAAACAACATCGTAAAGGAAGTCTTCCACTGCAGGCCACGCAGAACAGTGTCATTAATGCGTTAGTATGTTGCGAGGGCACTGCAGAGGCTGAATGGCATTAAATTGAACTTGTGTAGCTCATCTGGTGTCAAAAACACTTTTTTTTCTTTATCGTTCTCATGCATAGGTAACTGCTAGTAGCCCTAACCGGGATCGAGGCCCGAGAAGCACTCGGAATCCAGCAGCGAATCCGAGGCATCGTCGATTCGCGGCATAGGGTATACATCCTTGCACGTGGTCTTGTTGACTACCCGGTAATGTTGAACTTGAACGATGGGACGTGACCACGCGTAATAGCGGAGGGGCGTATTATCTCCCGTTACAGCATCTCGCCGACGTTTTCTTCAATAACATTTCAGTGACGCAAGCCAACGTAGTGGCATTGGGAAAGAGATTTCTTTCGGATCTCTGGTTAGTAGCGCACACAAATGCGGAGCCATTGTGAAACGAGACCAGCTCTGATGGAAAGGTTATCCCTCTTTTGAGACAGCGATGGCTGTATGAGCATGTCAACACGGCCAATGACATACGACTGGATTGAAACGATGCGCTAATTACCAAGAGGTCGCTCGGTGTCTTCTGCAACAAGCAAGCGAAGTGGTGCGTCGTCTGTATGAAGCAAATAGGCGGTGTCGGTCATGTGCAGAGCATGTGGCCGGCAGCATATGGAAGTGGACACCGTAGAAAGAAAATTCTATGTTAATATCAGCTGTTGGGCACAAGAAATTTGCCCCTCGAATTGTACACAACGTCAAAAAAACGTATTTATTTTTATTATGAAATGAACGGGCAGTTTTTATCCTGAGTCAACCGTTTCAAATATTTAGGCGTCATCATAACATCAAATCGAAACTTGCATACACATATCGATAACATGTGCTCTAAAGCCGAAACTAAGTTGTGCTTTATTAGAAGAAAACTGAACCTTGCATCCACAAAAGCAAAACTGACTGCTCATCTCACTCTAGTACGCCCGACACTGGAATATGCGAGCGTCGTAGGGTATCGGCATCAGACCAACCAAGTTGATAAGATTGAGAAAGTTCAGAGAAGGGAGGCTAGGCTCATTTTATCTAGGTTCAAATTTACAGATTCAGGGACTGACATCCTCTCTGAGCTAAACCCATCTTCAATTTCAAACTGAAGAAAAGTCACCAGGCTAAAATTTGTTTACCTGTAGCGCAATAATCACTACTACCTAAGCAGCTCTTACTCGAAGAAGCATTCCTCGTGATGTGTGCGGCCTTCTCACAAACATCAGATTCTGCCCATGACGGCCCCAAATAACTCCTTTGCGTACTCTTTCTTTCCAAGAACAATAGCATAATGAAATGCCCTACCTCAGGTTCTCTTACAAACAGATAACCTGCTCAATTTCGAACACTGTCGATCCCGTTACTTATCCGAGTAGAAATTCTTGTCATTCTCTAGTTTTTCTTACCAAGTCTTTCGTGGAAGTTTCGATTTTCGCTGGTCTGAATCCGTACTCTTGCGACTATTGGTCGGTAAATATGTTCTATTTCCGGCCTGGATTCAGACGGCTTCTCGGCGATTGTGTTAGTGCGGTCGTTGGTCTCCAGTTAATTGAACTATGTTTGTATAGGTGTTGTACTTGTGGCTGTGTGCACTTGTTGAGTTGCAATTGTTTCCATCCACCCTGTAACAGTCTTATGGCTGACAGTATTCATCAATAAAAAATAATACATGCATCAATGTAGACACGAGCAGTGCACATGGCGGAAGGTCAGCAGCAGAAAGTAGTGTATGTCCATCATATTGAGCGGTAAATTTCCGTGGACGCGAGCGCAAACCATGGTGAACAATTGACAAACTAGCACCGCTGTATATTGATGCGTCCACGTGCACTCCTAAACAGAGCGTATATTATGCGGGCGGGCTGGAGCAGCTTCTTTCCTGTCGTGCAATGCAGCTGCATAATTTAGTTTTCCGGGCGACGATTGGCGAAATGAGAGGCTGACGGAAGTCACAACGTAGAGCGACGAAGGAGAGACGGCGAGCGGGGCCTGGCCGGATGGCAACTGGGAGCAATTACAGACGTTGCAGGTGGCGAAAGAGAGTGGCTACAACACGGAGCATAAGGACGGCGCTGCAATGTTGCCCCAGCAGAAAGGTTTTCGCCTACGTATTTGTCGAATCCGCGACGCTTGGCTTGCTGACGCTTGTCATTGAAGCGTGCGATGAGGCCACGATATCTACAATACACTATTGGACGCTATGGCGGATAGTAAGCTTGGTTAGGTGCATTGGGAGGCATCGTTGGAGCGATCGCTGGGGTAACAGCGTCTACGTGCCTTTATGCGTGTGTAGTCCGTGGGCTAGAGCGTCCGTAGACGCAGTATAAGCCAAGGGCGTCAACACCTCCTTGGCAACGTCACGGATAATAATAGTACATGCGTGGAAAGGAATGATGCCTGCCATAAAGCCAAGAGACTATGGCTCTTCTCACATGATTGCGCGGACCATTGCATACAACCAGGGATCGGTGTTGGAGTGATTTTCAATGGTCTCCGCCGACAATCATGCAGATTCGAGTTCGACAAAGGACTGAAACGTAGTTACAATAACAGCGATAGTAGCCGGGTCCTTGGTGGCCAACAAATTAAAGGCGATAGTCCTGATGCCTTTGAGTATGTGGCGTTCTTTTTTCTGACTAGGATATGGAAGCGCCCACGCTGCGAGAAGGAGTGAGGACATCCTCTATATATAAGGAAGAGGACTCGCCGAGTGGTTGCTTGCGATTATCGAGTGTCTTCTTTGTCAGGGCGGAATGAACAGAGGGCGGAGTACGAAAAACTTATCGGAGCTTCTGTTTTGAAGTACTCCTGTCGGCGAAGTCGATCTCGCGGTAGGGAAACCAAGTCTTCGCTACGCCCATGAGATAGGAGACGTGTTGTAGCTTCAGTCTCCCGTCCCAATGGTTAGCAGAACTCACCCGGTCATAGTTGTCAAGCCAATACTCCCCATTTTAACAGCAAATTAGGTCAGCGCAGAGATGGAAATCTCGCTGGGGCCCACTTGCGATCTAAGATTGAGACGCCGCGGTAGGCGTAGCCGAGATTGTAGATGTAGATGTGCCAGATGTCTCGTCATGTGGCATGCTGGGCGGATAGGTGGCACAAACGGCGACCTGAGCGAAGCTCCAGGAGGAAGAGCGGGCAGTGCAGAGGACGGTGAGCAAGAAGCAGCCTCCACAGCGTGCGACGTATCAAATCATCCCCATCATCATCATCATCATCATCATTTATTTGTTATCATCAACCCATTTATGTCCACTGCCGGACGAAGGCCTCTCCCTGCGATCTCCAATTGCCCCTGTCCTATGTCAACCAATTTCAACCAACACCCGCGAATTACCTATTTTTATCGCCCAACCTAGGATTCTGTTGTCCTCGACTGCACTTCCCTTTTCTTGGCATCCATTCTGTAACCCTAATGGCCGACCGGTTAGCTAACCTGCGCATTACATGACCTGCCCATAAAGACGAAGATTCGAGAGGAAGAGATAGGAAAAGGCGACTGCCGATTTCCCCCGGGTGGGTCAGTCCGGGGGTGCCGTCTATGTGAAGCAGAGGCCAAAGGGGTGTGTTGCCTCAGCCGGGGGGCCTTAAAGGTCCCAACACCCAGCATCGGCTCAACCCCCAGGATCCCCTTTTCCCCATACACGGCTAAGCCGCGCACGGCTAAACGCGGGAGGGTCCAACCCTCGTGTGCTCGGGTACGTGGTGTCGCAACACACCAAACGTCTGCTTGCGCAGACGCCCCTGCGGGGCCATGTGATTGAAAACCGATCTGATATCGCAATGTTTTAAATTACTTATTTGGCATATATCCACTCCGCTCGACAGCACCCCTCAAGCACACAAGCTCGCGGTTATAATATTCATTTTTCTTTATACGGCTTCACCTGAGGAAGATCACACCATTATCATTAGTATTGGGAACGCAGGTGCTGGTTTTGTTAATTTTTCTGCTGCCAACAAAAAAAAATCTTAGCGTTTTTAGTCTGTGCTGTTTTTGTGACATCGTTAATCTTGTATTTCTGTATTCTTTCCAACAGCGTTGAAGGAAGCAAAAATTATTCCTTTTTGAAGAGACGAGATAAGCGATTAATCTTTATTTCCCGTCCAATAGCAATTCCTTTAAATTAATTAAAGTCATAGAAACCCATTTTGCACGAAGCTTAAGAACCTATCTAGACAAGTTTCCTGTTCTTTTTAATAACCAGTACGTTTTCAGAGCAGAATACTCAACTGAATTGGGTCTAATAGCACTAACAGAAAAAAATAAATCTGCCATTTGCACCGATAATGTTCTTGGAGGTGTATTTATAGGCCTTTTGATTTGATTATGCGCCCCATATTATTGCATAAGTTGCAGTCAGTCGGTGTATCTGGACCCCAATTAGACCTGATTCGCAGTTATTTGCATGATCGTGAACAAAATGCACGTGTGTCTGGTACATATTCTAATGCCCGAACCATCAACCTAAGCGTTCCGAAGGGATTAATGCTGAGTCCACTTTTAGTTCAGATTCACATCAATGATCTTCCGCTAACACTTGTACGTTCTTCCGGTACACTTTATGTGGATGATACCACTGTAATGCCCGCCGATGAAGATGCTGACTCGATGTTTAAACTAAAGATTTCATAAGTGTCTTTGAATCGTTCGAGAAGACTACATTAAATATGAATGCCAAAAAACATACCTACGTAATATTTTCCTCAACTAACCGAATTATTCCTAACAATTCCTTTGCCTCTGTGGGTTATACTCGAATTCATGCTAGCTCCAGTGTAATGATTATTTGCACCAAACTAGATGAACATTTAAAGTTTAACTTGCATATCTCACTGCTCACGCGAAACGCAGCATGTGCAATTCAAATTTTATCAAAAGTTTGTCCTTTCTTTTCTTTTGAAATCATTGTTGTCGCTTTGTTACGCTTTCGTTCAAAGTACCATTGTGTATTGCATCTCATAGGGGGGGAGCATTCAGCATCTCTAGAATTAAGCAATAACAATAATAACCTTCAGCGCCTACATGTCCACTGCGTCCTCCTTAGTCTACTCACATGGTATTTTTCGGTTCAAAAAATAAGTAGATATTTTATCGGTATTCATATATATCAATATGTGAATGGAAGGATTCCAGTTCCCTTACTACTCACTAATAAGGTTCCTCATATGTCAACTTTCTTTTGCAAAATAAATAACTTTCTCTAACCTAAACCCAGGACTAACTATGGCAAGTCTACAGCTAGCTTCTCACCTCTATCACTTTGAAATTCCTTGCCTGTAGGTATAAAGCAGAAATACTTCGTAATGTCTAAAAAGGCTTTCAGATCATACATGTTAAACTCATAAACGCTTCCTAATGTTCATCATAATTGCTGTTATATTATTGTATATATGTTTTATTTTTGCTTAACTGAACATTTGTATAGCTCATTTTTTTGTTTACCACTGTTTATAGAAATGTTGCTGTCTGATGTACGGTTTTTATAGAAGGTCTCACTTTCAGCCTCGCGACTTTGAGACCTCATTCCGTATGTATATGTCATTTGCGATGTATTACATGTACTTCGATAATAATTGTAAAGATTAAACTGACATATGAAGTTCTACGTGCCAAAACCACCTTCTGATTATGAGGCACGCCGTAGTGGGGAACTCCGGAAATTTGTACCACCTGGGGTTCTTTAAGGTGCACCTGAATCTAAGTACGCGGGTGTTTTCGCATTTCGCCCCCATCGAAATGCGGCCGCCGTGGCCGGGATTCGATCCCGCGACCTCGTGCTCAGCAGCCCAACACCATAGTCACTAAGCAACAACGGCGAGTAATAATAGTCGTAGGTGATGCAAGAAAACTCGGAAGACCTACTCCGTTCAATTCCTCTCGTATACCGAATCTGTTATCGTAAATCAATCAAAAATACAAATGCTCTGCCGAATATGTACAACGTGGTGGCTCACACAAGTGCTTCACTCAAGACGAAGGTATGTACTGAAACGAAAATACTGACTTTCAAATATGATATATGACAGTCTAGCACTCTTTCAAGGGAGGCCGTAAGTTCGGATAGCAAAATAAATGCAAGGTGTAATAAGCAGCGCGCGTATTAACAGAAAGTTCTTGCGCTACAATCGTTCGCAAGTGAACATGATTGCAAACCCTAATCTCGACATGTTATTAACAAAGGCCGCCGGCAAATGGCAATGAGCACTCAAGAACAAAAAGCTTCACGATTCCCGCCCCGTGTTTCTTTCATCAATAACGTACTCATTTGATAGTAAATTAAATAAAATACTGAAGCAACTTGACCTTAACCCTTAGATTGATCGACGCAGTGGCATTTGTTGCACGCTTTTTCATCTGTTGGTGAGGAATCTCGTTTGGTCAAGGGGACACTATCTACGCGTTCCAGTGGAACTAACATCCCACTCTTTTTTTCCGACCTAAATGTGCGCATCCTTCGCAAATAGTTATTGCACCGATACCTTTGTCGGACATTTTCCTGGACAAATAAGATATCGCTGGGGAGACGGACTGTGGAATGAAAGGCAGCGTAATGTACCTGTCCTTCAAAAGCGACTGCGTAGTTGGAGATAAGAATAAGCTGCCAGAATTCCTGCGCATATTTTAGCCTCGACGCTCTATGAAAACAGTCTGTTTTCTTTATGTGCTCGCATTGTTCAGTAAATGTGCTTGTGAGGTTCCTTCAATGACGACTACTCTGTTCATACAATGCATGTAGTTTGCTAGATAAATCTGAACTTTGCGAGCTCGTGATGCGCGACGAGGTCATCTCTGTCATGCAGGAATTTCATGACACGTTCGCTCTCGGCAGAGAAGCGCACAATTGCAGTCCTGTGACGACGACAACCGCGACCCGGATAAGAGCTACTATTATTGCGCTCCTTTCACTAGCTCTTTCCATAAGCGGCTAGTACGTGCAATCGTGCCACCTCGGGCGCATATATATTCGAAGTGAACCTCGCATTGCCTGGCATATGTACCAGTATGCGCGCCAAAATGAGGTCGTTCATCGTCTCAGTCCTTGTGGTCGTGGCTGGTAAGTAGAGCGCGCACATTGGCAGCGCCCTACTGAATGATCCTTCGGGCGCTTTATTAGCTCACTAATGCAGGATGTCAAAGTATAACGTTAAAATCCATGTGGCAGTTCTGGCCGAAGCATTCATCGCAAAGGCGAACCTTCGCACTGCGCACAAACTCTTTGAGCAGTGTTTGGATGCAGGGTAACTGCTCCTAGGTAGAAGGAACGGCGAGCTTTCCCTAGCTGCGTTCGGGCTTGTCACGACGCCGGCATGATAAGCTGCACCACAGGCGGCACTATGAGCGTCATACTGTGACCGAGGGAAGCTCATTTTCGTTTGAAGGCACTCGGTGAAATACCGCATCGCTTTGCTTTCACGTTTGCTGCCCATTGCACTCCGACCAGTGCGTGCGCACAAATCCGTTCAGCAAGAAGGCTATAGTGTGACGATAGTGTGTGCGTGATCCCAATGCTCATGCATAGAGAAAGAAATTCAAGCAGAGGCACTCGTAGACAACTGGCAGCAGCAAACAAGCCACGCCTAGTATGAATCCAATCCGCTAGCTAACTCGAGCGTCGAAAAAGAAATAGAATGCGAAATGGAACTTACAGACGAAGTTTTCTTTTTTATTCTTTCCCGCTGAAACTAAAACGTTTTGCGTATAAATGATCGCATACCTTGGGACATCTTTTCTCGGGTTACCTAGCAAGCAGCTAGTGACAGGCCAGGCGCGCCCGATGCTTGCGTCAAGCACCAGACACGCCACTGAAACGGGCGAGGCCGGTTCACCTGTTCTCTGACGCGTTTCTTATGGACGTAGCCTGTTTGTTCGGCTCCCGGGGTATTCCTGCGTTCCCGTCGACACGGGACCACTGCACTCAAAATACGGCAAGGTCAGAACTTTTGCTTGACAGTCTGCGACACATTTAAAGCAATTTATGCTTTTACGGCATGGAACCGAGATTTGTGACGCTCTTAGCGAAAAACAGCTCGACCCTCCTGCCGCAGTCAAATTGAGTTAATGAGTCGTACTGGGAAACATTTGCGTCGCTTTCTATTAGCCCCAACATTATTGTAACTTATTTCGGTAGTTTTTGGGCACGCTCGCCGCACCCGGCTTTGTGACGCGGTTAGCGAAAAGCAGTTCGGCCGTGTGGCGCCATTACGCGTGTACTGAACCATACTGGGACAAGTTTTGGAGCCTCCTCTAACCCCGAACATTATTGTAAATTATTTCGTTACTTTTTGTGGCACTTTTCAACCACAGTGGCTGTGCCGGACGTTGAGACGCAGTTAGCGAAAAGCAGCTCGCCCGTGTGACCTAGTTCGTTTCGCGTCTACAGAATCTCAGTGAGACAAGTTTGTGACGCTTTCTACGGTTACACAACATATGCCTCACTTCGGTACTTCCCCTTATCTAGAACGCGATGAGTGATTTCCAGGTGTGGGAACATCGCAGTTTGTTGCTTGCGCCGGCTGAAAGCGTGAAAGATAACGCCGAAGAGCTCGAAAATCAAGAGCTTGAAAACTGTCTTCTGAACGACTGAAAACGGACTTTTACACCTACGCATTTGTCTTGAGTTCGAGTAAAAGGCGGTCTGCGAGCGTCTAGCATTGTCTGGCTCAGAGCTTGTGTACGCAACGTACTATCGCGTCGGCTAAGGCCATGTTGTTTTAGAAACGCGCAGTCAGCCGACTATTTGTACTATTAAATTGCAATTAAATAATGCATGGGAAAGAGAAATGCTTTGAAATCAGATGTTTTTTTTTCATATGCTACGGTATTGTTCGTGATGAGCAGGGCACCTTATATGCCATGTATGTAAAACAGAGTTGATTTTGTTTGTAATGCAACCCTTTCAGTACTTTCACACGTTCCACCTATACACGCATATTTCTATAAGGTTGAAGTACCGAAATGACAGATCGTCGAAATTAACCTTTTTCTGCTGATGCCGTCCGGTGGCGCTTCGTACGGAAACTACTGCTACCCGCCGTGGTTGCTCAGTGGCTGTGGTGTTGGGCTGCTGAGCACGAGGTCGCGGGATCGAATCCCGGCCACGGCGGCCGCATTTCGATGGGGCGAAATGCGAAAAAACCCGTGCACTTAGATTTAGGTGCACGTTAAAGAACCCCAGGTGGTTGAAATTTTCGGAGTCCTCCATTACGGCGTGCATCATCAGAAAGTCGTTTTGGCACGTAAAATCTCACAATTTCATTTTGTTAACTAATGCTGCTTACCTGGGGTCAGAAAGTTGAAGTAACGCCCTAAAAGCCCCGAACAAGCATTTATATAGAGCGAAATATTGATGATGATGATGTGTGTTATTTTGTGGCGCAAGGGCCAGGTTTGGCCAAAGAGCGCCATGCCAAGTGGTAGCGTTAACGATGTATTATGAAAGATGTGACTTGGCTGTAAAGTGGCCTAAAAATAGTCGCTGTAAAGTGCGTAAAATCTACGTTCTATAAAATTATGGCGATGACTATGAACATTAAAATCCATCGTAAAAGAATGATGCATTGTTTAAAATATGCGAGATGTTAAATTGGTTACAGCACTACTGCCTCACCCGAGCCCTTGAACCACAAGGGCCTAGAGGCATGTGCTATTCAAAATAACTATCGCAGCGGCATCCTCTGGAGAGAGGAAGCGCTACGAACGTGTGGGGCTAATAACATGCAACACAACATCTTTCAAAAAACCTAGGACGGCGCTGGTGTCAAAGAGTGGTTCTGGACCTAGTAACATAACAGGATGAAGGGGGATGTGGTGGCGGTATGCTAAGAGAAAATGTTTTTTTCTTTCGGATTCGGCTTCCCGACACTCCAGTAGGACGTGGAGGACGGTCAGCCTTTCCCCGCATCTACCACAGGTTGGAGGCTCGTTTCCCGTGAGTAAAAAGTTATGTGTGCCAAAAGTGTGTCCTATTCTTAGACGGCAGAATAGGACATCTGTCCGGCGGGATTTTGTTACAGGAGGCCAGAAACCTAATTGTGGTTTTATTACATGCAGTTTATTATTTATTTCTTCGTCCCACATGCGTTGCCAGTGGTTTCGTAGTTTCCTTCTTAAAAAAGGCTTCAGGTCTGTGACAGGGACCGAAGCAGTAGAGTTAACTGCATGCAATGAGATTGATGTGGCCATCTGGTCGGCTAGAACGTTTCCCTCGATGCCCCTATGTCCAGGCACCCAGCATATGATCACATGTTGGTTAGATAAATATGATTTGCACAGTGCGGAGTAGAGTTCATTAAATAATGGATTTTTGTGATTACGGAAAGACATCAAGGCCTTCACAACACTGAGGGCGTCCGTATATATAACTGATTTCGGGAGTTGTGATTTATTTATATGTTTTACGGCCGACAGGAGTGCGTAGGCCTCAGCCGTAAAGATGCTAGTTTCCGGATGCAGTACGTCGGATTCCGAGAAGGATGGACCGACGGCTGCATAGGACACCCCGTCGTGTGACTTTGATGCGTCTGTGTAGAACTCCGTGCAGGAGTATTTGTGCTGGAGTTCCCGGAAATGCATTAGGATTTCAATCTCTGGAGCATGCTTTGTGACTTCCACGAAAGATATATCACATTGTATGAGCTGCCACTCCCAAGGAGGTAGCAGCTTGGCTGGATGCATTAGGCGAAGCTCGAGGAGTGGAACGTGCATTTCTTCACTAAGCTCCCTCACACGCAGCGAGAAAGGCTGTCTTACGGAGGGACGATTGCGAAAGAGTGTAGCATATGTCATGTCATTAATGGTATTAAAACAGGGATGCTGAGGATTTGAGTGGACTTTCAGAAAATATGTATGGCTGATGTATGTTCTCTGCAGATGAAGTGACCACTCATTTGATTCTACATATAAACTTTGTATGGGACTCGTTCTGAAAGCGCCAGTGGCCAGTCGGATTCCTAGATGGTGCACTGGGTCTAGCATCTTTAGTGCGCTCGGGGCGGCAGAGTGATAAATCACGGCACCATAGTCTAGTCGCGATCGAATGAGGCTTTTATATAGATTCATTAAACACTTCCTGTCACTACCCCACGTAGTCTGGGACAGAAGTTTCATTATGTTCATTGTTTTCAGACATTTTTCTTTAAGATGTTTAATGTGGGGGACGAAAGTGAGTCTGTAGTCAAGTATGACACCTAGAAATTTGTGTTCTTGGTTTACAGGTATCTGTTGTCCACGCAGTTCTATGCAAGGATCTGGGATAAGTCCTCTCTTTCTTGTAAAAAGAACACAAGAGCTTTTGTTAGGATTGATCTTAAACCCATTCTTGTCTGCCCACATTGACACTTTGTTCAGGCCATGCTGTACCTGTCTCTCGCAGACTGCGAGGTTACAGGATTTGAAAGCTATTTGAATGTCGTCCACGTAGACAGAGTAAAAGATGGCGGGTGGTAGTGAAGCACGAAGCGTGTTCATCTTCACGATAAATAGCGTGCAGCTGAGCACGCCTCCTTGGGGTACACCCGTTTCTTGCGTAAAAGGACGTGAGAGTGCATTGCCGACTTTTACCCGGAAGGTACGATTTGACAGATAGCTTTTTATTATATTAAACATATTACCGTGGATGCCCATTTCTGACAGGTCTCTTAAGATTCCGTAACGCCACGTGGTGTCATACGCCTTTTCCATATCGAGAAATATCGATAGGAAGGACTGTTTATGTATAAATGCATCCCGGATATTCCCTTCAACACGCACGAGATGATCGGTTGTGGAGCGCCCTTCTCGGAAGCCGCACTGATAAGGATCAAGCATTTTGCTCTGTTCAAGGAAATGAATGAGTCGCCGATTTATCATTTTTTCGAACACCTTACAAATGCAACTTGTGAGGGCTATTGGGCGGTAACTTGCCACTGAGGAAGGGTCTTTGCCTTGTTTCAAAACAGGGACTACAATGGCTTCCTTCCAGGCGGTTGGAAGGTACCCTGCATCCCAGATGGTGTTGAAAAGTGTGAGTAGTGTAAGTTGCGTGTCATTGTGTAAGTTTTTGAGCATTTCATACATGATTCTATCAGATCCTGGTGCGGAACTCTTGCATGCGCTCAAGGCAGCTTTCAACTCGGCAGCACTAAAAGGGCAATTGTACGGTTCATTCTGTCGGCATTTATTGATGAGTGGCTTGCATTCTTCTATTTGTTTATATTTTAGGAAGGATTGCGAATAATGATTTGAGCTTGATACACTCTCAAAGTGCTCCCCAAGTGAGTCTGCCTGGTCTTCCAATGTATCTCCCTGCGTGTTTACCAGGGGGAGTGAATGTGTTTGCCGCCCTCTAATCCTATTTACTCTGTTCCAGGCTTTGGCCTCATCCCTAAACGAGTTAATACTTGATAAAAACTTGTGCCAGCTTTCTCTTCTGGCCTGTCGGCGGGTTCGCCTGCCTTGAGACTTTATTTTTTTAAAGTTCATAAGATTCTCTGCAGTGGGAGAAGCGCGTAGCAACCCCCACGCCTTGTTCTGATTCTTACGGGCGATCCTACATTCGCTGTTCCACCACGGCACACGTCGTTTGCATGCCAGACCGCTCACTTCCGATATGCATTTTGATGCGGCATCTATTATGAATGATGTAAGATATTCCACAGCAGCATCAATTTCTAAAGAAGACATGTCGGCCCATGAGATGTTAGTGAGAGTTCGAAATTTCTCCCAGTCGGCTGTGTCTATCTTCCACCTAGGAGCTTGCGGAGGATATTCGTTTTCTTTAGATGTTCTTATCAGTATAGGGAAGTGGTCGCTCCCGTAAGGATTGTTCGTTACTTCCCATTCGAGTTCGGGCAGTATGGACGGGGAAACTATGCTAAGATCTATTGAAGAAAAGGTTCTGCTTGCTAGGGAGTAATACGTGTGTTCCTTCTTATTCAGTAAGCACGCACCTGAAGAAAAGAGGAACTGTTCAACGAGACGACCTCGCGCGTCTGTACGAGAGTCGCCCCACAGGGAGCTGTGCGCATTGAAATCGCCGAGAACAACATAAGGTTCTGGCAATTGATCTATATAGGATTGAAATTCTTGCTTCGTTAATTTGTAATGTGGGGGTATGTAAAGAGAGCTAATGGTGATGAGTTTGTTTAGGAGAACAGCTCGAACCGCCACTGCTTCGAGAGGCGTTTGTAGCTGTAAAAGTTGACACGCAATGCTCTTATGGATAACAATGGCGACACCGCCCGATGATGCAACAGCATCATCGCGATCTTTGCGAAAAGTTATGTACTGTAGGAGAAAGTTTGTGTGTTTGGATTTTAAGTGTGTTTCCTGTAAACACAGCACATTTGGATTGTGTTGGTGGATTAGTTCTTGTACATCATCAAGGTTTCTAAGGAGACCTCTGACGTTCCATTGTATGATTTGTGTATCCATATTTAATGTAAATTAGTGCTGTGTGTACGGAAATGGAAAGATGCCTTAGGTTACAGAGCCCTTTCGAGGCCCTGTAATAGGTGTTTTGTTCTTTCTGAAGCGTTCGAGCGATTCTCGACGCTCCTTAGGCGTTTGGTGCGCCTTGGGGACAGGTGTAGTGTCCATTGCCTCTTGTGAGGCTCCGGACACGTGCTCTTGCGAGCGAGAGGTTTTCAGGGGCAGTCCCGCCTTGGAGGGCAAGACCCCTGCGCCCACCAGCCCGGAGGTCGATGGGGCTCCCTGAGGGATTTGGCTGTGCTGGCCGTTGCCAGCGCTGGAGGGGGCCTCGCAGGTTGGGGCAGCCTCGGCTGCGCCCACCTTCGGGGTCGATGGCTCCGTCTGCTCGGTTGGCGGAGCAGCGCTAGCTGCAACCACCGTGGGGGCAGATGGCGTGACTGCCGACTCACTGACTGTGGGTCGGACAGTCGCCGGAGGCCGTTGTGACGCTGCCCCCTGACGCGCCACATCGGCAAAGGTTTTCTTTTGCAGGTATGCTACCCGCCTTCGTGCCTCTTTGAACGATATATTCTCTTTTACTTTTATAGTCACAATTTCTTTTTCCTTCTTCCAGGAGGGGCACGATCGCGAGTACGCGGCGTGGTCCCCGTCACAGTTTACACAGTGTAGAGAGTTCTTACATGCTTCAGTGGCGTGTTCAAGGGCACTGCATTTGGCGCAAGTTTGGCGGCCTCGGCAGCTCTGCGAGCTGTCTCCAAAACGTTGGCATTTGAAACATCTCAAGGGATTCGGCACATACGGTCTTATACGAAGCTTGATGTACCCGGCCTCGATTGACTCGGGCAGGACACTGGAGTTGAAGGTGAGTATTAGGTGTTTGGTCGCAATTTCTTTTCCGTCTCGCCTTATCTTGATTCTTCTGACATTTATGACATTCTGTTCGCTGAAGCCCTCCAAGAGCTCAGCCTCAGTCAGCTCCAATAAATCATCATCGGAGACTACGCCACGGGTGGTATTCATGGTACGATGAGGAGTTACTGTTACTTTGGCGTCACCAAATGAAACTAGATTGGGTAGATTTTCATATTGTTTCTGGTTGCGGAGCTCCAAAAGGAGATCGCCGCTTGCCATCCTGGATGCTTTATAACCTGTACCAAAAACTTGGGTAAGAGACTTGGACACGAGGAATGGAGAGATTGTTCGCACGAGTTTGCCTGGTGTTTCAGAGTGCACTACATGGAAACGAGGAAAAGTTTCTTTTTGGCGGGCAAAAAATTCAAAGACATCATCGGTGCGCCCCCTCTTGAGGGAGCGATCGGGTAATGGGGGGAAAGAAGAAGCCATAAGAGATTGTAATTTCGGCAGTAACGCCAGCCACCCACCGTGGAGTCCTACAAGGGGACGCTGCAGAATCCGTAAAACAGGGCCTACAAGCGCCAGCTGTACGCTACCGCTATAACCAAATATGATATAACCAAGGTTGGCTACTCACACAAGGTTAACCCTTGCTGCCAGGAAGGTCGGAAGTAATAAAGAAATGAGAAGGAGACAGGAAAGGTGGAAAGCAAGAGAAAGACGAAGGCTGGAGGGAGAGAGAGACAGGAAAAGGCAACTACCGATTTCCCCCGGGTGGGTCAGTCCGGGGGTGCCGTCTATGTGAAGCAGAGGCCAAAGGGGTGTGTTGCCTCCGCCGGGGGGCCTTAAAGGTCCAAACACCCAGCATCAGCTCAACCCCCAGGATCCCCCTTTCCCCAGACACGGCTAAGCCGCGCACGGCTACACGCGGGAGGGTCCAACCCTCGTGTGCTCGGGTACGTGGTGTCGCAACGCACCAAACGCCTGCTGACGCAGACGCCCCTGCGGGGAGAGCGAAATATTCATTTCCACGTTTACAAGGAGTCTTAGTTCTACTTTATGCAATTACACGTGACACAGATTCGATGAACGCTTGTAAAGATCGTTCGCAATCACTTTTACTAAGTAATAAAGCAATTTATCATTACGACCGCGCGCTGTTGAGCAGCAGAAGCAAAAAAAAGAATAATGAAGCCGCGACAAAAAGCGCCGCCAGCGTAATGCCTGCCAGCTGGCCTTCGAAACGCGCGCGCCCTTAACCCTAACCGGAAGGTGTAAATCCAATCCGCTTGGTGCGTTACAGTCAATACGGCCGCTAAGCTCTGTTGGAGTGTCAACTCTTGTGGAATGTCTTTCTCTGTAGCTTATGCCTGCAGCGGAAGGAAGAATGCTGTCCTGGATCCACCACCGAGCTTGTTGAGAGACGCTTTGAGGCCCACTTCACTTTATCGTTTGTGCAGCCAAAGGCACTGTGCGTCTGTACACCTTCTAATGTTCCGTCCGCGAACCACGTATGCTCCGTCGATTACGCGACAACCCGACGGCGACGGCAGAACAATAATGAGCTTCCGGTGTAATTCTATTAGCTACCGGAATAAAACTCCAAACGAGATGCGTAGCTGAAGCATCCAGAGCGAGAAGCTCAAGCTAGAAACACGGACGGAAACATAGACCACGATCACACACTTTGGTATCCGCTTCTATAACGAATGCCATTACGATGTGGCCCTGTTTTAAAACCTTGTCCATGAAATGATTAAACCGACATATACGTACAGAGTATATGGCAACAAACTTCGTTACTGTTCAGAATCTCTAAGGGAAGAGTTTCACTCGTCTGCACACAACCACAGTTGACACAGAACTCTCCATAGAAGTACCACGTGCGGGATATATCTGAAGAAGTAGACAAGAACCTCCTGCCTCGAACAACTTCAAAGGCATTTCCTTCGCTTTGATAACGAATATATCTCCTAAATTGTAAACTTTGAATGGACGACTTACTTTATGGAAAAATGTAGCATGCTTTATTTGCACACATTTTTTTGTCCTTAGATTAATGAGGTAGCATTACATGTGTCAAAGTGGAAGAAAGTTGACCCATGTGAAGTGTGGAAAGCCGGTCACATGGGAGAGACAGAGAGGGGATGGGAGATGTTTCACGAGTTTGACGAGGAAATCTTCAGGCGACCTTTCAAACGTAAAGAACTTGAGTGGGGATACAAAGTAAATAGAAGAAGTATTCAATTTCAACAGTTTCGATCGGTGGACCGATCTTCATCAGGGTTTACAAAAAAATAGCAGGGCCGAACTGCCATTTATAATATTGTTACGGGCGAAGGAGACCGTTTATAACCCTTACGGAGGAAGGGGGACCGTTTACTTTAAGTCATGAAGGTGAGCGCAAGAGCGGCCAGCTGGTCGATCAACTCAGCGTTGTTCTCTTCTTCCTTCCTTCACACGTGACTGCAAGCACGTTCACCGGTCTTCGTTTTCTTCATGCGTAACACTTCCTCTCATCGCAGACGAAGCCCGCCGGGCGAGTCAATCCATTTGTCGTGACGTGAACAATTTCAAGCGGGTGACATGGACCACTTGTGTCTTGGCCACTCTTCTACCACTCGCCGTGAGGCGAGCTATGTTGTACGTGACTTCCGTGAGTCTGGTAATAATCACAAACGTTCCATCGTAGGTGGCCAAAAGCTTTTGGCATAACCCGAGTTTTCGTACTGGAGTCCACAGCCAGACTGAATCACCAGGGCGATAGGTTACCGGACGGTGGCGAATGTCGTAGCGTGCTTTTGATCTGTCCTGCGATGGCAAAGTGCGCAAACGAGCAATACGACGAGCTTCTTCGGCGAAGCAGAGTCTCGGCGACAGTGGGATTTTCGTGACTGCAGAAGGGGAAAACAGTGTCGATTGTATACCGGGTTAGCCGTGCGTACAGCAGGAAGAAAGGGCTATAGCCGGTGGTCTCGTGCTTGGCGGTGTTGAACGCGTACGTGATAAAAGGCAGTACGTCATCCCAGTTATTGTGGTCGGATGAAACGTACATAGATAGCATGTTTACAATTGTTTGGTTGGAACGCTCCGTAAGCCCATTAGTTTGTGGATGGTATGGTGTCGAGTGACGCAAGTGTGAATCACACAAACGAAGCAGCTCCTCTACGACGTCCGCTGTGAATTGTCGTCCACGGTCGCTGATGATCACGCGAGGCGGACCATGTGGCAGGATCACATATTGCAGCAGGAATGTTGAAACGTCAGTGGCAGTTCCAGAGGGCACGGCCGCCGTCTCGCAGTAGCGAGTGAGGTAGTCGACGCAAACAACTATCCAACGGTTTCCCTTGGCTTATTTTGGAAATGGGACTAGGAAGTCAATTCCTACTCGTTGGAAAGGCGTGCTTGGAGGCGGGATCGGCTGCAGGAGACCAGCGGGAGCAGCAGATGGCCGTTTGTGGCGCTGACACTGCGTGCAGCTGGCCACATATTCTCAACAGACTGTCGCATTCCAGGACAATAAAAGCGTTCTTGAATCCGGTAGAGCGTCCTCGCCGAACATAGATGGCCAGACGTAGGGTCGTCGTGCATAGCACTCAGAATCGCTTTGCGAAGGCTCTCCGGTACCACTAGGAGAAAACGTGCGCCAGTGCTGGAAAAGTTCTTCTTATACAGGACTCCATCACGTACACAGAAATGGGTTGCTGTCGTTGAGGCGGTCGTAGCGGTGAAGAGCGGTGTTAATTTATCGTCTTTTCGCTGTTCGGTTTTGAAGCAGCCGAAGTCTGGAAAACGCGGCGACACAGAAACCACGAGGTGATCGAGTCGTCGGCGTTACAGTCCGTAGTGCTAAGTGGCATTCGCGAGAGGCAGTCCGCATCAGCGTGTCGTCGACCGCTCTTATAAGAGACGGTGAAGCTGTATTCTTGCAGTCAACACAATGAGTGGTGGCCGGTGACCACTGTAAAGGGGCGTCCATACAGGTAAGAGCGAAACCGCTGAAGCGCAAATATTCCCGCGAGGCATTCTTGTTCCGTGACAGTGTAATTCTGCTCCGGCCTACTTAATGAGCGGCTTGCATATGCGATCACGTGTTCGCGGTCACCGTAGCGTTGAACTAGCACGGCACCAATACCTATGCCACTGGCATCCGTATGGAGTTCCGTCGTAGCTGAAGGACTGAAGCGCTGAAGAACCGGGCATGACCTCAGCAGAAACTTCAACTGACGAAAAGAAGAGTCACACTCCGGAGTCCACTCAAAGGGGGTATCCTTTCGTAGCAGGCATGTCAGCGAATACGCGACGTCGGCTAATTTAGGAATAAATCGGCGGAAATAGGAACAAAGCCCCGGCCCCGGCCGACTACTTTTCCGTCATTCCCGAAAGCAAAGTCAAAAATAAATGGTGGGGAAAACCTGTACCTGCACAAAAGCATACCAGGTTTAAAGCCAATGCAAAATAAAGGAATAGGGGTTTAGAAGTAATACCCAAAGCGCATGTTTTTGTGAAGAAAAGCCAATTGGAAAAATAAAAGTGTGGGTATAGGTTACGCGCGTGAGTCCCAAGGCGTCTCATCGAGGGCAGAAACCCTCGCACAGGGCGATGTTTTAATGAGTAAATGAGGCGGAGACGTGAGGGCATGGGCATGGCCATGAAGATGACCAAAAAAAAGAAGGAAATAAAATAAAGAAACAAAGAAATAATGGAATAAATAAAGAAATAAACAAACAAAAGGAAATCAAAGGGAAAATTAAAAAGGAGAGGAAGAAAGGTAAAAGAAAAGGCAAGAAAAGGATCAACTATCCATCGGGAACAGGAAAGAACAACGTCGTAGTGAGGACGAAAGGGATAATAGAGGAATGAAAAGAGTAACAGAAAAAAAACAGTACACTTAAGTACACAAACACACAGCTGCACTGTGTTGCTGTGACGTGTCCACTCCACTTGCGCCACGGTGCACAGGGCGTGGTGGGCGAGGGCCGACGAACACGCCCGCGTCGCACGAATGACGGCCGTTGACAGTAGTCCCGGCGGCGTCCTCCAGAGAGGAGTGTTGGGGCCGATCCCGGAGGTAGTGAAAAACTGGGCCGAGCACTACACGAGGGTTGCAATGTGGGCTTGTTGGTAATGCATCTTCAAGGGGAGTATGGTAGCGCGATTCAAAGACGGGACAAGAGAAGACACAAAGGGACACACACAGCGCTAACTTAGCGCTGACAGCGCTAAGTTAGCGCTGTGTGTGTCCCTTTGTGTCTTCTCTTGTCCCATCTTTGAATCGCGCTACCATACTCCCCTTGACGAGCACTACCCGGGCGTTATGGCGGCGAGTGCAGGGCAGTGCCGCCGCGGAGTACACGGGGTGTCGGGCGAGGGTCGACCCTCACACATGCATGGCGCGGCATCCGGTTGTTGACAACATTCGCAGTGGCGTCCTCCGGAAAGATGGTAGGGGCGAGTGAGGGCGCTCCCGCCTCACTGGCCGAAACCTAAGAACGAAACCGCTGAACCGCAAATATTCCCGCGAGGCATACTTGTTCCGTGACAGTGTAATTCTGCTCGGTCCTACTTAATGAGCGGCTTGCATATGCGATCACGTGTTCGTGGTCACCGTAGCGTTGAACTAGGACGGCACCAATGCCTATGCCACTGGCATCCGTATGGAGTTCCGTCGTAGCTGAAGCACTGAAGCGCTGAAGAACCGGGCGTGACGTCAGCAGAAACTTCAACTGACGAAAAGAAGAGTCGCACTCCAGAGTCCACTCAAAGGGGGTATCCTTTCGTAGCAGGCATGTCGGCGGATACGCGACGTCGGCGAATTTAGGAATAAATCGGCGGAAATAGGAACAAAGCCCCAGAAAACTACGGAGCTCCTGTTTTCTGGGGATCAGGGCGGATGCCATCCTTGTCGACGAGGTGCCCAAGCACAACGGTTTGGCGGTCACCGAAGTGGCATTTCTTAGAGTTTAAAACTAGACCAACATTTCTGGTGCAGTTCAGGACAATATCCAGACGCAAGTTGTGTTGGCTGAAGGTGGGGCCAAAGATGACGACGTCGTCGAGGTAGCACATGCAGAGGTTCCACTTCAAGCCGCGCAGAACACTGTCCATAAACCTCTCGAAAGTTGCCGGAGCGTTGCACAATCCAAATCATCATCATCATCATCATCATCATCATCATCATCATCATCATCATCATCAGCCTGGTTACGCCCACTGCAGGGCAAAGGCCTCTCCCATACTTCTCCAACAACCCCGGTCATGTACTAATTGTGGCTATTCCGTCCCTGCAAACTTCTTAATCTCATCTGCCCACCTAACTTTCTGCCGCCCCCTGCTACGCTTCCCTTCCCTTGGGATCCAGTCCGTAACCCTTAATGACCATCGGTTATCTTGCCTCCTGATTACATGTCCTGCCCATGCCCATTTCTTTTTCTTGATTTCAACTAAGATGTCATTAACTCGCGTTTGTTCCCTCACCCAATCTGCTCTTTTCTTATCCCTTAACGTTACACCTATCATTCTTCTTTCCATAGCTCGTTGTGTCGTCCTCAATTTGAGTAGAACCCTTTTCGTAAGCCTCCAGGTTTCTTCCCCGTAGGTGAGTACTGGTAGGACACAGCTATTATATACTTTTCTCTTGAGGGATAACGGCAACCTGCTGTTCATGATTTGGGAATGCCTGCCGAACGCACTCCAGCCCATTCTTATTCTTCTGATTATTTCCGTCTCATGATCCGGATCCGCCGTCACTACCTGCCCTAAGTAGATGTATTCCCTTACGACTTCCAGTGCCTCGCTGCCTATTGTAAATTGCTGTTCTCTCCCGAGACTGTTAAGCATTACTTTAGTTTTCTGCATATTAATTTTTAGACCCACTCTTCTGCTTTGCCTCTCCAGGTCAGTGAGCATGCATTGCAATTGGTCCCCTGAGTTACTAAGCAAGGCAATATCATCAGCGAATCGCAAGTTACTAAGGTATTCTTCATTAACTTTTATCACCAATTCTTCCCAATCCAGGTCTCTGAATACCTCCTGTAAACAAACACGCTGTGAATAGCATTGGAGATATCGTATCTCCCAGCCTGACGCCTTTCTTTATTGAGATTTTGTTGCTTGCTTTTTGGAGGACTACGGTGGCTGTGGAACCGCTATAGATATCTTCCAGTATTTTTACATATGGCTCATCTACACCCTGATTCCGTAATGCCTCCATGACTGCTGAGGTTTCGACTGAATCAAACGCTTTCTCGTAATCAATGAAAGCTATATATAAGGGTTGGTTATATTCTGCACATTTCTCTATCACTTGATTGATAGTGTGAACATGGTCTATTGTTGAGTAGCCTTTACGGAATCCTGCCTGGTCCTTTGGTTGACAGAAGTCTAAGGTGTTCCTGACTCTATTTGCAATTCATTGCAATTCCATTTGCAAATGGCATCACATTAAATTCGAAGAGTCCGTCAGGGGTTACAAGGGCAGTCTTCTTCTTGTCTTCAGGATGCATCGGAATTTGCCAATAGCCGGATCGTAAATCTACTGAGGAAAAGTAAGAGGCGGAATGAAGGTAATCTATTGTGTCATCAATACGTGGGAGTAGGTACACGTCCTTTTTTGTTACAGCATTCAAACGGCAATAGTCGACACAAAATCTCCAAGATCCATCTTTCTTTTAGGAAGAATCACTGGAGCTGCCCACGGACTCGCTGACTCTTGTACGACTCCTTTTTGCATCATTTCGTGCACTTGTTCGTTGATAATCTGGCGGTCTGATGGTGAAACACGATATAGCTTTTGTCTAATCGGATTTGCCGAAGTTGATGGTATGGCGCGTTCGAGACGCGGGGATTGCAGGTATTTTGTCCTTCTGCGCAAAGTCGACTACCGAAACGTGCTTCAAAAGCACACCCACTAATGTTCGCCGTTCACTCGTGCTGAGCGATTTATTTACCATCGTCAAAAGGGCCGTTTCCGAACTGTGGCCATCAGGTTCTTCCGGCACATCTGAAAGTTCAGCCACTAATAAGGACGCGTGTTCCCTGGCAAAGGCTAGTTTCATGCCGTCTGATAGCATAACGGGCTCCTTAGAACAGTTTACGGCTTATAAGCCAGTGCGTCCGCCTTTTATCGACACCACACAACGTGGCACCAACACAATCTTCTTCATACAGTTGAAGTACATCGGTTCTACGGTAGCTTCGAAGCTGTCGGAATCGGCGCCCCAAGAGATAACGGGAACGCAAACGGTAGATTATGCAGGTATGACCGGATCACCACAAACACACAGTGAAGTTTCGCGATCTACAGGGTTCTCCAGGAGTCCTGATGGAATCCTACCACTTAAAAATACTTTTCCTGTGCGGCAGTCGACAGTAGCACCACACTCCCACAAGAAGTCCATGCCGAAAATAACATCACGGGTCGACCGAGGAACAATTACAAACTCTGTCGTAATAACATGGCCTCCCAAAAACAAGTCAGCACTACACACCCCAATAGGTCGCAACGACTCACCACTCACTCCACAGAACTTTGAATCTTCGTCCCATTTAAACAAAAACTTTCGCCCTAACACGTGTTTAAAAGAGACACTCATGACCGAAATTGTTGCGCCTGTGTCCCCCAGAGGCATCACAGGGACATTATCTAAAAGCACGCGCACTTTGTCTTTGAGCATCAACACAGTAGGTATTTCTGTCAGTAGCACGTCTCCAGCGACCTCACCTCCATCGGCCGCGCTAGCTAGTTTTCCGGTGACGAAGGGGACGTGGTGCGACGCCACGGTGAGGGAGAACGGGGAGCACGACGTTGCGGTGGGGGTGTCAAACTCCGGTCAGATGCCGGGGAGCGATTCCGGGAGCTGCTCAGCCAATACTCGTCGCCAGATGATACGTGTGCTGGCCACGAGGCACCGTGTGGCCGGTCGGAGGGCCGAGAAAACTCTGAGGGCTGCCCATACCACGTGGTCATACGCTGGTTGCAAAACCGCGATATATGACCCGGGACACCGCAGGAACAACACACCGGGAGAGGTGGAAACCTTGGTTGTTCCTCAATGAAGCGGATATTATCATTTTCCCGCGTGTAGTGGGTTGGTTCGTGGTGTGTGTCACGACGATACATCGGGCGTCGAGAAGGCGTGCGATGAGCGCGTTGGTCATAGCGCGGAGTCGGAGGGTGCGTTGTCATCCTCGACTGTGGGGCTGCGCTGTAGTCTACGGCCGCTGCGGTAAGCATCGGTTGCCAAGGGGCCGAATGTGGCGCCGTCATAGCCTCACGTGACGTGTACACGCCATGGTGGTCAGCAGTTGAACGCAACAACTCTTCGCGGCGGGAAAGTTCCTCGCTGACAATCTGTCGGATGGTCGAAGGAAGGTCGAGGTAAGGACTCGTGTCCACACTGGCAACCGTCGTAACGTTTGCCAACCGACCAAACTTTGGCGCAATCCGACGCATCTTGAGCGTTTCAAAAGTTCTGCAGTGCCGAATGACGTCGGACACAGAACTGAGGCTCTCCCTTCCAATTAGAAAACTGTACACATCCTCAGCCACTCCTTTCAGCAAATGTCCAACTTTATCTTCTTCCGACATGCGAGCACTGACCACCTTGCACAGCTTTAACACTTCTTCGATATATGTTGTGCACGTCTCACCTGGAAGCTGCGCCCGTTGCGACAGTGTCTGCTCCGCACGCTTCTTTTTGGCGACTGAGTCCCCAAAACACGCCTTTAATTCGTCCACAAGATGTTCCCACTTCTTAAGCGCGTCCTCGTGGTTCTCATGCCACACGAGGGCGGTATCGCTCAGGGAGAACACCTCATTGGTGAGCTGAGCCGTTGCATCCCACCCGTTGGATTTGCTCACTCGTTTGTAGTGGACGAGCCCCTCGTCGGCATCTTCCCCCGCTTTGCCTCCAAAGATGGGTGGAACTCGGTAATATGGCAGTGGACTGCTAGGCGCTGCCCTCGGAGTGGCTCCTTCTTCTGGCATGTGGAAGACTGTCACGGCTGATGGCGGGAGGCCGGCAAGTCGACGGCTTCGACGAAGCTGCGGCAGTGACGGTTCCGTTGTTGTGAGCGGTACCCCACACCTCCACCACTTTGTTACGGGCGAAGGAGACCGTTTATAACCCTTACGGATGAAGGGGGACCTTACTCTAAGTCGCGAAGGTGAGCGCAAGAGCGGCCAGCTGGTCGATCAGCTCAGCGTTGTCCTCTTCTTCCTTCCCTCACTCGAGACCGCAAGCAGGGTCACCGGTCTTCGTTTTCTTCATGCGTAACAATATATATATATATATATATATATATATATATATATATGTGTGCGTGTGTGTGTCATCGACGATCGTTTGCTTTGGACCACCATCACAGGCACTTCGCTGCTGAAAGACGCAGGACGTCTATCGAATGAACTCCTGAACAGTCTTTTGCATAGTGGTGAACGCGGTTGATGTCATGGATCCAGCACCTCAAGAAAGTGCGACGTAGTGCTCTCGCATTTCTTTCGCAGTTACTTCTAAATAGCAACTGAATTTTTACTTGCTTTCCATACAGCGTCCGTGGCCACATGCTGTGCAACCGAGGAGCAAGGCCAGCTTTTGCGCTCGGAAAGCCGTGAGTCAATTACTATACAGTATGAGATGTCCATAAAATTAAACAGTTCTGCACTCAACCGTGTCGCTTTGGAGAAAAAGCACTGAACAGTATAAGGTTAACAAGATCCTCAGTTAATAATTCTACTATTTTTAGGCGTAGTGGCTGCGGCAGCTTTCTTTGTCTCTGTAATAGTGGCTGCAGTAGCAGTCGAAGTAGTGCGAACAGTAGTAGTAGTAGTAGTAATAGCAGTACCACTAGACAAAAGAGGCAGCAACAATAGTTACAACTGTACTAACCGTATTAGCAGTAGTGATACTCGTAGTAGCCGTAAATGCTGCGTCGACGCGGTGAAGACTCCACATCTGTGGTGCGTAATTCCGCCTTCTTCGGAATAGCTCTCTGAATGGCTTCTCCAGAATTGTTGACCGACCTGTTCTTTGATAGTGCTCAAATAAACGCACGGAGTCAATCGCTCTCGAATGCATTAGCTCCATTGAACGACCTGCTTTCCTGTAGAGACAATAAACTGGAACAAACGAGCTCTAACGGCAACGCACAATGACTACTGATGCCATTTTGATGACATCATTCTGAGCGACCCCACAGCTGGGCGCTCCAAACTTACTAACCTGATGCATTCGGAAGACGACGGGGGCGGGGGTTGGGGGATATTATGTGCTCCGCTGGAGTTCAGCGAACTATCGTCTCTCTGAAAGAGAGAATAATGTAGCGGCAGAACAAAAGTAGGGGGCTCTTGCCTCGCCCACCCGCACGGATGATGTATTGCTCATCGTCTTGAATTTCCATCTCCCGTGATCCCCGAATATTCCCTAGAATACGGCATGATATTTGTTGAACGAGCTTGAGGCTTTTGAAGGACTAAATGTCGATTGCCTGGTGCAAGGAGCAATAGTGACCTTTACTGTGCAGCGTAATAAAGAAAGAAAAAGATGGTTTGGTGTATTTCTTGGGCGGTTTACATTATTACGTCGAAACACCAACCAGTCCGGCTCAGAATGATTTCATCTATTGTACACGTGATTCGGCGAGAAGGGTGGGGGGATTTAAGGAAGTTATTTCTCAACATATCTTTCTGTGGGCGTAAGGTTGAAAATGAACTTCGCGGTCCGCACGGTAAAGAGATAAGTTCTGCGCTCGCTAGAGGTCATTGTAAGCAATGTCTCAGGCTTTCTTTTTTTTTTGAAAGCCTGCCTTTAAGCATGCTAATATGTGAATAATATAATAGATACAGGATAAGATTCTGCGTTATAAATGGAATAAAAACGTTTTAATTGAACATTACCTTCCTCTCCTTAGGTGGCGCCATTCCGGGTCTAGTATATGTCTAGTGAAGTGTACTGTTCTTCGTGTGAAGCGTTCTTCAAGCAACAAGAAAAAAAATTCTGGTGCTCGTAGTCGACAAATGTTAAAGATAAAAGGCCTGACAGGTCACCTGCTCCCAAAAAAACTACTTCCCCTCCCGCCCCCCCCCCCCCCGAAAAAAATACGCGAGGCTCAGTTTTAGATTTCCATAAAAAGGGTTACAGTGCACAAAAAGGCTTTAGCTACAAGCACAAGAATTAAACAGCTACGGTGTAACTTTTGTAGATGCAATATAATGAAATCCACAATTATTATATTCAAGCGACAACAAGATAAAAAATGAAATGAAAAGACTACAGATGTTACGCAGATAAACCATATTGAAATGTAAATTTTTTTAGTACAAAATAACGATGGAGGTAAACATGTTCAAACTGCCCGTGCTATCTATACCGAAAATTGCACATTGAGCAGGCATTAACCACACACAAAAGTGGTGAAACAGTGGCAGTGTACCTTTGGTATCGCTACAATGTATGGCGGCAATGCTTATCCAGCTCACGGCTAGTTGTGATGACGTACGTGTTTTTTCCTGATCCTGAGTGTGCTCTGTTATACCGACGCCCACACGCAATAGTTTTGAGCTTTTAGTCGGCTGCTTGTTGGTCTAGATTCGCCTTTATCCTGTTTTTCCTGCAAGTTCTGAAGTGCATCAAACAGCCGAATTGAACACGCTACTGCGGTTTCTCTTGCAAATTTGGCACGTCCCCTGGTACCATTAAATAAACGAGCCTAGAGGAGAACAAGATTTCTAGGGTACTGCTTATATATTTTTTCATCCCACCAGCGAGCAGAATTTTAGAACACAAATTAATCGCCATGAATATCCGGCGATGTTTTGACGTTTAGCAGGATGCGTTGTTGGGCAAGTTGGTTCATTGTAATTGGAAACATTGGTTGCGCTTTCTAGACAATCACATGTAAGAAGACAGGACAGGCGCAAACTAACAAGTGAGGTTTATTCGAGGAAAAACACTTAAATATCAGACCATGCCAGCGCAGGCGCTTCAGGGTATCAGCACCATAACAGAAGAAAAAACCCAAAATAGGAAAAAACCAATGGCGTGGCTTACCTAAACATACTATCTAAGAAACGTGCCTCCCTATTGTAAAGCATGACCGATCTGTCACTGATGCATGCTTGTCCCTTCTTTTTTATATAATATGACTCAAGAAGTTCTCGTGCTTTTTTATTATGGCACTTGTGCAGTACCTTAACTTGGTTGAGCAGAGGCCTGCTTTTGTGGTCTAAGCAATGCATGGGTAAATGACGTTGCTCCCGGTTTATAATTGATCTTTCGTGTTAATGTTTTAGATGTGTTTATGTTCACTTGTATTTTTACCTTTAGTGCTCTACTATC
The DNA here is from genome assembly GCF_050947875.1 of Dermacentor variabilis. NCBI lineage: Eukaryota > Metazoa > Arthropoda > Arachnida > Ixodida > Ixodidae > Dermacentor > Dermacentor variabilis. The sequence goes on along the minus strand of NC_134578.1, from coordinate 102,172,504 downwards.
GTATGCACAATCATACACGCAGTGTCTGGAGTGGCTACAGCTTTGAAGGTCATGGTGCTTTCTGCAAGATGAGGTATAGAAGAACACTAATAGAACACTATTATTATTGACAAACAGTAGTATAATGTGTAGAGACGCCAGCGCTCAATACCGGCAATTATCTTAAGTAAAATAATTAAATCAGTGATCAAACCACTAGACCCTGAAAATGAATTTCAGCTTTCCTTTTAGGCTGTGGGGTCTTTAATATAATGTGAAATCAGTGGGCTTTCCCCGTTCCATTGTTGTCCGCTGCCGCAACCAACAACTAGGAATATTTCAGCACACGCTCATCGTATCCACATGGTATGTGCAAATGCAATTGTTAGAAAGGCTTCTTTTCATCCTATACTGCCTAGCATGCCTCCAGGGTCGAACTATCTTGGCAGGCGTTTTTGTGACCCCTTCAATAACGAACGTTTTCACGTTGCAGAAATAATTGTATCCGCTTAACAGTGTAAATGTACGTTTATTAAGTACGGTATTCCTTATTTTTGTGTTTTTGTCTTTGGGCCGGGACTTGTACGTTTAAAAACTGTCGCCACTCCAGTTCTTTTCTTTTTTTTTAGAAAATTGGCTCATAGGATCACGTGAAAAAAAATTAAATGACACTCGCCTAACAGGAGCATCGAAACAAAGCTTAAGCTCGGCGTGCACTCCCGATTTCAATATTCAGTGTACGTAAAACTTTGAAAAGCTGTAATCATAAAAACACGTTATGCGCCGTTTGAACGAAATCGCTTGCACTAGAGAGAGAAAATTACATTCTTCTCATTGTAGAAACACGATTCTTATTTATAACCTACGCTTTCATATAAATGTTCGGAAATTTGTAAGAATAAAACATTAACGTAAGCATGAAATATATAAATACCTGATAGCGCACGAAAAACAGATGCCGCAGCTTCGTAAACTGCATGACTTAAGATATACGAAGCAGGAAATGTGGGGTAGGAACCTACAGGTTACATCAAATTGTTTGTGTTTACGAAGTTTGTGCAAAGATAGAAACGAAAGTGTGTTATGCATCAGTTGTATCCATTTTATATGTCCCGGCTGAAGCAATTGCACAAGTGCGTTATTTTTATTTCTTACTGAGTTGCATAGACGAATTTGACAACCTTTTCTAAACATTATCATGGGCCTAATTAAAAGTTCTATTCGCTAGGGTCGCTTGATTTTAATTTTACTTCTAAAGGTAACTACACTTATGAAACTCCTTGCAGCTTACGCAGGGCAAAACGATTCCTCCATCCCCATGGATTTAAGATTTCCCGAGGTAGAGCGTCATTTAGTACTCGCTTTGCATAGAATTCATTTGTGAATTCATCAGCACAGCATGAACTACTACTTTTCAATACATAAAGACACATACGTAAACTAAAAGCAAGCAAATGCTATATGACCGTATTGAATAATGCAATCAGCCGGTAACGGAAAGTGCTTTATCAGGACCGCCGACGAACAGCTGTCTCCACGTCTGGTTATTTCAACATATAGGCGAACTCATGGCCAAGCCAATGAATCAAGAACAATAGCTGCCTCCCTCTACTCATTTTGATAGGACTTTTCAAGGCGGTATTGACCTTCCATGTGTTTTACTCTCGCACAACTACTAGAACTCGCAAAGGATGCATGTTAGCAATAGCAGGAAATGTTCCAACACACCTGAACGTTTTCGGATTTCAAGCATGTAGCGGTTTAAAACGTGTCGAGCTGCGAGTTCGGAAAAACACAGGGAGCATTGTCATATTTTTGCGCCATTTAATACTAGTACCTGAAATGCCCGTTACGAGTGATAAAACTTGTGCTTGAAAAGGGCGGGAGATCGTGCTCTCACTGACAACACAGCGTACGTGCCACGTACTCCGTTGTGTTCTCTTGCTGATTGGTACTGAATAGCTCGTCGATATATCATGCTTTACTTAGTGGCCATAGCTTATGTGGCTTTATGTTCACCTTTCGCTTATATAAGAAGTGCTGCCTCTGCGACTGAAGGTAAACAATTGTTCTGTTTTACGAAGTTCAAAAGCTGTGTATGGCGAAGCACTTCACAAAAGTTAGAAACGCTTTTTTTGCTGTTGTTTAATTTTCTTCTATCAAAATATTTAATTATTCTGAAACAGTTATCTATCCCTGTATATACTTAGCGCACGACTTGCCTGCTGAAAAAAAAAAATCCTACATCGTGGTGTCATAATATTCAAATACAGGGACGCAGCTTTTATCCCAAAGCAGGTTTTATCATACTTTCTCAGCATGTGGTTGTTGTTACTGATATTATTTTCCAGAGTCCTGCAAAGGCATTGAATTGCCATACGTGAGAAACCTGGCCTTGGTAAGGGTGACCGACGATTTTCTACTGTAATATCTCATTATCATTGCAGCCTAGTTTCTAAGAAATCTAACGAGGTTAGTTAGTTAAATGGGGGTTTAATGGCGCAAAAGCGGCTGAGGCTATGCTGCGCCAAACACGAGGTGTTTAAAAATTACGTTTATGAAGGAAAAGGCTTTGTTAATCTATATTTTATGTAAAAACCCAGTGTCGTGTAGAAATTTACGGACGTCACATAATGGGACTAGCGGGTCATCACCTAAAATTAGAGCGGGGTGTAAAGGTATGTGTAATTGATATAATTTGTGCAAAAGTGTTCGTCTGTGTGTTTCAGTCTGCATACATGTGAGTAATATGTGCATAACTGTTAGTGGCTGTTGACATTTCTCGCATGTTGGTGTGTCTTCTTTCGTAAGTAAGTAATTGTGCGTGAGGTGTGTGTGCCCAATGCGTAGTCGGCATAGAACTACTTCGATGAACCGCTCCTGATGATTGCATGACTTCCACTCGCCTACTATGGGTTTCGTGAGATGTAGCTTGTTGTCGGCACAACGGTCCCATTCGCGTTGCCATTTTACCGTGAAGGCTTTTCTAATTGCACGGATGCTATCATTATATGGTAGTTTCGTGTTTGTAATATTTTTGTATGCTGCCATCAATGCACAGCTATCAGCTGCTTCGTTACCTGGTATCCCGACATGGCTTGGGACCCAACAGAAACGAATTGACCTCCCGTACTCGTTAAGCACCAACATGTTTAAAATGTCTCCTATCAGGGGTTCACACTCTGATTTCAACTGTAGAGCTTTCAGTGAGCTTAAAGAGTCAGTGTATATGACTGCATGTTCGTGTTTATCAGTTATAATCTTTTTAACAACAACCCAGATAGCGTAAACTTCAGCCGTGAAAACAGAAGCATGTTGTGGTAATCGAATACTTGTTTCCCACTTTTCCGCTACGGCCCCCACACCCACGTGGTCTTTTGTTTTAGAGCCATCAGTGTAATATTGCATGTTATTTTGATATTTGTCCTGAAGTGCACGGAATTCTTGTATAATGTGTTCGTGTGGGATGTCTCTTTTCTTTAGATGTGTTAACGTCCAATCACATAAGTGTGTGAAATCGTGCCACGGAGCCAGCCGTTGTGGTTTCTTGGCAACCTGGAGGACTTCGTGGGGAATGTCATAATCCCGACAGTATTGCTCATACCGCAGGACAAGTGGCCTAATCGAGTTCGGTTTATTTGTGTAGTGTAAGCGTGTGTTGCATTGTGTGAGGATGTTGTAGCATATGTGTTGGGGTGATGACTGAATTTTGAGTACGTAGGAAAATGTGAGGAATGCTCTGCGCTGCTGTAAGGAGGGTTCATTACACTCGACGTATAAACTTGGAATAGGTGAAGTTCGGTAGGCACCACTTGCCAATCGCAGTCCGAGGTTATGTACCGGATCAAGTCGTTGGATGTAGGACTGTCTGGCTGAACCGTAAACCACGGAGCCGTAGTCTAAAAGGCTACGCACAAGAGACCGGTAAACACGTAAAAGGCAGGTTCGGTCGGAACCCCAGTGCTTATGGGGCAAAATTTTAAGAATATTTAGAGCTTTATTTGCTTTGATCTTTAGTGCTTTTATGTGAGTTAGGAAGTTCAGTTTAGTGTCAAAGGTTACTCCTAAAAACTTATGATCTTGTTTCACCAGCAGTATGGTGTCGTTCAATTTTAGAACTGGATCGCTGTGTAGCCCTCGTTTCTGAGAGAACAAAACAGTAACTGTTTTCTGTGTGGAGAAACGGAAACCATTTTTGTTAGCCCATTGTGTAAGCTTATTTATTGTCATTTGAAGTTGCCTTTCACAGGTTGGCAAATTTGAGGCGCGGCAAGCCACTTGGAGATCGTCTACGTAAACAGAGTGCATAAGAGGCGACGGTATAATCTTGTTAACTGAGTTCATTTTTACTATAAACAGTGTCGTGCTGAGAACACAGCCTTGTGGAACGCCATTTTCCTGCGTAAACGTATGAGAATGTACTGTACCCAGACGTACCTGAAATGTTCTATTAGATATAAAATCAGCTAGGCAATTTAGCATTTTACCACGGATGCCGAGGTCAGCCAGGTCTCTTAAAATTCCGTATCTCCATGTGGTATCATAGGCTTTTTCCAAATCGAAGAAAACTGCAAGCCAGTGTTGTTTGTGTAAAAACGCATATCGAATTTCATGTTCTAGACGGACAAGATGGTCAGTAGTTGAACAGCCCTTTTGATATCCACACTGGTGGGGGTCTATGAGGTTTCTTGATTCTAAGATAAATGAGAGTCTAATATTGATAATGCTTTCATATGATTTTGCCAGACAGCTTGTGAGGGAAATGGGTCTGTAGTTGCTTGCGGATGTTGGGGATTTACCGGCTTTTAGAAATGGAACTACTATTGCTTTTTTCCATTCTTCGGGCATTATACCAGATTCCCAGATTATGTTGAAAAACTTAAGGAGAGCTTCTACAGATGCCTGGGATAGATGAGCCAGCATGGCGTAGTGGATACGGTCGTGTCCTGGCGCTGTGTTTTTACCTGCAGAAAGGACTCTGTTTATTTCTTGTTGTGTGAGGGGGGAACTGTACGGTTCATTTAACGCGCCAGTAGTGGGTAGCTTCTGTTTTTCAGCAGACTGTTTGTACTGTAAGAATTCCTTCGTATAATTTCCTGAACTGGATACATCACGGAAATGTTCGCCAAGTATATCTGCCTGTTCTTGTATTGTTGTTTGTGTGTCTGGACTTGTAAGTAACGGTATTGTGTAAGATGAGTAATCTCCCCGAAACTTTCCTACCTGTTCCCACATGCGTTTAGACGTAACTGTACTGTTTATGGAAGATACGTATTTCTTCCACGATGATTTTTCTGCCTGCCTTCTGATAAATCGTGCCTTGGCTTTGGCCTGTTTAAAGCATAAAAGGTTGGTATAGGTGGGGTGTCTTCGTAACATACCCCAGGCCCTATTTTGAAGCTTTTTGGTTTCTGTGCACTCGGGGGTCCACCAGGGGAAACTTTTTTTGCGCACAAGACTGGATGTTTGAGGTATTGCCTTTTCTGCCGCTGAAACTAAAACTGTAGTGAACTTCTCATTAATTTCATTTACATTGAGTTCATTTAAACAGACATCTTCAAGTTTTGCATGTTTCATAAAAAGCGGCCAGTCGGCAAGATGTATTTTCCAGCGACGTGGCTTAGAGTTTATTGTAGGTAATGTGGATGAGAGCTTGATAAATGCCGGCAAATGATCACTTCCATATGAAGTGTCGGGGACTTCCCATTTAAAATCGCTAAAAACAGACGGTGAGCAGAAGGCTAAATCTAGACAGCTGAATTTGCGTGAGCTTGGTGAGAAATATGTTGGTGAACCCGAGTTTAAAAGACATATGCTGTTAGACAAAATAAAATCTTCGATTACTTGCCCTCTTTGGTCTGTTCTATCGCTACCCCAGAGGCTACAATGGGCATTAAAATCTCCTACCAGAATAAAAGGCTCCGGCAACTGGTGTATTAGATTTTCCAGTTGTCTAATAGTAAAATGAGTATGGGGTGGGATGTAAAGTGAACAGATGGTGATGGTTTTATGCGATAGAACGGTGACGGCAACAGCCTCGAAAGAAGTATTCAGTTGAACATTTCGTGTAGGGGTGCCGCCCTGAACGACTATGGCGACTCCTCCTGACAAACGGCTAGAGTGTTCGCGGTCTTTTCGGACAACGGTGAAACCTTTGAGAATGTTAGTATTTTTTGGACCAAGATTCGTTTCTTGGAGACACACTGCAACTGGCCAAAAAGTGTTGATAATGTCTTTGATGTCACCTATATTGTGTATAAGACCTCTGCAATTCCAGTGAACAATGAACGCCATGTTTCTAAAATGAAAAATGTAGTGGTGTTTGCGAACTTAAAAAACTAAAGGTGACATGCGATACGGGACAGTACACGTTTAATGGGCGGTAACCGTTCAGGTTGCCTGTCCCTTTTTCTGTAGAGTTATAAGGACCTTGTCCTTCTTAGGGCGCTCAGAAGAGCGCTGTTCTTTTGGCGTCAATGACGCCGGGGTTTTAGTGTCGACCTCCATTGCCTTCTCTGAGGCGCTGGATGATCGACAGCCAGGCGCCGAGACACGCGCCTCGGGCCTTCGCGTTCTGTTTAGCCTGGGAACCTGCGGGACGACTGTCTGCAGGGCCGTCTTGGATGATGGTGGAGTAGCACTAGCTGCTGCCACCGAGGGGGCGGATGGAGTTGCTACAGGACCACTGACTGTGACCTCTGTAGACTCCTGAGACCGATGTGGCGCTGCCCCCTGTCGCGCCACATTGGCATAGCTTATTTGAGGTAAGAGTGAAAGCCTCTTCCTTGCTTCAAAAAATGAAATCTTTTCTTTTACTGTGAGAGCAATCACTTCCTTCTCCTTCTTCCAACAGGGACATGATCGTGAATACGCTGGATGATCCCCTTTGCAGTTCACACAGCGTGGGGGAGCGTTACAGTTTTCAGATGGGTGATCGTTGGCACTGCATTTCGCGCATGTTTCTTTGCCTCTGCATGATTGTGATGCGTGGCCGAACCTCTGGCACTTAAAACATCGCCTCGGGTTCGGTATATATGGCCTGACATTTATCTTTAGGTATCCTGCGTCGAGAGAAGTGGGAAGAATACTAGTACCAAATGTGAGGATCACATGTTTGGTCGGGAGTTGTTCATTGTTTCTTTGGATTGTAATTCTCTGTACTTTAATGACATTCTGTTCTTGGAACCCTTCGAGAAGTTCCTCGTCACTCAAGCTGAGAAAATCTTCCTCTGAGATAACGCCCCTGCTGGTGTTTAGGGAGCGATGGGGAGAAATCGTGACTTTGATTTCACCAATACTGGCGAGTTCGGACAGCTTTGGCACTTGTTCTTTGTTTCTCAGTTCTATAAGTAGGTCTCCACTGGTCATTTTCGAGGCTTTATAGTCTTTGCCAATTTTTTCAACGAGGCATTTCGCCACCAAGAAAGGAGATAGCTTACGCATGCTTTGTGATCCTTCACTATGCAAGACGTGGTAACGTTGGAAGTTGTCTATGTCGGTTCGGAGGGTGAATTGAAAAGGTGCATCGGTGCGGCCTCTTTTCAGAGGCCGATCTGGAAGTCGCGGAAAAGCTTCTGCCATAATATGGTTTGAAATTCGGCGGCGGTGGTAGCCACCCACCACCGAGCCCAACAAGGGGACGCTACAGGTTGTGAGCAACCTGCACACGCCAGCTATGCACCGCCACTATAACCTAATGCATATAACCAAGACTGGATATACTACACACGGTTAACCCTTGCCGCCAGGAAATTCGGAAGTAAGAAGAAGTGAAAAGAAGACAGGAAAGATGAAAAGGCTAGAGAGAAAGTCGAAGATTGAAGAGGAGGACAGGAAAAGGCGACTGCCGATTTCCCCCGGGTGGGTCAGTCCGGGGGTGCCGTCTACGTGAAGCAGAGGCCAAAGAGGTGTGTTGCCTCCACCGGGGGGCCTTAAAGGTCCGAACACCCGGCATCGGCTCAACCCCCAGGATCCCCCTTTCCCCGGACACGGCTAAGCCGCGCACGGCTACACGCGGGAGGGTCCAACTCTCGTGTGCTCGGGTCCGTGGTGTCGCAACACACCAAACGCCTGCTTGCGCAGACGCCCCTGCGGGGAAATCTAACGAGGGAATCCTAACTTGTCATGAAAAAAGGTAGAACGTGAATTTGTCCATCTCTATAATAATGGCTTCGCATATTTTACTGGCTCTATTCATTACGCTTTCTTTCTCTGCGAAATTCCCAGCAACCACAGCTTTCTAACCACATACTGGCAATGAATCTCTGCGCCCATGGTGTTTCAATGCATAGTGTTCTGTTTACACTCCAACAGGTTTTTGAAAATGATCAATTTACAAAGTCACAAAGCCGCTTTATGCCCGAACAACGGTGTTTACATAAATCAGTTAACATGCCGTTTTCCCCATGCCCCCTTAACAGGCTTACTTGTAGCTTCTCTTAACATTCGCACTAGAGTACCATCTAACAACATCTCTGGGGAGCACAATGTTCGCTTTACCAGAAACATAACACTTTATTTTTATTGCCTTCAAACGGGTCAACAGTCTGCGCGCATGGAGTTGCTGCCGCCCTGCTGGATACAATTGCAGCGACACTACGTTTTATTTAACTTAACGTGTACAAAAGAGGGAATCAACAAGTCGAAAACTGTGCAGAAAGCAGTATCCCAAACGACTAGGCAAATATTTAGAGAATCTTTTAAGACAATCTTAAGGCGTTAAATTGAAGAGCCATCGTCACATTAAGCCTTTATTAAATATAGTCAAGTTGTGAGGCCGTTCCATTATAGGTATTTACTAGAATGTTCAAATAAAATTTCGCACCGAACGGAATACGGCTATTCACAGAAAAAGAGGACCTTCCCATAATGACTCAGATATAGAAATTTGATACAAAGTGAAAAGTAAGAGTTCAATTTTGTTTTTTTTTTGCCAAATAAAGACTTGTTTAGCTTCGCCGATACACTCCTTGTTGTGAACGACTGGATTTCTCGTCAACTAAGGAGGTTGTGAATAAGAGGCAAAGGAAATATGATTCTATCTAGCGCACCATGACAGGCGCAGCAACGAAACAAAAAAAAACTGTAGAACAAGAGATAAGCGTACTTAAGGACAGTGCTCGTTGAAGGAACTATTTGCAATATTGAAACGGAGAAAATAGTTTCGGAATCCAAACGTGCTGAAACAGACCCAATGATAAATGAAAGGAAGCACCCAATTCGTGGGCCCCTGGAGGCGAAATATGCTAATTTATCCAACTATTGCTCGTATTTGATTTCCTCAGTGCCTTTCTGGGGTACTGGTTCGCCAGTGCATGGTCGAACCTTCTGCCTTCGGAATCATTTGGACGAGTTCACTTGCATTAGTTCTTTGCCCTTTGGAGTGCTATAGCGGTTGTTTTCTTTTATAGCACGCAAACAGAGCGAATATTCGACAACTTCAAGTAGGTAATTCTCGATTCTAATTCGAACAGAATATGAAGTCCGGTATAAATCGTAGTCAAAATTTATAATATTCGAACACCGTAGGCTTTTATTATAATCCCCTTTTGGGTCCATTATTGGATGCAATTTGGTTACGCCCGCCTAATAATGCCACCCACTTATGTAGTAAAAATGCGATGGCTAGTGCTGATCAGAACCACTGTCTCTCAAGCTGGCCTGAACACCCTGAAATCGATTTCCTTGCATCAGTATTCTAGATGAAAGTGTAGACCTCGGTACATACCCAGATCCGGTATTATTACTAGGCTGACAGCGATTATTCACAACGTCACTACGAGTTTAGCACTAAATACATTAGTGTTTACGTGGTGGCACTCTGTCTTGTGCGCACACAGTTCTGCGTAACCATGGTAACACAGCAAATGGTCGTTCCTTATCAGCTGCTGCCAGTATAGGAGCACAGCAGAAATAAACACGGGATGCTTTCGCCGTGCATCTGTCAACTGGCGTGCCTGAGTCTCCTCTTTGGTCGTGGCTTGCCTTAGGCACGACGCGATGTCACAACTGGGATAGTGTTTGTCTTCCGTGTGTCTTGGGAGCGGTTGTCGTGGCGCTCTACTGGCAGTGATGTGTGCAATGGGCACTCCTTTGTGACCACCCGTCCGACCGGTCGCCTAATCGGCAATTCCATCACCGGAAAATTTCAGCTTTAACCGGACGTTGGAGTGGCCGGAATGTGTTTAGGAGTTAGACGACTACCAATATGCAGCAGGCCTGAACAAAAGATCACAAATAGTCCAAGTCTGGACGTTGCTGTATACCATGGACAAACAAGGCAGGAAAATCATCCATGCAGTTCGTCTACCAGAAAAAGAATGAAAGAATCTATGAGACTCTCCGCAAAAACTTGTCTGCTCACTTCGTGGCTACAAAGAGCGTCGAGTATGAAAGCGCCTGTTTCCACCATAGGTAACAAGAGCTGGGTTAGAAAGTGGGTTTACCAGTTCATAACTGCTTTAGACGCCCTTGTTTTGGTTACGCCCGCCTAATAATGCCACCCACTTATGTAGTAAAAATGCGATGGTTTTGATTTATAATTGTAGAAAGCGGCAATGAAGCGTTAAGGGTTAGTGGGAGGCAGACAAACAAGCAAGGTTCACTTTATAACAAAGAAATATTTCTCGGTCGCTATTCAGTCATGGCATGAGTGAATATCGAGTATCATATACGAATTTATTTTGCCATCCAGAACCGAGAATAACGTATTTATTTATTCATTTATTGAAGATACATTCCGGGCCCAAAGGCACTACAGAAAGAAGTAGGGGGAAAATGGCAAGTCGTGAAGCTAATATATATATATATATATATATATATACATACATACATACATACATACATACATACATACATACATACATTAAAAAGCGATCTTATAAAGCGATCTTGAACGCGTCGCCATCAGTTATGCAGAGTTACCACCTTCCCTCCACAATCGCCAGATTGTGGAGGGAAGGTGGTTCCGTGCGACACTTTTTATATGAACAAATGAGTCATTACGCAATTTTGTGCAACAAGACGGTAGATCCCCCTTCAAGCGATGGTCGGTCTTTGAAGGTATAATAATGAGGTGGATCAGACAGAACGTCCTTTGCAACGGTGTTCCAATAACAGATGTTATGAGAAAGGTTAAAAGGTAATGTTCTAATGAAAAACTTAATTCTCTCACAGTGCCTCAGTTCATCCTGCGATCCCGCCCAGCTGAGTAACTTCTCCGCCTTTTGACAGGAACGCTAGAAATATTAAGCATGTGTTTAATGCTTCAGACTCCATGTTGCCCGTTCAACTCGTCCAGCTTCATGTCAGATGACGCAAGCATTTTCAGTAAGGTAATTATAAAGCAGTAATCACAGAGATCCTAGGGAGAGAGAAAAGAGATAAAAGGCATAATTGTCAATGAGAGTGACTGGCTGCTTTGCTGCCCTGCGCTGCCGTGAAGAATACATAGAAAAGTTCAGGAGAAAAGATGCGATGACAATCTGGACTGACAAGCGTTATGAAGGCCAGTGACAATGATTGCAGCTTTTGAGTCAGTTCCAGTGGGACTGAAACCCACTAATGCTACTAGAGCATCTAGGGCTGACGTCACCTGGAACCAATGTCCGAAAATTACTTTTCTTAAAGTGACGGTTGTCAAGCTTGTCCAGCGTGTTGCCGACAACCATTCTGTGCTACCACAAATGGGCAATCACACAGAACGTGCTTCAGTTGTTTCTTTGCACCAACAACGTTCACGCTCAGGAATTGTGGCCATTGTAAAGAGGAAGGAATAGTTGTGAAAGCTACTCCAGAAACAAACAACTGTTAGACTTAGGACACGTCCGGTTCAATGCCGGTATAACCTGGACTCTCTACCAACTAGACAAATGCTACTTTTGTCATAAGAAACGGACAATGGTACAGTAATGATTTGACAGCAGCTTGACACGTTTCGCATATACCAACTCGTAAAATTTTTAAGCCAATCTACTGCACCGCGTTTTGTGAATGGCATTGTGTTTGTTTACTGTGCAGGATCTAATTGATGCTGTTGGGCCATTGGTAAAGGTAAGCGCGCGGCTGACAACTAAATCAACTAATTAGATTCTTCAAATTCAAATTTGATAACTACAGAAGAACGCTTATAGTTTTATTTTTGGTACAGGACTATAGGGCGCTTACGTACCGTACACTGCTCGCTTTCTCTAAGAGAATTTTAGTGCAAAACGTACAAGAGAGCAGCTCTTAGGCGTCCGCTCCTGGGTTGAGCGTCTCGGTACCTCAACCCGGTATCTCAACTCGGTATCTCAGCCGCGAGAGCACATTCGTTCCACTGCTCGCGCCTTCGTCATGGTCTCCAGCCCCAGCTGGCTCCCATGCCACTGATCATGTGAGCGTTTCTATACTGTTCCTCCATCTGGGAAGGCGCTGATGGCGCTGACGCGCAACCAGTCTGCGCGATGGTTTAGGTCTCAAGTTATTTGCCTCATCACGAAATGAAAGCTAGTTTAAAGCTGTGCGCATATTTCGCATTAAGGAGCATCGTCACGGTCAGGCTTTTTTTAAAGGCCGCAGATATTCATGGCCCGTTTCTGCGACGAGCGTCGGTGATCGCAGCGGCGTAACCGAGCGAACGAACTCAACAACGAAGGATTAAAGTGCGAGCGCGGAGCGGCAGATGAAAAAACGCAACCTGCGAACGACGGAGACCAATGAAGCCTGCCCCTTAAGTGACGTGCGCGCGGGAAACTGGCTTCGTGCAGAACCGGCCGAAGACTCGATGCGTATTCCTATCTGGCCTCAGCCGGAATGATCGTTTCGTACTATCGTCCGCTCGCGTCAGCTCTTGGACGCGCGTGTTTTCGTTTGCTTAGTTTTGCCTCGTTCGCTCTTGTTTCCATTGTCATGGTTTGCGATTGTTTTGTAATCTCATTGTATGCGCGACGCAAACTGTGTAGTACATTCTGGAATACATGCGGCCCAGCAATTACTATGGAACCTTTCTCAATTCATGTATGAAAGTCGACGTGCTTGAACCCCAGATCAGATTGCCGACTCTGCTACATATCTATCTCAAATTATTTGCCTCTGCATATCGCAAAAGGAAAACGTGTATATCTGCACTCAAATTTTACCTTAGGGACTGTTGTAATCGTTAGTGAACTTTTTCGTAGGTTCTATGTTACGTTTGCTAATGGAAAGCTACCGCACCTCTTTCGTGCCTTATATTGCCCAGGATGTGTATTCAGGAAATGTTTGTAAAGTTTGACTTGCGTAATTCAGTTCATACATTAAATTGACAAAGAAGACATGCCAATAAGAATAGTATTTCGCCTATCGTTTTATGCACCAAAATACCAATGGTATGCCTTAAAAAAACACTGGTATATAACTCTCTTGCTCAACTTATAGAAAGCCTCGGCCAAGATGTGGGGTACATAGATTGAATATGTAAGATCATGCAGGCAGTCCTCCATACTTAGAGTTCTTCGGGTACGTTTCTGTATGTGTAGGGCTGAGGGCAGAAGTATCGAGGTATGGAGGTAAGGTCGTTCGCCCTTCTGTCTGTAGCACTCAAACGCTAGGCTACGGGCTTTGCTTGACAGAAGTCTAAGATGTTCCTGATTCTCTTTGCGATTACCTTAGTAAATATTTTGTAGACAACGGACAGTAAGCTGATCGGTCTATAATTTTTCTTGTCTTTGGCGTCCCCTTTCTTATGGATTAGGATTATGTTAGCGTTCTTCCAAGATTCCGGTACGCTCGAGGTCATGAGGCATTGCGTATACAGGGTGGCCAGTTTCTCTAGAACAATCTGCATACCATCGTTCAACAAATCTGCTGTTACCTGATCCTCCCCAGCTGCCCTCCCCCTTTGCATATCTCCCAAGGCTTTCTTTACTTCTTCCGGCGTTACCTTTGGGATTTCCAATTCCTCTAGACTATTTCCTCTTCCACTATCGTCGTGGGTGTCAGTGGTACTGTATAAATCTTTATAGAACTCCTCAGCCACTTGAACTATCTCATCCATATTAGTAATGATATTCCCGGCTTTGTCTCTTAACGCATACATCTGATTCTTGCCAATTCCTAGTTCCTTCTTCACTGTTTTTAGGCTTCCGCCGTTCCTGAGAGCATGTTCAATTCTATCCATATTATACTTCCTTATGTCTGCTGTCTTACGCTTGCTGATTAACTTCGAAAGTTCTGCCAGTTCTATTCTAGCTGTAGGGTTAGAGGCTTTCATAAATTGGCGTTTGTTGATCAGATATTTCGTCTCCTGCGATAGTTGACTGGTATCCTGCCTAACGGAGGTAGCACCGACTTCCATTGCACACTCCTTAATGATGCCCACAAGATTGTCGTTCATTGCTTCAACACTAAGGTCTTCTTCCTGAGTTGAAGCCGAATACCTGTTCTGTAGCTTGATCTGGAATTCCTCAATTTTCCCTCTTACCGCAAACTCATTGATCGGCTTCTTATGTACCAGTTTCTTCCGTTCCCTCCTCAGGTCTAGGCTAATTCGAGTTCTTACCATCCTGTGGTCACTGCAGCGTACCTTGCCGAGCACGTCCACATCTTGTATGATGCCATGGTTAGCACAGAGTATGAAGTCTATTTCATTTCTAGTCGCGCCGTTCGGGCTCCTCCATGTCAACTTTCGGCTATGCCGCTTGCGGTAGAAGGTATTCATTATCCTCATATTATTCTGTTCCGCAAATTCTACTAACTCTCCCCTGCTATTCCTAGTGGATATGCCGTATTCCCCCACTGCCTTGTCTCCAGCCTGCTTCTTGCCTACCTTGGCATTAAAGTCGCCCATTAGTATAGTGTATTTAGTTTTCACTTTTCCCATCGCCGATTCCACGTCTTCATAGAAGCTTTCGACTTCCTGGTCGTCATGACTGGATGTAGGGGCGTAGACCTGTAAAATCTTCATTTTGTACCTCTTATTAAGTTTAACAACAAGACCTGCCACCCCCTCGTTAATGCTACAGAATTCCTGTATGTTACCAGCTATATTCTTATTAATCAGGAATCTGACTCCTAGTTCTCTTCTGTCCGCTAAGCCCCGTAGCACAGGACGTGCCCGCTCTTTAGCACTATATGCTTCTTTTGGCCTCCTAACTTCTCTGAGCCCTATTATATCCCATTTACTACCCTCTAATTCCTCCAATAGCACTGCTAGACTTGTCTCACTAGATGACGTTCTAGCGTTAAACGTTGCCAGGTTCATATTCCTATGGCGGCCTGTCCGGAGCCAGTGATTCTTAGCACCCTCTGCTGCGTCGTAGGTCTGACCGCCGCCATGGTTAGGTGCTTGGCAGCTGCTGGGGACTGAGGGCCGGGGTTTGATTGTTGTGTTCATATAGGAGGTTGCGGCCAAGTACTGCACCAGGGGCGTAGGTCTGGTGAGGGAGTGCGTTACCGGTTCTGGTCACCGGGAGCAGACCACACTCCAGGCCTGTTTGTGCAATTTTATCAACACGCGGATTCTTTTTTTAATCCGGTGGAAAATTGCCAGCACCGGGATTCGAACCACGGACCTCTTGCACGCGAGGCGGGTGTTCTACCTCTACGCCACCGCTGTGTTTCTAGTTTTTCATGGACTAGTCATATTACGTGAAAAGCCCATACGTCCTAATGATTTGGTTGTACGGTAGAATATTACGACGTACAGGACACCTGATACTTGAACATAAGCGACGACTTTCAAAACATAATGTAGAGGCAGGCTTTCAGTTGGGGCCTAGCCCCTCACCTTATAACTATTCGAGCAAAGGACGCTCATAAAGCACTCCTGCTAGAAAGTTTGAATGTTATTAAGCTTCCTAATATATTTCTCTACACGTCTTCCTCATAACTAATAAGTAACCATTCTTACTTCGTAACAACATTAGCTATATAAATCTCCATCATTTGGTATATGCAGGTTCTTTTATTCACAGGCTTTGAAAGAAGGCTAAATATTGCGGGGTTGCGAAAATGGCATTTGAGTCACGTGCACGTTGGGCGTGACTTGTTCTAATCCATGGTTAACCGAGGTGATTAGTTGTCCTATATTCCGCCCTCTGCTTTAAATATTTCAGTGCGTATATGAAGCCTTGAAGGAATACAACAGCCCTGCAGATGCAGTAGTGGCATATCGTTACGTCATCCTCGAGCTTGTCAACGCGGTCGACAACAAGCACACACAAGCACGTAAGTACGAGAGTGCCGTTTAGTCAGGCTGCGAACACATGCCTT
The DNA here is from genome assembly GCF_050947875.1 of Dermacentor variabilis. Taxonomy (NCBI): domain Eukaryota; kingdom Metazoa; phylum Arthropoda; class Arachnida; order Ixodida; family Ixodidae; genus Dermacentor; species Dermacentor variabilis. The sequence goes on along the minus strand of NC_134578.1, from coordinate 102,156,295 downwards.
ATCAAAGAGGCAGGGGGGAGGGGGCGGGGGTATTCTGCAAGAGTCCACCTATTGCACTGCCCATTTCGGGCGTTGCTGATTGGATGCAGCTGTACGAGCGAGGACGAGACGAGCGGCCCTAGGCAATCAGGAACGGCCGAAATGAACAGTCCACTAGGTGGAGTCTTACAGAATACCTTGTATGTTTACTTTTCGTTTTCGAGACCGTGTTTTTCTAAACGCGATCCCGCCATTTTGTTTGTAACATGTAGGCATTGTTGTGGACCGATGCCAAAGCTAATGAAGTTAAAGGTATTCCCGTAAGTACCTGTACTCTAAAGATGTGTGTCGAAAATCTCGGAGATATCGAAGTAAAAAGTTTAAGGACATTGACGGCACTGCTAGTCCCCTCACAGAGAGGACTGACTGGATAAAGGACTTCGAGAAGGGATTCTGCTCCATTCTCAAGCCCGACATAGTCAGAAAGACATCGACGTCTGCTGGACATTGAATCACCTTCCCAATTTTTATTTTGCACTACTAGCTCATCTGTTACACCCGATACCTTGGATATATACACGCATGGGAGGCAACTGCGAGGAAAGCTAAGGTCCGGTTGAGGCTAGAATGGTTACTGTTGACCTGGAGTTTCTTGTGGATCTTAATGACTATGAAGAGCGTACCCTAAATACCAGAATATAGGTTATTTGCTTTTTGAATAAACTGCGGCGAAAAGTCGACCCCCGTATTATATACTGCTCATTTTTACCGGTTCGGACCAGTGTACACATTTTGTTTTAAATTATTGTTTGGGGGCTCGGGGTAAATACCGGTCCCACCTGTATGCCGGTTTTTTGAGCAGGTTAAACAATTTTTGAGAAAGCTGCCTTTAAGAGCAGGTATAATTATTATTCTTCATGTTTCTTAGTGGCTATTCGAAACATGGGTTACAAAAATTGTTAATCTAATATCCTGCAATTCTTTCAGTGCGTTAAACGGAATACGTTTGATTAAAAAGAAAATAGAAACAACCTAATACGACTGAACTTTTATTTATACGTATGATACGTATCCGCTATGTTCGCTAAGTGGTTATGGCGGTGGACTGCTGAGCGTAAGGCCGAATGTTCGATTTTCTGTCGCGGTGGACATATTGCGATCAAAAAAGAATCCAAAACGTTCGTTTACATTGCTTTAACTGTATTATAATTCTCTCAAGGTGGTCTATATTTCTCCGTACCTCCCCCTAAAGCGTGCCTCCTTGCCTGTGTGTTTCACTGGTACGGTAGGCTCTGTAGGTTCATTTATTATATTATAAATGTTCAAACCGCAGGTTCACAATACGTTTGGTATACGTGCATAGCTCTCAGCACAAGCAGAAGGACCACAAAGTCGGTGACACCACAATTTTATGCTTTCAAAGTAAACTTGCTGAGCAATGACGGCCATGACTTCTCTCTCACGATACCCCTATGCGGAACTTACGGCTGATGTATTTCCGTCGAGAAGAAATGAGCCAAACTGCCAATTCAGAGTCACCTATGAACTTCGCTAGCTTATTCAGCTCTTATGATTTGCACATGGCAAGAACCTTAGCCAAACCAAACCTTAGCCAGACCTGTATGGCAGATCAGTTCCTCAGAATACCGCAAGGTGGAAGAAGCATCGTGAATGAAATAAATTATCATGCACTCGTATATAGCAAGCAGGTACAAAAAACGATTAGGTTTCTCAAGTATAACGCCTGGATGCCCCTCCCCCCCCCAAAAAAAAAAGAATTCGTCCCCGCTGCTGGATTCTTGACCACGACAATTTTTTCCCCACGCAAGGTGTGCTTTCCGAAGACCCTTAGAAGCTCCCTTTGTAGCTTCGCGCTACATTTGGGTGCATGACAGCTTTCTTCCCTTTCAATCGTTTGTTTCATTGTGCAATGTTCTTCCGTGTGTTGCGTCGTTCCTTGCGCTGGGAGCTAGGACACACAACCGGAACCATCTTCCCCAACAGCGCGTAAACTGTATTCGCGCGTTTGAGCGCATGTATTTGTACGTTCTTCAGGGAAATAAAATGTTCTAGTGAAATGCCCAAAATATTTACATATCACAGAATACCAGCTGTCGTATTAAAATTCACGAATACGTCTGAAGCAAAGTAAGCATACAATGTGTCAAGCGGTAAAGGACATGTAATGCGGTAAAAAAGGTGCATGCAGTGAAACACCTGAGAAGGGAATCGAATAGCCGTCACGGTGAGCATGTCTATAAACATCGCCTGCGGCTTGAGTCTTCGGCATACAAAGCTCGTGCAAAGCGATATCCTAGTAAATACATTTTCAACACGTTCAGAATGCAAAACCTATTTGTGGGGTTTTACGTGCCCAAACCACAATCTGATCATGAGGCACGCCGTTATTGTGTTATTGGGGGACTCCACATAAATTTTCACGGCCTTGGATCCTATACCGTTCGCCCAATGGTCTACACAACCTTTGTTTTTGCATTTCGCACTATATGCAATGCGACTGCTGCGGAGGGGATTCGATTGCGTGCTCTCAGGCTTAGCAGCACAAAGCCAAGACCACTACGCTACCACGGCGGATGGAATGAAAAGTCAAAAATAATTTCATCACTTCTGTAAAGGGGCATGCGGCTCTGTTGGCCATTACGATCTGGAACATATCGGCTATCGTGAATGCGATGACAAACTGCAGGCGGCATTATAACGTTATTTCAATACGGGAAATCGCCTCCTTCGTAGGTTTGTCATTACTCCAATGTGCTCAAATTCAACGCATGAGTCATCAGCTATCTCTCTTTTTGTATTATAACACAGAGAAAAAGAACTGCATCGCAAAATCAATGCCACGCAATAGGCAAGGTACCATACTTTCAGCGACATTGTTGCGCGACCTTGACCTTAAGATTGAAGAGAAGAATTATACCTGTCATGTAAATAACTGAGAAATGATGAATTCACAATGAAACTCACTGGTTCATTCTTCCTGGCTGGGTGTTTTGCAGTAAGATGATGTTTCCACGCAAGACTTCCATGTAAGGCCTTCTAAAACCCGAGCTCTAGACAGGCAATAGAACTGACCATTTGCTGTCCTTAGTGGATTTGTGAACAATCATAACTCTGGGAAACGCAAAGTTTGAGAAGCATACAGTACAAACTACATGGAAACAGCTTGAGGTTCTGTAGCATGCAGCACACCTGCATATGTGTGCTGGTATGCACTCATTGCGAGTCAAATGTAAATTCAACTATGTCTTTGAAGATATACATTTACAATGTCCGGACCAGATCTTTACCTTTCTATGCAACATGCCAAATATCATTCAATACGCGAAGTTGTGACATAGAAATGTCGAGGCCGTACCTAACTGTTAGACGTGGCACAGTGTGTAACCAGGATCTTGGTTCTTTCAGGCCGTTTTCTTTAAGCTAATGTTTATTCATATGTTCACTTAAGTGTACCAACAAATATCAGTCTGTATGCGTTTAGCGGTAAACAGTTTCTGGATGGGGGAAAGAAAAGCCACATACGAAACGCAACTGCTTTCTACTGTAGGCAGTCATATTTCTACGAGTTCTTCATATTTCTCGAAGGTGCGAATTTGACTTAAAGTGACCTGCTTGTTTCACTGAAAAGCTGTATAACTGAATTCCGTTGCAGTGTCAATGGATTTTGTCAACACAGTTAACATGGTGGAGACAACAACTATACAGCTGAGCTATTGCTTCGGAGATAATATCAGCGTTTCTTTGCCAAGTGCCCTTATAGGGCAGGTAAGTTGTGTGGATATATGTTGAAGAATGTTTTTGAGCCGGGCGGTAACACGAACGCGGCACAAAGTGGCAAAGGAAAAAAAATGAACCATTTACCTGCAAGTTATTTCACTGTGGTCATTAGCTAACCACAATAACCTAGGTATATAGAGTGAATACCGAATTCGTGGAGTAAACAGAAAACGCAAATCAATATAAGATCATTTCGGCAGCTTATATTACATGCTTAGGTAATTCACAATTTTGACGCATGACCATGTTCCACCGAGAAACAGTTCCAGCCATCTTCATTGCCAGCCTATAGTTATAAGGCACATGGTAAAAACACAGACTGCAAGAAGGCATCCTTGAAGTATCCCCAGTTACCTATCTCTTGCCACGACCCACCACAAGCTAGGTCGACACATCTGCTGATCTGATACCTCGAACCTACACTGTGTCATCGTTGACTATATTTTTCTTTGCTAAAGTCCCATTCCGTCCATCTGACTGATCATTGATCAGCCAATTGCAGGCGCTACATAGTCTGCTCAACGTCCTCAACTACTTGCTCACAATCTAGCTGCATGTTTACTAGTTTCGTGTCTGACGTGTGCCCGAAAAGCATACACAAAGAAATGTACAAGTCCAGGCCTATTGCCTCAATATGGGCCCCTATAGCATGGTGGTAGGGTTCTTGTAGCCATGAATGTTAGGCTGCTCATCCGGTAGCTTAAATGTCCGGGGTTTGCAGGTAGGGTAATGAGCAGTGGGGCAAGTGCCACCCTCACGCTGCGTCTCGGCAACAATACTTTCGGCTGGCGGGAAAGGCCACCTGTGAGGATTGAAGTGCACAATATGTTCAGATGTGTGCTACGGCGAAGAGTATCCTTAGAATGGACCAAACTAATTGCAGGGCACATCGGACGGGTTCGAACAAATGAAATGTGCTTGCATTATGAGCGGAAGAGCTCTAACTAAAAATCCGCTTTCTGTACAAAGCTTACCGGGCACCTGTGGCGTCATGCATAAGATTTTGTCAGCAAGAAGTTGGGAATTCGTACTCTTTGTACTTCCTCAATGGGCTAGATTGAGTCTGTGCGTATCATAAGACATCAGATACCCACCCGTTATATTGTTTCATATAAGATCTCTCATCGTCAAATTCAAGTTTGTTCATTTATCTGTTAGTTGCACACTCTTTAGGATCCCGCGAGCACATCTACTCATAGATATCTCGGCGTAAAGGTCACTGAAATACAATTGAAAACTCAGTGTTAGTGGAAGCTCCTCGAACACGAAGGATTTCCAGTGGTCATCCTTGATATACGAATATTTCGTGCAGAAGAATGCCTTGCCAACACTTACACGTGACCCACGCAGTTGCAATAAACAGAGCCTGAAGCAGTAAGAGAAACTTTAATTGTGGTACAACCAATTTAGTGGTAATAAAGATGTTCGGAGGTCGGTTTGGCGGAGGCACGGAACTCACGTTTTAACAGGCTGAAAACGGAGAGTAAAAGGCGTTATAATAAAACAAAGCATGTTTGCTTAGTGGAAGTGGTGGTGGCGCGGTAGGGCAGCCTCTTCGGTTCAAGAAAGAGCACGAGGAAATGGGCCCTATGGTGGGGACAACGAATTGAGGGACGGTCGCTACAAGTTCTCCTCGTCTCGAATGCCCGAAGCTCACGTGAGAATGGCGGAAGGAGTGAGGAGTAAATGCTCGACATAGACTGGCTTCACGCGGTCGCACGACAGTCTTTTCTTTGCGGCGAACGTCAATCTTCAAGGTTTTCTCTGAACGTGAAAACAGGCGAAAAAGGCCTTCATAGGAAGGAGTCAATGATGAGGAGTCAATGGTGGCTTGACAGAGTCAGACGTGCGTGGTTGTGTAGATTGTGGATAAACTAAACACAGGCTGCCAGCGGGTGATACGTGGGGGTGTAGGTCGAAGCTGGTCGAGCCAGGAATCTAGCGCCGATAATTGCTGCGGGGTCGCTCGCGCGGTGCCTTGCCGGGTGCTGCCAGTCTGGCCTGGAACGCGGATTCCTGACCGATAGAGCATCTCGGCTGCACTTACTCCGAGGTCATTCTTGATTATTTCTTGCATCCCCAATAGTATTATAGGTAGCCTTTCCACACAGTGCTGTCTGTCGAGCTTGGCGGTCAATGACGCCTTAAGTTGTCAGTCGTGACGCTTGACCATGCCTTGCTATGTGGGTGGTTAGCGGTGGTGTTAGGACGGCGCGCGCCGACCAGTTTTGCCAAGGCGGAAAAAAAGCGAGCTTTGGAATTGTCCGCCTCGGCGAGTAGTTATGCGCAAACGGCTACCGTACCACGACACCCAACTAGTAACAAATGATTCCGCCACAGGTTCGGCCATGATGTCTTGTAGAGTTGTCGCCTCAGACCATCTTGAGTACCGGTGGACACACGTAAGGAGCTACCTGAAACGTTGGCAGGGAGGAAGAGGCCCCACCAAGTCCACATGCGCCTGATCGAAACCGCTCTCTCGTGGTTGAAACGGTTGCACCACTGAAGGCGTATGCGGGGTCACTCTTACGGCTTTGCAGCCTTTGCAGCTTCTCGCCCAGCTTCGCACATCTTTGTTGATCCCTGGACAGTCGAATCGGTCCATGATAAGCCTCTTTGTGACTGTGATGCGAGCATGGCTTAGCCCATGCAGTCACTCGAATGGGGCACGAAATGCCGAGGAGCTGCCTGCGATATGTCACACGTGACCAGCGTTGTTGTCTAGCTGCCTGAATTTTCGTCCCAGAGATATGGCGCGTCATCATCATCATCATCATGATAATCATCATCATCATCATCGTCATGATCAGCCTCGTTACGCCCACTGCAGGGCAAAGGCCTCTCCCATACTTCTCCAATTGCCCCGGTCATCTACTAATTGTGGCCATGTCGTCCCTGGAAACTTCTTAATCTCATCCGGCCACCTAACTTTCTGCCGCCCCCTGCTACGCTTCTCTTCTCTTACAATCCAGTCTGTAAGCCTCAATGGTCATCGGTTATCTTCCCTCCTCATTACAGGTCCGGCCCATGGCCATTTCTTTTTCTTGATTTCAACTAAGATGTCAAATAATATATATGGCGCGTGTCCACAGAAAATTCGGATATAAACGAAATTTGCCGAAGCTCACTGAGTACGAAAAACTGTTGTTTTTGAAAACGCAGGTTGACGGCTTATGGTTGAGCAGAATGTAAAAGCTTGAGCTTTCAAGAAAAAAACGGGAATGCTTGAAAGTGCAATAGATGGTTATTATCTCCTTCCCGAAGGTGCTGTAGAAAGCTTTTGTAGGTCTGAGGCGCTTTGCGAAGAACCCCAGTGGCCTCCAGTCTGCTACACAGTGCTGCTGCAATAGTGCACCTATTACCGTGGTCGAAGCGTCTGCCATAAGCAGAGTTGGGGCGTCGGGCATCGGATGAATCAACAACACTAAATTCGCCAAACGTGCGTTCGTATCCTGGAAGGAGTGTTCGGGCTCTGAGGACCAGAGGGAGGTAGGTGTTTTTTTTAGCTGCGGCGAAGCATGTCGATAAGCGACTAAAGGAACTTGCTCACAGGATGGCATGAAACGCCTGTCAAAACTAAGAGCCCCAGAAACGAAAGGAGATTTGAGGGGGGGGGGGGTCCTCGATTGCACACACCCGAGATTACAGTGGCTTGATGCCTTGAGGTGAAATGCAATGGCTGAGACAATCCGCGGCTTCATCTCCGAAAATGCATTTCAGGGGCTTTAGCTCCAGCTCGTGTTCATCCAATTGCTTAAATAGAATGAAAAGGAGCTCTTTGTGCACTTTGTCTTTGGGAGTTGCAACGAATGTTTGAACGATGTACCTTGGAAAATTTGCGCAGCATTCTTCAAGTCGTAAAGCATACGGACGAACACAAATATGCCAAATTGAGTAGTGATTGCCGTCTTCGATCTGTTGCTAGGTGCAACAGGAATTTGGTGGTACGCGCTCATCAAATCCATCTTCCTGTATATTTTGCTTCGTGCGAGACTAGCGCCGAAAGTATATATGTTAGGAAGGGCACAATTATGCGTAGTAGTGATGGCATATAAAGCTCTGTAATTATCACAAGGCTGCCGGTCGTCGCTGCCCTGATTTGAAACTAGGTGGAGAGGTGAAGACCAATTGCTGGAAGAAGGTCGAATAACGCCGAACTGAAGCATGTGTTCGAACTCATGGCGGGCGAATCCCAACCTCCGTTCAGCGGGCCTCCTCGGCCGGGCGGCAACAGGTCGGCTATGGTGGGGATACGATGTTATGATTTGATGTGATATGATATGGTGTTTCCCGGGCAGCGCATCGTTTCAGCGCTTTGTGACTTGGGGGTTCTCAGCAAGTATCTTGTACACTGAGAACGGCGTATACGTATGGATGCCATATGAGGTGAGGTTGGACTGCAGACAAAGCACATATAAAGGTTTTGAAGTTATCCTTTTGACGCCGATCGCTAACCCTCACGTCTGTGTTGAAATGACTGAGGAAGTGTGCTCCCAGTATGACAAAGCTGGCGTCCGCGTTGACAAACACCGACCTGTGCCAGCACCGGAGTCTGATGTCTAGCGTTCTTGACCGGAGGCCATATGGCGCGACGGCAGCCTTGTTCACTGCGTGGAGCGTGGGTGGGTACTTGCCGCACTGGCGATATGCGGCCGCGGCGGGAACGATAGCCAGCTCGGCTCCGGTGTCGAGAAGGCGGAAGGTGCTGGTGATGCGGTCGACTGCGGGGAATACCGGGCCTCTCCGATGGTCGATGTCGCATGCCGCGGTTAGCGACTGGCCGGAGCGCTTCCCGTCCACGAACAGGGTTGGGTTCAGTGACTTCCTGGATCGCGCAAGTGACGGGGTACCAGCATAACAGCCGCGACAAATCATTAGGGGCGCTACGAGATTGACAAGGCGAACCGTTGTGCCGAAGTTGGTCGCCATTGCTGCCAGCTGTTGTCAGCTTCGACAGTGCATTGGTAAGGCAGTCGACTATTTTATCCAGGCGCGAGAATCGGTCTCCTGGCTCTGAGACTCTCGCAGCGGCAATAGGTAACTGTGCCGCAGACGAGCAGTTGCATATGCTGTCATCACGTGCAGCTAGCCGATCAACACCCGCCTCGTTGGAACTCCCTGTAGCATGCATCGGGACTGACAGAGACGTTAGAAGAACAGCTCGCGCAAAATTGGAAGCCAGCTCTCGTTTGCGGAGTGCTTACCTAGTAACTGACGCAACCAGTGTAGGAGTTGTGACGGTCGTTGGACGCCTAGTTCCCCGTAGAGCATCTGTTGAAGACTACTGTCCTACATGGCTCCAGGCGCTGCGGGCCTAGCGCTTCAAGTCGTCGTATGCTGTGGCGGAAGGCATACCGTCGATGTGCACGCACTTTGCTGTTTGTGAAGTGATGCGCCGGATTTGAAAACGGGCATCTACATGCATAAACAAAACTCCGGGATTCTCAGGCCAAACGCTGAGATACGTACAAGATCTGTGGCAAGGACAGGAGACGTAATCACGGCGTCGTCTCTGTGAGCAGGTGTAGGAGCAGCGTCGTCTAGTGCTTGCGTTCGAAATAAAACGTAAATGTCCTGGGTCACCATTTTTTGGGAGCTCGGATTTTCTGAGGCAACGGTGACACATTATGACAGGTTGATAACGAAGAGTTCGCTGGCTTAATTAAAAGAAAAAGCAGGTTTGTCGCATGGCAGTGGTGGTGCCCTCGATGGGTGGCCTGTTCGATGCCAAGAAAAAGCAGGGGGCAATGGCCCCCATGGTAAAACCAAAGTGACAGACGGTCGATGCAAAGAAAAAAGCACATCTTCATAACGCCTACTGCTTCATGAGAGCCGAGTGAACACTATTTCCTTGCTGGTGTTCACCATCAAGTGGTTATTGTTTGCATTTCGCGCTGGTGCTAATGTCGTTACAAGAATAGATAATATGCAAATATTTTTTACAGTTAACTTAAATATTAGGTATCGGTCAGGTAGGTAGCCTCTATTTCTATCCATACAAGTTATGTTTTTTTATTCTTGCAGTGTAACTCTGACTTTGGTACCAGCTGTAAAAGGTCGAAGGTAAGTTCTTTAACTTTTAAAATTGCACATTATTTCATGACAAACACATGCCAGAGTTGTTGAGACTATTGGTGTTGCCAACTGCCACATTTCTCTCAGCACAATAAACAACACGCTTATAAGTTCACTCTACTCAAAATAAAGGGAGTGAAGGTGAAGATGTCGAGACTGCAAAGAGCAACATGACATTAGGAGCAATTTGAGCACGTGAAAGCATCGCTACCGCGTACCATGTCAACGTTATGATACAAGTAAAACTCCGCTTACGCATCTTGAAGATAGGACGGAACACACATCACAGCTTTAAGAATAGCTGTCAGTTGGCCGTGTAGGTAAGCGTTCGTGATTGACAAAAGCGCTACTATAAGTTGAGGCGTAGCAAGAACACGGGAGCGCTTTGACCGGTGTTCTTGCAAAGTATTTTTACTAGCGTGTTCTCCATTATGAACATATCAAACAGTTCAAAGCAACCCGAGGACATTTCTATAAATAGTTCAAATTATAGTTGGCCAAGAAAAGAGGTTTTTAGGGCCGCATTGGCACGCTATTAGAAAAGGTGAAAGAATAATGAAGTGATTAAACGAGGAAGACTATGAAACGGGTCAGATCGCCATGACACACATTCTATAAAACTATTTGAGATCCTCACAACTGTCACATACAAAGCCACGGAGTATCTCTCTTGTGGAGTGTGTCCCAAATACATTGTTCAGCAAATATTCACGTAAACTCATGCACGGTTGAAAGCAGTTCGTAATATTTGGGCCGTCCGTAATATTTCCGGCAATTCTAAACCATGCAGAAATGCAGATTTAGGGGCAGGACCCCTAGGATAAATAAGGGGGGCGTTACACCCAGCAGCTGGTTGGGAAATAAAGTGAAAAGGACTTGTTTGTTATTGCCTTAAGCCTGTAGCTAACGCTTTTGCGAACAACAAATTTTTCTAGTTGGCATGGCCATGGGCATGGCAGTGTCGTGGGCAGAAAATAAAACGCAGTAAAAGCAGGAGACTGACAAAGCCGCAGTTTTCTGTCCCTTTCTCATTTGTGCTCGGTTTGGCGCCCTTTGCCTGGATGTGAATTCTGCTCAAATATTGACATTTTTCATAGACAACGGGAAGTCACCATGGCTAACAATAGGATCGTTCTTTCTCACCAATAATATAAAAAAGTGCATCATCTTTATTTGAGCAGTTGTTTTTTTTAATTACTACTATTACGACCGTACGCACCCATACACCATGCACTTGGTGACAGAAAAAAAATGAATTCTAGTTTCTCTGTAAAAAATGAATTAGGGAGTCTTATGTGCCAGAACCATGATATGATTGTGAAGTATGCCGTGGTAGGAGACTCCTGGAATAATCTTGATCACACGGAGCTATTTACGGTGCGCTCAACTCTACGTGCACAAGCGTCGTGACCTTTCGCCCTCATAGAAATACGGCGGCCACGGCCGGAACCACAAAGTGTGCAGCGCAACGCCATAACCTACGTTTTTATTTCACCCCCACAATGGACGATATCCGAAATCCCGCCACCAGCGGAGCTTTGCAGGAAGGCCCGAGCTTGTAACAGATTTGGTTCCTCGCGACCTCTGGCGAATACATCGAATGGATGAGTTAAGTGTACCAAAAATAATATTCAACCATAAGCACGCCTGCGAAGGGTTATTTTGGTTTCATTGCCTTATCTAGATTCACTCTGGGGTTATCATATCTTGGGCGCCACCTCATGCGCGGACGAAAAGCAGTCACGGGGTCAAACTGTCGACGCCTTCTTTAATTTTTTTATCGTTCCATTGACTGCATTACTTGTGCAAGTCAATTGTGGGAAACAATGTTTCGTGGTGTATTTTTATTGCGCTCTATATCATAGTTCCTAAGGATTGAAATAGTGCAATATCTTCACTAACTCTCCTTTTAAAAAAATCGCACTTTCGCCGAAATCAGCAGCATCGATTGCGATAGGAAAATAGTAGACCACTCAGTGAAGTAAGGATAGTAGATTCGTTGGCTCTGTAATCTCGCGAACATTCGTCTACTACCTAAGCATGACATCATGCGCGCGAACAGAGTGCTGGTATGGTTGACCTCCCTGCGTTTCCTGCCCTTGCTCTCTCTCTCTCTGAACATGTCTAACTCGATGGCCGTAAAATTTCGCCATGTAATCGTTGGCGTAAGAAGACGCAACAGCAGCGAGCGAGCGAATTGACCTTCGTGCTGGCTCTCGCTTCAACCGAAGTAAGTGATGAAAACACAGCGCATACGAATCTACCAGGGGCGCTATAACGTAAAACTATTCCAAACTTTTCTATTCCAATTCTGCTACCAGCCCTCCACGATTGGTCAAAAACTTTATTCGACCACCCCCACTTCACCTGTCTGCCACGCGACGTCACGAAAACCGCGATAGCTCCCCATCTGATATGATGTGTACGCACTGATTATGCATGCTTTGACAGAAAAAAGAAAAACCGTTATTTCTGATTCGACCCCCTTTCGCCATTAGGCCTCGGCTATTGGCAAAAAGTTTTCGGGCTGCATCCACTTCACTTGCCTGTCACGCGACGCCATAAAACCGCACAAACTCACCACGTCAAAGTGACGTGTACGCGATAAAGATGCATTAATATGCCGAACAAAACTGAATTTTCTTCGGAATAACCGCAGGCTGCCCCGTTCCCAAAGGAATAAAATATGGCTGCCGTCGATCGCTGAGACGCTGGCTACTCGCACCTGCTGGAGAGCACAAGTGTATTTGCGTATAATAAAACTTCTTTCGTGGCGGTGCAACGTTTTCGAGCACTTTCGGCACGTTTGCCACCTCATTCTGCCAACTCTTCTTTGCTGCGGGTCAGTTTTAGCGTCACTCTTAAGCTTCCGTAGCATGCCGCCGCGATTTTCGACCAGCCACCACAAGCTAAGTAAGGGAAAGCCGACCAATCGCAGACGCCAGCACTACCCTCTTCATGCGGTTATCGATTTTCAGTGCAGAAGCTCTGCCCCAGTGCATCCCTCTCCACTTGAGCGTTCTCCTCGCCTCTTGTCAGCCAATTAGATACGACAAGCCGCTCAGTGTAGGCAATGTTATTCGTTTTTCAAGCAAATAAAAGTGACCTCCCATGAAGGAGGAGAGTGTTTGATTGGTCTGTACAGACAACCCTGTGGGTCACCGCCTGGTGCTTGCGTCGGTGGTTACGCAAATTCGGTGTCAGGCAATTGGAATAGAAGCATATTGGAATAGTTTCACGTTATAGGGCCCCGGCACTCGCCCTCTTGGGCGTTTGGGCTGGGGTGCGTTTGGCAGGCATTCCCAAATCATGAACAGCAGGTTGCCATTATCCCTCAAGAGAAAAGTATATAATAGCTGTGTCTTACCAGTACTCACCTACGGGGCAGAAACCTGGAGGCTTACTAAAAGGGTTCTACTCAAATTGAGGACGACACAACGAGCTATGGAAAGAAGAATGATAGGTGTAACGTTAAGGGATAAGAAAAGAGCAGATTGGGTGAGGGAACAAACGCGAGTTTATGACATCTTAGTTGAAATCAAGAAAAAGAAACGGGCATGGGCAGGACATGTAATGAGGAGGGAAGATAACCGATGATCATTAAGGGTTACGGACTGGATCCCAAGGGAAGGGAAGCGTAGCAGGGGGCGGCAGAAAGTTAGGTGGGCGGATGAGATTAAGAAGTTTGCAGGGACGGCATGGCCACAATTAGTACATGACCGGGGTTGTTGGAGAAGTATGGGAGAGGCCTTTGCCCTGCAGTGGGCGTAACCAGGCTGATGATGATGATGATTACTCGCCCTCTCTCTCCATCCCGGGTGGCTTTCAAGATAGGGCCCGCAAGGTATATGTACCCAGGCTAGCGAAAGTGCCGTGGAAGCCCATACGACCTTCAGTGGCGGCTTGTGGAGGCACATCAGTGCCATATACATTTCTCGGGGACAACTTCTGGGTGAAAAAAAAATCTCCGTTGTCATTCTGGACTTGTTGCGCCAAGTCGTCTACTGTTCTGCTACGCCAGTTCATATCACATCGCAAATACTGAGCACACAACCGCAGAAAATTAGGCTTGAGTACGTGAGAATATATTCTCCAACATTGCAGGTTCTAATATGACCATTTAACTTGAATACATCCATGTGTATTTATAAGTTTGATTCTCTGACGGCACCAATTACACTGGTTGAATTCATAGCAATGTGTTCATACATATGTTGAACTAAGTCCCAAGTGCATGTGTGCATAGTACGAACAAACAGATGTTATTATCGGAGTTAAGATAAAATGAACATTACATTGAAATAATTCACAAAAACAACAAAGTAATCTTCAGTAACATACCACGCGTGCGACCTATATCTGTACTTTTCTTCTATCACTGAAGACATAGTTAAAACATAATATTTCGTGAAAAGGACACCTAAAAAATAACTCTGCAGACCAAATTTACAAAGTTATAAGGTTACAAAGTGTGATGGTCACGCATAAGAGAGCTGTGACGCAATTACAGTGTTAAATACGGTAATACGACTCGGCATATCTCAGCACGCAAGCCACGAGCAAACATCAGAAAGCCTGCGCGCTTTAGCACTCAATTATTCGTGGACTGAACAAAACAACCTGTGACTAGACATTTTCCTATTCTAACTACATCGTCTGTACTTCTTCAAATGTTTCCGGTGATGACGCATTGGATGCGTAATTTTCATCAAAAAGTGTTTTGCCCCGCGAGATGTAGCCGCACTTCAATTTAACGACCATAATTGATGTCGCTGCTCATTGTTTTGGAAGCAAATTTCAGCCTCGCTTTCGTGATCATGTGAGTTGACCTTGGGGCCCACGTGACCGTGCCATACGCAGTAGACGCTCGAGTTGAACCCTTCCCGCCGATCCTTCTATTAAAAACTAAGATTGAATAAATTATGGGGTTTAACGTGCCAAAACCACTTTCTGATTATGAGGGACGCAGTAGTGAAGGATTCCGGAAATTTGGACCGCCTGCGGTTCTTCGACGTGCATCTAAATCTAAGTACACTTCAGCTATTAGTAATGGTAAATCTGAGACACGTGTTTTCAAAGCTTTGATGGTGCGAAGGCGGCAAGGGCGCAGGAATGGCGTCATCGTCTAGCATGTTGACACCTTAGTCATGACCTTTCCCAACGTCTTCCATCGTAGTTAGCTCAAACTAGGTGCGTGGAAAAGCCTGGTTATTGAAATTCTTATATTACCTATTGGTGCGAAGAATTCGTGAGAACGCTCCTTCTAAACTACAATGAAGGTACGTAAAGACAGTTAGGGTAGTTCCCGTTAAAAAACGGCGGCTTCTGCCTGGTTGTCTCCCCACTAAACAATGTTCGTAGTACTCATTTGCGTTAGTATTTATTAACTGCAACTCAACGAAAACAAATATTTCAGATATTAATAAAAGGCTTAAGGCACGCTACTGGCGAAGTTCATTAAATGTTTGTCTAAATATTTTTTCGTCACGTCACTAGTGGGAGAAGGGCGGTTTTCTGGCCTAAAAATATTTCCTTCTTGAAGCAAAAAGCTAAAAATATAACACTTGCAAATGAGAAAATAATAGTGTTCGCCTTTCTTACCCTTGGTTTTAACTATCATTTATCGCGCTGTTTGCCTCAAGAGTAGCTAGAGCACGGGTATTATACATATTTAAAAAATGAAAGAGAAGCATGGTCCTTCACCAACCACTTAGGTGTGGTTCTCCCGCACGCTGACTTAGTAGTTCGAAGGAATATAACAAATAAAAACTTAGTGCCAACGAATACTCAGGAAGAGCTCGACTACCGCGTGAGCTAACAAACGCTTTAGAGGTGCAGTATTATTGAAGGTTTTATTTGAACTGCCTGATTAATGGCACATTGTGGTGGGTATGTAGCTAGGTAGGTAAATTCCTTTCTTGCCTCGCTTTGTTAAAGAAGGTCGGCAGTAAGTTGCACTGCTGTAACAGGTGAAGGCGAAAACCTGCTGCACACTTGGTACTGCACCGTTTGGCATCGTCATGTTTGCTGCTTTCGCAGTTCGGCTCGTTTTCGATGCTAACCTGCGGCTTCGCGCACTCGTATAACGGGGTCCAATTCGCGCCAACGACGTTTGTCATCAACTTTGCTTCGCATCACCTCAGCAGGGGATTCAAACGTATGCTGTTCTGTTTGTGGTACGGGTGATTTCAGTGTGATTTCGGTTCAATACGTGTGACGTGCACAATTATTTCTTTTTATTTCCCGCTTTCGCACAACGTAACCAGCTGAATCGAAATGGCAAGCTGTGCGTTGTCTTAGATGAACATGTTACTACACAACACTTGACTTCTGGCCTTGTTGGAGTGAAAAATTTCATACACTATTTTAGTGCGAATACTTTTCCCCATGGACACAGCGCTTGTAGGTGTACCTTCCTGTGTCCCTATGGAAAAAATATTCGCCCTCAAATAATATGCCAAATGGTAACTAAACACGTGACTCAAACGAAGGATGAAGGAAACGAAGGTGAAATCCACCCACGTCAGTCACCCATTAGGTTGCCCTTGAATGGTGCCCCTGATTTCTAGCTGCGCGTTTTCATGTAGACATCTTGTGTCCACGTATTCTGTACGCTGGAATTCGTCGGGCGTTCCTTCGTTTTATCAACCTGCCGCAAAAAAGCTTTACCTCACGGCCAACACCAATTTCATCGTTAAAAACCGGTAAACCGCATGTGGTCTTGTTACTCAACCACGGAACAAATCTGAACGAAATTTCTTGCATTTCACTGCACACTATTAGACTCTGCCGGCTGCAGGAGGAACAGCTTTAAATCGAAAGCTCACGCTATCTCATATATACTGACCAAAATGTATGTTTTAAAATAAAAGCAGCTGTCTGGAAATACTCTTCTCGAAGTCGAAATAAATAGAGATCCTTTTCCGACTGAATTTCCTCCGTTGTAGCGAGACTATGAACAAAAGAATATCATTTCAATATTATGTCTCAAGTGCACATTCCGAAGAATATAACTACAAAATCTCAACATGGCCCCAAAATAGATATCTTAGGTATCTAAACTGCACCAGTTAGAGCATCAGGAGTACAAACAATTTGAATTGTCCACTAACGTAAAATTGCTTCATTGTTTGAGAGGTGTTCCAAAAAGTAACGTCCTAAAGCGGCTGGTATGTTTGCCAGCGGCGTATAGTAGATCAATTTTGAAAGTAAAGTAGGCGGTTTTCAGCGCCGAAACCAATTTCTGATCATGTGGCACGTCTTAGTGGAGTACACCGGAGATGTCGGCCACCCGGGATTCTTTAACGTTCACCTCAATCTAAGTACACGGATGTTTTCGAATTTCGCCCCCATCGAAATGCGGCAGCCCTGGCTGGGATTCGATCAGCAGCAGAACACCATAGTCACTGAGCTACCATGGCAAGTGTACATCAATTTTTCTTCACTCTACATGCATCAATATGTGGGCATTTAGAGAAGAGCGATAACTTTATTTATTGCTTAGTAACTGTTCTAAATTGATTCTTCAGGTTTTGTTTGCAACAGCTATTTAATGGGCACTCCAGGTGGATTCCCACCGTCGTCGTCGTCGCCGTGAGGTTCCGTATGAAGTCCGAGCGTGATAAGGTCGCACCCGCTGTAGGTGCGAGAGGATGCGCGCGAGATTGAGGTGAGGAGGAGGATGACTTGATGTGGTGGCGTCTTCTCGCTCGCGCAAGATCGGCGGAGGGGAAAGGGCAGCAGCTTAGCGTGCATATCCTCTTCCACTCTGGCCGAGGCTGCGCCGTCCGGCGCGGCTGTGTGTGGCCGTGCGCGCCGCATCTCGGAAGTGTTCTGCCAAGGGTGGAACAGCTGGGCGACATGAGAAGCCCGGCGACTTTGTGTGCACTGTGTGTCAGCGCTCCTTCTTTGTGTTGAAGCAAGAGGCAGCAGAAAGGGCTATTCGCTCACCGGTAGTTTCGCTTCATCTCGCCAGCGTTCTGACAGCGAGTGTCTGCGGTCATCCAGCGAGATGTGTTCAAATGTGCCTGTGCGCGCGTTCCTCGTTATTTTGTTAACAATGCTTGTTAATTTAGTTATTAAGCGATAGTTTATATCGGTGTATGTGGCCGATATACACGTGCTTTATGACGTATTGCTGTCCAATAATTTCCCATCGCAGTCAGTCCGGCGCCTTTCGGGCGAAACTGCGGTATTTTCTTTCAACTGTGCAATTTCCTGCATTTCTAGTACAAAGATTTACAGCCGAAAAAAATGTCCTTGCTCAAATTTGTATATTTTATACCTTTCTTCTAACGCTCATGAAATACGGTGTAGTTGATGCAGCACAATTTCTCTCTTCCCATGTGTTTAGAGAGAAGATGTTGTGCTGACACTATCTCTTATCGTCACCACGCGGATGGCAAGGTAGCCCTTTTGGGAAATATTGTGTTTCGCTGCTGTAGTGCAATTATTACCTCAGTAATACTGCTACTGACGGTATATGTTTACTTCCACCAATAGCAACAGTAGTTACAGCATCACATTATAGACACTCATCGATTCCATCTCAACAAGCTGGACGAGACTGATGAATGAAAGAAACATTGTTGCCTTAACAACTGTAGAATCGCAAATGTCCTACCGAAAGTGTCGTTATTAATATTACTTCATCAGGAAAATTGTTAATATTAGTAACTGCTGCCTTGAGCAAATAGCAGCAGTACAACAGTGCCTACAGCAGTACATTTTGTGTCCACTTATCAATCGCATTTCAACAAGCCTAACGGTCCTCATAAATAATGGGTCCATTGCTTTGTTGGACGTCACAGATTCGTAAACAACCTGCAGGAAAAGCGGCCGCAGGCTTAAGTACTCGGCCGACCATGCACTGTTCGCAACGGGTACTCATTATGTAGCTGCATGTAGAGCCAGTGACTTGCTATCGTACGACATACTATATCGTGTTTGAATAATAACTCGGGGAAGGCAAATCGTTACAGAGTCGACAATCAATATTTCATGTACCTCAGACGCCGTGTTTTTTTTTCTTTCTTTTCTTTCTTTCAGATAAGCCTTGTTGCGCCACTTGTGTCACTCGTGGAGGTACGTAAGAACCATATACTTGTCGGCAGTCTTTTCTTCACGAGTCGTTGATAGAACAACGGTATAATAGAAAGTTTTGCAATGTATTGTAAGGTAATAGAAAGTTTTGTGAGGTAATTTATTCTCATATGCTCATCAGTACAATAGAACAAATAAATCCGAAAGAACATTATTATGATGTAAGAAAAAAGCATATATGACGCCTTGATATTCACACGATACTTGATATAATGCCGTGCGTCCAAGGTAGTGGTACAAATTCACAACCACATAAGTGTTTATTATGATGCAAAGAGGAGCGAAATTATTCTCCTAGCGAGGTCTTCGTCACCATCTGTAAATTTGAGCGCAAGCATTAACACTAACTAACGGGATTCATGAGTTTTATAACCAAAAATAAATTATTTTGGAACATAAAAACTTTGAAAGCGTGTAACCAAGTAACCCAGAATAAAGTACATCTATAACCACCTGCGATCTATTGATCGCGTGTTTTTCTATCCAGCCAACCATTTTGACTGAGCGAAAATGACATTTGGAAAGCGGTCTTGGGCATCGCATGGGCGAAGTGTCTGTAATACGGTTATGGTATCATTTTTAGCAGCGGTGTTAGGATAGAGTCGGAATGGCATTTGCAGTGCCTTACAAACTTAACCATGCGAAAAAAGTCTAAATATTCAGTTGTTTCACATTTTTTATTTCCATTCTGTATTTTACCGTTTCCACTGTGCTTCATAGAATTGTCAAATTTAAGGACTGAAAACAAATCAGTCTCAGAAATTCTCTTTCCCTCAACTGTCTGATTTGCATTTTTCATTCGTTTTCTGCTCTTAGTATTTCTTCTTAATACAAAGATCGCTGCAGATTATGGATTATATTTATTATAGGTTTATTTCGCATTTAGTTCATGATAAAGAAAGTGTTTCATGACAGAGTCCACAGAATATCTGTTTCATGTACGTACGTCATGCAATTATCGCCACGCAAATCAACGAGACGACGATATTCTGCCGTTTCGGGACTACCTAGTGATTTGGAAAGCAGGCGAAAAAAGAGCCTTGACATTTTAAAGAATAGTAAACATGCAAGTGATTGGAAGGCCCCTGCGGTGTACTTTACTCGGCGTCCAAGGACGTCGGCGCTAATGGGTGTTCCTGAAGCTTTTTCAGAGGTGATCCTCGACCAAAGTAACTTACATTTGAACTGGTGTATGGGTGCTCAGGCGTTTAGCCAAGTGAGTTCTAACAAGGCAGTGTTGCCATACGCGCAATCATTGTCGCTTCGGAAATATCTATGACGCCTGGTATCCTCCTGCGTGCTGTTTACGCTGCGCAGAACTGCGGGCCTCAGGCACTTGCTATCGCTGTTATTGCATAGCCCTACGAGCGCAACCATAACTTATTATTCGCTGTGCACATTTATGGATTTCTACTTCTGCATTTGCAATGAAGATGCCACTTCAATTAATTAAACACTGGGAACATTGGTGGACTTGCACTTAGAAATAAGCGACGAAGCTACCACTGTTTGTTAAAACACGCGTTTCACTTTCCTGTTATCGCCAATTCTGCCGAAAGACGGCGCCAAGATTTTTTCGGGATAACGACACTTCGCTGCTGGCCATCTCGCTTCCAATTTATGCCATTGTTTCGAGCGAAACACTCATTTTTTTAAACGACTGCACATTTATGGACATGTATTTATGAATGTGCAAATATGAAGCCACTGTAATAATTAAAGACGTTGCACATTTATAAACTCGGATTCATGAATGTGCAACAAAGCTTCCACAGTTCCTGAATTACTATGAAAGATGAATCCACAACTTTTCATTACGATTACTATTTTTTGCCTATTTTAGGCGTTTTGGGCCTCTCTATCTCCAAATTTATCTATCAATTTTTCGAGCCTCTTACGCCGGCCCAGTATCCGAAATTGTCCGCCAGCTTGGACCACTACGTTCGTGATCGTGATGTCGTCGTTGTCGTTGCATTTACGTCGTTTCAGCTTCGTCATCTGACAGTCGTCATGACGTCATCTTGATGCCTTATACACCTACCCAATGGCCAAAGTTGTCCAGTACCTTAGGCCACTGGATAATTGCTTGGAGTCGTGATGCCGTTGTCGTTGTTGCATCGCCATCATTTCAGCTTTGTCATCCGACCCTCGTCATGTCGTCGCATCCACACCACTCTCGTCATTCAATACTCATACATTCGCTGTCGTTGCATTGTCCTCACGTCGCCGTGGTCACGCTGCCTTCGCCGTTATTCGATTTGTTATTCCAGTATCGAGTTAGTCCTTGTCCATCATTCTAGCGTACTTGTGCTTTCGTTTACGCCACTGTTTCATCACACCCTCGTCATTTCAGCTTCATGATGCGCTTGTCCTTATCAACTCGTCGCCATCATACCGGTCCTCATGCCGTCTTTGTCAGGCTGTTGACGAAATGCCATCATCATCGTTTCTCAGTGATCATGTAATGGTCTTCATGCCGCCGTCGTCATACCGCCTTTCTCACTTGAAAGGACGTCTCGCTTCGTCGTCCATCGTTGTCACTGTGTCGTCTTCACACAGTCATCGTCATGCCATCATGCTCGTCGGTAACCTTGGCAAGCTAGTTCCTTACCAAAGCGGCCCGGTACTAGAAACAGTGTACGTCACACACAGCTGCAGCAACGCAAGTTTCAGAATGCCCGCTACACAACTTTAATAAACGTGACGTCAACGATACTGCTTGGCTACATTGCTTGAATGCTGATCGCAGGAGCTTTGACAGTCATCGACACATGGGCTTTCCTGTACTTCATTTTGTTTTAATGTCACTCGGTTTTTATTTCTATCCGGGAAAGGGGATTAGTGCAATTGTTGAATAGATATCATCGCCATTACCGCCATTGCTAACGAAGTCGCAAAATTTTGTTGCTTCGCTTGTCCTTCTCCTGTGCCCATCACGTTGTATTTCTCAGGGAGTTCTTTTTTATGTTCTGCGGGAAAGAGTTGCGCACCATTTGTAGTGAAAAGTTTCTGTCAGCGTGCAAATTTAAACTGCCTGCTGCGAAACGTACGCACAATACAATTACACATGCAACACGAATAAAGAAAGAGCTCATTAAATAAGTTGGCGTCCATAATGTTGCCATAGGATAACTTAAATTTTACGGGCCTGTCCAACGCTGCGTTTAGCATTGAAAAGTCTTTTCGTAACTTTTTAAAATTACAGTGTCTTGTTGGAAACGCACTTCCCAATGCTCCGCAAGACAACATCATCGCCCTCCTCTGCGACCTCATCAGCAGTACCGACAGTGCTGCCTTCAGCCGCTTACCATTATGGCTTGGCGTCCACGACATCAAGACAATGTGGTGTAAGTTTTTCGACCGGTGGTCATGAAGTTTCCGTGCAGAAGTTGTATAGTCATGTAGTTTCTGCACTATATAATGTGTAAAGGCGTTTCAACGGAGTGCTTATGGAAAGCATGTGACGGAGACCTTGGTACGAGAGCGAAAGAAGATAAAGGTCAGTAAAAGAAAGGGCCGCCCTAAGTTCATACTATCTGCTTGTAACTTGTTCACTGTAAACGCCCTGTAGGTAAGTCTTTTAAAATGTAAAATGTTGCCCCGTGTCACTGCGCGCCATACTATCATCAACTGCAGCAGACTACTCCCAAGCCGCAAGGCTATGGAAATAAGCAGGAGAATCCTGCTGGTCTTCGTATTGTTTTGCAATCTGTCAGGACGTTCAACGGTTGTTAAATATAAGCGCCCCCTCATACTATGTACTATGTGAATCTTGCCATCAGTACAAACAGGGCATTGCATGCTACGGGCATGTTCGAGTGACGGCTTCTGACTAATACATAAGGCAGATCTTTGAGGGACTGTAACTTTCGCTTCAATTTGATTTCCTACTGACGCCACCAAAAAATATTGTTTTACATGGTGACGCATGCTTCGATGTTCATGGATGGAATAGTATGACGCTACAAAGATTCTGGCATCGAGTTTCTACAGTAGTTCGTTTTTGAAAGAAGAACTGCCAGTTGTGCTCGAGTGAAGCATTGAAAGTAACATTAAGGGTTTGCGTTACTCTGAACGAATGTCGCAGCCCTAAATTGATGTGGAGCAACGAGTGGACAGCGTGGCAGTTCGATAGTGCAGAACCGCAGAAAAAGCAGCGGCGTTTCCCAAAGAGGGAATTAGATCGATTTAACCAGTTCCGACCACAGTAGGCATCGCGGAGCCCCTACAGTAGCACTAATGTGTGCGAGCGCAACACTCACGCCAGCAGTGGAGGCCAGAACGCTGTCCTGGCTTTGGCAGAGCCGCTCGAGTGGGACGCTCGTCTCTACCTTACTTAGTAACTTTTACCACCAAACGCATCGCGCTTCTTTCGAGTCCTTATAAGACTCTCCGTGCGGATATTTTATTCGTGTAGATACCATTAAAGCGTGCCGGCAGACACACCGGTCGCGGCGATGGTAGCGGCGGTAGTGGTAGTGTAGGTAGTAGAACTGGCGGCGCCAAGGCAACAGCGCGAGCGCGCCTCGAGCGTCCGCATACTTGCGATTGCAATAAAACTCTTATCAAATTGACGCTGCCATCCTCGGAACAGCGCATGCGCAGACAACAAGGGAATCATGCCTAGGATTTATTTAAACGAGCTGCAATTGCAGTGGCTGCCAAAGAAGTCAAGCGTACTGATTCTGCTGGTAAGGGTGGTGTCTGGGTCCCAGCTGCGGTGGTCATCTAGCTTATTTTAGAAACCAGATTGCAATTGCGTATTTTTTCGGTGTAACTTTCCTTGCAGCGCTTCAGTCCTTGAGCGCATGAACAATTGGTCATTTAAAACATGGCCATCCACGCTTGTAGTCGTATAGGTGTAGCGGGTTTACTGTAGAGGAGCATCAGGACGGAATGCCGTGGGTTCTTTGTCAAGAAATGCGAGAAGGAATTATGATAGCTCCGCGGGAATCTTCAGGGCCAGATAAGTTCCTCTTGCTTCTTTGTCTTAGTCACTACGTATTATAATATAAAATCAAATGTTTATTTCTACCATGTACATACAACTTTTTTTCCGGAGGCATCAAGTGCACTTTCGCGTTTCCTACGGTTTGCTAGGAAGCTAAGGCTGTCTATGGCAATTTCTATGCAAGATTTGTACCAGAATGGTCAAGATACTTAATTAGAGACAAGGGCCTCTGCTAACTAGCTTCTTAGTACGAAATACGGTTGGCCATCGGCGCGGTGATTAGTTTCTTTTCACAGGGACTGCTATTAAGGGTGGCCATCGCTTGAATGCATATCAACGAGCAAGGAATTTTATGTGAGAGAGTTATTACGTACGATCCTTTGGTTAGTTGGACAAAGGTTTATTATTACTCTAAAATTCTCCCTCGCTAGGTCTTCTTGGCCTCTTAATGAGGGATTTCTAGGCCCTGCCAATCGTTTACACTAGTGGATTTATTGTGACCATTGCAGATAATCCTTCGATTCAGCCGTCCAACAATATTTATGCATATGTACAGCGTACCCTATGTAAATATGCAGTTTCACTTGGTTAATTTTAATGACAATGGTGGACGTTCGCTCACAAATCATATTCCCTGTGCCCAACTAGGTTTAGCAAAGTGTACGCGATACAAGTATGCAACGTGATGGTTTTGCCCTGGCATAAAGTATTAAAATGTTAATGAGTGAGCTAATTGCATTCTCTAAGAAGCAGATAGGAGGGTTCATTCATTTATTTATAGTGTTTATTCAGTACCTTTGAATTCGTTTCACAGTTGGCCGTAATCGTTTGAATATAACATCTGCCGTTGTTATTGCGACGTTAGAATTACTTGCATGGCCAGCATTCCCTCGGAACAAGCATTTTGCTGTGTGTCATATGAAACTACCAATAATAAACGTAGTAAGCGATTAACTTCTTGTATTATTTTTATACTTTTCATTTCTAACAATGTTTCTCGAGGAGCATTTCTACTATTCAGGTGTTAAAGATGAGTCAGCTCACAACATGTATAAAGATATGAAGCCATAAAGAATTGCAATAGTTCACTGGGCAATCCACCGAGTGCACCTGAGAACGATCAGACGAACGTTTGGCAAGTGGGACAGTTTTATATTGTATGGTGGGGTCGCGAGTAGAACCAGTGCTCGCGTAGTGAGCCCGTAGTGGAGCCAGGCGCATCTTTATTAGGCAATAAAGCATCGTGTTTACACGTCTTACTGTTCTTAGACCCGATAGTTTTGTGTTGTCCTTCAACGTGACGTTCCATCTCTCAGAAATCTGATTCTTCTGAATTGCAAGGAAATTTGAGTGCATAAATAAACTTTTTTTGGAGAATTCAACGATTCTACACCTACTTAGGGCTAGTTTTTTCAACAAGCTCTTTAGCTGCCGTTAACGCAAGCATATCAGACCAAGGCTAAGCAGTTGGCACTCGATTTCGTCGGCGCTCGCAAAAGGCCAACCCAACCCGAAGCATCATTAGAAAAATAATCGCCAACATTTCATGAGATATGGTATTTCTGTTGTCAATTGTCACATCCACATTCTCCTGCATAAGTGAACCGAATAGGGTTTTCAATTCTACTGCCTTGCTCAGTTGTTAAAACATCCACGAATAACTTAAAAATGTGTCGGCTTTCATTTTCGTAAGACTATTTATTT
Source organism: Dermacentor variabilis (assembly GCF_050947875.1). NCBI lineage: Eukaryota > Metazoa > Arthropoda > Arachnida > Ixodida > Ixodidae > Dermacentor > Dermacentor variabilis. The sequence continues at coordinate 102,130,686 of NC_134578.1, read as the reverse complement.
AGGAGATAGGCGATTCATCAGGCATTTCGCGCATAAGTAAAATAGAATAATTTTGTTTAAAAAACAAGGTACTTAGGTCGTTCGTATAATGAGATTTAGAAAAGTGTCTGGCCATAATAAATTATTTGTTACTCGCCATGGTTGCTTAGCGGCTATAGCGTTCGGCTGCTGAGCAAGACGTCGCGGAACCAAATCGCGGCCACGACGGCCGCATTTTGATGGGCGCAAGATGCGAAAACACAAGTGTACTTAGATTTACGTGCACACTAAAGAACCCCAGGTTGTCCAAATGATTTTGGAGTCCCTCACTACAGTGTGCCTCATAATTAGATCAGGGGTTTGGCACCTCAAACGTCATAATGAATTTATTTTTACTCTAATGAACAATTTCTTCTTTTGCCTTTTTCCAGGTATGTAATTCGTTCTTCACCATGCATCGAAACAACCGCACTCCAAGTCTAGTTTACACAAGTTGCCTTTGATAAATTTACCTTTGTGAAAGCAAAAATTACTTTTCTGTTGAACAATAAACGTTTGTAAGAGAAACTGCTTTTACGAATGAGCGATGTTCCTGAGCGTGCTTTGTTAGAATAAGGGATTTTTAGCTTGCACACTTTGTGAGTGGCTGCCAAAAAATACGATTTCTTTTTTTGGATACCGTCGGTTTTTTTTTTAAGACAATGCATACTTAATTTTTTTCTAATCACTTGGGGCTAATAGCATAATCGTAGTCATTAACAAAGATTACTCAATGAGGACGACATTACCTGCAGAAAAAAATGAAATGCATACTTTGATTATTACCATTAAAGCTATAACTGTCTCGGTTATATACCTTACGGTACATGTTGAAGTCTACAAGTTGATGATGTTTGATGTTTAATGGCACAAGGGCCAGGTGCGGCCAAAGAGCGCCATGCTAATGTTTATGAGTTCGCAGTGGACAGATGGGTTCTATGATCTTAATGTGTCGTGGCTGTAAAGGGGCCTAAAAGAGTTGATGCAAATTCCCAAAAATGTACGAGTAATAAAATTATGGGAATGACTATTGACGTGTACTATGAACATTACAAGGCATTGAGAAAGAGTGATGCAATATATAAGATACGTGAGATGCTAAAAAATGTCTGGAGCACTTCTGCCTCATCAGAGCCCTTGAAAGCCAAGGACCTAGAGGCATGTGCTATAAAAGAACACTATCGTAGATGTATCCTCTGGAAAGAGGATGCACTACGTAATAATTGGGCTTGTTATGTGTAGCACAACATCTTTCAAGTAAGCGAGGACTGCTTTGGTCTCAAACATCGGTTCTACACCAAGAAACATGGCCGGATGCAGAGAGACGTGATGGCTGTATGCAAAAGGAAAATGTTTCCTCCTGTCTCTTTCGGCTTCCCGGCACTCCAGGAAGACGTGGAGGACCGACAGCCTGTCACCGCATCTACCACAGGTTGGAGGCTCGTTACCGGTCAGGAGAAAGTTATGAGTGCCGAACGTGTGTCCTATTCTTAGTCTAGTGAACAGGACGTCTGTTCTTCGTGTTTTCGTTGTTGGGTGCCAGAAACCTAACTTAGGCTTAATTACGTGAAGCTTATTACTCGTTTCTGCATCCCACAAGCGTTGCCAGTGGCTTCGAAGTTTGTTTCTGAGGAAAGGCTTCATGTCTGTGGCAGGGACTGCAGCAGAACGAGCACCCTGCGATGCCATTGATTTAGCCATCTCGTCAGCAAGCACATTTCCCTCGATTCCTTTATGGCCAGGAACCCAGCATATTACTACATGTCTATGTGATGAGTAGATGTTACATAAGTGTGTGTAGAGTTCATTGAAGACAGGATTTGTATGCTTTTGCAAAGAAATGAGTGCTTTTACAAGACTTAACGAGTCTGTAAATATTATTGCTCTGTCAAGTTTCAGTGTCTTTGTATGTTTTACTGCAGACAGTACTGCATAGGCTTCTGCAGTGAAGATACTTGTTAGGGGGTTCAAAACGTCAGATTCAGAAAGAGAGGGACCAACAGCAGCGTAAGATACGCCAGCATGGGATTACGACGCGTCTGTGTAAAATTCGTAGCAGGAGTACTTCGATTGAAGCTCTCGGAAATGCATAGCGATTTCAAGCTCAGGAGCGTGCTTCGAGACCTCTGCAAAAGATGTGTCACATTCTATCTCCTGCCACTCCCTGGGCGGTAATAGATCAGCAGAAGCCATTAGGCGATGTTCGAGTATCGGGACATCCATTTCTTCACTAAGTTCTCTTACACGCAGTGACAAAGGAAGCCTCATGGAGGGTCTGTTACGGAAAAGTGTTTCACACGTCAAGTCGTTTACTGTCCTAAAACACGGATGCTCCTTATTAGAGCGCACTTTAAGAAAGTAGGTGAACCTGATGTATCTTCTCTGAAAATGGAGTGACCACTCATCTGACTCTACGTATAGGATTTCGACAGGGCTTGTTCGAAAGGCGCCAGTGGCCAGGCGGATACCCAGGTGGTGGACCGGGTCTAACATTTTTAGCGCGCTCGGGGCGGCAGAGTGGTAAATCACGGCACCATAGTTCAGTCGTTATCGAACTAGGCTCCTGTACAGATTCAATAAACATTTTCTGTCGCTACCCCATGTTGTGTGGGATAGGATTTTAAGTAAGTTCATTGTTTTAAGACATTTTGCTTTCAGATATTTTATGTGTGGGACGAATGTGAGCCTGGAGTAAAGTATAACACCTAAGAATTTGTGTTCCTTGTTCACGGGTATTCGTTGCCCATGTATTTCAACAGTGGGATCTGCAGCAAGCCCTTTTTTCCTGGTGAAAAGAACGCAAGAGCTTTTGTTGGGGTTCACTTTGAACCCGTTTTCGTCTGCCCACTTGGAGACTTTGTTCAAGCACTGCTCTACCTGCCTCTCACAGACTGTTAGGTTGCAGGATTTGAAACCAACTTGTATGTCGTCAACGTAGACGGAATAAAAAATAGATGTGGGTAATGTTTTACGAAGCGTGTTCATTTTAACTACAAAGAGCGTGCAGCTCAGTACGCCTCCCTGGGGTACCCCAGTTTCCTGTATGAATGCTCGCGACAGCACATTACCTATTTTCACCCGGAATGTACGGTTTTGCAGGTAGCTTTCTATAATATTTAACATAGTGCCGCGGATGCCCAGCGTCGATAGGTTACGCAGGATACTGTAGCGCCAAGTTGTATCGTACGCCTTCTCCATGTCGAGAAACACGGATAAGAAGGACTGTTTATGTACGAAGGCATGGCGAATGTTTGCTTCCATGCGCACTAGATGATCGGTTGTAGATCGTCCTACTCTAAAACCACACTGATACGGATCAAGAGACTTATTTAATTCAAGGAAATGTAAAAGTCGACGGTTTATCATTTTTTCAAAAAGTTTGCATATACAGCTTGTGAGGGCAATCGGGCGATAACTTGTTACTAATATGAGGTCTTTGCCCTGTTTAAGAATCGGAACACCCAACGCTTCTTTCCATGCGGTAGGTAGGTATCCCGCAGCCCATATTGTGTTAAAAAGTACTAGCAGAGTAATTTGAGTATCACTGGAGAGGTGTTTAATCATGTCGTACATGATCCTGTCTGGTCCAGGCGCGGAGCTCTGAAATGCAGTCAGGGAGGCTCTCAAATCGGCGATGTTAAAAGGCGCGTTGAAGGGTTCGTTCTGTCTGCATTTGCGGTCGATACCCTTGTGTTCTTCTACTTGTTTGTGTTTTAGAAACGCCTTGGAGTAATGGTTAGAACTGGAAACGTGTCGGAAGTGTTCGCCAAGGGCGTCAGCTTGGTCTTCCAAGCGGTTTGCTTCACCGTTTACTATGGGCAACGGATGAATTTCTCGCCCCTTAAGCCTTTTCAGCCCATCCCATACTTTATATTCTTGAGTATATGAATTTATACCAGAGAGAAACCTCTGCCAGCTTGCCCTCTTTGCCAGTCGTCGTGTCCTTCTTCCCTGCGATTTAATCTGTTTAAATTCTATAAGATTTTCCGCTGTAGGACATTCACGTAATTTGTTCCAAGCTTTGTTTTGTCTCTTCCTCGCCTCTCTACTATCGTCATTCCACCAGGGGACCCGTCTTTTGGATGAAGTGCCTCTTGTTTGAGGAATGGACTTTTCAGCGGCGTCAATGATAAAAGCGGTGAAGTATGAAAAAGCATGATCTATAGTAAAATTATCTATAAAATCTCGTGATATGTGGGCGGATTCCCTAAAACCTTCCCAGTCCGCTGAGGCCAGTTTCCAGCGAGGGAAGTGTGGATGCAAGTCCTGTTTCTTTACGGAGTTCAGCGTTACTGGGAAGTGATCACTTCCGAATGGGTTTTTAATTACATGCCACTCTAAATCATGAAAGATGGAAGCGGATCCGATCGCCAGGTCTATTGATGAGTACGAGTTATGATGTGGATTATAATACGTTGGTTCTTTCTTATTAAAGAGACAGGCACCGGAGGTTAAAAGGAAATTTTCAATAAGTTGACCTCTCGCGTCGCATCGCGAGTCTCCCCACATTGTGTTATGTGCGTTAAAATATCCCACAAGTATGTAAGGCTCGGGGAGCTGGTCAATAAGGTTATAAAAGTCTGTTTTTTCGAGGCGCTGGTTTGACGGTGTATAAATGGAACACACTGTTACTAATTTATGGAATAGAATGGCCCGAACTGACACTGCCTCGTGGGGCGTGTTAAGGGCGACGGGTCGGCAAGCTACCGCCTTGTCGGCTATTATTGCTACACCGCCGGAGGCATTAGCCTCCTCACGGTCTTTGCGGAAGATGGTGTAGTTTCGAAGAAAATTTGTATTGGTAGGTTTCAGGTGTGTCTCTTGAACACACAGCAGCTTCGGATTATGTTTGTGTATTATTTCTCTAATGTCGTCGACGTTATGTAGAAGTCCTCGTACATTCCACTGAAGTATTTGTGTTTCCATATGGGTAAATGTGTTTGGTGCTGTGTGTTTAAGAAACAGATTAGTTCACGGGCGCTTTGAAGGCGCCGTGACTGGAGTTTTACCTCTTTTGGAGCGGTCGAGAGCGCCTCGCCGCTCCTTAGGCGCTGGTGGCGCCGTCTGGCTGGTGGTTGTGTCCATCGCCTCTTCCGGGGCACTGGACACGCGCTCTTCCGAGCGCTTTGTTTGGCGTGAAGGCCTCGGCACGTTGGACGAGGCCTTCGAGGTCACCTGCCCGGAGCTAGATGGCCCCGTCTGCTGGATTGGCGTAGCAGCGCTAGCTGCATCCGCCGGGGGGGGGGGGCGCGGATGGCGTCACTGCCGCCTCACTGGGTGTGGGTCGGACAGCCGCCGGAGACCGTTGTGGCGCTGCCCCCTGACGCGCCACTTCGGCAAATGTGTTTTTGGGCAGGTAAGATACCCGCCTGCCTGCCTCCTTGAAAGTTATGTTTTCCTTTACTTTATCGTGACTATTTCTTTCTCCTTCTTCCAGGATGGGCACGACCGCGAGTATGCGGCGTGCTCCCCTTCACAGTTTACACAATGGAGAGTGTTCTCACAAGTTTTAGAAGTATGTTCGTGGGCACTGCACTTCGCACAGGTTTGACGGCCTAGGCAGCTCTGCGAACTGTGGCCGAAACGTTGGCATTTGAAACATCTGAGTGGATTGGGCACGTAAGGCCTGACACGGAGCTTTATGTACCCAGCCTCGATTGATTCGGGCAGGACACTTGAATTGAAGGTGAGAATTAGGTGTTTGGTCGCAATTTCTTTACCAACGCGCCTCATCTTTATTCTCTTCACATTAACGACATTTTGTTCATTGAATCCCTCTAGGAGCTCTGCCTCTGTCAGCTGAAGCAGGTCATCATCTAAGACAACGTCGCGTGTAGAGTTCATAGTGCGGTGCGGAGTCACTGTCACTTGGAAGTCCCCAAAAGACACTAGATTGGGTAACTTTTCGTATTCTTTCAGATCACGGAGCTCCAAAAGGAGATCTCCACTTGCCATCCTTGATGCCTTGTAACCTGGACCAAGAGCCTCAGTTAAAGACTTCGAAACTAGAAATGGGGAGATTGTGCGTACTTGTTTATCTGACTTTTCCGAATGAATGACGTGAAATCGTGGGAAGTTGCGTTTTTGTCGTCCAAAAAACTGAAATACATCTTCGGTGCCCCCTCTTTTCTGAGGGCGATCTGGGAGAGGAGGGAAGGAACTAGCCATAGAATAATGTAATTTTCGGCAATAACGCCAGCCACCCACCGTGGAGCCCTACAAGGGGACGTTACAGCAACTGTAAAAACAGGTCCTGCAAACGCCAGCTGTATGTTATCGCTATAACCAAATATGAGATAACCTAGGTTGGTTATTCACACAAGGTTAACCCTTGCTGCCTGAAAAAATTGGAAGTAAACTGAAGCTAGGAGAAGATAGGAAAGATGAAAAGTGAGAGAAAGACGAAGGCTAGAGGGAGAGAGAGACAGGAAAAGGCAACTACCGATTTCCCCCGGGTGGGTCAGTCCGGGGGTGCGGTCTATGTGAAGCAGAGGCCAAAGGGGTGTGTTGCCTCCGCCGGGGGGCCTTAAAGGTCCAAACACCCAGCATCAGCCCAACCCCTAGGATCCCCCTTTCCCGAGACACGGCTAAGCCGCGCACGGCTACACGCGGGAGGGTCCAACCCTCGTGTGCTCGGGTACGTGGTGTCGCAACACACCAAACGCCTGCTGATGCAGGCGCCCCGGCGGGGGAAGTCTACAAGTTGTAGTCAGTGAGTTAGCAAAACGCACCGGTTTGGAACAAATCTTCACGAGGACACGAGTTTCCACTTATACATTGTCATATAGTGCGACAAAATACTTACGTGTTCCAATTAGTTTTTTGTATAAATGCATATGCTTAAATGTTGGTGAAAAAATAAAGTGGGAGAATCGTGCATTTTTAACCATAGTTTCAAGGCACGTGTCTGGAAACCCACGCAATCCTTAGAAGTAGCTCCAAGTAATTATGGCTTTAGAAGCTCTCCGGCTTCAATTCCTAAACTGCAATATGTGACAGAACGTAAGCAATTAAAAAAGCTAAATAGAAGTTCTCTGCTAACTAGACAATATGAATTTTAATTTCTCGAGCGAATAATGCCCACCGCTTAGTGTTCTCGTGCTCAAAAATTCAGTCGTGCTATCTGCACGGGCGATTTTTGAAAATTTTGTATGGTCTAGAAAACACCCCCTATTTTTCGTTTTGGAGTTTTCTGATCGCCTGCCGTAACATCCATTTCATACACTTATGGTTACAGCATAGTTGTAACCTGAGAATAGATGCAAGCAAATTTACACTTCCACGCATTAACTAGCCTACGCGTGGTGAGGCAAATTTATCTGCGAACTTAGGAAATATCAGTGGACCGGCATGACAGGGTAGGTACCGCCAGAAATGCAAACGAGGTTTCTTAGACAGCCTCCTCAAAGAACATCTGCGCAAAGAGCATACCAGATTTGTAGTGGTCTGCAAGCAATCAAGTTGGCAATTTCCAGCCCCAAAGTTGTGTTCGTGACAGGAAAGAATTGTGCAAATTAAAAAAATTCATGCAAATCGAATGTAGGTGGAGTCTATATGAAGCGAAGCTCAAGGAAGGTGGTTGAAAATTCACCAAGATGGCAAGTTGAGCCAGTTGGTTAGTATTCATTGTAAGATTCGTAAAGCGCAACACAAGATATGGACGAAAGGAAGGTAAGAACGACAACACGGCGCCGTGTTGTCGTTTTTACCTTCGTTTTGTCTGTGTCTTGTGCAGCGCTGTAATGAACCTTACAAAATGGTTCAAAATGCTTTAGAACTAATGTCGATGCGTACAAGTTCATTTACACGGATACCTTGCAACGTATATACTCATAGAGTGTTTATATTGATACGCGAACGAGGGATTAACAACTGGACACTATTTACAAAGTGAATTTACATAGGATAATGCAGCGCTGCCCAGTTCAGCTGACAGCTCGAGAGCTAGAGAGGCTTGATCGTCTTCGTCCGGGTGCCCGCGTGCATCGTCCACAGGAAACACGCAATGTGCATGTATCATTAACCCCAGTGGCAGAAGCATCGTCCCACTGCGTCTAAATATCGGTGATAACAGGAGAGTAATATGGTTTGAGGCATGCGACATGCACAACGTCAGTGGAATTCGGGGCAGATGAGGCAGTGGTACTGACTGGGGCGATTTCGTAGGTAACTGGAGTCAGGGCACGCAGCACTCGATGTTGGCCTGTTTACCGAGCCAGGAGTTTTTCTGACAGGCCAACGTGACGAGTAGGGGACCACATGAGTAACAGATATCCAGGCGCAAAGTGGACGTCTCTGTGTTGGCGATCGTACAATCGCCGTTGCTTCTCTTGCGAGGTCAGTGGGTGAGCGCGGGCCATTTGGCGTGCTTGGGCTGCCCTGGTGATGGCCTCAAGTGCATATTCGCTGGTCTCTGCTGCGCCGTTTGGAAGGGATGCGTCCAGTGGCAATGTGACTTCTCGGCCGAACAAAAGAAAAAATGGGGAATAACCGGCAGTATCGTGACGCGAAGAATTGCAGGCGAAAGTCACATAGGGTAGATAAAGGTCCCAATCAGTATGGTCGCACGACACATACTTTGCAAGCATGTCTGTCAGGGTACGATTCAGACGCTCCGTGAGACCATTAGTTTGTGGATGGCAAGACGTAGTCAACTTGTGCTTGGTTGAGCAGTACTGCAGGATGTCGGCGATGACTTTAGAAAGAAATCTCCGACAACGGCCGATTGGTGTGGAAGCGCCCTGCTGCAGAATTACGTCGCGTAAAACAATATCGGCGACATCTGTGACGCAGCTCGTTGGAAGGGCTCAGGGGATGGCGTAGCGTGTGGCGTAGTCTGTCGCCACAGCGACACACATCTTGCCAGACGTGGACACAGGGAAGAGGCCAAGTAAATCCAGGCCAACGCGAAAGAACGGCTCCGGAGGAATGTAGAGCGGTTGAAGGCACCCGGCAGGCAGCGTCGATGGTGTTTTTCGCCGCTGGCATTTTTCACATGCCGCAACGTATTTCCGGAGGAAGCGGGCAAGGCGTGGCCAAAAGAAGCGTCGCCGTATCCGGTCGTAGGTGCGGGAGACGCCAAGGTGACCTGCCGTTGGTAAATCGTGAAGTTATTTGAGGACAGCTGACCGGAGGTGCTTAGGAATGACGAGGAGTAGGGCAGGACCATCGGGGTGTACATTGTACCAGTGTAATACACCATCCTTGAGAACAAACAGGTGAAGGGACGAATCAGAAGAAGAAGATTCTAAGCCATCAATGATGGCGCGCATTGTGGCATCACGGCGTTGCTCGTCGGCAACTGGTAGCAGCTGAGAAACGGAGAACACGCAAACGTCGGCATCGAGGTCAGGGTTGGCGGGTGGTTCGTCCACTGCATAGCGTGACAAACAGTTTCCGTCTTGACGTAATCAGCCTGACTTGTACACTACTGCATCAGAATATTCTTTAAGCCGCAGAGCCCAACGACCAAGCTGGCCGGTAGGATCCTTGAGTGAGGAAAGCCAGCAGAGCGTGTGGTTGTCCGTGATGACAGACAAGTGCATGTCATACAAGTACGAGCGGAATTTGGAAACCGCCCAGACGAGAGCCAGGCATTTTCGATCTCTAATCGAACAGTTGCACTCAGCTACTGTGAGGAGGCGGCTAGCGTAGGCGATAACACGATCTCGATCATGCTGCCGCTGGGCTAAGACGACTGCGATAGCGTGACCACTGGCATCGGTACGGACCTCTTTAGAAGAGGATGGGTCAAAGTGGGCCAGTTATGTGTCGTGGTGAGAATGTTGGTGAGCTGGGCCAAGGCGGCAGTTCGAGCGGGGCCCCACGGAAACGGCACGTCCTTCTTCAGAAGATCAGTAAGCGGCCAGGCAATTGCTGCGAAGCCTTTAACGAAGCGTCGGAAGTAGGAACAGAGTTCTATAAAACTTCGGACGTATTTGACAGACTGAGGCATAAGAAAAGACGTGACAGCACGAATTTTTTCCGGGTCTGGTTGAATACCGGAAGCGTCGACGAGGTGGCCCAGCACTGTAATCTGCCGACAACCGAAGCGGCACTTCGATTAATTTAGTTGCAGCCCAACATCGCGGAAGACTTGAAGAACAGCTGATAATCGCTGAAGGTGTGTCTCAAATGAAGGTGAGAATACGAGAAGGTTGTCTAGGTAGCAGAGGCACGTTGACCATTTGAACCCTTGATGCAAAGAGTCCATCATACGTTCGAACGTTGCAGGGGCGTTGCAAGAACTGCAAGAATGGCATAACTTTGAATTGAAATAGGCCATCAAGGGTGACGAACGCGGTCTTCTCTTGGTCCTTTTCATCCACAGAAATTTGCGAATAACCAGAACGAAGGTCCATTCGAGACTGTGGAAATATTCGAGTCTGTGGAGACAGGCGAGGGGGGGTCATGAAGGCAAGGCAAGGGGTAGATGTCTTTCTGGGTAATGCGCTTTAATTGACGATAATCTACGCAGAAACGCCATGTGCGATCTTTCTTTTTTTCAAGTACCACGGGTGACGCCCAAGGCCTCGACGAAGGTTCAACAATACTTTTGGCAAGCATCTTGTTCACTTCATCTTGAATAACCTAGCCCTCTGACGCAGAAACTCGATATGGCCGGCGATGAATCTGACTGGCACCACCAGTATTTACGTGATGCTTAACAATCGAAGTGTGGCCCATTTGGTGATTGTTGAGGACGAAGATGTGGGAAGAAACCAAAAGGCCACACACAGCTGCTGCTTGTTCAGGCAGGAGGTCCTCAGCAATCATGCGACGAAATGTTGCACCAGCAAAAATAGCATCCTGTGGACATGGTGAAGAATCTGAGCAGCCGTCCACTGAAAACATCGTGACGTGGTCATCTCCTATAGCACGCAGCATTGCAACAGATATGTCTTGGGGTAGAACTTCCTTTGTCAGGACAAAATTGATGACCAGGGAGGCATGTCCGGTTATCGGCGGCGGTGACGACGGAGTGGGGCACAGTGACATTGCACATCAAAAGGACATCAGGAACAGGTGTGGTGACGTAATCACCATCGGGCACAGGAAAAGATTATAGCAAATCGACGAAAGTCAAGGCTTTGGCAGCAAACGGACGAAGGCGGTCGTACCAAAGTAGTTCGGCAGTTCAAGTATGCACGAGAAGAGGAAGGTCGAGGCAAATGGTGCCTGCAGAACACTCCATCAAAGCTGAATATCGAGTCCAAGAAAGTCGAGTCCAAGGATTAGGCCATGGGGACAATTGGTCAGCACTGTAAAAACAACAGGAACGTGGCGGTCGGCGATACTGATACGGGAAGTACACATTAAAGTAGCTTCAATAGTGCTACCATAAGCCTCACGCTCGGTTCGAGTAGTAGGAGGCGTGAGCACCTTCTTCGGTCGACGACGGACGTTACAACTCATTATGGTTTCCTGGGCTCCAGTATCTAATAACGCCGTCAAAGGGACACCGTCGACGTGGACACCAAGTAAGTTCTGGTTCGTTGGGAGCGTCAGTGGAGGATTTCAACACGGCGAAGATAATGCAGCACTACCTCCAGGTGTTGCACAGTCTAGTTTTCCGTCCAGGAGGGTCCTTAATTGGCGGGCGACGAATAGCGGCATCGCTGGGGCGACGGGGACTGAAGGCGCTGAGGAAGCAGGACGAGTATCATTGACGGATACGTCAGAGGTAGGGGAGATACGGCTAGGTCAATAACGGCGCGGGTCGGCATATGGGCGAGGACACGGGGAAAGGAACTCGAATACGGGAACGTCCAGGAGGTGTGGCAGCGACGAGTGACGTTGCCAATGCGGAGGCAACGGAAGCGAATGGGCTTGTCGTCCGGGGTTCTCCACTCGGTAGTGTTGCGGTATCTGGGAGGGGAATACAGATCGCTGTGAGGCGGAGCTGTCGGAACCGGTCGGGCGTGAGGTCGGGCTACGGAGCTTGCAGCAGGAAAACAGAGTATGACAAATGCCACACCACTGCCTGAATGAGAGAGATCACAGGGGCCGGTTGGTCAAAGGTGGGAAAAAGGAGGCGTGGATAGAGCGGCGAAGGACTTGTAGCCGTGTGACGTGCTCATAAAGGGGTGGTGAAGCGTTCAGGTCGACGCAAGACGACGTCGCAGGCGCAGCCGTGTTAGGTAGACGGGCGATCTGTGGAATGACGCGGCGGCTTTTGGCGAGCTCAAAGCGGCGGCATTCCTTGACAATGACGTCGATGGCGGACACATTGTTGAATACCAACAAGTTGAACACGTCATCCCCGGTCTCCTTGAGTACGGGGCCGAGTTTGTGAACCTCAGCCATTTAGTCGTCGACTTTCCGGCGATGAGCCAGCACTTCTTGTATGTACGTAACATACAATTGAGTAGAAGACTGAACTCGGGAAGCAAGCTCTTTTCTAGCAGCCAGCTGCCGACCAGTGGGGTTGCCAAAGAGGTCGCTGACCTTCTCGTTGAATGCATCCAAGTTAGGTCTCGTCCTCGTGTGTCTGGAACCAGAAACGAGCAGTTACGTCCAAGTAAAAGAGGACATTCGCTAACACAGTGGTAGGGTCCCAGCGGTTGTTTTGGCTAACACGCTCATATAGGGTGAGCCAGTCCTCAACGTGGATATTATCTTGGCCGGAGAATATGCCAGGATCGCGGGGGTTGGTAACAGTAAGCTACGTTGTTGGCGGTGTAGCAGGAGTAGAAGCAGACGAGGTCTCGTCACCGGGAGCCATGGCGGAAAGCAGGAGGATGCGGCCGCTGCGGAGCTCCCTGGCGAAGACGGGGAACGGCACCCTCCGCCATAATGTTACTTGAACGAAGGATTACCAACTGGATACTATTTACAAAGTGTGTTTACAAAGGATAATGCAGCGCTCGCCAGTTCAGCTGACAGCTCGAGAGCCAGGGAGTGTTCGTCGTCTTCGTCGGGGCGCCGGCATGCATCGTCCACAAGAAACACGCAATATGCATGTATCCACATTAATTTAATACCTAAGTCACAACCTCATTTCCCTGCATTTTTTATGTTTATGGATGGCTTCGTTCACAAGCTATGTCAAAAAGGAAACTCGAAATCAAGCGCATGCACAGTGTGATACGTATACGTACTGTTGTAAAAAGTACGAAGGCGATGCATGGTTCTTGTTGAGGGAAAAATGCTAATGACTGGTACATGCAATACAAAAGCGCGACATGTACCAAGGAGCACTTAAGATTTGTATAACTCGATGGTCACAGTGTAACATACCCATCCTGGAGATGCGCCACGAGCGAACACAGCCCCAGTATGACATACCGAATGACTAAATCAAAGGAAAATAAAATACAAGAAAGACTCGCTCAGTTATATATCAACAGTCTATAAGGAGATTGGTGCGCTTTGAGTATATTTCTGACCCAGCGATACTTCTCCAAGTTTTATGCAAGGGTAAGCGTGGGACATATATCTCGAGATGGACAACATTCTCTAGCATTGGCCAAGAATACGCAAGACCCCAGCAGCACATACAGAATGACTTAATAAACAAGAAATCGAATCAAAGGAAATGGAAAATGTAATGTACCATTATATAAACAGAACGCTGTGCTTCACAGTCTGTATTCCTGTGAGCCGACATCATATTGTTAAGCAGATGAAATATATGAATATACAATATATACAGTTACAAGGATGTAGCTCAGTGACCAGGGTAACGCTATCAACAGATTTTCGAGACACTTTAATCACCTCTTCACCTGCCACCAACAGTTTGTCCACAGCGGCACAAACTCGTACGTGACGTTAACCCCCAGCGGCAGAAGCATCGCATCAATAATTTTAGGGCGTCATATCAGAGTGCGAGTTAGAGGGCTTGAGTCGCGAAACGTGCACGATATCAGTTCTTGCTGGCGTGGAGGACGTCGAAGTCACAGTTAATATCTCATGTGTGCGGCTGGTGACTTGGTGAACAAGACGGTACGGCCCGACTTATCGCGGCAGCAGTTTTTCGCATAGTTCAACGCGATAGGAGGGTAACCAAAGCAGGACAAGTGACCCAGGGCTGAAATGAGCGTCCCTATGACGACTGTCGTAACGATGCTTTTGGATAGCCTGAGACGCCAGAAGACGATCACGGGCAACGCGACGTGCTGTGGCCGTGCGAACAATGGCGTCATGAGCGTAGAACGTGGTAGCGTTGGCATAGGAAGGGAGCAGCGAGTCAAGAGGTAGGAGTGGGTCACGGCCATATAGTAGATAGAATGGAGAATAACCCGTAATATCGTGACGCGACGAATTGTATGCAAACGTCGCGGATGGTAAGGAGCAGTCCAAATCCCGGAGAGCATCGGACACGCACATAGAGATAATGCCCGCGAGCCTACGCTTGAGACCCTCGGTAAGTCCGTTTGTTTGTGGGTGGTAAGCCATCGTGAACTCGTGGGACGTTGGTCAAGAGCGAAGAAGGTCGTCCACAACCTCAGAAAGAAAACAGCAGCCTCTATCAGTCAGTAGCCGACGTGGGCCATCATGATATAGGATCACTTAGTGGATGAAAAAATCAGCTATATCAGTTGCGCAGCTCGCAGGGAGGGCCCGCGTTATGGCATAACGCGTGGTATAGGCCGTCGCAACGGCCAACGACTTGTTGCCCGAGGAGGAAGTTGGAAACACGCCAAGAAGGTACAGGCCGACGCCGAAAAATGGCTCACTGGGGATATATATCTGCTGAAGGTGTCCAACGGGAGACAATGGAAGCTTCTTGCAGCGTTGGCAAAGTTCACAGGCAGCGACGTAGCTTCGAACAGAGCGATATAGCCCAGGCCAGAAAAATCGCCTGCGCACATGGTTGTAGGTACGGGAGACGTCCAAATGACCAGTGGTGCGCACGTCGTGTAACTACGAGAGAATTGTCGACCGCAGACGCTAGTGAACGACGAGAAGCAGTTCAACACCACGTGGATGTATATTGCGTCGGTATAAAGTCCCGTCCTGGAGAACAAACATACTGATGGAAACGTCCTGTTGCTCCGAAGTAAGGCGTTCGATGATGGATCGCGAATATGGGTCACGACGCTGCTCGTTGGCGATGCGTAAGAAGTCGGCGATCGACAAAACGCAGGTATCTATCGCTTTCGTCGCCATCGGGTGGGTCAACAGGATAGTGGGAGAGGCAGTCGTCGTCCTTACGTAGACATGCAGATTTGTAGGACTCGGAAAAGGTGTACCCTTGCGGGTGTAAAGTCTAGCAGCCAAGACGGCCTGTCGGGTCTTTGAGTGAGGGGAGCCAACGTAAGGCATGATGATCTGTCACGATAGTGAAATATCGACCGAACAGGAAAGGGCGGAACTTAGCAATGGACCAAACAAAGGCCAAGCATCCACGTTCTGTTATGGAGTAGATGCGTTCTGGTGCTGAAAGAAGACTGCAAGCATACGCGATCACGCGATTGGTTTTCCACTCTCGTTGGGACAACATCTCGCCAATATCATGGCCGCTTGCATCAGTGCGAACTTCAGTGTAGGCATGCGGATCAATATTACCCAACGTGGGTGGATTGATAAAGCAACTGATAAGCGTGAAAAATGCTGCAGCCTGGTCGGGTCCCCAACGAAAAGTGGCATGCTTTTTGTGGAGGTCTGTGAGAGGACTAGAGATTTCGGCAAAGTTCTTGATAAACCGCCGTAAACAGGACCACAGCCCTAGGAAACTTCGGACATCGGTAGAAGAAGGTGGAAGTGGAAACTCACCAGAGACCCGAACTTCATCAGGATCAGGCTGGACGCCAGCAGCGTCAACCAAGCAACCAAGTACTCGAATTTGGCTGTGGCGGAAATAGCATTTTGCAGTATTGGGTTGTAGACAAGCTCGTCGAAAAACAGCAAGGATAGCTGAGAGTCGGTAGACATGGCTCTCAAACGTCAGTAAAAAACAATGACGTCATCGAAGTAGCAGAGGTATGTGGTCTATTTGAATCCGCGCAGAAGAGAGTCAATCATGCGCTCGAAGGTAGCAGGGGCATTGCACAGTCCGAAAGCGTTCGCTTCAATTGGTAGATACCATATGGGGTGACGAAGGCGGCGATTTCGCGATCTCGTTCATCTACTGCGATTTGCCAATAGGCAGAGCGCTAATAAATCGACAAAAAATCCAGTGTAAACTTTCCAGCGCGTCTTCAATACGTGGCAGCGGATGCACATCCTTTTCGGTAATCTAATTAAGGTGACCGTAACCGATACAATATCTCCAAGTTTTGTCCTTTTTTTTAACCAGAACGACAGGTGACGCCCACGGATTGCAGAAAGGCTAGATGATATCTTTGGAGAGCATTTTGTCCACCTCCGTTTGGATCACCTGGCGTTAAGCCGCAAACACACGGTAGGACCTCCGGTGTATAGAAGGAGCGTCACCAGTGTGGATTGGATGAGTGAGGACACGGGTTCGACCTAGCGGGTGATTGCAAAAATCAAAGATGTCTTAATCATCATCATCATCATCATCATCATCATCATCATCATCATCATCATCATCATCATCAGCCTGGTTACGCCCACTGCTGGGCAAAGGCCTCTCCCATATTTCTCCAACAACCCCGGTCATGTACTAATTGTGGCCATGCCATGCCTGCAAACTTCTTAATCTCATCCGCCCACCTGACTTTCTGCCGCCCCCTGCTACGCTTCCCTTCCCTTGGGATCCAGTCCGTAACCCTTAATGACCATCGCTTATCTTCCCTCCTCATTACATGTCCTGCCCATGCCCATTTCTTTTTCTTGATTTCAACTAAGATGTCATGAACTCGCGTTTGTTCCCTCACCCAATCTGCTCTTTTCTTATCCCTTAACGTTACACCTATCATTCTTCTTTCCATAGCTCGTTGCGTCGTCCTCAATTTGAGTAGAACCCTTTTCGTAAGCCTCCAGGTTTCTGCCCCGTAGGTGAGAACTGGTAAGACACAGCTATTATATACTTTTCTCTTGAGGGATAATGGCAACCTGCTGTTCATGATCTGAGAATGCCTGCCAAACGCACCCCAGCCCATTGTTATTCTTCTGATTATTTCCGTCTCATGATCCGGATCCGCCGTCACTACCTGCCCTAAGTAGTTGTATTCCCTTACGACTTCCAGTGTCTCGCTGCCTATTGTAAATTGCTGTTCTCTTCCGAGACTGTTAAGCATTACTTTAGTTTTCTGCAGATTAATTTTTAGACCCACTCTTCTGCTTTGCCTCTCCGGGTCAGTGAGCATGCATTGCAATTGGTCCCCTAAGTTACTAAGCAAGGCAATATCTTCAGCGAATCGCAAGTTACTAAGGTATTCTGCATTAACTTCTATCCCCAATTCTTCCCAATCCAGGTCTCTGAATACCTCCTGTAAACACGCTGTGAATAGCATTGGAGATATCGTATCTCCCTGCCTGACGGCTTTCTTTATTGGGATTTTGTTGCTTGCTTTATGGAGGACTACGGTGGCGGTGGAGCCGCTATGGATATCTTTCAGTATTTTTACATACGGCTCGTCTACACCCTGATTCCGTAATGCCTCTATGACTGCTGAGGTTTCGACAGAATCAAACGCTTTCTCGTAATCAATGAAAGCTATATATAGGGGTTGGTTATATTCCGCACATTTCTCTATCACCTGATTGATAGTGTGAATATGATCTATTGTTGAGTAGCCTTTACGGAATCCTGCCTGGTCCTTTGCTTGACAGAAGTCTAAGGTGTTCCTGATTCTATTTGCGATTACCTTAGTAAATAGTTTGTAGGCAACGGACAGTAAGCTGATCGGTCTCTAATTTTTCAAGTCTTTGGCGTCCCCTTTCTTATGGATTAGGATTATGTTAGCGTTCTTCCAAGATTCAGGCACAGTCGAGGTCATGAGGCATTGCGTATACAGGGCGGCCAGTTTCTCTAGAACAATCTGTCCACCATCCTTCAAACAAATCTGTTGTTACCTGATCCTCCTCAGCTGCCTTCCCCCTTAGCATATCTCCCAAGGCTTTCTTTACTTCTACCGGCGTTACCTTTGGGATTTCGAATTCCTCTAGACTATTTCCTCTTCCACTATCGTCGTGGGTGTCAATGGTACTGTATAAACCTCTATAGAAATCCTCAGCCACTTGAACTATCTCATCCATATTAATAATGATATTTCCGGCTTCGTCTCTTAATGCATACATCTGATTCTTGCCAATTCCTAGTTTATTCTTCACTGTTTTTAGGCTTCCTCCGTTCCTGAAAGCATGATGATGTGTGGAGTTTTATGGTGCAAGGGCCAGGTGTGGCCAAAGAGCGCCATGTCTGTGCTAATGAGTTTGCGGTGTAATTATGATTGCTATGAAGTTGGTGTGAGGTGGCCGTAAAGAGGCCGTAAAATATACGCTCTAAATGCGTAAAATCTGTATGATAAAATTATGGCGATGACGTATGACTTGTACTATGAAAATTTAGATGCATATAAAAAGAATGATACGATAGGTAAAATATATCACGATTATTAGAAATGCCAGAGCACTACTGCCTCCTTAGAGCCCTTGAAGCACAAGGGCCTGGAGGCATGTGCTACGCAAAACAATTATCGTAGTGGCATCCTCTCGAGAGAGGAGGCGCTACGAATTCATGGGACTAATAACATGTAAGACGACATCTCTGAGGAAACCTAGGACACTGTTTGTATTAAAAAGCGGTTCTGGACCGAGAAACATTAGAGGATGAAGAGGAATGTGTTGGCGGTATGCTAAGGAAAAATGTCTCCTTCTCTCAGATTCGGCTTCGCGACACTCCAGGAGGACGTGGAGTACGGTCAGCCTCTCCCCGCATCTACCACAGTTTGGAGGCTCACTTCCGGTCAGTAGAAAGTTATGGGTGCCATATGTGTGTCCTATTCTTAAACGACAGAATAGGACATCTGTTCGGCGCGATTTTGTTGTAGAGGGCCAGAGTCCTAACTGTGGCTTTATTAGGTGGAGCTTATTATCTTTTTCCGCGTCCCACATGCGTTGCCAGTGGGCCCGCAGCCGCCTTCGCAAGAAAGGCCTCAGATCTGTGACAGGCACCTCGGCGGTAGGGTTAACGGCTTGCGATGCTATAGACGTGGCCATCTCGTCCGCCAGAACGTTGCCCTCGATGTTCCTATGGCCAGGCACCCAGCATATAATGATATGCTGGTTAGATATGTACGCTTTGCACAAGACGGAATATAGTTCATTAAGTACTGGATTTTTGTGTGTATAGAGTGACATCAGGGCCTTCACGACGCTTAGGGAGTCTGTATATATCGCTGACTTTTGGAGTTTTGATTTTCTTATATGCTTCACAGCAGTCAGTAATGCGTAGGCCTCGGCCGTAAATATACTTGTTTCCGGATGCAGTACATCGGATTCTGAGAAGGATGGGCCGACGGCGGCGTACGACACCCCGGCATTAGACTTTGAAGCGTCTGTGTAGAACTCGGCGCAGGAGTGCTTGTGCTGGAGTTCTAGGAAATGAATTCGTATTTCGATCTCTGGTGCGTGTTTTGTTACCTCTAAAAAGGATATGTCGCATTCTATCACCTGCCACTCCCAAGGCGGTAACGATTGGGTTGGATGCATTAGGCGAGGCTCGAGTAGTGGGACATGTATCTCATCACTAAGCTCCCTCACTCGAAGCGAGAAAGGCTTTCTTACAGAGGGGCGATTATGGAAAAGTGTAGTGCAGGTCATATCGTTAACAGTGTTGAAACATGGATGTTGATTATTGGAGTGCACTTTAAGGAAGTATGTGAAGCTGATGTAAGATCTTTGCAGATTGAGTGGCCACTGATCCGATTCTACATACAAGCTTTGAATGGGGCTAGTTCTGAATGCGCCTGTGGCCAGACGGATACCCAGGTGGTGGATGGGATCCAGCATCTTTAGTGCACTCGGGGCGGCAGAGCTGTACACTATGGCGCCATAGTCTAACCGAGATTGAATAAGGCTCTTATAAATATTCATTATACATTTCCTGTCGCTACCCCATGTTGTGTGTGATAGCGTCTTTAGTAAGTTCATAGTTTTTAGACATTTAGTTTTCAGATATTTTATGTGCGAGATGAAAGTAAGCTTAGAGTCAAGTATTACACCTAGAAATTTCTGTTCTTTGTTGACAGGTATTTGTTGTCCACCCAGTTCCATGCACGGGTCTGGAACCAGGCCTCTCTTTCTTGTAAAGAGAACACATGAACTTTTGTGGGGGTTGACTTTAAATCCATTTTCGTCTGCCCACTTGGATATCTTGTTCAAACTCTGCTGTACTTGTCTTTCGCACACTGCAAGGTTACATGATTTAAAACCTATTTGTATGTCATCTACGTACACGGAATAAAATATAGGTGGTGGTAATGAAGCGCGGAGTGTGTTCATTTTAACTATAAAGAGCGTGCAGCTGAGCACACCTCCCTGGGGTACACCAGTCTCCTGTATAAATGGACGTGATAGTACATTCCCGACTTTCACGCGGAAGGTACGGTTGGACAGGTAACTTTCTATCAGTTTTAGCATATTGCCATGGATGCCTATTCTCGACAAGTCTCGCAAGATTCCGTACCGCCACGTTGTGTCGTACGCCTTCTCCATATCCAGAAATACCGATAGGAAAAACTGTTTGTGGACGAAAGCGTCGCGAATATATCCTTCAATACGTACAAGATGATCGGTTGTGGACCGCCCTTCTCTAAAGCCACACTGACAGGGATCTAGCACTTTATTCAGTTCAAGGAAGTGAATTAGTCGTCGATTAATCATCTTTTCAAATACCTTACAAAGGCAGCTTGTGAGGGCTATCGGGCGGTAACTTGCCACTGAGGAAGGGTCTTTGCCTTGTTTCAAAACAGGGACAACAATGGCTTGTTTCCACGCGGTTGGAAGGTACCCTGCATCCCAGATGGTGTTGAAAAGTGTGAGTAGTGTAACCTGCGTGTCATTGTGTAAGTTTTTGAGCATTTCATACATGATTCTATCAGATCCTGGTGCGGAACTCTTGCATGCGCTCAAGGCAGCTTTCAACTCGGCAGCACTAAAAGGACAATTGTACGGTTCATTCTTTCGGCATTTATTGATGAGTGGCTTGCATTCTTCTATTTCTTTATATTTTAGGAAGGATTGCGAATAATGATTTGAGCTTGATACACTCTCAAAGTGCTCCCCAAGTGAGTTGGCCTGGTCTTGCAGTGAATCGCCCTGTGTGTTTACCAGGGGGACTGAGTATGTTTGCCTACCTCTAATCCTATTAACTCTGTTCCAGGCTTTGGCCTCATCCCTAAACGAGTTAATACTCGATAGATACTTTTGCCAGCTTTCTCTTCTGGCCTGTCGGCGGGTTCTCCTACCTTGGGATTTTACTTTTTTAAAGTTTACAAGATTTTCTGCAGTGGGCGAAGCGCGTAGAATCTCCCACGCTTTGTTCTGATTCCTACGTGCGATTCTGCATTCATGGTTCCACCACGGGACATGCCGTTTGCATGCCGAGCCGCTTATTTCACGTATGCATTTAGATGCACCATCTATTATAAAGGCTGTGAAGTACTCCACAGCCGCATCGATTTCTAAAGAAGACATGTCGTCCCATGATATACTAGTTAAGTTTCGGAACCTCTCCCAGTCTGCTGTGTCAATATTCCACCTAGGAGCGTGTGGTGGATATTCATTTTCTTTAGGTGATCTTAGCAGTATAGGGAAGTGGTCGCTGCCGTAAGGGTTGTCGGCAATTTCCCATTCAAGTTCAGGCAGTACAGACGGGGAGACTATGCTTAGGTCTATGGAAGAATAGGTTCTATTTGCAAGAGAGTAATATGTGTGTTCCTTTTTATTCAACAGACAAGCACCAGAAGAAAAGAGGAACTGTTCGAGAAGACGTCCTCGCGCATCTATACGAGGGTCGCCCCACAGGTAGTTATGTGCATTGAAATCGCCAAGAACAACGTAGGGTTCTGGCAATTCATCAATAAAAGACTGAAATTCATGTTTGCTTAGTTTATAATGTGGGGGTATATAAAGTGAGCAAATAGTGATAAGCTTGTTTAGCAGAATGACTCGAACCGCCACTGCCTCAAGGGCCGTTCGTAGCTGCAAACGTTGACAGGCTATGCTTTTTTGAATTATAATTGCAACACCGCCCGATGATGCGAGAGCATCATCGCGATCTTTGCGAATAGTAACGTGTTGTCGAAGAAAATTTGTGTGTTTTGGTTTTAAGTGTGTTTCCTGTAAACACAGCACTTTCGGATTGTGTTTATGGATAAGTTCTTGCACATCATCGAGATTCCTAAGAAGACCTCTGACATTCCATTGAATGATTTGTGTATCCATATTTAAAGAAAAATTTGTGCTGTGTTTACGGAAATTGAGGTGATGCCGCTTAGGTTACAGAGCTCTTTCGAGGCCCTGTAATGGGGGTTCTGCCCTTTCTGGAGCGTTCGAGGGAGCCTCGCCGCTCCTTAGGCGCTTGGTGCGCCTTTAGAATAGGTGTAGTGTCCATTGCCTCTTGTGAGGCGCCGGACACCTGCTCTTGCGAGCGAGAAGTTTCCCGAGAGGGTCCCGCCTTGGAGGGCAAGACCCCTGCGCCCACCAGCCCGGAGGTCGATGGGGCACCCTGCGGGATTTGGCTGCGCCGGCTGTTGCCAGCGCTGGGAGGGGCCGGGGAGATTGGGGCACCCTCTGCTGCGCCCACCTTCGGGGTCGATGGTCCCCCCTTCTCTGTTGACGGAGCAGCGCTAGCTGCGACCGCCGCGGGGGCAGATGGCGTAACTGCCGACTCACTGCTTGTGGGTCGGACAGCCGCCGGAGGCCTTTGTGACGCTGCCCCCTTACGCGCCACATCGGCAAAGCTGCTCTTAGACAGGTATGACACCCGCCTCCGTGCCTCTTTGAAAGTGATATTTTCTTTTACTTTTATGGTCACAATTTCTTTTTCTTTTTTCCAGGACGGGCAGGCGCGCGAGTATGCGGCATGCTCGCCATCACAGTTGACACAGTGTGGGGTGTTCTGGCACGTTTCGGAGGAATGTTCATTGTCACTGCACTTGGCACAAGTCAGCCGGCCTCGACAGTTCTGTGAACTGTGGCCGAAACGTTGGCACTTAAAGCATCTGAGAGGATTGGGAACGTATGGTCGAACACGAAGTTTGATATAACCAGCCTCGATGGACTCGGGAAGGACACTTGAGCCGAAAGTGAGTATCAGGTGTTTCGTCTTGATCTCTTTTCCATCTCTCCTAATCTTAATTCGTTTAACATTTATAACATTCTGGTCACTGAAGCCCTCCAAGAGTTCAGCCTCAGTGAGCTCCATCAAGTCATCGTCAGAGACAACACCACGGGTGGTGTTCATCGTGCGGTGCGGGGTTATAATCATCTGGGTTTCCCCAAATGACACTAGTGTTGACAATTTTTCATATTGTTTTTGATCGCGGAGCTCCAAGAGGAGATCCCCGCTTGCCATCCTCGACGCCTTATAGCCAGGACCAAAGGCTTCAGTCAATGACTTCGAAACAAGGAAGGGTGAGATAGTTCTTACTGGTTTATCTGGTTTTGCAGAATGGATAACATGGAAACGCGGGAACGATTCTTTTTGGCGGCCAAAAAATTGAAAGACTTCATCGGTGCGCCCTCTTTTCTGAGGGCGATCAGGTAGTGAAGGGAAGGAAGTAGCCATGTGTGGACGTGTAGTTTTCGGCAGCAACGCCAGCCACCCACCATGGAGTCCAACAAGGGGACGCTGCAGGGCCTGAAAAACAGGGCCTGCAAACGCCAGCTGTACGTTGCCACTATAACCCAATATGACATAACCAAGGTTGGCTACTCACACAAGGTTAACCCTTGCTGCCAAGAAGGTCGGAAGTAATAAAGAAATGAGAAGGAGACAGGAAAGGCGGAAAGTAAGGGAAAGACGAAGGTAATAGGGAGAGAGAGACAGGAAAAGGCAACTACCGATTTCCCCCGGGTGGGTCAGTCCGGGGGTGCCGTCTACGTGAAGCAGAGGCCAAAGGGGTGTGTTGCCTCCGCCGGGGGGCCTTAAAGGTCCGAACACCCAGCATCGGCTCAACCCCCAGGATCCCCTTTTCCCCGGACACGGCTGAGCCGCGCACGGCTACACGCGGGAGGGTCCAACCCTCGTGTGCTCGGGTACGTGGTGTCGCAACACACCAAACGCCTGCTGACGCAGACGCCCCTGCGGGGTTCCTGAAAGCATGTTCAATTCTATCCATATTATACTTCCTTATGTCAGCTGTCTTACGCTTGTTGATTAACTTCGAAAGTTCTGCCAGTTCTATTCTAGCTGTAGGGTTAGATGCTTTCATACATTGGCGTTTCTTGATCAGATATTTCGTCTCCTGCGACAGTTTGCTGGTATCCTGCGTAACGGAGTTACCACCGACTTCCATTGCACACTCCTTAATGATGCCCACAAGATTCCTTCAACACTAAGGTCCCCTTCCTGAGTTAAAGCTGAATACCTGTTCTGTAGCTTGATCTGGAATTCCTCTATTTTCCCTCTTACTGCTAACTCATTATTCGGCTGCTTATGTACTAGTTTCTTCCGTTCCCTCCTCAAGTCTAGGCTAATTCGTGTTCTTATCATCAGATGGTCACTGCAGCGTACCTTGCCGAGCACGTCTACATCTTGTATGATGCCAGGGTTCACGCAGAATATGAAGTCGATTTCATTTCTTGTCTCACCATTCGGGCTCCTCCACGTCCACTTTCGGCTAACCCGCTTGCGGAAAAAGGTATTGATTATCTGCATATTATTCTGTTCTACAAACTCTACTAATAACTCTCCTCTGCTATTCCTAGAGCCTATGCCATATTCCCCCACTGACTTGTCTCCAGCCTGCTTCTTGCCTACCCTGGCATTGAAGTCGCCCATCAGTATAGTGTATTTTGTTTTGACTTTACCCATCGCCGATTCCACGTCTTCATAAAAGCTTTCGACTTCCTGGTCATCATGACTGCATCTAGAGGCATAGACTTGTACATCCTTCAATTTGTACCTCTTATTAAGTTTCACAACAAGACCTGCCACCCTCTCGTTAATGCTATAGAATTCCTGTATGTTACCAGCTATTTCCTTATTAATTAGGAATCCTACTCCTAGTTCTCTTTTCTCCGCTAAGCCCCGGTAACACAGGACGTGCCCGCTTTTTAGCACTGTATAGGCTTCTTTCGGCCTCCTAACTTCACTGAGCCCTATTATATCCCATTTACTGCCCTCTAATTCCTCCAATAGCACTGCTAGACTCGCCTCACTAGATAACGTTCTAGCGTTAAACGTTGCCAGGTTCATATTCCAATGGCGGCCTGTCCGGAGCCAGTGATTCTTAGCACCCTCTGCTGCGTTACAGGTCTGACCGCCGCCGGGGTCAGTTGCTTCGCAGCTGCTGGGGACTGAGGGCCGGGGTTTGATTGTTGTGTTCATATAGGGGGTTGTGGCCAAGTACTGCACCAGGGTGGCCAATCTTGCTCTGGTGAGGGAGTGCGTTACCGGTTCTGGTCACCGGGATCAGGCCACACTCCAGGCCTGTTTGTGCAATTTTATCAACACGCGGATTTTTTTATAATCCGGTGGAAAATTGCCGGCTCCGGGATTCGAACCACGGACCTCTTGCAAGCGAGGCGGGTGTTCTACCTCTACGCCACCGCTGCAGACTTATAGGACATCTTCATAGGACATTATAATGCGGCGAAAGGCATCGGTGTGAGCAGGTCTTTGATCAGTAGGGATAATTGACGTAAACTTGTCGTTGCGTGAAGTAGGAGGGGCAGAATCTGCAGCAGTGTCGAATCGTGCCTCGGGCATAAGAGCAGCTACTCCACAGGCTTTTAATGGGAATAGCACAGCGACACATACGCCCGCAGTACTTGCAGAAACGAGCCAAAGTTCAGAAGACCAAGCCACGCTCGACTGTTGGCGAGAGCTACAATTGAGCTTGGTAGTGCTATTTGACGTCCCAGGTCCTAGGACGTTGTAAATTGGGGACACTACGTAAGGGCCATCTCGAAGTCGTGGAGAAGGCGACATGAGAACGTAAGTCGCAGCATCAGGTTGTAGTCAAACAAATTCCGTAAAACGAAGTCGGGACTTGTGGTCGTCGGTCGGGTTGGCAAAGTAATAGGTCGGTTTAAGGCGAAGGGTGCCGGTTGAAGAGTCAATAAGTGCTCAATGAGCAGCCTGAAAGTCGATTCCAAGAATCACTTCGTGTGGACACTTGGTCAGTACAGTGAAGAGGACTAACAGTGCACGGCTGGCAATGGCAACACCGGCAGCGCACATTCCCATCACGTCTGTTTTACTGCTATTAGCTACTCGGACGGCAGGCGAGTGGGCAGGTGTCCGGACTTTACGGAGACAGCTACGAAGAACTGATCGCATAACCTACACCTGAGCGCCAGTATCGATGAGGGCTTGAACGGGTACATCATCAACAAAACTTTCGACAAGGTTCAGTCGAGCAGCAGGGGTCAGTAAAGGTTTCACAGTCCGAATCGTCAATGCAGCCTCACCTCCGTGGGCTGCATTGTTTAGTTTCCCGAGATGCGGTCCGCGTAGGACAATGACGAGGGACGTCGAGGTGTAGGCGAACGCGATTGACGGCGTTGCGGTGAGGGCGAGCGGCTAGTAGTGTCTCCCCGAGAGGGAAGGCCGGCATGGTATGGTTCAGAGAGGGGCGACAGAAGCCGAGGGTCTGGGTCGAAGCGGCGATCAGCATATGGTCGAGGCGAGGAGTACCAGCGGCTACTGCGGCAGTGGCGGGAGATGTGACTGACCAGGGAGCAAGTAAATTGGCCTGTAATCCGGTGTTCGCCACTCAGTAGGGTGCCGATATCGCTTTGGGAACGACTGTCGAGGGGCAGCAGAGGAAATGACAGGAGCGGTAGGGTAGGACGCGGGCGGACGGCAGATTGGATGTCCATGTTTGCAATTTCTTCGCGGTCAGCATCATGAATGAGCGAAATGGGGCCCTATAACGTAAAACTATTCCAACATGTTTGTATTCCAATCTCCTGACGTCAAATTTGCGTACACACCAACCCAAGCATCGGACGGTCACCCGCCGGGTTGTCTGAACAGACCAATCAAACGCTCTCCTGGTTCATAGGGGGTCACTTGTTTGCTTCAAAAACGAATAATATTGCCTACACTGAGCGGCTTGTCGTATCTAATTGGCTGACGAGAGGCGAGGAGAACGCTCAAGTGGAGAGGGATTCGGTGGGGCCGAGCCACTGCACTGAAAGTCGATAACTGGATGAAGAGGGTGGTACCGGCGTCTACGATTGGTCGGCTTTCCCTTACTTAGCTTGCGGTGGCTGGTCGAAAATTGCGGCGGCATGCAACGGAAGCTAAAGAATGACGCTAAAACAGACCCTCAGCAAAGAAGAGTTAGTAGAACGAAGGGGTAAACGTGCCGAAAGTGCTCGAAAACGTTACACGGTCACGCAAGAAATTTTATTGTACGCAAATACACCCACGCTCTCCGGCAAGTGCGAGTGGCCAGCGTCTGAGCGATCGGCGGCACCCATCTTCTATTCCTTTCAGAACGGGGCAGCCTGCGGCTATTCCGAAGAAAATTCAGTTTTGTTCGGCATAGTAATGCATCTTTATTGCGTACCCGTCACTTTGACGCGGTGAGTTCTTGCGGTTTTGTGACGTCACGTGACAGGCAGGTGAAGTGGGTGCGCAGCCCGAAAACTTTTTTACCAACAGCCGAGGGCTAATGGCGAAAAGGGGTCGAATGAGAAATAACCGTTTTACTTTTTTCTGTCAAATCATTCATAATCAGTGTGTACACATCATATCAGATGGGGAGGTATCGCGGTTTTTGTGACGTCGCGTGACAGAGAGGTGAAGTAGGGGTGGTCGAAAAAAGTTTTTGACCAATCGTGGAGGCCTGATAGCAGAATTGGAATAGAAAAGTTTGGAATAGTTTTACGTTATAGCGCCCATCGTCACTTTGTCACGCGTATGGGGACAGTGAGAACTTGGAGGCATAACCTCAAGCTCGCGACGGATGACTTGTGTCAAGTTTGGCGTTGAAGGCGGATGTGACGCTGGAGAGTCGTTGTAGGAGAAAGTGGCAGCCGTATACGGAAGTCGGTCGAAGCGTTGTACGATGCGTTTTTTCTTCGCCTGCTCAAAATTCCGGCATTTCTTATGATGGACTCAACGGTTGCGCAGTTCCTGCAAAGCAGGAGGTTGAACGCATCGTCTGCGATGCCCTGCATGTCGTGTCCAACCTTATCGTCCTCCAGCATGTCCGCGTCCGCTTTACGGCAGAGAGCCAGAACGTCTTCAACATACGCGATGTACGATTCGGTTGATGCCTGGTTATGATGCCTGGGCATGATGTCTGGGCAAAGATAGCGTAGCTTTTCTTTGCAGGAGTCCCAGCCTTTAATGTCGGCTTCACGCGTCTCGAACCATACCTTCGCGGTTCCTCCCAAGTAAGATATCAAGCTGGCCAGAAAAAGTGTGGCATCCCATTTGTGCTTACCGGCGCGCTTATACGACGTCAGCCAGTGTGCGACGGCGACCTTGCCACTGCCGATGAAGTTTCCCGGTGACGTAGCTGGGTTAGCACTACTTCCGCTGGAGTCTGAGCGATGGAGGCAGCGTCAGTAGCCCTAATACCGGAACCGATGTGCCGCCCACTGCGGAGATCCAAGGCCGGCTTGTGGCGAGTTTACCCCGCACGTTCTCCAAAATGTTACGGGGAGAAAATATATGTATTTACAATATATACAGTTACAAGGGCATAGCTCAATGACCAGGGTAACACCTTCAACGGGTCTTCTAGACACTTGAATCTCCTCTACATGCCAATGTCAGTTTGTCCACAGTGGCACAAACTCGTGCGTGAGAATATGTTCACGTTTAATGTGGACGCATATCTTTTGTTAGCCGAAACTGGACTACGAAGACATGATCGGCTTACGAGGGTTACATAGACCATTTCTGTAGTACTTTTATGTAACTTTTGCAAATAGATTCCAGAAACCTGTCCGTCAAGATAGTGGCCACCCAGCAAGCAGCCATGCCACATCCTCGAATGTAGGCAAAGGTTCAGTTTCAGAGAACTCGATTATGGCAAGAACCAAGTTGTGGTGTCAAGGTTGAAATTTTACCTTGCATGTACCATACCTTCTTACGTATTTTCGCACAACTCACCTGCCGTACTCACTCTCGTTGCGCTTCTAGTTCTTAATTATTTCACCCACGCCCTGCATTCCTCTAGCCTCCTGGTTAGCGTTGGTAGCAGGGCAACCACCCCGCGAGGAGTATTGGGCCGCTATTGGGTGTGAATCCCCCACCACTATCACGTTTTTTTCTACCGCGAAGCTCTGTTTATGAGAGACCCGCTTGGTATAAAGTGGTTCTGGAGCTGAAAACTCATTTCATTTCATAATTTTAATAATTTAATAACTGTCGTTTATTTGCGTGCTACTGTTGAAGCGGATGCCGATTATTTTCTTCTTTGTAACTTTCTACGCCTTGCGGACTTTGCAGAACTGATTCGCAATTTACTTCCGGTATTTTTTTTTCCACTCCCATATAGTACGAGGATACGCGATTGATAATACCCTTAAACACTTTTTAAAAAATCATATAAATGGTATGGAGTTATGATGCAATTATGGGAGAAGCGGCATTTCGTAGTTTAATTGCGGCATTTAGTTGTTATGAAGAAAACCTGAGAAAGTGATAATGTACACACATGCTCACACAAACACACCATATATATATATATATATAATTATATATACTTATTCGCATCGGTATGAACTTCAGTTTCGGCTGCCTCATCAAAATGGGCAAGGATTGGAAAAGCTTGCAGGCGTTTCCTTAACTCGTCAGATGCGTCTTGTTGTTCCTTTTCCCGCATGAAAGGTTGATCTTCTCTTGTTAGTATTGTAAGGGGCTCAGCAATCTTTGAAAAGCTTTCTACAAATCTTGTGTAGTATGCGCATAAACCCAAAAAACGTCGCCCTGACTTTTCGTCTGTGGGTGTCGGGAACTTCGCAACAGCTGCTGTCTTTTCAGGATCTGGCCGAACG